>NC_091065.1:155518911-156156768 GCF_000393655.2 Nicotiana sylvestris | reverse complement strand
CCATCAGTTTAGGGCTCTTCCATGCCAGGTTCTTCTGCTAGTCATCCCGGTGCTAGGGGTTCCCTTCAGTCCCTATGTCTAGCACCAAGGGTTTGTTATGAGTGTGGAGAGTTGGGACATATGTGGAGGTAGTGTCCTCATCATCATGGGGGTCTGCCTCAGCAGACGAGTCAGCCATCGACTTCATCACCAATTACTTTACCACCCACTCAGTCAGCTAGAGGTGGAGGATAGTTAACTAGGGGTCGCCTAGAGTGGGAGGTCAACCAGGTGGTGGTCAGGCCCGTTTCTATGCACTCCTAGCCAGACTAGATGCTATTGCTTCAAATTTTGTGATTACAGTTATTGTCTCAGTTTTCCACAGAGATGTCTCTGTGTTATTTGATCCTGGTTCCACTTTTTCATATGTGTCATCATATTTTGCTCGGAATTTGGTTACGCCCCGTGAGTCTCTTGTTTCATCTATTTATGTATATACTCTGGTGGGCGATACTATTGTTGTGGACCGCATATATCAGTCATGTATGGTGACTATTGGGGGTTTGGAGACCCGAGTGGTCCTTCTATTACTTTGTATAGTGGAATTTGATGTGATATTGGGCATGGATTGGTTATCTCCGTGTTGTGATATTATGGACTGTCATGCTAAGAAAATGACATTGGCTATGTCGGGTGTGCCATGGATTGAGTGGCGAGGTTCGACGGATATGTTTCCTGCAGACCTGCCAGGCATTCTAACAGATAGGGATATTGACATTAGTATTGATTTGGTGCCGGGCACTCACCATATTTCTATTCCACCGCATCGTGTGGCACCAGCGGAGTTGAAGGAATTAAAGGAGCAGCTTCAGGAACTCCTCAATATGGGGTTTATTCGGCCTAGTGTGTCACCTTGGGGTGCGCCTATTCTATTTGTGAAGAAGAAGGATGACACAATGAGGATGTGCATTGATTATAGGTAGTTGAACAAAGTCACGATCAAGAACAAGTATCATTTGCCTCGTTTTGATGATTTATTTGACCGACTTCAAGGAGCAAGGGTGTTCTCCTAGATTGATCTAAGGTCGGGGTATCACCAGTTGAAGATCAGGGACTCAGATATTCTTAAGATAGCTTTCAGGACCCAATATGGTTATTATGAGTTCCTTATGATGTCTTTTGGGCTAGCCAATGTCCCAGCAGCATTCATGCATTTGATGAATAGCGTGTTTTGGCCTTATCTTGACTCATTTGTTATCGTATTCATTGATGATATTCTAGTGTGCTCGCGTAGTTAGGAGGACCACGCTAAGCATTTAAGAGTTGTATTGCAGCAGTTGAGGGAGGAGAAGCTTTATGCAAAGTTCTCCAAGTGTGAATTTTGGCTCGGTTCAGTGGCTTTCATGGGGCACGTGGTGTCCAGTAAGGGTATTCAGGTTGATTCGAAGAAGATATAGGCGGTTTAGAGTTAGCCCAGACCATCCTCAGCCATAAAGATTCACAGATTTCTTGGTTTGGTGGGTTATTACTATCGACTTGTTCAGGGATTTTCATCTAGAGCATCACCCTTGACCAAATTGACTCAAAAGGGTGCTCCTTTCAGGTGGTCAGACGAGTGTGAGGCAAGCTTTCAGAAGCTCAAGACTGCCTTGACCACAGCTCTAGCGTTAGTTTTTCCATCTGTTTCAGGTTCATATATAGTATATTGTGATTCTTCTAGAGTTGGTATTGGGTGTGTGTTGATGTAGGAGGGTAGAGTGATTGCTTATGCTTCTCGTCAGTTGAAGCCCCATGAGAAGAACTACCTTGTTCATGATTTGGAGTTGGCTGTCATTGTTCACGCGTTGAAGATTTTGAGGCATTATCTCTATCGTGTGTCTTGTGAGGTGTTTACTGATCATCGTAGCCTCCAGCCCTTGTTCAAGTAGAATGATCTCAATTTGAGGAAGCGGAGATGGTTGGAACTGCTAAAAGACTATGATATTACTATTTTGTACCATCCAGGGAAGGCCAATGTAGTGGTCGATGCCTTGAGTGGGAAGGCGGTGAGTATGGGCAGTCTTGCTTTTATTCCTGTTAGGGAGAGACCTCTTGCAGTTGATGTTTAGGCCTTAGCCAATCGGTTTGTGAGGTTGGATATTTCGGAGCCCATTCGGATCTTAGCTTGTGTGGTTTCTCGGTCTTCCTTGTTCGATCCCATCAGAGAGCGCCAGTATGATGATCCTCATTTGCTTGTCCTCAAGGACAAAGTTCAGCACGACGATGCCAGAGATATGACTATTGGTTATGATTGAGTATTGAGGATGCAGGGCCGGATATGTGTGCCCGACGTAGATGGGCTTCGGGAGTTGATTATGGAGGAGGCCTATAGCTCGCGGTATTCCATCCATCCGGGTGCCCCGAAGATGTATCAGGATTTGAGACAACATTTCTGCTGGAGGAGAATGAATAAAGATATAGTGGGATTTGTAGCTCGGTGTCTCAATTGTCTGCAAGTGAAATATGAGCATCAGAGACCGGGTGGCTTGCTTCAGCAAATAGATATCCCAGAGTGGAAGTGCGAGCGGATCACCATGGATTTCGTAGTTGGACTCCCACGGACTTTGAGTAAGTTCAATGCTATTTGGGTGATTGTGGATTGGATAACCAAGTCTACGCACTTCATTCCCGTGTGTACTACCTATTCTTCAGAGCGGTTAGCTGAGATTTGTATCCAAGAGGTTGTTCACCTGCATAGTGTCACGGATTCCATCATTTCAGATAGAGGTGCCCAGTTTACATCGCAGATTTCGAGGGTTACGCAGCGAGAGTTGGGTACTCAGGTTGTGTTGAGCACAACTTTTCACCCTCAGATAGACGGACAGTCCTAGCGCACTATTCAGATATTGACGGACATGTTGTGTGCTTGTGTCATTGATTTTGGGGGTTCATAGGACCGGTTTCTACCGCTCACAGACTTTGCATATAACAACAGCTATCAGTCGAGTATTCAGATGGATCCATATGAGGCTTTATATGGGAGACGGTGTAGATCTCTATTAGGTTGGTTTGAGTCAGGTGAGGCTAGACTTTTGGGTACAGACTTGGTGCAGGATGCTTTGGACAAAGTGAAAGTAATTCAGGAGCAGCTTTGCACAGCGCAATTGAGACAAAAAAATTATGCTAACAGGAAGGTCCGTGATGTGTCTTACATGATTGGGGAGAAGGTTCTACTGAAGGTTTCACCCATGAAGGGTGTTATGAGATTTGGGAAGAAGGGTAAATTGAGTCCTCGATTCATTGGGCCTTTTGAGGTGCTTCAGAGGATTGGGGAGGTGGCTTATGAGCTGGCTTTGCCACCTAGCTTGTCGAGTGTGCATTCGGTATTTCATGTTTCTATACTCCGAAATTATATTAGCGATCTGTCTCATGTTTTAGATTTCAGCACGGTTCAGTTGGACGGTAATTTGACTTATGTTGTGGAGCCAGTGGCTATTTTGGAGAGGCAGGTCCGAAAACTGAGATCAAAAGATATAACTTCAGTGAAAGTGCAGTGGAGAGGTCAGCCCGTAGAAGAAGCTTCTTGGGAGACCGAGCGGGAGATGAGGAGCAGATATCCATACATATTTGAGCCTTCAGGTATGTTTCTTAACTCATTCGAGGACGAATGTTTGTTTTAGAGGGGGAGGATATAACGACCCGGCCGGTCGTTTCATGAGTCATAACCTCGTTTCCCCCATTTCTTCTTCCTTGTATGTTGTTCAACTGTATTTTATCATATAGTGTTGGTTGTGTTGTCTTCGGAGTGGTCTTAGAGTGGAATGAGACACTTAGTCTCTTATTTAGAAGCTTAAGTTGGAAAAGTCAACCGGATGTTGACTTAGGTGTAGAAGATCTCGGATGTGAATTCTGATGGTTCGGAGAGCTTCGTTAGGTTTTGGACTTAGGAGCGTGTTTGGAAGGTAATTTGGAGGTTTGTGGTAGATATAGGCTTGAATTGGTAAAATTGGTAGTTTGGCATTTTCCGGTCGGCAGTGGAAATCTTGATATCGGGGTCGAAATTGAATTTTGGAAATTGAAGTAGGTCAGTTGTGTCATTTGTGACGTGTGTGCAAAATTTCAGGTCATTCGGGTGAGGTTTGATAGGTTTCGGCATCATTTGCAAAATTTGGATGTTTGGAAATCCTTAGGCTTGAATCAAAGGATAATTTGGTATTTTGATGTTGTTTTGAGCGTTCCGAAGGTTTGAATAAGTTTGAATGGTGATATTTGACTTGTTGGCATGTTTGATTGAGGTCCCGAGGACCTCGGGTTGAATTTGGGAGGTTGACGGATTACGGATAGGATTGAGGAAGTGCTGAAGAATTTCTTTCAGCTGTCATAACCGCACTTGTAGAGTGGGGACCCCAGGTGCATGGCCTGTAGAAGCGCATAAGTAGCCGCAGATGCGGCCATAGGTGTGAAGGGCAGGAGTCGCAGGTGCGCACAAGGGACTGCACCTACGTGATCGTAGATGCGGGTATTTGGACGTAGATGCAGTTTAGGGGGAATAAGTGAAAACCGTAGATGTAGTTGGTTTGACCGCAGAAATGGCGTCGCAGAAGCGACTTATGGGCCACTGATGCGGAAGTTCTGGGCAGAAAGTATATAAAATCTCCTTCGCGAATTTCAGTCCATTCTTTACCATTTTTGGACGAGTTTGGAGCTTAGAACTGTGATTTCAAGAGGGAATCGAAGAGTATCAGTGAGGTAAGCTACTTGAGCTTTGTATTTTGTGTTTGTGATGATTTTTCCACTATTTAATCATGAAATTAGTGGAGGATTTGGGGGGGGGGGAAGCTGAAGGATTAGGGCTTCAGTTTTTGAGAGTTTTGACTGGAGATTTGACGGGCCAATTGAGGTCCGATTTTGATGATTTTGGTATGTATAGACTCGGGAGTGAAAGGAGTTTCTAATTTTGTGCTTTTTGTTGGATTCTGAGACATAGGCCCGAGGCCGGGTTTGAGTCCAATTCGGGATTTTTGGTCTAATTTGATTTTTTTCGTATGGAATTCATTCCTTTAGCGTATATTGATGATAATATACTGATTTTGGTTAGATTCAAAGCATTTGAAGGCCGAGTCGAGAGGCAAGGGCATCGCCGGTTAGAGTTTTATCCAGTTTTAGGTATGTAATGATTGTAAATCTTGTTATGAGGGTATGAAACCCCGGATTTCACATTGTTTCTATATTTTGAGGTGACATGCACGCTAAATGACGATCGCGAGGGCGTGCACAGTTGGGGATTGTGACTAGGTCCGTCCCGTAGCAACTATTAAGTTGCGTATTTGACTGAAAACTATTTGATATTTATGTGCTTTGGAAAATATTACTATGTTTTGGGCTGAATGCCATATTTGGGTCTCGTGCCAAGCTGTTGGACCCTTAGGGGCTTTTTACTTCTGTTTCCTCACTGTTTTTGTTTAAAATATGTACTCAGTCATGATATATATTACTGATTTCATAACTTAATCTTATTTACTCTATTTTGATGCATAAAATGATATTTTGGGCTGAGCACCCTGTTTTATTGATAGTCCGAGTGGCTTGAGTGGTTTCTGACTGAGTGAGGCCGAGGGCCTGTGTTGTGAGGATATCATGGGATCGGGCTGTGCGCCGCATCATGTTGT
The DNA here is from genome assembly GCF_000393655.2 of Nicotiana sylvestris. NCBI lineage: Eukaryota > Viridiplantae > Streptophyta > Magnoliopsida > Solanales > Solanaceae > Nicotiana > Nicotiana sylvestris. Next base: position 156,151,141 of record NC_091065.1, on the reverse strand, counting down.
ACTAATTTATGATATATGAGAGGCCGAGAGCCTGATTTATTATGCCACGAGATGGCTTGTTATAGGGTTTGGGCTGTAGGAGTCCTTCCGGAGTCTGTACACCTCCAGTGAGCACGGGTACCCTGAATGAGTGATATGATGTTGCCCGAGGGGCTGATTATGAGTGATGTTATGCCCGAGAGGCGGTTTATGGTACTTGTTTTGCACGAGGGGCTATTTATGATTTTGATCACTTTTACTCAAAATTTCATCGAACTCTGTTGAAACTGTTGAAAAATATCTTCAAATGATTTTTACCGAAATTGGATTTTAAAAGAGGCGATTTGACTTATATACTGATTTGAAAGCATGTTGTACTTATTGAGATTTTGTGACATGGATTTATGTATTTCTTACTGCTCAGTCTTTATTTACATTTATCAATTATTGAGTTGTCGTACTCACATTACTCCCTGCACCTTGTGTGCAGATCCAGGAGTTGTTGGACGCGATAGTGAGCGCTGATCTTTCATCCATCGGGATATTCGGAGCCGGGAAGGTAGTTGCATGACATTCGCAACCTTGTTATTCTCCCTCTTATCTTCCTCAGACTATATTAGTATTTTTTTTCTAGACTGTGATAGTCTTAGTTGCATTCAGATAGTCCTTAGTAGATGCTCATGACTTGTGATGCCCCAGTGTCGCGCCTTTGTTCTTTCCGCACTTCTTATTTAGACTTATACTATGAATTTTATTAATCAAAAATTTTAAAACATCATTATTATGAAATATCGATTTATTTTGGGATTGTGTCGGATGACCTAGTTTCATGATAGGCGTTATCACGACCAGGTTGGTTTTGGGGCCGTGTTAGTCCCAAAGGTATTCATGCTCCCTCCCACTCACCTCCAAATTTTCTACTACAATCAAACCTTTCTATAACAGTCATCCTTTACAACAATATTTTACCATAATGGCCAAGTTTTCTTTGGAATCGATTTTTCATATTATGTGTAATATATGTTCTTTATAACATCACTTCACTGTAGCAACCAAAAAATATCTGAACAGACAAGACTGTTATAGAGGTTTTGACTATATACTATTTATTCTAATAAGTTGTCGTCCTACTAATAAGGTGTTTTGCTCTTAAAGAAAGAATTTAACTGTTATATACTAAAGGTATAATTTTTTTTTTTACATAAATAAGTCACTTTTATAAGTAGTGCTAGCTTCAGGAATTCTAACACGGAAATTCATTTTTTTTCGTTAAAAAAAAAAAGAGCGGTAAGAATACCACATTTTAGATTCAACTATGCAACTTAAAGCAAATTTTGAGCCACCTTTGATCTACATTAAACGATTCTTTAATGTTAATGGGGATTAAAAATTCATCGACGAATACAAAAAATTATTTGTACATTTTTTATATAGTATAATGTTTAGCACTTTCCTTGTTTATCAGATATTAAATTACACTGATAATACAATAAATCATTATACTGTTTTCGAACATATAAAATCTTAAAAGAAATTTGCATGATTAGAGGAACCTGGCCTTACAGAAATATTTAGAAAGGCCATAGGCTAGCAATTGGTGACCTTTTGCGATAGCGTAGTTCCAAGTTCCAACTAGTGTGAGAGCTAAAGCAAGATCCCTCATGAGCACAAAATGGGAAAGATTCCCTTGCAATTAATGGTAATGAAAGAGAGTATAAAGAATAAAATTTTTTGTCTCCATAACCTACGGAGCTACAAGGTACTTGACTTACAAAATTCTTAAATCTCTGTACGTCCCATCAGACAAAAAACAGTGGACCTTAGTTAAGCTTAGTACCAGTCCATGCATGTTCCCTTCTTATTCCAATGTGATATGCTTTTGTTTCATTTTTGGTTTCAATGGGTTGGTGAAAGATTTCTTCAGATTTGCTGCTTTCTCAAGGATTTCCATATCACAATATGGAGCAACACCCCACCTTCCCGTATCTAGGGGGGAAAAGAAATTCTAATAAGGTTCGTTTGGTTATCGAGAATAGGATTATAATCTCATAATAGAATTTGAGGTTGTATTTATCCTATATTTAGGTATGGGTATGTTTACCTCGAAAATACGAGTAACAATTAAACTTGATTTGTGATTTAGTTCAATACCAATTAACAATCAAGAAATATGAAGTAGAAATGAATGAGACAAGTGAATCAAACCAGTGTTGCACACAGCAGTGACCTCGAGCTTAATGACCTCAAGATGAGCTTAGAACAGCAAGAACAATTAAGTAAGAAATAAATTAAGAACAGTAGAGCTAATGACAATTCTGATGAACAATAGGCCAAAAAGTAGAGAGTATATTCTTTGTTCAATGATCAGATGATGTTACAAATGATTTTGGTCCCCTTTATATAATAGGGGAACCCTAAATAAGGAATATTTCTATTTACAGTAAGGAATATTCTTGGTACAACTGTCTAACCGCCTAGTACGGAATCGTACAACCCTATTCCGAGATTTGCGCCATGACTTTGGGGACGTGGCAAGAATCTAGCTCATTCTGGTACAAATCCATAACGGTACTATTTCGGGGTCGAGCATACTTGGCCCCGGTATTCCTCGAACTCCTATCTCCGGATACTGCACTCTGTCTTCGAGCTCAAGTCCGGTCTGCCAATTTTGAACTCGACCTCGCCCGGACTCGGGCCTACGACGGACCCTCGAGCCTATAAACCGGAGGCATATGATGTCACGACCCAAACTGAAGGGCCATGACTAGCACCCGACCACACTTGCCGAGCACCAACGTACATTTCATCTAACCTTCATTATTATCTTTTAAGGCTGACGAGATCAATATAAATGGTAGACCTAGATCATGGACAACCAGCAATAAAATATGACGGCATGAAAATACATAGCAGGGGATGACCAGACAATCAAGAAACTACGTATAAGGTATGAGCTACCACGCTACTATGAAAGACTATACAACAAAAACTAGCCGACAAGGCATACCAAACTATACATGAGCCGACACCTGTCTATGAGCCTCTAAAAGAACATAAGTGTTGCAACATAGCCGGAACAGGGCCCCGACATACCCATAATGTCTATAACAAAAATTGCATACCAAGACCAAGGCAAGTCCGGAGAAGGGATCTCGCCAATCACCGCTGAACTGGACAGTCTACTGTGGTGGGGGAGCTGCACCTGCCTGTCTATCAGGACCTGCAGCACGACATGCAGCGTCCACAAATAAAAGGACGTCAGTACGAATAAAGTACTGAGTATGTAAGGCAAGGAACCATAAATACGATCAGTAATGTAAGCAAGGATAAAGAATATACAACCTGTAACATCTTAGTACATCTGAGGGCTACTTACATGAAATGCATGATACATATGTATAAATACATAAACCTTTAAAGCATTCGCCTCTGTGGGCATCATCATCATCATATCGTACCCGACCATGATAGGCTCAGTAGAATCGTACCCGGCCACGTGGAGCTCGGTAAAACCCAACTGATCAGTGGTTGCACAATAGGTGCCGTACCCGGCCAACTATAGCGTGGCTCGGTAGAGTAAAATAGATACATATATATAATGCATGCTCGACTCATGGAATCACATTCTAAACCTTTCGGAGTGACGTAAGGTCGGTATCCTCTGTACACGTTATTAGGACTAACTCTTCACTATGAACCTTATAAGAATCAGGAAGTACCAATAACATTGATAACATAAGAATAAGAGAAGCAACATTAACATCAATCGTTCTATAAGAGGGAAAACAATGTAAGTACTGCTAGCTTCTAAGAGTAGAGTATCTTTGGAAGCTCGTTCATTACATTATGTACAATCGGAGTCGTGCAAAAGAAGGAAAGGGATAGCCTAACATACCTTGTATATACTGCCCCAATCTCAAGCTATGCAATTGTCAAAACTCCTTAGTCTACAATAAGAGAAACGATACTATCGTTATCATTTAAGCGTCATAACTATTATGTATCGACCACAACCTATTTTACGATGAAACGGACAACACCTCCCCTATATATATGACCTCACACCATTCAAAATAGTCACCAAACAGCCCAAACAACATCAATAATAAACATATTGAGCCTCCCAATATAGTCCACACACAGCCTAATCACTCCATACATACGACGACCACCGTAGTCGTGTCAAACAATCTGGAAATGTTACGAATAACTATCAGCACATAACCCTACATATATATGGTGTTTCCCCACACCCTTCCTCCTCCAAAACTCCACAAGATAGTAGTAAAATACGCAGCCCAACAACAACGCAAAACAGTCCACAAAACAATAACATTACTACCAAACCTTTCGATATATATCTCACAAGTTCTAGCTTCAATGGCTTAGCCGCAACTTGGATAATCTTAAATACATATAGAGTAAGAGGTTACTTACCTTTATACAGAAAGAACAACTCCAATTTGACCTTAAATTTCCATGAAATATCCCTCCAATGCTGCCACAACAACAAAAGAGCGAAACTAGCGATCAATTAGTGTTTTTCGGCACTAGAATCACTTTAGAAGGCTTGAAATCACCTAGGATTGATATTAAGAACATGAGGGAGTATTTACAGAACATAAACCCTTTAAAACAACCTCCCACACGAGCTGAAACGACACAAAAATGAGCAACAACAAGAAGAACAAGAGACTTACTAGCGCCACGGAATTCCCGACACTTGATTTGTGTTGTTTGCCCTTTTTTTGGGTCTTGAATCTTGAGAGAACCTTGAGAGGATGTTCCTAGGGTTCTAAGGTCTGAAAATAGTGAAAAGAAATGACTTAAAACGGGTTGGAGTCATCCTATATAGGTCCAAATATCTTAAACCGACTTAGTGGGCCCCAAAGAGAGGTGCTTGGCGCAGTCTCGCGAAAACGCGAATATCTCTCTACTCCGAGATCGTATAGATGAACGGTTTAATGCGTTGGAAACTAGACTCATAGATCTTTAATTTGGTTGGTAGATCACCCCGTAATTCCTTGTAAATTATGAGAAAAGATTAGAAACATTTGACCTAATGTTTAAGTAAAATTATGAACCTAAGTTGCGACAACTTTTGTCGACTTTTGTTTCATAACTCGTTTGACTTCAAGACTTATGATACGGATATTATATGATTAAAATACCTTCATAAATGACCTCTTGAGTGTATTAAGCACCGCTAGATTACCTGAAAATTCGAGTTACAACATCCTTGATTCGTTTAACTTCTAATACTGGTTAATCACCCTTATACACTCTTGTATCACTTAAGACCAATAGGATTGACTTCTTATCATCTCAAAGATAATTCCTTCTTGGATTTATGTTAACTAATATATGGCATGAACTAACACATGTGGATATGGGTTGTAACACCCTCCCCCCCTTAGGAACATTCGTCCTCGAATGTAAGGGTTTATGGGGAGTTTAAATCATCGTGGATTCCAATGGAAATTTCCGATCAATTTTCCCCTATAAAATGGTCACTAGCAAAACTTGCAAGTAATTAAGCCCAACATATGGCTTCACAAGGCTACACAAAGCATTATGCGTATTTACATTATCTACATATCACCATTTTGTATTAAGGAGGAGTATTCTCAAATTATTGCTTACCTCATAGAGCCGTTTCTTCTTCCAATGTATCCTGTCTTCCACCAGCATCCTTGTTATCTTCATTCTGGAATAAGTAAGGGTATTTAGACTTCATCTCCTCTTCTGCTTCCCATGTCATTTCTTCCATATTTTTGTTCCTCCACAATACTTTGACGGAAGCTACATCTTTTGTTCTCAGCTTGCGGACTTGCCGATCTAATATCGCCACTGGCACTTCTTCATATGATAGGTCCTCTGTAACTTGTACATCTTTGATAGGGATGACTCGAGAAGGGTCTCCAATACATTTTCTCAACATAGATACATGGAATACCGGGTGGACAAATTCCAATTCGGATGGCAATTCTAACTCATAAGCAACCTGTCCAATCCGTCGAAGAATTTTATACGGCCCGATATACCTTGGACTCAGCTTACCTTTCTTCCCAAAACGCATAATACCCTTCATTGGTGAGATCCTCAGGAAAACCCAATCACCAACCTCAAACTCTAGATCACGACGTCGGACATCAGAATAAGATTTTTGCCTGCTTTGTGCCGTCCTCAATCGCTCTTGTATCACTTTCACCTTCTCAATAGCTTGGTGAATCAAATCTGGCCCATATAATTCTGTTTCACCGACTTCGAACCATCCAACTGGTGATCTACATCTCCTCCCGTATAGTGCCTCATATGGGGCCATTTTAATACTGGAATGGTAGCTATTGTTATAGGCGAATTCTATGAGTGGAAGATGATCATCCCAATTCCCCTTAAAATCTAGAACACATGCTCGTAGCATATCTTCCAGTGTCTGAATGGTACGTTCAGCCTGTCCGTCAGTCTGCGGATGAAATGCAGTGCTGAGATTTACTTGTGTGCCTAAACCCTTCTGGAAAGACCTCCAAAAGTTAGCCGTAAATTGAGCTCCTCGGTCTGATATAATAGATATGGGCACACCATGAAGCCTAACAATCTCCTTGATATACAACTTCGCATAATCTTCAGCCGTGTAAGTTGTCTTCACTGGCAGAAAATGGGCACATTTTGTAAGTCGATCAATTATCACCCAGATGGAGTCAAACTTATGATAAGAGCGAGGTAATCCAATAATGAAGTCCATATTAATCACCTCCCACTTCCAAGTCGGAATCTCTATATTTTGAAGCAATCCACCGGGTTTCTGATGTTCTATCTTTACTTGTTGACAATTGGGACACTGGGCTACAAATTCTGTGATAGACTTCTTCATATTATCCCACCAATATTGCTCCTTGACATCATGATACATCTTTGTCGAGCCGGGATGGATGGAATATCGGGATTGATGAATCTCATTCATAATCTTCTCTCACAACCCTGCCACATTAGGCACACACAATCGGCTCTGGTATCTCAGTGCCCCATCTTTTTCGATCCCAATAGCCATACTTTTACACTGTTGAATGCTTTCTCTTAATCGTACTAAGATAGGATCTTCATATTGTCGTGCTTTTACCTCGGTTACCAAAGATGATTCTGATGTATTCTGTACAGTAACACCTCCGTCATTAGAGTCTAACAATCTGATTCTCATATTGGCTAGCTGATGAAGCTCTTTAATCAACCCCCATCTACCTGCCTCAATATGTACTAAGCTTCCCATTGATTTACGGCTGAGAGCATCTGCCACAACATTGGCTTTACCGGGATGATACAATATCTCGACGTCGTAGTCTTTCAATAATTCAAGCCACCTACGCTGCCTCAAATTCAACTCTTTCTGCTTGAAGATGTATTGTAAACTCTTGTGATCTGTGTAGATGTCAACATGGACGCCGTATAAGTAGTGCCGCCATATCTTCAAAGCATATATTACTGCAGCCAATTCCAAATCATGGGTTGGATAATTCTTTTCATGCTTCTTCAATTGTCTTGATGCATAAGCAATCACATTCCCACGCTGCATCAATACGCACCCCAAACCTATACCTGAGGCATCACAATATACCACATAATCTTCTGTTCCTTCAGGAAGAGTGAGCACTGGTGCAGATGTCAATCGATTCTTCAGCTCCTGAAAACTACGTTCACAAGTGTCAGACCACTGGAATTTGGTAGCTTTTTGTGTTAACTTAGTCAATGGTGATGATATAGAGGAAAATCCTTCTACAAACCGCCTATAATATCCTGCTAGTCCTAGGAAGCTGCGGACTTCTGATGGTGTTGTAGGTCTCGGCCAATTCTTTACTGCATCGATCTTCTGAGTGTCGACACTAATACCCTCATCAGATATCACATGGCCAAGGAATGCTACTGAGTTCAGCCAGAATTCACATTTGGAGAGCTTAGCATATAACTTACGATCCTGAAGCGTCTGTAATACTATCCGCAAGTGGCCCGCATGTTCCGCCTCCGAACGAGAATACACTAGAATGTCATCAATGAATACAATCATGAACACATCAAGATAGGGCCTGAATATAGTATTCATGAGATCCATAAAAGCTGCTGGGGCATTTGTTAGCCCGAACGACATCACCAAGAACTCAAAGTGCCCATATCTTGTCCGGAAGGCCGTCTTTGGAATATCTTTCTCCCTAACCCTTACCTGATGATACCCTGAACGTAAATCAATCTTGGAGAAATACTTGGCACCCTGGAGTTGGTCAAACAGGTCATCAATTCTTGGAAGTGGATACTTGTTCTTTATAGTAGACTTATTCAACTGTCGATAGTCGATACACATCCGTAACGACCCGTCTTTCTTCCGCACGAATAGGACTGGTGCACCCCAAGGTGAAGTGCTAGGCCTAATAAAGCCCTTATCTAGCAAGTCCTTCAACTGCACCTTCAACTCTTGCAACTCTGCCGGGGCCATTCTGTATGGAGGAATAGAGATCGGTTGAGTGTCAGGCAACACATCAATGCTAAACTCAATCTCCCTTTCAGGAGGAAGGCCTGGGAGTTCATCTGGGAAAACATCTGGGAATTCGTTGACCACAGGGATTGATTGTAAAGTAGGCGGTTTCGCCTCCGCATCCCTAACGCGAACGAGATGATAAATGTAACCTTTTGAGATCATTTTCCTTGCCTTAAGATAGGAAATAAACCTACCTTTCGGTGTAGCAATGTTCCCTTTCCATTCAATGACGGGTTCACCCGGAAATTGGAACCTAACCATCTTCGTACGACAGTCAACATTTGCATAGCATGAGGCCAACCAGTCCATTCCCATTATCACATCAAAATCAACCATTTCTAACTCAAATAAATTTGCCGAGGTTTGACGACTACAAATCATCACAGTGCAACCTCTATATACCCTTCTAGCAATCACAGAATCTCCTATCGGAGTAGATACCGCGAGGGGTTTACTTATCAATTCAGGTTCAATGCCAAACTTATTAGCCACAAAGGGTGTAACATATGATAATGTAGATCCCGGATCAATCAGCGCATATACATCATAAGAAAACACAGATATAATACCTGTAACAACATCTGGAGACGACTCGAGATCCTGTCGACCTACTAGAGCATAGGTTCGATTTTGAGCACCACTCGAACTCGGCACTGCACCCCTACCCCTACCACGACCTGTCGACTGCTGAAAACCCCGTGCTGGAGGTCGAACTGATGAGGAAGAACCAGACACAGATCCAGTCGGCTGAGCCATACCATCACCTCCTCTATTAGGACAATCCCGCATCATATGGCCAGGCTGCCCGCACGAATAGCATGCATCAGAACCTCGACGACACAGTCCAAAGTGGGCCTTGCCGCACTGATCACAATGTGGTGTTGGGGGTCTCATCTGACTAGTATCCCTGTGATGTTGCGAGCCAGATGCCCGCGAACTCTGACCTGGACCAGAATAGGATCGATCATATCGAGGCCTCTGAAACTGTGGAGGAGCACTAGCTACAGGTGGCGCCGAACTCCTCGAAAACTGTGGCCTGATGCGGCCTCTGAAGTCATCAGAATACCCTGCAAATCTCGCCCTCTTATGTTGGCCCCTATCCTGCTCCCTAACTGCCCTCTGCTGGCGCTTACGATCCTCTAGGGTCTGGGCATAAGCTTGAATACGGGAAATATCCATGCCCTCCACCAAGGAGGCTGTCGTACACTCATTTATCAGATGTGGTCCCAACCCATTCACGAACATATGCACCCTATCACTCATCTCGGCCACCATATGGGGAGCATACCTTGCCAAAGAATCAAACTGCATACTGTACTCTCGCACACTCATATTACCTTGTCTAAGGTTCAAGAACTTATCAGCTCTAGCTCGTCGTATCTCAACTGGCAAGTAGTGACGAAGAAAGGCCTCAGAAAATTCCTTCCACACAGCTGGAGGAGGGTTCGGACCCCTGGATCTCTCCCAACTATCATACCAGAGAACCGCTAAATCCCGTAGCCGATAAGAAGCCAACTCTACTGCCTCTGTATCACTAACATGCATAACCCGAAGTGTACGATGAACCTGGTCAATAAAAGTCTGTGGGTCCTCCTTCGGGTCTGATCTGGTAAACACTGGAGGGTCTAAGTTAATAAAATCACGAACTCTTGTACTAACTGGTTTCTCAGCAGCACCTGTATTCTGCCTCTGAGCCTGAGCAGCTACCAAGCTAGTCAATAACTGCAAAGCACTCCGCATATCCTGGTCTGGAGTGCCAGACGGAGGAACTGGAGGCGCTGGGTGCCTTCTAATATCCTCTGGAGGAGATGGAGTAGATGAGGTATGAGAGGGCATCTCACTTTGAGCCTCACTTTGTCCTGCTCTGACTTGGGGAACCTGACTGGTACCCTCTCCCGCTGCTGTATCAAGCCGTCTACTAATCGTTTGCTTCCTAGTCGAAGGCATCACTGAAAAAAACAAGGTGAATATTAGAGACAAACACTTACGACTCAACTCTACGCACGATCTAGATTCAGGAAGAAGGTAACAACCCTAGATGTCATGTAGCCTCCTGATTATAAATGTGGCGCGCTACACATCCATAATCAAGACTCTACTAGACACGGCTCATAGACAACCCCTAGGACAGACTTGCTCTGATACCAAGTTTGTCACGACCCAAACTGAAGGGCCATGACTAGCACCCGACCACACTTGTCGAGCACCAACGTACATTTCATCTAACCTTCATTATTATCTTTTAAGGCTGACGAGATCAATATAAATGGTAGACCTAGATCATGGACAACCAGCAATAAAATATGATGGCATGAAAATACATAGCAGGGGATGACCAGACAATCAAGAAACTACGTATAAGGTATGAGCTACCACGCTACTATGAAAGACTATACAACAAAAACTAGCCGACAAGGCATACCAAACTATACATGAGCCGACACCTGTCTATGAGCCTCTAAAAGAACATAAGTGTTGCAACATAGCCGGAACAGGGCCCCGACATACCCATAATGTCTATAACAAAAATTGCATACCAAGACCAAGGCAAGTCCGGAGAAGGGATCTCGCCAATCACCGCTGAACTGGACAGTCTACTGTGGTGGGGGAGCTGCACCTGCCTGTCTATCAGGACCTGCAGCACGACATGCAGCGTCCACAAATAAAAGGACGTCAGTACGAATAAAGTACTGAGTATGTAAGGCAAGGAACCATAAATACGATCAGTAATGTAAGCAAGGATAGAGAATATACAACCTGTAACATCTTAGTACCTCTGAGGGCTACTTACATGAAATGCATGATACATATGTATAAATACATAAACCTTTAAAGCATTCGCCTCTGTGGGCATCATCATCATCATATCGTACCCGGCCATAATAGGCTCGGTAGAATCGTACCCGGCCACGTGGAGCTCGGTAAAACCCAACTGATCAGTGGTTGCACAATAGGTGCCGTACCCGGCCAACTATAGCGTGGCTCGGTAGAGTAAAATAGATACATATATATAATGCATGCTCGACTCATGGAATCACATTCTAAACCTTTCGGAGTGACGTAAGGTCGGTATCCTCTGTACACGTTATTAGGACTAACTCTTCACTATGAACCTTATAAGAATCAGGAAGTACCAATAACATTGATAACATAAGAATAAGAGAAGCAACATTAACATCAATCGTTCCATAAGAGGGAAAACAATGTAAGTACTGCTAGCTTTCTAAGAGTAGAGTATCTTTGGAAGCTCGTTCATTACATTATGTACAATCGGAGTCGTGCAAAAGAAGGAAAGGGATAGCCTAACATACCTTGTATATACTGCCCCAATCTCAAGCTATGCAATTGTCAAAACTCCTTAGTCTACAATAAGAGAAACGATACTATCGTTATCATTTAAGCGTCATAACTATTATGTATCGACCACAACCTATTTTACGATGAAACGGACAACACCTCCCCTATATATATGACCTCACACCATTCAAAACAGTCACCAAACAGCCCAAACAACATCAATAATAAACATATTGAGCCTCCCAAAATAGTTCACACACAGCCTAATCACTCCATACATACGACGACCACCGTAGTCGTGTCAAACAACCTGGAAATGTTACGAATAACTATCAGCCCATAACCCTACATATATATGGTGTTTCCCCACACCCTTCCTCCTCCAAAACTCCACAAGATAGTAGTAAAATACGCAGCCCAACAACAACGCAAAACAGTCCACAAAACAATAACATTACTACCAAACCTTTCGATATATATCTCACAAGTTCTAGCTTCAATGGCTTAGCCGCAACTTGGATAATCTTAAATACATATAGAGTAAGAGGTTCCTTACCTTTATACAGAAAGAACAACTCCAATTTGACCTTAAATTTCCATGAAATATCCCTCCAATGCTGCCACAACAACAAAAGAGCGAAACTAGCGATCAATTAGTGTTTTTCGGCACTAGAATCACTTTAGAAGGCTTGAAATCACCTAGGATTGATATTAAGAACATGAGGGAGTATTTACAGAACATAAACCCTTTAAAACAACCTCCCACACGAGCTGAAACGACACAAAAATGAGCAACAACAAGAAGAACAAGAGACTTACTAGCGCCACGGAATTCCCGACACTTGATTTGTGTTGTTTGCCCTTTTTTTGGGTCTTGAATCTTGAGAGAACCTTGAGAGGATGTTCCTAGGGTTCTAAGGTCTGAAAATAGTGAAAATAAATGACTTAAAACGGGTTGGAGGCATCCTATATAGGTCCAAATATCTTAAACCGACTTAGTGGGCCCCATAGAGAGGTGCTTGGCGCAGTCTCGCGAAAACGCGAATATATCTCTACTCCGAGATCTTATAGATGAACGGTTTAATGCGTTGGAAACTAGACTCATAGATCTTTAATTTGGTTGGTAGATCACCCCGTAATTCCTTGTAAATTATGAGAAAAGATTAGAAACATTTGACCTAATGTTTAAGTAAAATTATGAACCTAAGTTGCGACAACTTTTGTCGACTTTTGTTTCATAACTCGTTTGACTTCAAGACTTATGATACGGATATTATATGATTAAAATACCTTCATAAATGACCTCTTGAGTGTATTAAGCACCGCTAGATTACCTGAAAATTCGAGTTACAACATCCTTGATTCGTTTAACTTCTAATACTGGTTAATCACCCTTATACACTCTTGTATCACTTAAGACCAATAGGATTGACTTCTTATCATCTCAAAGATAATTACTTCTTGGATTTATGTTAACTAATATATGGCATGAACTAACACATGTGGATATGGGTTGTAACATATGATTTTGACCGTATACAGATAGTCCCCGCATTTGTTAGAATAGGATGGTAAGAAACGACTTGAATCTCGATCTCCTCGATGTCTCGACCATGATGCCAATCTCGTGACATCATCGTCTGAAGTGACTGAAAGGTTGCGTCTGCGCAGCTTCCTAGGTCATTAATTAGAAGTGGCTGACGGTCGACCTTAGGGCTTCCCCAATACGCTTAAGTGAATTTTATAAATAGGCCAACTTTATGATTTTGCAAACTTTACTTCTCAATTCATTCCTAAATCTTGTTAGCTCTTTCAACTTCACTGAAATCACATTCTTCTCAATTTGTTATTTACTCCATCATCATCCTTTCCTTCTTCATTCGAATCACAATGGCTAAAACATCCAAAATTGTTCCCCAACAAGAAAAGTCTCTTCGTCATCACGGCTATCTAGAAGTAAACCGGTGGTGCCACCTCGCATCGAGGAGTGCATTCCTCCGCCGTGTGAAATAACATTCGATTTTAAAATTGAAAAACCCATATCGACACCAGGCCGATATGAGCCTATGTCTCGATACGTCTGTTCGATAACCAAGGATGAGCTTGAGCAGGTAGACAAAGATTGCAACTGGGATGACAAAGATGTGGTGATCCCTTCCCCAGAAGAGGACATCACAACTCATAAAGCGGGGTACTTAAGCGTGTACACCTACCCATTCATGTTAGGCCCATATATCCAGTTGTTCTCGACTTCTGCCAATGGTACCAAGTGACGCTTGGCCAGATCTACCCTTCATTCTGGCGAATTGTTCATTTGATCAGATTCTTTTCGAGCCAGGTCAAGGGGATGTCTTTCACTCTTGACCATCTAATCAGGTTGTACAGTCCTCGACTATACCGAGGTGGCTTGATAAAACTGCAATGCCGATCCTCGAAATCTCTCTTCTCCAACATCGATGAGGACAAAGACCGAGGATGGATGAGCCAGTTTGTCCGAGTCAGGAACTCCAACCTGATTCCTGCTGAGAAGATGCCATTCCCCGAGGAATTGAACATGAAATGTAAATACATAGCAACTTTATACCTTGCTTCCCTTTTTCTTTCATGATTTTATCATTTTCTCCATGTAACCCTTCTCCGATGGTGCAGTTGTTGCATAGTTTCCTGGGGCGGTCCCGAACCTTGAGGGTTGGGTCCGCAAACTAGCCTCTACTTCTTCATATGCGGAGCGCTGCTGGCACGATTTAGCCAAGGGCCGATTGGAGGAAAAAAACCACAGTGAGTTTTCTTGTTTGCTTACTTGTGTTTCTCAATGCAATACATATTTCATCTTTATGCAGGCCTCGGAGAAGCTGTTGAAATGTGGCCACCCCCACCTAGTGAGGAAGAGATCTCAAAGCCTCCCAAAGAAAAGAAGAGAAAGAGGGGGTCGCTTGTAAATACACCGAAGCGGAAGAAAAACATGGTTCGAAAGCCTAAGGCCGATACCGTGGCCATATCTCTAGAATCAGCCCAAGGCCTCCGGGACCAAGAAGAAGAAAAAGATGACAAACTGCTTGTTGGTAGCTCATGAAAGAGGAAGCTCTGCCGCTTTGAAGCCTGTTGAACCTGTGGTGCCAGAGGCAGTTCGACCTCAAATCAAAGAAATTTCTGAGGGGAGCTCGAGCAAAGTCCCTGGGTCATCAGGTGAAAAAGGCTGCCTCGGGTGACGCCTAGTGGATGAGTTAGAAGAGCCTAACCCCGAGGTTCTTTAAAGACAATATAATATCCCAAGTGAACTGCTTGGGGTAATCAATATAGATGACTCACCGCAGGGCCCGGTCTTTTTCGAGGGGCAGTTTCGAGATGCCCAGGCCATGGAGACTGCCGATGTGGGAATAAGTCACAAAGGACATGATATCTTTCGAGAGTGCCTTGCTGGGATCGAGGATGGCCTCGACCCAGATGCTTCCTTTATTTTTGATGAGGCCCGACAGCTCTTCAAAAAAGTAAGTTTTTGCCTTTTTGAAATCGTGCTTGCGTTTTATCCTTATTGTTATGAGTCTAACCTATCCCTGTTTGTGAAGGCCGTCGGGCTCCATAAGAAAGCGTTCTCCAAGTCTCGAATCGAGCTTGCTCGATGTGAGGACGAGCTTAAGAAGATCTCCGAAGAAAGGGGATAGTCTTAAAATCCTCTATGTCAAGAAATAGGTGTAGATCAACGATCTCCGAGTTGAATTGATGAAGGCTTGTCAAGAACGGGCCGAGCTTGTTGAAAAAGTAATATAGCCTTTGAGGTCCTGTTACGTACTTGTTTGTTTTGACAACTAATGCTGCAATTTCGTAGTTTCAATAGAAGGGCGAGTTGGTGGAGTAGCTTCGGGAGGAGCTTAAGATGAAGGAGGCTGAGACTTGGGGTGGAGGCAAGGCATGGAAAATCTGGCCTCAAAGAAAGAAACTCTTTGAGAGCAGCTGATTTCACTCGAACGCCAGTTTCAAAGTGTGAAGGAGGAGAGCCTAGATCGAGGACGCAAAATCAAGGAGCTTAAAAGTCAAATATGTGTTTTGAGGCCTTAAAACCCTCCTTTTGTCTCACCTTGATTTGCGTGCATAGTCTGGGTGTATATTTGGAAAGCCTTTATATGAAAATTTGTGAAAAATGCTAATTTTGCCTTTAAAGTTGAATTTAAGTTGACTTCGGTCAACATTTGGGTAAACGGATCCGGACTCATGATTTGACGGTCCTGGAGAGTTTGTAGAAAAATATAGGACTTGGGCGTATGCCCGGAATTGAATTCCAGGTCCCTAACCCGAGAAATGAATTTTTGAAGAAAATTGTTTAACTGAAAAATATAAGAAGTTTGGAAATTGAACAATGTTTGAATTTGATGGTATCGGGCCCGTATCTTTGTTCTGAAGCCCGGTACAGGTTTAATATGGTATTTACGTTGTGTCTGTAAAATTTGGTAAGAAACGAAATTCATATGATATAATTCGGACCCTCGGTTGTGAAAATAGTAACTTTAGGAGTTCTTGAGTTTTTCATTGATTTTGGTGCTAAATTTGTTGTTTAGATGTTATTTAGGCAATTTGATCGCACGACCAAGGCCGTATGATATTTTTAGGTTTGTGTGCATATTTGGTTTGGAGCCCCGAGGGCTCGGGTGAATTTCGGATAGGCTTCAGGGTGTTTTTGACTTAGAAAAATCTGTTATAAGCTGTTGTATCTAGTGTTTCATGTGTCCATGCGTCGGAAGTATCACGGTGATCCCTCCTACGTGTTAGACTTCAGCACTATCCAGTTGGACAAGGACTTGACCTATAAGGAGGACCAGATAGCTATTTTAGACCGGCAGGTTTGTCAATTGAGGTCGAAGAGTTATCCTTCGGTTTGTGTGCAGTGGAGAGGTTAGCCTGTTGAGGCAGCTACCTAGGAGTCTGAGTCCGATATGCAGAGCCGATATCTCCATCATTTCACCAACTCAGGCACTTTTCTATGTCCGTTCAAGGATAAACGGTTGTTTTAGAGTTGGAGAATGTGATGACCCAAAATACCATCTCTTGTTTTAAAAGTCAAATCTATATTCTGAGGCCTTAAAACCCTCTTTTTGTCTCAGCTCAATTTGCGTGCACAGTCCGGGCATATATCCGGAAAGCCTTTATGTGAAAATTGGAGAAAATGCTAATTTTGCCTTTAAAATTGTATTTAAATTGACTTCGGTCAATATTTTGGGTAAACGAACCCGGACCCATGATTTGAAGGTCTCGGAGGGTCCGTAGAAAATGTGGGACTTGGGCGTATTCCCGAAATTGAATTCCGAGGTCCCTAGCCCAAGAAATGAATTTTTGAAGAAAATTGAAAAATATAAGAAGTTTGGAAATTGAATAATATTCGAATTTGATGGTATCGGGCCCGTATCATAGTTTCGGAGCCCAGTACAGGTTTAATATAGTATTTAAGTTGTGTTTGTAAAATTTGGTAAGAAACGAAATTCATATGATGTGATTCGAACCCTCGGTTGTGAAAATAGTAACTTTAGGAGTTCATGAGATTTTCAGTGATTTTGGTGCTAAATTTATTGTTTAAGATGTTATTTGGGTGATTTGATCGCACGAGTAAGTCCGTATGATATTTTTTGGTTTGTGTGTATGTTTGGTTTGGAGCCCCGAGTGCTCGGGTGACTTTCGGATAGGCTTCAGGGGTGTTTTTGACTTAGAAAAATCTAGTAGAAGTTGTTGTATCTGGTGTCTGTTACACTGTGCTTTGTGATCACGTAGTCACTCTCTCCATCACGAAAGGGAAACTGGGCTAGGAGGATTTTACTCTACGTGAACGCGAGACCAAGGTTGCGAACGCGGAGCATTGGGGGGACTGCTCTACGCGAACGTGACAGGTCAACCGCGAACGCGTAGCTTTAGGATGGGCTGGTCAGGGAACTTAGGGAAAACCTACGCGAACGAGAACCCTTTATCGCGAACGCGAAGGCAGGGCTGGGCTAAACCTTCGCGAATGCGTAGCCTTTCCCGCGATCGCGTAGGTCCTTAGAAGGCTGCTCTTCGCGATTGCGACAATGCTCACGCGAACGCGATGAACAATGTCTCCCAACACTTAAAAAAGAAGCAGAAAGGGAATAAGG
This sequence comes from Nicotiana sylvestris, assembly GCF_000393655.2. NCBI lineage: Eukaryota > Viridiplantae > Streptophyta > Magnoliopsida > Solanales > Solanaceae > Nicotiana > Nicotiana sylvestris. The sequence continues at coordinate 156,133,225 of NC_091065.1, read as the reverse complement.
CCATAATTTCTTATTTTCAAAAACTAGAAGGCATAGAGGCAATTTTCAAGAGACAAGTTCTTCCCCCAAAGTGTTGGTATATGATTCTAAATCACTTTCTTTCAATTACCCATTGCATTTCATCAATTTTCATCCAAAAATCTAGGGTTTTCATGGTAGAAATTGGGGATTTAGGTAGAATTAGGGCTTTTTATATAAATGGAATTTAGACCTTGATTTGGGGTCGGATTTCAAAACTAATTACATATTTGGGCTCGAGGGTGAATGGGTAATCGGGGTTTGGTCCGAACCTCGAGTTTTGACCAAGCGAGCCCGGGGTCAATTTTTGACTTTTTGGAGAAAATGATAGAAAACCTATAATTAAGCATTGAAGTTGAATTCTTTAGCATTTATTGATGTTGTTAAGTTAATTATGGCTATATACAAGTGCATTGGAGGCGAAATCAAGAGGGAAAGCAGTATTTGAGGCTTGAGTTTGACCGTAGAATCCGAGGTAAGTGTTTGGTCTAACCTTAGTTGGAGGGAATAGGTGTTTTGTCTTATTCTCTATGTGTTAGTGTCGAGTACGACGTATAGGTGAAGTGACGAGTATATATACATTGGTGTCAAAAATGCCTGTGAGTCTTATAATAAGATTGTTATGATTTTATTATGCGTTGCTCATGCTTAAATTGATGATTAGCACTGTGGAACAAGACTTGTGAAGCTTTATTATGGATTTATATTTGTATTAAGTTAAATTGTTAAATTCTGTTCTTCCACATTTTGTTTCTGCTGATTTTGTCATATCATATGATAAATTGTTAAAGATAAAGGAAAAATGTAAAAGAATAAAACACGTTGGCTTTCCTAGAGGTTTCAATGTTACGCGCCATCACGGTCCCGACGGTGGAAAATTCGGGCCGTGACAAGTTGGTATCACCGCTCTAGATTGCTTAGGTCTCACAATTCATGGACAAGCTTAGTAGAGTCTGAAGGATCAATATGGAGATGTCTCTGCTTATACCTCAGAGGCTACAGAGTTTAGGAACAACTTTCCTTCTATTTATCTCTATCGTGCGATTTGATTTTTCTCAATCCTAATTGAACTTCTACTCTGTTCTTTCACAGATGGCGAGAACACGTGCTTCTTCATCTGCTGATCAGCAGCCCATGCCCTTAATGGCAGCTCCTACAAGGGGCAGAGGACAAGGCCGAGGTCGTGCTAGAGGCCGAAGCAGGGGCAGGGATCAGCCCAGAGCAGCAGCACCAGCGGCAGAGCCTCAGGTAGAGTTTGATGAGGAGGATCCAGCCCAAACCTTTCTAGCAGGACCAGCTCAGGTTCCAGAGGGGTTCATTGCTTCCCCGGTACTCGAGGATGCTTTGGTCCGCCTAGTGGCCTTATGGAGGGTGTCACCTAGGCAGGCTTACTTTGTGTAGCACCAGCCGTCTCTCAGGCTGGAGGAGGAGCACAGACTACTGCTACCCGCACTCCAGAGCAGATAGCTCCTTAGTTTCAAACTCCAGCAGCTTAGCTAGTTGGAGTAGTTCAGTCGGGTATGGTAGCTCAGACCGGTGATAGAGCAGCTATGTCTGTTGATGCTTTGTGGAGGTTGGACAGGTTCACCAAGATTTTCACTACTACTTATGGCGGTACATTTTTAGAGGATCCCCAGGACTATTTGGACAACTGTCATGAGGTTCTACGGAACATGGGGATAGTGGAAACCAATGGGTTCGACTTTGCTGTTTTTCGTCTGTCAGGTTCCGCCAAGACTTGGTGGAGGGATTATTGTTTGGCTAGACCAGTTGGATTGCCTGCTTTGACTTTGGACCAATTCTCTCTGCTATTTCCGGAGAAGTTTCTTCCTATCACTCAGAGGGAAGACTATCGGAGGCAGTTTGAGCGTCTCCAGCAGGGTTCTATGACTGTCACTCAGTATGAGACCAGATTTATTACCTTGGCCCGCCATGCTCTTCTTCTACTTCCCACTGAAAGAGAGAGAGTGAGGAGGTTTATTAAGGGACTAGCTCAGCCTATCAGATTGCAGATGGCTAAGGAGACAGGGAGTGAGATTTCTTTCCAAGATGCAGCCAATATGGCCAAACGAGTCGAGATGGTTCTATCATAGGGGAGTGGTCAGGGGTCTGATAAGAGGCCCCGTTATTCGGTCAGGCTCGTCTAGAGGCAGGGATTCTTTTGGTATAGGTTATCCTCCTAGGCCGTTTCATTTAATACTTCAGACTTCTCACAGTGCTCTAGGTGGTAGTGGTTCTTATATGCAGTATTCTGATCAATTGCCCTACAGTACACCACCATCTCCTCTTAGTGCACCTCTGATCTAGAATTTTCAGGGTGGTTACTCAGGCCGTCAGGGTCAACAGTCTCAGCAGTCGAAGTCTTGTCATACATGTGGTGATTCGATGCACATTGCTAGGTTTTGCCCTCGAGCCTCGAGCAGTTCTCAGCACCAGGGTTCTCGTGCTATGGTTCCAGCACCGGGTGTTCCACCACCTGCTCAGCCAGCCAGAGGTAGGGGTCGAGGTGTTAGAGGTGGAGGTCAGGCAGCTAGAGGTAGATGCCAGCCAGCAGGAGGTCGTCCTAGGGATGTAGTTCATAGTGGTGGGGCCCAACCCCGATGTTATGCTATTCCCGCCAGACCTGAAGCTGAGGCCTCCAATGCAGTTATCACAGGTATGGTTTCAGTTTGCAGTAGAGATGCTTCAGTTCTATTTGATCCAGGGTCCATATATTCCTATGTGTCATCTTATTTTGCCCCTTATTTGGTTGAGCCTCGTTATTCTATGAGTGCTCCGGTATATGTGTCCACACCGGTGGGTGATTCTATTGTCATAGATCATGTCTATCGCTTGTGTGTGGTTATTATTGGGGGTCTTGAGGCCCGTATAGATCTTTTACTTCTTGATATGGTCGATTTTGATGTCATTATGGGGATAGATTGGTTGTCACCTTATCATGCCATATTGGACTATCACGCCAAGACCATGACCTTAGCCTTGCCGGGGTTTCCTCGATTGGAGTGGAGAGGGACTCCTGGTCATTCTACAAGCAGATTTATTTCTTATATGAAGGCTCAACGTATGGTCGAGAAGGGGTGTTTGGCTTATTTGGCTTATGTTCATGATTCTAGTGCTGACGTTCCTTTTATGGATTTTGTGTCAGTCGCTCAGGAGTTACTAGAGGTGTTTCCTACAGACCTGCCGGGGATGCCACCCCATATGGATATTGAATTTTGCATTGATTTGGCTTTGGGCACTTATCCTATTTCTATTCCACCAATCATATGGCCCTGCCACAGTTGAAGGAATTGAAAGAACAGTTGCAAGACTTGCTGGATAAAGGCTCTATTAGACCTAGTGTCTCGCCTTGGGGTGCGCCGGTGTTGTTCGTTAAGAAGTAGGATGGATCGATGAGGATGTGCATAGATTATTGGCAGTTGAACATAGTCACCATCAAGAACAAGTATCCATTGTCGAGGATCGATGATTTGTTTAATCAACCTCAGGGTGACAAGGTATTTTCGAAAATTGATTTGAGGTCTGGCTACCATCAGTTGAGGATTAGGGCATCCGATGTCCCTAAGATAGCTTTTCGCACTCGGTACGGGCATTATGAGTTCTTAGTGATGTCATTCAAGTTGAAAAATTCCCAAGCAGCTTGAACCGAGTGTTCAAGCCTTATTTGGATTCCTTCGTGATTATCTTCATTGATGATATTTTGATCTATTCTCGTAGTCGGGAGGAGCACGAGTAGCATCTTCGAGTCGTTCTTCAGACTCTGAGAGACAGTTAGTTGTACGCAAAGTTTTGAAAGTGTGAGTTTTGGTTGAGTTTAGTAGCATTCCTGGGTCACGTTGTATCAGCAGAGGGTATTCAGGTGGATCCTAAGAAGATTGTGGCAGTCAAGGACTGGCCTAGACCCACCTCGGCCACAAAGATCCGAAGTTTCTTGGGTTTGGGGGGCTATTACCGTCGCCTTGTGGAGGGGCTTTCATCTATTGTTGCCCCGATGACCAGGTTGACTTAGAAGGGTGCCCAGTTCAGGTGGTCTGACGAGTGTGAGGCGAGTTTCAGAAGCTCAAGACAGCTTTAACTACGACACCGGTATTGGTATTGCCCACAGGTTCAGGGCCATATACAGTATATTGTGATGCATCTCTTATTGGACTTGGTGCGGTGTTGATGTAGAATAGAAAGGTTATTGCATATACTTCGCGACAGTTGAAGATCCATGAGAATAATTATCTAGTTCATGATTTGGAGCTAACAACTATTGTTCACGCGCTGAAGATTTGGAGGCATTATTTGTATGGCGTGTCGTGTGAGTTGTTCACGGATCACAAGAGTCTACAGTATTTGTTCAAGTAGAAGGAGCTAAATTTGAGGCAGAGAAGGTGGTTGGAGCTATTGAAAGACTATGATATTACCATCTTGTATCATCCGGGAAGGCCAATGTAGTGGCCGATGCTTTGAGTAGGAAGTTAGCCAGTTTGGGCAGCCTTGTGTATATTCCAGTCAGTGAGAGACCGCTTGCTTTGGATGTTCAGGCTTTAGCCAATCAGTTTGTGAGTTTAGATGTTTCTGAGCCCAACTGTGTGATAGCTTGCACAATCGCTCGTTCTTCATTATTTGAGCGTATCAGAGATCGGTAGTATGATGATCCTCATTTGCTTGTCCTTAGGGACACAGTGCAACACGGGGGTACCAAGCAGGTTAAAGTCAGAGATGATGGAGTTTTGAGGATGCAAGGTCGTATTTGTGTGCCTAATGTGGATGGACTTCGTGAGTTGATTCTAGAGGAGGTCCATAGTTCTCGGTACTCTATTCACCCGGGCACCGCTAAAATGTACCAGGACTTGCGGCAGCATTATTGGTGGAGGAGGATGAAGAAGGATATTGTGGCATATGTAGCTCAATGTTTGAATTGTCAGCTGGTGGTTTGCTTCAGAAGATTGAGATTCCTGAGTGGAAGTGGGAGCGTATCACTATGGATTTCGTTGTTGGACTCCCACAAACTCAGAGGAAGTTCGATGTAGTAAGGGTAATTGTGGATAGGCTGACCAAGTCAATGTATTTCATTCTTATGGCAGTTTCTTATTCTTCTGAGCAGTTGGCAGAGATTTATATCCGAGAGATTATTCGTCTTCATGGTGTGCCCGTGTCTATGATTTCTGACCAAGGTACGCAGTTTACCTTGCATTTTTTGAGGGTAATACAGCGTGAGTTAGGTACACGGTTTGAGTTGAGCTTATCATTTCATCCTCAGACGGACGGACATTTCGAGCATACTATTCAGATTTTGGATGATATGCTCTGAGCATGTGTTATTGACTTTGGAGGTTCTTGAGATCAATTCTTTCCATTAGCAGAGTTTGTGTACAACAACAGTTATCAGTCGAGCATTTAGATAGCTCCATATGAGGCATTATATGGTTAGTAGTGTTGGTCGCCAGTTGGATGGTTTGAGCCGAGATAGGATCAATTGTTGGGTACAGACTTAGTACATGATGCCTTGGATAAGGTTAAGATTATTCAAGATAAACTTCGTACAGCTTAGTTCAGGCAAAAGAGTTATGCCGACTGTAGGGTTCATGATGTGGCATTCATGGTCGGAGAGCGAGTGTTTCTTCGGGTGTCGCCCATGAAGGGTGTGATGAGATTTGAGAAGAAGGGCAAGTTAAGCCCTAGGTTCATTGGGCCTTTTGAGATTCTTCGGAGAGTGGGAGAGGTGGCTTACGAGCTTGTGTTGCTGCCAGGATTATTAGTTGTGCATCTAGTGTTTCATGTGTCCATGCGTCGGAAGTATCACGGTGATCCCTCCTACGTGTTAGACTTCAGCACTGTCCAATTGGACAAGGACTTGACCTATAAGGAGGACCAGATAGCTATTTTAGACTGGCATGTTTGTCAATTGAGATTGAAGAGTTATCCTTCGGTTTGTGTGCAGTGGAGAGGTTAGCCTGTTGAGGCAGCTACCTAGGAGTCTGAGTCTGATATGCAGAGCCGATATCTCCATCATTTCACCAACTCAGGTACTTTTCTATGTCCGTTCAAGGATGAACAGTTGTTTTAGAGTTGGAGAATATGATGACCCAAAAGACCATCTCTTGTTTTAAAAGTCAAATCTGTGTTCTAAGGCCTTAAAAACCTCTTTTTGTCTCACCTCAATTTGCGTGCACAGTCCGGGCGTATATCCGGAAAGCCTTTATGTGAAAATTGGACAAAATGCTAATTTTGCCTTTAAAATTGTATTTAAATTGACTTCGGTCAATATTTTGGGTAAACGAACCCAGACCCATGATTTGAAGGTCTCGGAGGGTTCGTAGAAAATGTGGGACTTGGGCGTATTCCCGAAATTGAATTCCGAGGTCCCTAGCCCAAGAAATGAATTTTTGAAGAAAATTGAAAAATATAAGAAGTTTGGAAATTGAATAATATTTGAATTTGATGGTATCGGGCCCGTATCTTAGTTCCGGAGCCCAATACAGGTTTAATGTAGTATTTAAGTTGTGTTTGTAAAATTTGGTAAGAAACGGAATTCATATGATGTGATTCGAACCCTTAGTTGTGAAAATAGTAACTTTAGGAGTTCTTGAGATTTTCAGTGATTTTGGTGATAAATTTATTATTTAAGATGTTATTTGGGTGATTTGATCGCACGAGCAAGTCCGTATGATATTTTTTGGTTTGTGTGTATGTTTGGTTTGGAGCCCCGAGGGCTCGGGTGACTTTCGGATAGGCTTCGGGGGTGTTTTTGACGTAGAAAAATCTGGTAGAAGTTGTTGTATCAGGTGTCTGTTGCACTGTGCTTCGTGATCGCGTAGTCACTCTCTCCATCACGAAAGGGAAACTGGGCTGGGAGGATTTTACTCTACGTGAACGCGAGACCAAGGTTGCGAACGCGGAGCATTGGGGGGACTGCTCTACGCGAACGTGACAGGTCAACCGCGAACGCGTATCTTTAGGATGGGCTGGTCAGAGAACTTAGGGAAAACCTATGCGAACGAGAACCCTTTATCGCGAACGCGAAGGTAGGGCTGGGCTAAACCTTCGCGAACGCGTAGCCTTTCCCGCGATCGCGTAGGTCCTTAGAAGGCTGCTCTTCGCGAACGCGACAATGCTCACGCGAACGCGATGAACAATGTCGCCCAACACTTAAAAAAGAAGCAGAAAGGGAATAAGGCCATAATTTTTATTTTCAAAAACTAGAAGGCATAGAAGCAATTTTCAAGAGACAAGTTCTTCCCCCAAAGTGTTGGTATATGATTCTAAATCACTTTCTTTCAATTACCCATTACATTTCATCAATTTTCATCCAAAAATCCAGGGTTTTCATGGTAGAAATTGAGGATTTAGGCAGAATTAGGGCTTTTTATATATTTGGAATTTAGACCTTGATTTGGGGTCAGATTTCAAAACTAATTGCATATTTGGGCTCGAGGGTGAATGGGTAATCGGGGTTTGGTCCGAACCTCGAGTTTTGACCAAGCGGGTTCGGGGTCAATTTCTGACTTTTTTGGAGAAAATGATAGAAAACCTATAATTAAGCATTGGAGTTGAATTCTTTAGCAATTATTGATGTTGTTAAGTTAATTATGGCTATATACAAGTGCATTGGAGGCGAAATCTAGAGGGAAAGCAGTATTTGAGGCTTGAGTTTGACCGTGGAATTCGAGGTAAGTGTTTGGTCTAACCTTAGTTGGATGGAATATGTGTTGTGTCTTATTCTCTATGTGTTAGTGTCGAGTACGACGTATAGGTGAAGTGACGAGTATGTATACGTTGGTGTCAAGCATGCCCGTGAGTCTTATAATAAGATTGTTGTGATTTTATTATGCGTTGCTCATGCTTAAATTGATGATTAGCACTGTGGAACAAGACTTGTGATAAATTATTGGTAATTGACCATTATCGAGTATTGGCTCAAGCTAAGGTTTATTTTGTAAATTAACTGTTGAAACTAGATTGGTTATAGCTGATTCCCTTGCTGGGATGATATTGTTTTTATTGTTGACTCCCTTGCTGGGACGGTATTGTTCTATTGTTGTTTCTATTGTTGATTCCCTTGTCGGGATGTTATCATTTCATTTGTTTGGGTGAGAAGAGTGTAAAGCACGAAGGGTGATGTCGTGCATGATATTATGAGTGAGTGTTAATGCACGAAGGGTGATGCTACGCCGATATTGTGAGTGTTAATGCACGAAGGGTGATGTCGTGCCATATTGTTGAAAGTAAAAGCACGAAGGGTGATGTTGTGTCATGATTATGAGAGAGTAAAAGCACGAAGGTTGATGCCGTGCCATTTCTTTTGATTTTTATGGTGAGGATGAGAGTAAAAGCATGAAGGGTGATGTCGTGCACTTGTTATTGTGTTACCATTTCCGTTTCTTTAAGTTGATATTTACTTTGTCGCTTTACTTTATTATTGTCATAACCTGATATCCCCCTCAGCATGCTCCCACTTTTCCCGTCTTATTCTGCTAAATTCTTGTTATTATTGCTTCTTGTATATGATATAACTGCATAGGTTTATATGGTTGTCGCGTCCTAGCCTCGTCACTACTTCGCCGAGGTTAGGCTCGACACTTACTATTCATGGGGTCGGTGTTGCTGATACTACACTCTGTACTCTTTTTGTGCAGATTCTGGTACTGGACCCTACGGACCGTAGTTCGAGGTTACTACCTTCAGTCCAGTGGAGACCCAACGTAGTCTTGCAGGCGTCTGCAGACCTTGGCGTCCCCTTCTTTCATTTTTCCATTCTGTTTTTATCTATTTCTGAGACAGATGTCTATTTTCCTTGTTCAAACCACTATTTATAGTATTCATACACAGTCTGTGAGATTGTGACACCAGTTCTGGGTGGAGTTTTATTATAGATTCGTATTTGTATTAAGTTAAATTGTTAAATTCTGTTCTTTCACATTTTGTTTCCGGTGATTTTCTCATTTCATCTGATAAATTGTAAAGATAATGGAAAATGGTAAAATGATAAAAAACGTTAGCTTGCCTAGCAGGTTCAATGTTACGCGCAATCACAATCCGTACACTGGAAAATTCGGGTCATGACAGGTTGTCCCGTTATATTTGGGTATATCGGGCATGCGAAACTTCTTGGGAATGGGCGTCGGAGCCGCACTCAGGGGGAATAATTTTTGTATGAACTTCTTGGCATCTAAACCTTTCAATACCGAAGGTGCCCCCAGTATTTGATCAATACGGGAGCTGTAAATCTCCACCTTTTTATCATTTTCCTCAATCTTCTTTTCTCCGGACTCGATCCTCTTAGCGAGCTCTTTGAGCATCCTCATAATGGTGGGGTCAGTCCCCGAGTTATTTCCGTTCGATCTCTCCAGTTCTGGTCCAGCATGTCGAGTATTTTCATGTTCAGCTACGCTCGAAATCTTATTCTGACTTTGAAGTTGAGCGATGGCGATTTGCTGAGCTTGCAGCATCTCGAATATCAGTTGGAGTTTGATACCTCCAGCTCCCATTCCTCGTGCTCCTTGGCCACCAGATCGGGCTTCCCTGCGTTCATTCTCTACGTTTCTGTGCCTGAATCCTTGTTTAGAGCATTACATGAACTAGTATCAACTGACTCCATATTTGGCACTTTCTCAGGGTTTATTGGTGGTACACCGACCCCTATACTGTTGTTTTCTCCAAGATCTTTGTTGCCATGAACAAGTGTGTTTTGTGTGCTAGACATGTTTCAGCCTAAGAATCAAAAAATCTTGACAAGAAAAAGTGTAAAAACATTGTGTGTAATGAGAGTCATTAAGAAAATAATCACTATTTTCTTTTGCCCCACGGTGGGCACAAAACTGTTTACCTAAAAAATACGAGTAACAATTAAGCTTAATTTCTGGTTTTAAAGATATGTGATTTAGTTCAATATCAATTAACAATCAAGAAATATGAAATAGAAATGAATGAGACAAGTGAATCAAATCAGTGTTACACACAGCAGTGACCTCGAGCTTAGTGACCTCGAGGTGGGCTTAGAACAGTAAGAACAATTAAGTAAGAAATAAAGTAAGAACAGTAGAACTAAGGACAATTCTGATGAACAATAGGCCAAAAAGTAGAGAGTATATTCTTTGCTCAATGATTAGATGATGTTACAAATGATTTGGGTCCCCTTTATATAATAAGGGAACCCTAAATAAGGAATATTTCTATTTATAGTGAGGAATATTCTTGGTACAACTGTCTAACTGCCTAGTACGGAATCGTACAACCTATTCCAAGATTTGTGCCATGACTTTGGGGACGTGGCAAGAGTCTAGCCCATTCTGGGACAAATCCATCACGGTACTATTTCGGGGTCGAGCATACTTGGCCCCGGTATTCCTCGAACTCCTATCTCCGGACATTGCACTCTGTCTTCGAGCTCAAGTCTGGTCTGCCGGTTTCAAACTCGACCTTGCCCGGACTCGGGCCTAGGACGGACCCTCGAGCCTATAAATCGGAGGCATACGATTTTGACCTATATAGGGTCTTAGCTAATATTGATACAAATTTTATACGTGGGATAACAATCTTAGTATTATAATCTTGGGATTGCTCATTCTTGAATATCCCACTGTAATTTGCAACCAAACGACCCCGACGAGTCTAAACTAGCAGTACGACATATATTTGGTTGAAATTGGAAAAAATAAGTTATTGAAGATGAGATACAACAATAACATACCCAGTAAAATTTTACTAGTGGGGTTTGGGGGGGGGGGGGTTCGGGTAAGGGCTGGACCACTAGGGGTCTATCGTACTTAGCCTTACTCTGCATTTCTGCAAGAGGCTGTAACCTGGTAGAAACTTTACCAGTTACGCCAAGGCTCCCCTTATTGAAGATGAGATGAAAAATAATTTTTGAAAGTTAAAATTGTGTTTTGAACACGTATTTTATTTGAAAAGAATTTGAAGTTTTGTACGTAAAAAACTTTCAAAAACTTAAAATCTGCCAAAAATGGTTAGAATCTATAAACAAACAAATATTTAAAAATAAAATTTGAAAAAAGTTCTCAAATTCTATGGTCAGATGGGAGCTAAGTTATACAATATATATTGTTAGTGAAGAAATTTTACTTCATATTTAACTATATGACAGGTGAGTACCCATTTTATTTTCAAGATTACAAATCTCACTTTTTATAAAGGTTTACTTGTAATTATTCTTTTGATGATTATAATAATTTTTTTTAAAAAAATAACAATGTATATAAATTAAACTCAAGAAATAAAATCCCCTTTTGTAACGCTTGGAAATCATATAATACCTATACAAACAAATGAATTCAAGTTATATATACCATCAGTTTAACGATTTTTTTACATATGAACAAAGTTTAACTTGTGATAGTAATATAATTATGTCAAATTAATAAGATAATAATGTGGATTGATATATGAAACTTCATTTAAATAGGTAGAAACAAATAATTTTACATACGATTCGTTACTTTTAGAAGACAAAAAAAGTGTTCATGTTGGAGGTAGGGATGGATGTGCAGGTAGGATGGTCCCCTTTCCCCTCAGCCTTTTGGATATTGTTTGACTTAAACGTTTTATATCTAAAAATAGCACGGGCTAGCCAGTTTTCGGACTGGTCATTCAAAAATAGACAGCATTTGGAAAGTCATTGAAAAATAGCTACTATTTTGCTGTAACACGAAAAGTTCCAGTATAATATATTGGAGATCGGTGCACCTGTGTATAAACTTCCAGCATATATATTATGCTGGAACTCCAACACGCGAAAAGTTCTAGTATAATATACTGGAGATTGGAGCACCTGTGCTCCATTCTACAATATATTATGCTGGATCGGTATATTATACTGGAATTCCAGTATAGTTCCAGTATAATATAATGGAGTATTTTTTCAGATCTTGAACAATGTTTTCGTTCAGATTTATCTTTACATGAAAAATGGCAAAATTTCGATTACTTTTGAAACTGTGGCTATTTTTGAATGACCACTTGTAAATCTAGCAATTTTTGAATTTCTCCCGTTTTATATAGTTATAGGCCAATTAAGATAATTTAACGACTGGAATATGGTAAGAGTAAAAGTACTCTTTAATCGCATATAGAGGAGATGAAACGCGGCTAGTGTAAGAATAAATCCTTGGATGGTTTCCAATATAGCTTAAGATGACTAAGCATTTTTGGCGTAACAGCAATACTCGCATCCACATCCATTATAGGGAAATTGATATTTATATACAACTCTAGAGAGCAAATCGACAATCATTTAGCAACAATTGGTATTGACACCTATAGCCCAAATACATTGGGCAACAGGTAACTCCTACAACTTTACCTCTCTTTTTCTTCACATTTTTTTAACCCACCCATGTTCTATTCTCCAACAATCACTTAATAACGTTAAAATAGCACGATCTAGCTAATTTTCGGATTGTTCGTTCAAAAATAGTCAGCGTTTGCCAAATCATTAAAAATAACTACTATTTTGCTGCAACAGAGACCGGTCAGACATAATATACTGGAGTTCGGTGCACCGGTGTATGAACTTTTAGCATATTATGTTGGACCAGTATACTTTGCTAGCTTCAGTATAATATACTGGAGACTGGTGCACCAGGGCTCCAAACTCCAGTATATTATGCTGGATCGGTATATTATACTGGAACTCCAGTATATTTTGCTGGAGTATTTTTCCGGATTTTGAACAGTGTTTTCGTTCAAATTTATCTTTACATGAAAAATGGCTAAATTTCGATTACTTTTGAAATTGTGTCTATTTTTGAATAACCACTTGTAAATCTGACTATTTTTGAATTTCTCCCATAACCCATAAAATTCTCAAGGTAGTATATCTATTTCTGCATTTTCTGTCCAAGATTGATTAAATACTTTTTCATCTAAAAGTACTTGTAGTTGTTCTTTGAGTGGGTGTGGTTGGGATTAATTATAAATACCTTGACTATGCTATATACAAAATTTAAGAAAGATTGAAGTCAAAATACATAGTTAAAATCGACTCATAATTAAAATCGACTCATAATTTAAGTCGACCTTGAAAACGTCAGCGTTATAATGTATATCATTTGTGTCTATCATATATATCGTTGTATATTACTCACAGCTATATATGATATACAAAAAAGATATACACGAATATCACGCCGGTACATAGATATGCACCTCATCAAAAACTCAATTGTTCCCTATTTTCACACATCCTCAACCCCACCTCATAGAATTGAACCAATTTTCAATACTTCTCAATCCAATTACTAAAGATATTTTTAATTTTGAGTTTGGAATTAAGTTACATACGTTGATAGTGTAATAATTATATTTTTTACACTTTTAGTAAATTTTTGAATTAAATTGTAATAATAACTCAATTACTATTTTTAGAAGTTACCAATTAATACTTATTAAAAAAGAGGAATTTTCAGAAATCACTATTGCTCAGTGGCTATTAACTTTCTATAACAACCATATATATAATTACTTCCTATAGCTACTACTCAGTTGTTACGGCAGTGTATTCGATGTATTCGCTCTGCTCTATTCATGAATAGAAGCAAAAAGCGCCTAAAATCATGGCAGTTCAGCTATATGAGCATGTATTCACATGTATTCGCGTTGCCACACCCCTTTTTCCACCTCTAACCCCTCTTAATAATAATAACAGAGATTTTGAAACTTAAAAGGGTTTTCAAATTTGAAAAGTGACAAAAATTTGTATTCAAAAGGATTAACTCAGAGTCGCCACCTGACATTGGTTTCAGTGTGCCAGGTCACTATTTTTTTTTTAAAATGGTTTTTCCTTTTAAAATACTTTAGACTCCAAAACTAAGTCTGCACCAGAGATTCGAGTAAGGGGGTTCATTTGACTCGGGGAGAAGATGTTAGACACTCCCTGAGTCCTGTAATTAGTACGGTTGCGTACTCGATCTAGTTGGCTTTAAATGATATTCTAATTGAGGTAAAAGCACACAAAAAAGAAAATAAACAATCAAAAGAGGCTCGAGGTCATGCACACCTAATAAAATAAAATAAAGAATAAAAGTACTACGAGTTTTGCTCTCAGCCTCCAAATACAAATACCTCGGGGCATACCCCGGATAAAATATATACAAATCTCGCGGGGTATTCCCCGAATAAATTCAACTAGGGGGCGACCTCTCACCTCATATAAGAGAAAAGAAACGGAAAATCCTAAAGTTTGCCTACCCGAGTGTGGTCGTCCTAAGCATGCTACTAGCGGTCAATATAGAAAAATAAATAAAAGAAAACTAAGTAAAAGCAAATTCCAAATCATGCTCATTTTCCTATAACTTCTTATTTCATTTTGACCAAGCTCAATCCTAAGACATGAGAGCGGTTAATTACTAATGGGCTTTGGTCATTCCTCCTTCCATGGCCCAATAGTTATCAAAACAAGATCACCGAATTAGTCATCTAGACAAATCAGTCGTCAAAGCCATATAAACAGAAAACAAGGTAAACAAAATGGTGGATTTGAAGTGTGATAGGAGCCTGTTTCCTTTAAACCCCAACCCACAGCCCGTTTCGAACGGCGTGACCAAATTATTCACAGAAATTAAAGAGAGCGAACATCTAACAAGTAACGATCCAATAGACACCTAATATAGCACCTAAACCCATAAAGAAGGATAAGTACACATTAATTTATGCACCGAAAGTTCCACCAGATTCATTTCTTCATTACCATAGGTGAAACCAAACAGTCATTTATATGCAGCCCCAAGAATTCATTTAAACCATTTCTTAATTGATTCCCTATAATCCAACTTTGACTAAAAAGAACGCAATGCAATGCACGTAATACTGATTTATACACTCAAAATTAACACATCCAAAGAGATCACACCAAGAAAGGATCCAAAACAAGTGACTTGCATGGTTAAGTTCACTGATACATATATAAGTTCTAGAGATTCACATCCAAACAAATTCACCTCATGCTTCATAACCAATGTATTTGGGTCATTCCTAATGCAATGAACTAACATGAGTCTTTACAGGAAAATTATCTTAAAGGAGCATGCAATTCAAGCAAGAGTTCTCACAAATGACCATAGTCAACTCAAAGCTACTAGAACCTAACAAAAACAACTGAATGAACTCACTAGCTGTGTTTCAACACATCCCTCATTTTATCTTTAAAGCCAACGAGGCCAATATGAGAACTTTTAGCTTAAAGCTTAGACAACACTAAAATCCACAGTAAAGCATCACAATTCAACTAAAGTCCATATTAAGGCAAAAGAAAATCAGTAAAGAAAAATTTTCAAGCATCTTAACCAACTATCATGCTAAAAACCAGACTGCAACTTAACATTTATAGGAAAGCAAGCCAAACTTGATTTATTTACAAGGACCCTTAAGTGTTACTGTTATACTTTTGTTAAGAAAGTTAATCCAGCATAGATTCAAGACATGGAGCTAACTCAATATGGAACAACTATGTATTTAATGACTGAAAACGCAAAATAGCAGATCCAGACAACTCTAACTCAATTGACAAACCCAAATTTGGCAGTCTAACTAGATGATGAGCTTATAATCACCAAGAACCATTTCAAATCTGCACTCAAATATAGCAATCATACAAGAACTCCTTCAACTACGAGAGATTGAATCATCCAACTGAATTTTAGAATATGAAAGGGTTTCAACCAGAGAAGAAAATCAAAAGTGAACCAACATGTGCGCATTCAGCAAAACAGCTCGACTTCAACATCATTTGCAGCTGAAATAACAGACAAAACCTAGATAGCAATATGTAAAACACAGAACTATCCCAGCAAGAACGACTACGCATGAGGCTCAACTAAAAATATATGAAGAATCAGACAAATCAATTATATCATAGCCAAACAGAGCAAAATTTAGGAGCTACCATTTTGATAAACCATCACTCTTTCATTTTCCTTATACAAACTAAAATTAAGAGAAACACTCAAATCCCCTAAACCCATGCTCTTATCATACTTCAAATCATCACAAAATAATAAGATAACGGGAGAAAAGATGAACCTGAATGTGCTTTCAATAAATTCTGGTCGCAATCGAATACAAATCAATCCAACAGTGAAAATTCAAGGCAAACGGCGACCAAGAAATAGAAACTATCAGCCACGAACGAACCTCGAACGGAAACTCGAATCGGCACCGGAATTTCGAATCCAAACTCGAATTTCAACCAAATTCTATCTTTGAAAATGAAAATTGAAATTGGAAAGAAGAAGAAACATGTATTTTGTATTTTTCTGAGATTTGAATTAAAATAAAAGTCTGAAAAAGACGGAATCCCAAAATGAGAAGGGCTAAACCCTAATTTCTTGTCTCCAAATCCCTCCCTTCTTTTTCTGTCCAGACCCAAATATATAGCCCCCTCTCGAATCTTCTCCCCTCTTCTCCAAGAAACCCCAAAAAATCCGTGTGGACCTCCTTTTAATCCGAAAACCTTCTGCCCAAAAAAAATAATCCCTTTTTGTTCTCCTATTCTGGATGGTTCTAAGACAAATGGAAGACTAGGATTTAAAATATTCATATCCTACATCTACCATTGATCCAAATTTCATCCAAGAGAAACAAAAGCGAGTGGGAAGTGGGAAATGGAATATCATCTGTTGTCAGAGGTCGTTATGATCTTGATGACGTGGTGAGATATGAGGGGAGGGGACTAGACGCACGTGAGAGAGGTTTTCCGGTGGTTTGGGAATGGCTGAGGCGCGGCTGAGGCGAGAGTAAGGAAGGCGCCGTTTTTGGGTTCTTTAGGTTAGAGTTTTAGGGTTAGAAAATATTAGAACTAGGTTTAAATATTAGGATGGGGAGGGATAGTGACCTTTGGATGAGAGGGGATGAGTGGTTGGGATTAAAAGGTTGTTACGGGTGGGTCAGGCAGGTATTGGGCTTGGGGCGCGGGTTGAGGGAATTAGGCTGCTAAAAGTCCCAAAATTGGGCCAACTTTATCTTAATTGAAATCCAATTAAAATAACTACCCCAAAATCATTCATTCTTTGGATAAAATAAGAGTATTATAAATTACTAATAAGGAATAAAAATATAGAACTGAATTAAGGTAAACCACAATATAAAGTGTAATTATTTTTGTATTTTCAAAGATTAGGCTAAAAATATAAATAGGGTTAGATTAAAATTATCACCAAAATAAAATAATATTCCTACCAAAAATACTAATATTTTTAAAACTATATATATATTTAATTTTATGAAAGGTGGATAAACTAAAAAGTAACTAGATTAAAACAATTAGCTAAGTAAGAGAGAATATTTTTGTAATTTTCACTTTTATAATAAAATAAAGTAAAAGAGCCAAAACTAGTTAAAATAGCAATATTAGACCTAAACTAAATATTTAAACGCTAAAATGTGTAAAATCTCGGGGAGGGTAAAAAATTACATGTCTACAGCTGCCCCTTTTTGACTGGAAACACGAAGAGTTTTCAGACAAAGAACGACGAGACAATTTTTTTGACCCGGCCCTTATTTAGAGAGACAAAAAACTAACATAAAGGAGAGCGTGACCGAATCCTGGTATCTGAGCTGCCTACATATCCTTGGCTATAAAGGAATCAGGCCACGTGTAGTTCACAAGTGAGAAGAGCGATGGAGTACCGAGGTGGAAAGTCGAGTGAAGTATTGTCGAGGTTCCGGTCCGCGGTTCCTGCCATTACATCAAAAATAAAAGGAAATATTACAGTAAAAATTTAAAAAAAAATACAAGATCCTATCTACTTCTTGTCTTGAGTCTTCTTTGAATTTCTACTTGATCTTTCAACATGAAACTAAAAAACGGACCCTGTTCTTCAAGCGGGCTCCTGATGCTTCTCTAACTTGAACTTGCGAATTAAAAGTTGACCATGTTCTTCAGGCGGGCTCCTGATGCCTCTTGAATTTGATAATTGAAAGTAACTCTGAAATGAATTCCCTTGTTCTTCAGGTGGGCGCCTACGATCAACTTAAAACTTGAAATGAAATTCTCTCGTTCTCCAGGTGGGCGCTTGCCAATAACTTGAAACTTAAATGAATTCCTTCATTCTTCAGGTGTGCGCCTGCGACCAACTTAAAACTTGAAATGAATTCCCTCGTTCTCCAGGTGGGCGTCTGCGACTTTCTTAAAACTAGAAATGAATTCCCTCATTCTCCAGGTGGGCGCCTGCGACTGACTTGAAACATAAAATGAATTTCCTCATTCTCCAGTTGGGCGCCTGATACTGACTTGGAATTTGAAATGAATTCTCCCGTTCTCCAGATGGGCTCCTACAACTGACTTAAAACTTGAAATGAATTCCTCGTTCTCCGGGTGGGCGCCTGCCAACGACTCGAACTCGAAATAAATTCCCTCATTCTCCAGGTGGGTGCCTGCCAATGACTTAAACTCGAAATAAATTCCCTCATTCTCTAGGTGGGCGCCTGCCAATGACTTAAAATTGAAATGAATTCCCTCATTCTCCAGGTGAGCGCCCGCTGCGACTTAAAATTTGAAATGGATTCCTTCGTTCTCCAGGTGGGCGCATGCGACTTTGTGATGACCCCGCCAGTCGTCTTATGAGTTACCGCTCCATTTCCCCTATTTCAGCTTCCTTACGCTTCGTTATCCGTGTTTTATGTGATCAAGTTTATTAGTTCGAGTTCGGAGAGGATTTGGTAAGAAATGAGACACTTAATCTCTTTTAAGAAGGTTTAAGTTGGAAAAGTCAACCGGATGTTGACTTTTGTGTTAGAAGGATCGGAAGTGAGTTCTGATGGTTTGGTTAGCTTTGGGATGTTATTTGTGACTTAGGAGCATGATCGGAATGGATTTTCGAGTTGTAGAGAAGATTCAAGCTTGAATTGGCGAAATTGATATTTTGGCAAATTCCGGTTGATAGGCGAGATTTTGATATAGGGGTCAGAATGGAATTCCGAGAGTTGCAGTAGCTTCATTGTGTCATTTGGGATGTGTGTGCAAAATTTCAGGTCAATCGGATGAGATTTGATAGCTATTTTGATCAAAAACATAATTTAAAAGTTCTTGGAGTTCTTAGGCTTGAATCCTATGTTAAATTGGTGATTTGATGTTGTTGTGAGCGTTCTGAAGTTTTGAACAAGTTTGAACGATGTCATGAGATGTGTTGTACAATTGTTTTGAAGGTCCGGGTACGTTCCGGGATGTTTTAGTACAAAAATCATAACTGTAGCAGGTCTACAGGGGTTGCAGGCCCCAGAACTCACCCATGCGGCCCGCACAAAAGTGAGTGCGCCCGCGGTGAGTTCTGTGCGGCCCGCACAAAAGCGAACGCGGCCGTGGTAGGTGTCATGCAGACCGCACAAAATGGGGTGTGGCCGCGGTGAAGAACATTTCCGCTAGTCCTACTTAGGAAGCTCATATCTTTTGATCTACAAGGAAATTTGAGGTGATTCGAAAACAAAAGTTGTAGCCCTTCGTGTCTATTTCCCAGAAAGGTAAAGATATCGCAATTTGGACATCTGTATCAAAGGTTATGGCCAAAATACTAAAGCATGTCATTGCAGAGGGAGGCCTGTGCGGCCGCACATTGCCTTTGCGCGGACCGCATGAGTTTTGGTGCTGCCCGCAGTAGCTGATACCTGATGGTTACCTATAAATACGAGGCTTTGGGTTTTATTTAATATTTTGATCTAGAGCTCTCAGATTTTGGCGATTTTTCGAAGGTTTTTGAAGAAATTCACCGGGGTAAGTGATTTTAACTCAGATTTGGCTAGAATACATGAATCTATCACTGAATTCATCATTTAATTCGTGATTTGAGATGGAATTTGGGAAGAAAATTGTGAAACCTTTCAAAAATGTAAAATGATGATTTGAAGGACCAAATGGTATCGGAATTGGATAATTTTGGTATGGTTAGACTCGTGAGGGTACGAGGACTCTGAAAATGTAAATTTTATCCGATTCTGAGATGTGGGCGCGGGGCTCGAGTTTTGCTAATTTGGAGATTTTTGATATTTTTTGAATATTTTTGCTTGGGCTTTATTCCCTTAGCATATTGTGACATATTCGTTCTGATTTTGGATAGATTCGACGCGCGTGGAGGCCAATTCGAGGGGCAAAAGCGTCGCGAGCTAGAGAATTAGCTAGATCGAGGTGAGTAATGGTTGTAAATGATGTCCTGAGGGTTTGAAACCCCGGATTGCACATCGTAGTACTATATTGAGGCAAGATACGCGTTGGATGATGAGCGTGGGGTCTTTCACTACTGGGGATTGTGACTTGGTCCATCCCGATTGATAACTTTACTGAATATTTGACTGAAATTCATTTGTTATCATCATGATTTGGGTTGATTGCCATTTTTGGGCTTCGTGCCAATTATTTGAACCCTTCGGGGATTTTTATCACTATTTCCTTACTGCTTGACTTATTATTTGAACTCAGTCCTGTTGATATCTACTGTTTTACAAACTCAGCCACTTTTACTCAGATTTGAAACTTAAATGATATTTCTACATCATGTTTTGGGCTGAGAACTACTGTTTTATTAATGCCCAAGGGGCTTATGATGATTTATGGACTGAGTGAGGCCGAGGGCCACATGTGAGGATATGCTGAGTGATATGAGGTCGAGGGCCTGAGATACTATTTATGCCATGCGGTGGCTTGAGTGATGTAAGGATATGCTGAATGATGATGCCACGAGGTGGCTTGATATAGAGCTTGGGCCGTAAGGGGCCCCTCCGGAGTCTGCACACCCACAGTGAGTGCGGGTACCCATGTGATTTGAAACAGTTGTAATAATGACACTGTATGATGAAATTTGGTCAGGTAACAATGGCTGACCATTATGCTGAGTGATTGTGAGGTAGCCCAAGGGGCTGATACTGTACTGAGAGTGAACCCGAAGGGCTGATACTATGTTGAGCGATTGATACTGTGCCCGAGGGGTTAATTACCTGTTAAATTACCTGGTTTACTTGTTTTAAAAAGGAATATCATTTGATTTCTTCACTGATGTACTACTTTAAATGATTTTACTGCTTGATATGGAATTGTTTTGTGCCTTTACGTGTTTTCATACTTTCAGCCATTATTTGTAATTATTACTCACTGAGTCGGAGTACTCACATTACTCCCTGCACCATGTGTGCAGATTCAGGCATAGTAGAGTCCGCACCTGAGGGCTGATTCCTTCCAGGCTAGGCAGTGATTTGGAGTTACGAGGTAGTTGTTGACGTCCGCAGTCCCTTGTCTCTCTTATTCTCTATCATTTATGTTTTCTTTGGACTGTTGTATCGGATTCCGTACTTTGTAGACCTATAGCAGATTCTGTAGTAGCTCATGACTTGTGACACCCCGGTTTGGGCTGTGTCGGGATGGTTCCTGCTGTTATTATTGTTAAATTCCGCAATTTATGAATATTATATTATATGTTACTACTGTTTATGGTG
Source organism: Nicotiana sylvestris (assembly GCF_000393655.2). Lineage (NCBI taxonomy): Eukaryota > Viridiplantae > Streptophyta > Magnoliopsida > Solanales > Solanaceae > Nicotiana > Nicotiana sylvestris. The sequence continues at coordinate 156,111,787 of NC_091065.1, read as the reverse complement.
GTTAATGTTTAAAAGAGGTGTTCCGTTTTGGTTTGGTTGGCCTTGTCTTCACGAGAGTCGCCATCACGACCGGGTTCGGCGATTGGGTCGTGACAAGTTGGTATCAGAGCCTAGGTTACTTAGGTCTCACGAGTCATGAGCAGGTTTAGTAGAGCCTCGCAGATCGGTATGGAGACGTCTGTATTTATCCTCGAGAGGCTGCAGAACCTTTAGGAAAAATTTCATATTCTTGAAACTCTTGTCGTGCAAATTTGTTGGTCCGAGTACTAAACTTCTGATATTCATTCTCTTACAGATGGTGAGGACACGAGCTACTTGACGAGGTGGACGACCACCAGTGCCACCCGCTGAGGCTACCAGAGGTCGTGGATGCGGTCGTGGATATGGCAGAGGCAGAGGCAGAGCAGCGAGGGCAGCACCTGTTGATGCACCAGCTGCCCCGGCTCCGGATCAGGCTCCCGCTATGGATGCTCCAGCAGCACCAGTTGTGCCTATCATGGTTTCGGGTCTTCAGGAGGCATTGGCACAGATCTTATCAGTTTGCACTGGCCTGGCTCAGGTAGTTTCATCCACTACAACAGCAGCTACTTCACAGGCCGGGGGAGGCAATCAGACCCCCGCTGCTCGCACACCTGAGCAAGTAGTGCAGGGACTACAGACATTGGGGGCACCTCCAGCTCAGCCGGTTGCACCAGCTCAGGAGTTTATTGTGCCAGTTATGCCGGATGATGAGCAGCATCGTCTTGAGAGGTTTGGTAGACTCCAGCATCCGTCATTCAGTGGTATCGAGGGAGAGGATGCCTAGGGTTTTCTTGATAAGTGTCAGCGGATGCTCCGTACAGCAGGGATTCTTGAGACTAGTGGTGTGGCATTTACCACCTTTCAGTTTACTGGGGCTGCCTTCACATGGTGGGAGGAGTATGAGAGGCGTAGGCCGGTTGGAGCAGCGCCCCTTACTTGGCAGCAGTTCTCCACTCTATTCTTGGAGAAGTATGTGCTGCAGTTCCGCAGAGAGGAGCTACGTAGACAGTTTGAGTGGTTGCAATAGGGGGATATAACTGTGTCACAGTATGAGTCGAGGTTTTCTGAGTTGGCTCGTCATGCCATTTGGATTGTTCTGACAGATCGTGAGAGGATCAGGAGATTTGTTGATGGCCTTAACTATCACCTCCGTATTCTTATCACCCGAGAGAGGGTGTTGGGGGATACGTTCGAGGAGGTGGTCGATATCGCTCGTGAGATTGAGACGGTTTGCCGTCAGGATCGAGAGGAGAGGGTGGCCAAGAAGCCTTGAGGATCTGGCAGTTATAGTGGTTCTTCTTCGAGGGGCCAGTTTCAGCATGGTAGAGGCCGTTCTTTCAGGCATACTCAGTAAGCCCGCCCAGGGTATCGCGGGGCATCTTCGGGTCATGGTCATCATGGATCTCAGTGGGGCCAGTCATCACTCAGTGCCCTTCCAACCTAGAGTTCATCTCGTGCCCCGTCAGCTCAGGGTTCTTCTATGCCGAGTGCATCAGCTGGTCACTCCGGTGTGAGGGGTTCCCTTCAGTCCCCTTCTCTAGCACCTGGGAGTTGTTATGAGTGTGGAGAGTTTGGACATGTATGGAGGCAGTGTCCTCGTCGTATGGCTTGTTTATCTCAGCAGAGGGGTCAACCCTCGACTACTACTCCAGTTACCTCACCACCCGCCCAGCCAGCTAGGGGTGGAGGTCATGCAACTAGGGGTCGCCCCAGAGGGGAAGGTTGATCCGGGGGCGGTCAGGCCCGTTTCAATGCACTTCCTGGCAGGCCAGATGCTATTCCTTTAGATGCTGTCATTACAGGTATTGTTTCAGTCTGCCACAGAGATGCCTCTGTATTATTTGATCCCGGTTCCACCTTTTCTTATGTGTCATCATACTTTGCTCGTTATTTGGGTACACCCCGTGAGTTTCTTGCTTTACCTGTTCATGTATCTACCCTAGTGGGTGATACTGTTGTTGTAGACCGTGTGTACCGGTCATGTGTGGTGACTATTGGGGGTCTGGAGACCCGAGTGGATCTATTGCTATTGAGCATGGTGGATTTTGATGTCATTTTGGGCATGGATTGGCTATCTCCATGTCGTGCTATTCTAGATTGCCATGCTAAGACAGTCACTTTGGCTATGCCGGGTGTACCGCGGATCGAGTGGCGTGGTATGACTGATTATATCCCTAGTAGAGTGATCTCTTTCTTGAAGGCCCAGCGTATGGTTGGGAAGTGTTGCCTTTCATATCTAGCATTTTTAAGGGATGTTGGAGCTGAGACTCCTAGTATCGATTATGTCCCAGTTGTGATAGACTTTCCCGATGTGTTTCTTGCAGACCTGTCAGGCATGCCACCGGACAGGGATATTGATTTTGGTATTGATCTAGTGCCGGGCACTCAACCCATTTCTATGCCGCCATATCGTATGAAACCAGCAAAGTTGAAGGAATTGAAAGAACAGCTTCAGGAACTCCTAGATAAGGGGTTCATTCGGCCTAGTGTGTCCCCTTGGGGTGCACCGATTTTATTTGTGAAGAAGAAGGATGGCACGATGAGAATGTGCACTGATTATAGGCAATTGAACAAATTAACAATCAAGAACAAGTATCCTTTGCCTCGCATTGATGATTTATTTGATCAGCTTCAGGGAGCGAGGGTGTTCTCCAAGATTGATCTCCGTTCGAGTTATCACCAGTTGAAGATCAGGGATTTAGATATTCATAAAACTGCTTTCAGGACCAGATATGGTCATTATGAGTTTCTTGTTATGTCCTTCGGGCTAACCAATGCCCCAGCAGCATTCATGCATTTGATAAACAGTGTATTTCGGCCTTATCTGGATTCGTTCGTAATTTTATTTATTGATGATATCCTGCTGTACTCGCGTAGTCAGGAGGAGCACGCGAAGCATTTGAGAGTTGTGTTGCAGAGACTAAGGGAGAAGAAGCTTTATGCAAAATTCTCCAAGTGTGAGTTTTGACTCAGTTCAGTGGCTTTCTTGGGGCACGTGGTGTCCAGCGAGGGTATACAGGTTGATTCGAAGAAGATAGAGGCAGTTCAGAGTTGGGCCAGATCGTCCTCAGCCATAGAGATTCGTAGCTTTCTTGGGTTAGCAGTCTATTATCGCCGATTTGTTCAGGGATTTTCATCCATTGCATCGCCCTTGACCAATTTGACTCAGAAGGGTGCTCCATTCGTATGGTCGGACGAGTGTGAGGAGAGCTTTCAGAAGCTCAAGACAGCCTTGACCACAACTCCAGTGTTGGTTTTGCCATCAGCTTCAGGTTCATATACTGTGTATTGTGATGCTTCAAGAGTTGTGATTGGTTGTGTGTTGATGCAGGAGGGTAGAGTTATTGCTTATGCTTCTCGGCAGTTGAAGCCTCATGAGAAGAACTACCTCGTTCATGATTTGGAGTTGGCTGCCATAGTTCACGCATTGAAGATTTAGAGGCATTACTTGTATGGCGTATCTTGTGAGGTGTTCACTGATCATTGCAGTCTTCAGCATTTGTTCAAGCAAAAAGATCTTAATTTGAGGCAGCGGAGATGGTTGGAGTTGCTTAAGGATTATGATATCACTATATTGTACCATCCGGGAAAGGCCAATGTTGTGACCGATGCTTTGAGCTGAAAGGCAGTGAGTATGGGGAGTTTGGCATATATTCTAGTTAGGGAGAGACCTCTTGCAGTTGATGCTCAGGCCTTGGCCAATCGGTTCGTGAGTTTGGATATTTCGGAGCCCAGTCGGGTGTTGGCTTGTGTGTTTTCTTGGTCTTCTTTATATGACCGCATTAGAGAGCGTCAGTATGATGACCGTATTTGCTTGTACTTAGGGACAGAGTCCAGCATGATGATGCCAGAGATGTGACCGTCGGTGATGATGGTGTGTTAAGGATGCAGGGCCGGATTTGTGTGCCCAATGTGGATAGGCTTAGAGAGCTGATTCTGGAGGAGGCCCATAGCTCGCGGTATTCTATTCATCCAGGTGCCGCGAAGATGTATCAAGATTTGAGGCAGCACTATTGGTGGAGAAGAATGAAGAAATATATTGTGGGATTTGTAGCTCGATGTCTCAACTGTCAGCAGGTGAAGTATGAGCATCAGAGACCGGGTGGCTTGCTTCAGCAGATGGTTATTCCCGAGTGGAAGTGGGAGAGAATCACTATGGACTTTGTGGTTGGACTTCCTCGGACTTTGAAAAAGTTCAATGCTATTTGGGTGATTGTGGATCGGCTGACCAAGTCTGCGCACTTTATTCCTGTGTGTACTACCTATTCTTCAGAGCGGTTGGCAGGGATTTATATCTGGGAGATAGTTCGGTTGCATGGCTTTCCTGTTTCCATCATCTCAGATAGAGGTACTCAGTTTACTTCGCAGTTTTGGAGAGCCGTGCAGAGAGAGTTGGGTACTCAGGTAGAGTTGAGCACATCGTTTCATCCTCAGATGGACGGACAATCCGAGCGTACTATTCAGATATTGGAGGACATGTTGCGTGCTTGTGTTATTGACTTTGGAGGTTCATGGGATAAGTTTCTACCACTTGCAGAGTTTGCTTACAACAACAGCTACCAGTCGAGTATTCAGATGGCTCCATGTGAGGCTTTGTACGGGAGGCGGTGTAGATCTCCAGTTGGTTGGTTCGAGCCCGGCGAGGCTAGACTATTGGGGACAGATTTGGTTCAGGATGCCTTAGAGAAGGTGAAGGTGATTCAGGAGAGGCTTCATACAGCGCTGTCACGTCAGAAGAGTTATGCGGACCGGAAGGTTCGATATGTGTCCTACATGGTCGGTGAGAAGGTCTTGCTGAAGGTTTTGCCCATGAAGGGTGTTATGAGATTTGGGAAGAAAGGCATGTTGAGTCCTCGGTTCATTGGGCCTTTTGAGGTGCTTCGGAGGATTGGGAAGGTGGCTTATGATCTTGCTTTGCCACCCAGCCTGTCGAGTGTGCATCAGGTATTTCATGTTTCTATGCTCCGGAAGTATAGTGGGGATCCGTCTCATGTTTTGGACTACAGCACGGTTCGGTTGGATGATGATTTGACCTTTGATGTGGAGCCAGTAGCTATTTTGGGTCGCCAAGTTCGGAAGTTGAGGTCAAAGGATATAGCTTCAGTGAAGGTCCAGTGGAGAGGTCGGCCCGTGGAGGAGGCTACCTGGGAGACCGAGCGGGAGATATGGAGCAGATTTCCTCAACTGTTTGAGGCTTCATGTATGTTTCTTGACTCGTTCGAGGACGAACGTTTGTTTAAGTTGGGGAGGATGTGACGACCCGGCCAGTCGTCTCATGAGTTACCACTCCATTTCAGCTTCCTTACGCTTTGTTATCCGTGTTTTATGTGATCAAGTTTATTAGTTCGAGTTCGGAGAGGATTTGGTAAGAAATGAGACACTTAGTCTCTTTTAAGAAGGCTTAAGTTGGAAAAGTCAACCGGATGTTGACTTATGTGTTAGAAGGCTCGGAAGTGAGTTCCGATGGTTCGGTTAGCTTCGGGAGGTGATTTGTGACTTAGGAGCGCGATCGGAATGGGTTTTGGAGTTGTAGAGAAGATTTAGGCTTGAATTGGCGAAATTGATATTTTGGCAAATTCCGGTTGATAGGCGAGATTTTGATATAGGGGTCGGAATGGAATTCCGAGAGTTGCAGTAGCTTCATTGTGTCATTTGGGATGTGTGTGCAAAATTTCAGGTCATTCGGACGAGATTTGATAGACCTTTTGATCGAAAGCATAATTTAAGAGTTCTTGGAGTTCTTAGGCTTGAATCCTATGTTAAATTGGTGATTTGATGTTGTTGTGAGCGTTTCGAAGTTTTGAGCAAGTTTGAACGATGTCATGAGATGTGTTGGTACAATTGGTTTGAAGTTCCGGGAGTTCCGGGTAGGTTCCGGGATGTTTTAGTGCAAAAATCATAGCTGTAGCAGGTCTACAGAGGTTGCAGGCCCCAGAACTCGCCCATGCGGTACGCACAAAAGTGAGTGCGCCCGCGGTGAGTGCTGTGCGGCCCGCACAAAAGCCGCCATGGCCGTGGTAGGTGTCACGCGAACCGCACAAAATGGTGTGCGGCCGCGGTGAAGAATATTTCCGCTAGTTTTATTTCGGAAGCTCATATCGTTTAATCTACAAGGAAATTTGAGGTGATTCAAAAACGAAATTTGTAGCGCTTCATGTCTAGTTTCCACAAAGATAAAGATATCGCAATTTGGACATCTGTAGCAAAGGTTATGGCCAAAATACTAAAGCTTGTCATTGTAGAGGGAGGCCTGTGCGGCCGCACGTTGCCTTTGCACGGACCGCACTGGCTTGCGCAGACCGCATGAGTTTTGGTGCTGCCCGCGGTAGCTGATACCTAAGGGTTACCTATAAATACGAGGTTTTGGGTTTTATTTAATATTTTGACTTAGAGAGCTCGGATTTTGGCGATTTTTCGAAGGTTTTTCAAGAAATTCATCGGGGTAAGTGATTTTAACTCAGATTTGGCTAGAATACATGAATCTATCACTGAATTCATCATTTAACTCGTGATTTGAAATGGAATTTGGGAAGAAAATTGTGAAACCTTTCAAAAATGTAAAATGATAATTTGAATGACCAAATGGTATCAGAATTGGATAATTTTGGTATGGTTAGACTCGTGAGGGTATGAGGACTCTCAAAATGTAAATTTTATCCGATTCCGAGACGTGGGACCGGGGCTCGGGTTTTGCTAATTTCGTGATTTTTGATATTTTTCGAATATTTTCGCTTGGGCTTTGTTCCCTTAGCATATTGTGACGTATTCGTTCTGATTTTGGATAGATTCGACGCGCGTGGAGGCCAATTCGAGGGGCAAAGGAGTCGCGAGCTAGAGAATTAGCCGGTTCGAGGTGAGTAATGGTTGTAAAAGATGTCCTGAGTGTTTGAAACCCCGGATTACATATCGTAGTGCTATATTGAGGCAAGATATGCGCTGGATGATGAGCGTGGAGTCTTTCACTACTGGGGATTGTGACTTGGTCCATCCCGATTGATAACTTTACTGAATATTTGACTGAAATTCATTTGTTATCATCATGATTTTGGTTGATTGCCATTTTTGGGCTTCGTGCCAATTATTTGAACCCTTCGGGGATTTTTATCACTATTTCCTTACTGCTTGACTTATTATTTGAACTCAGTCCTGTTGATATCTACTGTTTTACAAACTCAACCACTTTTACTCAGATTTGAAACTTAAATGATATTTCTACATCATGTTTTGGGCTGAGAACTACTGTTTTACTAATGCCCAAGGGGCTTATGATTATTTATGGACTGAGTGAGGCCGAGGGCCATATGTGAGGATATGCTGAGTGATATGAGGCCGAGGGCCTGAGATACTATTTATGTCATGCGGTGGCTTGAGTAATGTGAGGATATGCTGAGTGATGATGCCACGAGGTGGCTTGATATAGCGCTTGGGCCGTAAGGGGCCCCTCCGGAGACTGCACACCCACAGTGAGTGCGGGTACCCATGTGATTTGAAACAGTTGTAATAATGACACTGTATGATGAAATTTGGTCTGGTAACAATGGATGACCATTATGCTGAGTGATTGTGAAGTAGCCCAAGGGGCTGATTCTGTACTGAGAGTGAGCTCGAGGGGCTGATACTATGCTGAGCGATTGATACTGTGCCCGAGGGGCGGATTTCTACTTGTAAATTACCTGTTAAATTACCTGTTTTACTTGTTTTAAAAAGGAATATCATTTGATTTCTTCACTGATTTACTGCTTTAAATGACTTTACTGCTTGATATGGACTTGTTTTGTGCCTTTACGTGTTTTCATACTTTCAGCCATTATTTGTAATTATTACTCACTGAGTCGGAGTACTCACATTACTCCCTGCACCATGTGTGCAGATTCAGGTATAGCAGAGTCTGCACCTGAGCGCTGATTCCTTCCAGGCTAGGCAGTGATTTGGAGTTACGAGGTAGCTGTTGACGTCTGCAGCCCCTTGTCTCTCTTATTCTCTATCATTTATGTTTTCTTCAGACTGTTGTATTGGATTCTGTACTTTGTAGACCTATAGCAGATTCTGTAGTAGCTCATGACTTGTGACACCCCGGTTTGGGCTGTGTCGGGATGGTTCCTGCTGTTATTATCGTTATATTCTGCAATTTATGAATATTATATTATATGTTACTACTGTTTCTGATGGTTAACTATTTAAAAGAGGTGTTCCATTTTGGTTTGGCTAGCCTTGTCTTCACGAGAGGTGCCATCACGAATGGGTTCGGGGATTGGGTCGTGACAAGTTGGTATCAGAGCCTAGGTTACTTAGGTCTCACGAGTCATGAGCAGGTTTAGTAGAGTCTCGCGGATCGGTACAGAGACGTCTGTATTTATCCTCGAGAGGCTGCAGAACCTTTAGGAAAAATTTCATATTCTTGAAACTCTTGTCGTGCGAACTTTTTGGTCCGAGTACTAAACTTCTAATATTCCATTCTCTCACAGATAGTGAGGACACGAGCTACTGGTCGAGGTGGACGACCACCAGTGCTACCCGCTGAGGACACTAGAGGCCGTGGATGCGGTCGTGGATGTGGCAGAGGCAGACCAGCGAGGGCAGCACCTGTTGATGCACCGGCTGCCCCGGCTCCGGATCAAGCTCCCGCTATGGATGCTCCAGTAGCACCAGTTGTGCCTATTGTGGTTCCAGGTCTTCAGGAGGCATTGGCATAGATCTTATCAGTTTGCACTGGCCTGGCTCATGCAGTTTCAGCCACTACAGCAGTAGCTACTTCACAGGCCGGGGGAGGCAATCAGACCCCTACTGCTCGCACACCTGAGCAAGTAGTGTAGGGACTACAGACACCGGGGGCACCTCCAGCTCAGCCGGTTGCACCAGCTCAGGAGCTTATTGTGCCAGTTATGCCGGATGATGAGCAGCGTCGTCTTGAGAGGTTTGGTAGACTCCAGCCTCCGTCATTCAGTGGTACCGAGGGCGAGGATGCCCAGGGTTTTCTTGATAATTGACAGCGGATGCTCTGTACAGCAGGGATTCTTGAGACTAGTGGTGTGGCATTTACCACCTTTCAGTTTACTGGGGCTGCCTTCACATGGTGGGAGGCGTATGAGAGGCGTAGGCTGGTTGGAGTAGCGCCCCTTACTTGGCAGCAGTTCTCCTCTCTCGTCTTGGAGAAGTATGTGTTGCAGTTCCGCATAGTGGACCTGCGTAGACAGTTTGAGTTGTTGCGACAGGGGGATATGACTGTGTCACAGTATGAGTCGAGATTTTCTGAGTTGGCTCATCATGCCATTTGGATGGTTCTAACAGATCGTGAGAGGATCAGGAGTTTTGTTGATGGCCTTAACTATCACTTCCGTATTCTTATGACCCGAGAGAGGGTGTTGGGTGATACGTTCGAGGAGGTGGTCGATATCGTTTGCGAGATTGAGACGGTTTGCCGTCAGGATCGAGAGGAGAGGGAGGCCAAGAAGCCTCGAGGATCTGGCAGTTATAGTGGTGCTTCTTCGAGGGGCCAGTTTCAGCATGGTAGAGGCCGTTCTTTCAGGCATACTCAGTTAGCCCGCCCAGAGTATCGCGGGGCATCTTCGGGTCATGGTCATCATGGATCTCAGTGGGGCCAGTCATCACTCAGTTCCCTTCCAACCCAGAGTTCATCTCGTGCCCCGTCAACTCAGGGTTCTTCTATGCCGAGTGCATCAGCTGGTCACTCCGGTGTGAAGGGTTCCCTTCAGTCCCCTTCTCCAGCACCTGGGAGTTGTTATGAGTATGTAGAGTTTGGACATGTGTGGAGGCAGTGTCCTCGTCGTATGGCTAGTTTATCTCAGCAGAGGGGTCAGCCCTCGACTACTACTCCAGTTACCTCACCACCCGCCCAGCCAGCTAGGGGTGGAGGTCATGCAGCTAGGGGTCGCCCTAGAGGGGGAGGTCGATCAGGGGGCGGTCAGACCCGTTTCTATGCATTTCCTAGCAGGCCAGATGCTATTGCTTTAGATTTTGTCATTACAGGTATTGTTTCAGTCTGCCACAGAGATGCCTCTGTATTATTTGATCCCGGTTCAACCTTTTCTTATGTGTCATCATACTTTGCTCGTTATTTGGGTACGCCCCGTGAGTTTCTTACTTTACCTGTTCATGTATCTACCCCAGTGGGCGATACTGTTGTTGTAGACCGTGTGTACCGGTCATGTGTGGTGACTATTGGGGGTCTGGAGACCCCAGTGGATCTATTGCTATTGAGCATGGTGGATTTTGATGTTATTTTGGGCATGGATTGGCTATCTCCGTGTTGTGCTATTCTAGATTGCCATGCTAAGACAGTCACTTTGGCTATGCTGGGTGTACCGCGGATCGAGTGGTGTGGTATGACTGATTATATCCCTAGTAGAGTGATCTCTTTTTTGAAGGCCCAGCATATGGTTGGGAAGGGTTGCCTTTCATATCTATCATTTGTAAGGGATGTTGGAGCTGAGACTCCTAGTATCGATTCTGTCCCAGTTGTGAGAGACTTTCCCGATGTGTTTCCTGCAGACCTGTCGGGCATGCCACCGGACAGGGATATTGATTTTGGTATTGACCTGGTGCCGGGTACTCAGCCCATTTCTATTCCGCCATATCGTATGGCACCAGTAGAGTTGAAGGAATTGAAAGAACAGCTTCAGGAACTCCTAGATAAGGGGTTCATTCGGCCTAGTGTGTCCTCTTGGGGTGCACTAGTTTTGTTTGTGAAGAAGAAGGATGGCACGATAAGAATGTGCATTGATTATAGGCAATTGAACAAAGTAACAATCAAGAACAAGTATCCTTTGCCTCGCATTGATCATTTATTTGATCAGCTTCAGGGAGCGAGGGTGTTCTCCAAGATTGATCTCCGTTCGGGTTATCACCAGTTGAAGATCAGGGATTCAGATATTCTTAAGACTGCTTTCAGGACCAGATATGGTCATTATGAGTTTCTTGTTATGTCCTTCGGGCTAACCAATGCCCCAGCATTATTCATGCATTTGATGAACAATTTATTTCAGCCTTATCTGGATTCGTTTGTTATTTTATTCATTGATGATATTCTGGTGTACTCGTGTAGTCATGAGGAGCACGCGGAGCATTTGAGAGTTTTGTTGCAGAGACTGAGGGAGGAGAAGCTTTATGCAAAATTCTCCAAGTATGAGTTTAGACTCAGTTCAGTGGCTTTCTTGGGGCACATGGTGTCCAGCGAGGGTATACAGGTTGATCCGAAGAAGATAGAGGCAGTTCAGAGTTGGCCCAGACCATCCTCAGCCACAGAGATTCGTAGCTTTCTTGGGTTAGCAGGCTATTATCGCCGATTTGTTCAAGGATTTTCATCCATTGCATCTCCCTTCACCAAGTTGACTCCGAAGAGTGCTCCATTCGTATGGTCAGACGAGTGTGAGGAGAGCTTTCAGAAGCTCAAGACAGCCTTGACCACAACTCCAGTGTTGGTTTTGCCATCAACTTCAGGTTCATATACTGTGTATTGTGATGCTTCAAGAGTTGGGATTGGTTGTGTGTTGATGCAAGAGGGTAGAGTTATTGCTTATTCTTCTCGTCCGTTGAAGCCTCATGAGAAGAACTACCCCGTTCATGATTTGGAGTTGGCTTCCATAGTTCACGCATTGAAGATTTGGAGGCATTATTTGTATGGCGTATCTTGTGAGGTGTTCACTGATCATCGCAATCTTCAGCATTTGTTCAAGCAAAAGGATCTTAATTTGAGGCAGCGGAGATGGTTGGAGTTGCTTAAGGATTATGATATCACTATATTGTACCATCCGGGAAAGGCCAATGTGGTGGCCGATGCTTTGAGCTGAAAGGCAGTGAGTATGGGGAGTTTGGCATATATTCCAGTTAGGGAGAGACCTCTTGCGGTTGATGTTCAGGCCTTGGCCAATCAGTTCGTGCGGTTGCCAGGGATTTATATCCGGAAGATAGTTCGGTTGCATGGCATTCCTGTTTCCATCATCTCAGATAGAGGTACTCAGTTTACTTCGCAGTTTTGGAGAGCCGTGCAGAGAGAGTTGGGTACTCAGGTAGAGTTGAGCACAGCGTTTCATCCTCAGACGGACGGACAGTCCGAGCGTACTATTCAGATATTGGAGGACATGTTACGTGCTTGTATTATTGACTTTGGAGGTTCATGGGATAAGTTTCTACCACTTGCAGAGTTTGCTTATAACAACAACTACCAGTCGAGTATTCAGATGGCTCCATATGAGGCTTTGTACGGGAGGCGGTGTAGATCTCCGGTTGGTTGGTTCGAGCCCGGCGAGGCTAGACTATTGGGGACAGATTTGGTTCAGGATGCCTTAGAGAATGTGAAGGTGATTCAGGAGAGGCTTGGTACAACGCAGTCACGTCAGAAGAGTCATGCGGACCGGAAGGTTGGAGATGTTTCCTACATGGTCGGTGAGAAGGTCTTGCTGAAGGTTTCGCCCATGAAGGGTGTTATGAGATTTGGGAAGAAAGGCAAGTTAAGTCCTCGGTTCATTGGGCCTTTTAAGGTGCTTCGGAGGATTGAGGAGGTGGCTTATGAGCTTGCTTTGATACCCAGCCTGTCAAGTGTGCATCCGGTATTTCATATTTCTATGCTCCGGAAGTATAGTGGGGATCCGTCTCATGTTTTAGACTACAACACGGTTCGGTTGGATGATGATTTGACCTTTGATGTGGAGCCAGTAGCTATTTTGGGTCGCCAAGTTCGGAAGTTGAGGTCAAAGGATATAGCTTCAGTGAAGGTGTAGTGGAGAGGTCGGCCCGTGGAGGAGGCGACCTGGGAGACCGAGCGGGAGATACGGAGCAGATATCCTCATCTGTTTGAGGCTTCGGGTATGTTTCTTGACTCGTTTGAGGACGAACGTTTGTTTAAGTTGGGGAGGATGTGACGACCCGGCCAGTCATCTCATGAGTTACCGCTCCATTTCCCCCATTTCAGCTTCCTTATGCTTCGTTATCCGTGTTTTATGTGATCGAGTTTATTAGTTCGAGTTCGGAGAGGATTTGGTAAGAAATGAGACACTTAGTCTCTTTTAAGAAGGCTTAAGTTGGAAAAGTCAACCGGATGTTGACTTATGTGTTAGAAGGCTCAGAAGTGAGTTCTGATGGTTCGGTTAGCTTCGGGAGGTGATTTGTGACTTAGGAGCTCGATCGGAATGGGTTTTGGAGTTGTAGAGAAGATTTAGGCTTGAATTGACGAAATTGATATTTTGGCAAATTCCGGTTGATAGGCGAGATTTTGATATAGGGGTCGGAATGGAATTCCGAGAGTTGTAGTAGCTTCATTGTGTCATTTGGGATGTGTGTGCAAAATTTCAGGTCATTCGGACGAGATTTGATAGACCTTTTGATCGAAAGCATAATTTAAGAGTTCTTGGAGTTCTTAGGCTTGAATCCTATGTTAAATTAGTGATTTTATGTTGTTGTGAGCGTTCCAAAGTTTTGAGCAAGTTTGAACGATGTCATGAAATGTGTTGGTACAATTGGTTTGAAGTTCCGGGAGTTCCGGGTAGGTTCCGGGATGTTTTAGTGCAAAAATCATAGTTGTAGCAGGTCTACAGGGGTTGCAGGCCCCAGAACTCACCCATGCGGTACGCACAAAAGTGAGTGCGCCCGCGGTGAGTGCTGTGCAGCCCGCACAAAAGCGGCCGCGGCCGCGGTAGGTGTCATGCGGACCGCACAAAATGGTGTGTGGTCGCGGTGAAGAACATTTCCGCTAGTCCTATTTCGGAAGCTCATATCTTTTCGAAAACCTGTCAATTTGCCAAAATACTAAATCCTGTCATTGCAGAGGGAGGCCTGTGCGGCCGCACGTTGCCTTTGCGCGGACCGCACTGGCTTGCGCGGACCGCATGAGTTTTGGTGCGGTCCGCGGTAGATATACCTGAGGGTTACCTATAAATACGAGGTTTTGGGTTTTATTTAATATTTTGACCTAGAGAGCTCGGATTTTGGCGATTTTTTGAAGGTTTTTCAAGAAATTCACCGAGGTAAGTGATTTTAACTCATATTTGGCTAGAATACATGAATCTATCACTGAATTCATCATTCAATTCATGATTTGAGATGGAATTTGGGAAGAAAATTGTGAAACCTTTCAAAAATATAAAATGATGATTTAAAGGACTAAATGGTATCGGAATTGGATAATTTTGGTATGGTTAGACTCGTGAGGGTATGAGGACTCTGAAAATGTAAATTTTACCCGATTCCGAGATGTGGGCCCGGGGCTCGAGTTTTGCTAATTTCGAGATTTTTGTTATTTTTCGAATGTTTTCACTTGGGCTTTGTTCCCTTAGCATATTGTGATGTATTCATTCTGATTTTGGATAGATTCGACGTGCGTGGAGGCCAATTCGAGGGGCAAAGGCGTCGCGAGCTAGAGAATTAGCTAGTTCGAGGTGAGTAATGGTTGTAAATGATGTCCTGAGGGTTTGAAAGCCCGGATTGCACATCGTAGTGCTATATTGGGGCAAGATACGCGCTGGATGATGAGCGTGGGGTCTTTCACTACTGGGGATTGTGACTTGGTCCATCCCGATTGATGACTTTACTGAATATTTGACTGAAATTCATTTGTTATCATCATAATTTGGGTTGATTGCCATATTTGGGCTTTGTGCCAATTATTTGAACCCTTCGGGGATTTTTATCACTATTTCCTTACTGCTTGACTTAATATTTGAACTCAGTCCTGTTGATATCTACTGTTTTACAAACTCAGCCAGTTTTACTCAGATTTGAAACTTAAATGATATTTCTACATCATCTTTTGGGCTGAGAACTACTGTTTTACTAATGCCCAAGGGGCTTATGATGATTTCTGGACTGAGTGAGGCCGAGGGCCATATGTGAGGATATGCTGAGTGATATGAGGTCGAGGGCCTGAGATACTATTTATGCCATGCGGTGGCTTGAGTGATGTGAGGATATGCTAAGTGATGATGCCACGAGGTGGCTTGATATAGCGCTTGGGTCGTAAGGGGCCCCTCCGGAGTCTGCACACCCACAGTGAGCGCGGGTACCCATGTGATTTGAAACAGTGGTAACAGTGACACTGTATGATGAAATTTGGTCAGGTAACAATGGCTGACCATTATGCTGAGTGATTGTGAGGTAGCCCGAGGGGCTGATACTGTACTGAGAGTGAGCCCGAGGGGCTGATACTATGCTGAGCGATTGATACTGTGCCCGAGGGGCGGATTTCTACTTGTTAATTACCTGTTAAATTACCTGTTTTACTTGTTTTAAAAAAGGAATATCATTTGATTTCTTCACTGATTTACTACTTTAAATGATTTTACTACTTGATATGGAATTGCTTTGTGCCTTTGTGTGTTTTCATACTTTCAGCCATTATTTGTAATTATTACTCACTGAGTCGGAGTACTTACATTACTCCCTGCACCATGTGTGCAGATTCAGGCATAGCAGAGTCCGCACCTGAGCGCTGATTACTTCCAGGCTTTGCAGTGATTTGGAGTTACGAGGTAGCTGTTGACGTCCGCAGCCCCTTGTCTCTCTTATTCTCTATCATTTATGTTTTCTTCAGACTGTTGTATCGGATTCCGTACTTTGTAGACCTATAGCAGATTCTGTAGTAGATCATGACTTGTGACACCCCGGTTTGGGCTGTGTCGGGATGGTTCCTGCTGTTATTATTGTTAAATTCCGCAATTTATGAATATTATATTATATGTTACTACTGTTTATGATGGTTAATTGTTTAAAAGAGGTGTTCCGTTTTGGTCTGGCTGGCCTTGTCTTCACGAGAGGCGCCATCACGACCGGGTTCAGGGATTGGGTCGTGATAGACTTGCTTGAAACTTGAAATGAATTCCCTCGTTCTCCAGGTGGGCGCCTGCGACTTGCTTTAAAATTGAAATAAATTCCCTCGTTCTCCAGGTGGGCACCTGCGACTGACTTAAAACTTGAAATGAGTTCTTTCGTTCTCCAGGTGGGTGCCTGCTACTGACTTGGAACTAATCTGGAAATATTAACCCTCGTTCTCCAGGTGGGTGCCTGCAAACATAACAAAACAGACGAAAACAATGAAAACTTTTTGCCCCAGTTTGTACTAGGAACGTTTGTGAGTGTTAGTCGAATCTTGTTATCCAAAAAATTCTGAGAACTTAAAAGCTAAATCTCATTATCCAAGAGGGTCCTGAAGACTAAAATTAAATCTCATCTTAAGAGTGAAAGCTTAAAGCTAAATTCTATTTCCTAAAGGTAAAACCTAAAACGAAATCTCATTATCTAAGAGGCCCTAAGAACTTAAAACTAAATCTCATTATCCAGGAGGGTCCTGAAAACTTGAAATTAAACCCATTATTCAGGAAGGTCCTGAAAACTTAAAACCTAAATCCTTCAAATTTTGAAATTAAATCCCATTATCTAGGAAGGTCCTGAGAACTTAAAACCTAAATCTCATTATCCAGGAGGGTCCTGAAAACTTAAAACCTAAATCTCATTATCCAGGAGGGTCCTGAGACATAAAACTTGAATTCCATTATCCAGGAGGGTCCTAAAAACTTAAAACTTAAATCTCATTATCCATTAGGGACCTAAGAACTTAAAACTTAAATCCTATTATCCAGGAGGGTCCTGAAAAATTGAAAATGAACTTACCTGAGCCATGCTCTCTTCTGGAGGATCTTTGCAGAAAAAATAAAATTTCCTTGCCCTTGAACCATGTTTTCCCCATGGAGGGTCTTGCGGATTAACAAATTTTCTTGCCCTTGTTTCAGATAAATAAAATCTTGTTAGTTTGAAAATGTGGTGGTTAGTTTGTGGCGTCATTATTGAGTGTCTACTTCTACCACTGCCATGCTTCATTTTGATCAGCTGCTTCGGGCCACCAAGGAATTGTTTAACCTTTTGATTGGAACTGGACCACAAAACCTCTGAATGACCTGAATCACTTACACTCACTTGTGGCATTGTGTTTTCATTCTGAAAGTTGTTGAATCCTTGTATTTTCTCAAAATTCAAGATTCACTTGATCACCTGAACTTTAGTTATCACCAGTTACTCTTTCTGACCTATTACTGGCTATGTGCTTGGCCAAACTTCACCTTGTGCAATCAAGAAGCTGGTAGTAGAATTTGGAATCCTTTCCTACTTGTACAACAAGGGCTAACTCGAAAGAGACTCATAAAGATAGACTCCAAGAGCATAATGAAATGTTTTTTTGGCAAAAGGAACAAAGGAAAATTTTGAACAAAGATGACTATGTGAAGAAGAATGGAAAAGAAGACTTATCTGAGTGAAGCGGCTGGCTCCAATGATCATGAAATGCATTTCGGATTGATCGACCTAATCCGTCCAACCAATCATATTTTCCGTTCATATCATGTCTTCATACATCACAACTGGGCTTTCAATTATCCAATTTTTTGTAAAGTCACGAGCCTCATTCGGTTTGTAGTGCCCTGAAGGGTTTTCACTAACAAGCTTCTTTCATTTGTTTATCTCTCAACTCATCATTGCATTACGGTGCCCGTGAGGGTTTTCACCAATAAGACTCTCTCATTTTAAATTTTCTCTCATCTCACAGTCGCCTTACGGTGCCTGTGAGGGTTTTAACCAATAAGACTCTCTCATTTTATTCATTTTTCCTTTATGCCTATGAACAAACTGTTACCCATGATGTAAATCATACTTCTATCTCGCTTGACTTGGCATCCTCAAAGATTGATCGGAAGGTCTTTTTTTGGACCGTAATTTAGGCTTTTGGACAATGCTAGAAAGAAAGGGTGGCATGAAGGCTCAAAATAATTTAAGATGAAAAGGGTTCAAAATTACAACTTTTGGAATCAGATCTTTTGTAAAACCAAAACTTCTGCCCCAGTTTCTTTGGGTCTGGGGAATTTTGGATTTTTATTTTGAGGGGACCGAACCATGTAAGGCTTCCTACGTATCCTTAAAAGAAATCAGGTCGAACGTAGTTCAAGATGAAAGTTGTTTGTTTTTGTTGTTTTTCTTTTTTTTTCCTCTTTTTTCCTTTTTTCTATCTTTTTTTTCTCTTTTCTTTTCTTTTCTTTTTTCCTCTTTTTTCATTTTTTATTTTTGTCATTTCATTTTTTATTCCCTAATTCTGCTCCTGATTTCAAAAGAGGGGTATGAAAGAAAATAAATAAGTCTAAAAAGGGTAGCAAAGGATGAAAGTGTTTGGGTAGCGAAACAAAATGCCATCGTCATTTCAACTTTGAACATGCCGAGTACAAAATGCAATTGAAGATAAGCAAATAACTCATACATAGTATATCTTGACTGCATCAGAAGTGATAGTCATATCTACACATTTGCCTTCTATGTCTATTAAATGCAAACCACCATTGGGCAACACTCTTGTCACAACGAACGACCCCTGCCAGTTTAGGGTGAACTTGCTTTAGCTTCAGCCTGATGTGAAAGATGCATTTCAATACCATCTAGCCCACTCCAAATTTTAGAGGACGCACCTTCTTGTTGTATGCTCTTGCCATTCTATTCTAATACAATTGACCATGACATACTGCAGTCAATCTTTTCTCATCAATCAAACTCAACTGCTCTAGCCGGGTTTTGACTCACTCATCATCAATTTCAGCTTCTGCAATGATCTGAGGGATGGAATCTCAACTTCCGTAGGTATAACTGCCTCAGTTCCATATACCAGCAAATAAGGAGTTACACCTACTGAAGTGCGAATAGTAGTGCGATAACCCAGTAAAGCAAAAGGTAACTTTTCATGCCATTGCCTAGAAGCTTGCACCATCTTGCGAAGTATCTTCTTTATGTTCTTGGTAGCAGCCTCCACAGCTCCATTCACCTTGAGACGATGCGGAGTGGAGTTTCGATGCATAATCTTGAACAGTTGGCACACCTCTTTTATCAAATGACTGTTGAGGTTGGTAGCATCGTCTGTGATAATTACCTTAGGAATTCCGAACCTGCAAATGATATTTGAATGAACAAAATCCACCACTGCCTTCTTGGTCACGGACTTGAAAATTAGAGCTTTGACCCACTTGGTGAAGTAATTAATGGCCACCAGAATAAACCTGTGCATGTTTGATGTTGCCGGCTCAATAGGTCCAATGACATTCATGCCCCAAGCGACAAATGGCCAAGGTGCAGATTGTATGCAACTTAGATGAGGGGAATGAATCAATTCACTGTGCACCTGGCATTGATGGCATTTGCGAACAAAGATGATGCAATCTCATTCCATGGTGAGCACATAATAACCTGCTCGAAGTATTTGCCGAGACATACCCATTCATATGAGGCCCACAAACTCCGGAATGCACTTCGGCCATAATAGTTGAAGCTTGTTTCGCATCTATGCACTTCAGTAGTCCTAGATCTGGAGTCCTCTTGTACCAGATTCCTCCACTTAAGAAAAATCCACTAGCCAGACGTCGAACAGTTCTCTTTTGATCACCTGTGGCATGTACTGGATATACCCCCGACTTTATGTATTCCTTGATATCATGGAACCAAGGTCTACCATAGATTTCCTCTTCAACCACATTACAAAAGCATGTTGATCACGAACTTGGATATGCACGGGGTCGACATAGGCCTTGTCTGGATGATGTAACATTGATGCCAGAGTAGCCAAAGCATCGACAATCTTATTATGAATCCTGGGAATATGTCTGAATTTTACCAACCTGAACCGTTGACAACGATCATGCAGACACTATCGGTATGGTATGAGCTTCAAATCCCGAGTCTCCCATTCTCCTTGAATCTGATGAACCAGCAAATCTGAATCTCCCAGAACCACTATTTCCTGGACTCCCATGTCTACAGCTAACCTCAAACCTAGAATGCATGCTTTTTACTCAGCCATGTTGTTGGTGCAATAAAATCGAAGCTAGGCTATTACAGGGTAGTGTTGCCCTATTTCAAAGATAAGTATAGCCCCTATTCCGACACCTTTCATGTTAGCAGCTTCATCAAACAAGAGTTTCCAACCTAGTTTTCCTCATGGTCAACCTTGTCAACACACATGACTTCGTCATCAGGAAAATAAGTCTTCAGTGGCTCATATTCATCATCCACTGGATTCTCGGCCAAGTGGTCGGCCAAAGCTTGGGCTTTCATCGCTGTCCGAGTCACATAGATGATGTCAAAATCTGTGAGTAAAATCTTCCACTTTGTAAGTCTTCCTATGGGCATAGGCTTCTGAAAGATATACTTTAGAGGATCCATACGAGAAATGAGGTAAGTAGTGTAGGACGAAGGATAATGCTTTAACTTTTGTGCTACCCAAGTTAGGGCGCAACATGTTCTTTCAAGAAGATTATGCTTAACCTCATAAGGAGTGAATTTCTTGCTGAGATAATAAATGGCCTGCTCTTTCTTGCCTGTGATGTCATGTTGACCCAATACACAGCTGAAAGAATTATCCAAGACTGTTAGATAGAGAATTAGAGGTCTCTCAGGCTTTGGTGGGACCAGCACATGCGGGTTCGACAGGTACCTCTTAATCTTATCAAATGCTTTTTGACACTCGTCAGTCCACTTGATTGCAGCATTCTTCTTCAGCTTAAAGATGAGCTCACAAGTTGTCATGAGCTGAGCAATAAACTTGCTAATGTGATTTAACCTTCCAAGCAGGCTCATCACCTCTGTTTTGTTTTTGGGCGGTGGTAGCTCTAGAATGGCTTTGATCTTCGATGGATCCAACTCAATACCGCGTCGACTGACCATGAATCCCAGCAGTTTCCCAGACATGACACCAAATGCATATTTTACTGGATTGAGCTTGAGGTTATACCTGTGGAGCCTTTGGAAAAACTTTTTTAAATCCTTGACATAGTCAGACTGCTTCTTGACTTTATGATCACATCATCTACATAAATCTCAATCTCCTTGTGTATCATGACATGAAATATGGTAATCATCGCCCTCATATAAGTTGCCCCCGCATTCTTCAAACCAAATGGCATTACCCGGTAGCAATATGTTCCCCATGGCGTGATGAATGATGTATTTTCTATATCTTCCTTATCCATCAAGATCTGGTGATATCCCACGTAGCAATCCACAAAAGATCCAATCTCATGCTTGGTACAATTATCGATCAGAATGTGAATGTTCGACAATGGAAAATCATCCTTTGGTCTCGCTTTGTTAAGATCATGGTAATCAATACATACCCTGGTTTTACCATCCTTCTTTGGTACTGGTACAACATTAGCTAACCAAGTGGGATATCGAGTGACCCGAATGACCTTTGCATCAAACTGCTTTGTGATTTCTTCTTTGATCTTCACACTCATGTCAGTCTTGAACTTTCTTAAATTTTGCTTGATAAGAGGGAATGCTAGATCAGTTGGCAATTTATGAACTACCAAATCAGTGCTCAAACCCAGCATAGCGTCATACGACCATGCAAAAACATCTTTGTACTCAAACAATATTTTGATTATTTCTTCCTTAACTTGTGGTTCCAGATGCACACTTATCTTGGTTTCCCTAATATTATCCTGGTCTCCTAAAATTGCTTTAGTTTCATTCAAATTAGACTTTGGTTTTTCTTCAAAGTGTTTTAGCTCTTTACTAATTTCCTCAAATGTTGCTTCTTCATCATATTCTATTTCATCATTATACTATATTTCTTGGATTATTATTTCAGAATTAGATTGGCTTTTAAGACTTGGCTGAAAATTCCTCATGCATGTCATGTCATTGCAACCAGCATAAAAAGAACTGTACAAAACAAAAACAAAATGAAACACTATTAGGAATAATGGAAAACGGGAAATTGCATTTCATTGAAAATAAAAGGATAGAAGGGTTTGAACATCAAAATAAGCAAAAACTAAAAATTTGGATTACAACCCTGGAATAACCCAGAAAACAGAAAGGAAAACAAAGCAAGCTATAAAAACTCCTTCCTGGTGGGGAGAGGAGTAGCTTCCCAATTTCTAAGCTTAACATTTGGCCCAACGAACTGCACATCTGCTTTACTAGAACCTTCACCAGCTTCTACCATATTAACCTCATCAAACAGACTCTGGAACCTCCTGATAAGCTCTTCATCAACATCGACCACAGGTTTTGGAACTGATGAGGTTAGAGGTTTTTCGGCCCCTGGCTTGACAAAAGACTTAGAAATGTGTGGGATAGGCTTGGGGAGTGACAAGCCTAACCTCATCAGTCCCATTGAGATTTTTAACTCTTTTCACGTCCTTTTCTGTAGGCATGAATCCCAGACCAAATGTACCAAAATTTCCACTGTGGCGCACTAGATGCACAATACCCTGCAGAGATGAGCCCAGACCCTTACCCGACACAAAACCATTCTTCAACATTTCATTTGCTACCATGAAAGGCGTGGAGGGTAACGTAGGACCCAGAATGCATTTTCCTTTTGGAACCTTCTCAATAGACACTGTTTCGAAAGTTTGATAGTCCCAAGGTCCCTTATCATCTTCAGACTTAATACACAGAACAATTGTGTCATTACAAGTTGATAAGTCCTCATCATCGTGCACAACTATTTCCTACCTATCCCATTCGAACTTTACCATTTGATGCAGAGATGATGGGACTGCCTTAGCAGTATGTAACTATGGCCTGCCCAACAACAATTGTAGGAGACGGCTACATCTAGCACTTGGAACTCTATAGTGAATTCAACTGGCCCTATTGTCAATTCGAGCATTATATCACCAATAGAATCCTTTCCCCCTCCGTCAAAACCTCAAACACATATATTGTTCCTGTGGATCCTTTCAGTATGGATTTTCAAATTTTGCAAAGTGGAGAGTGGGCATATATTTGCACTGGAACCATTTTCAACCAGTACCCTTGAGACCACCGAATCCTCACATTTTACTATAAAATAAAGAGCTCGATTGTGTTCTGTACCCTCTAGAGGAAGATCGTCATCCGAGAAAGTGATCTTGTTTGCTTCGAAGATCTTGTTAGCAATCTTCTCCAAATGGTTCACTGTGATCTTATCAGGAACATGGTCCTCATTCAAAATCTTCATGAGGACCCTACGGTGTTCATCTGAATATATCAGCAAAGATAAAAGAGAAATCTGAGCTGGTGTTTTCCTTAACTGCTCCACAATGGAATAGTCCTGCGCATTCATTTTTCTCAGGGACTCTTCCGCCTCTTCTTCAGTGACTGGCTTCTTTACTGGGATCTGGCTATCTTTGAACGGCTTGGCTTTCCTCAACTCTTTTGGGGTAAAGCATCTCCCAAAATGAGTCAGCCCTCCAGTTTCATTAACTTATTCCTCCACTTCTTTCCCTTTATATGTTACTATCACCTGCTTGTAGTTCCACGAAACATCTTTGGTATCAACCACTAGCAGCTGGGTCACTAGTTTAATGACGATAGGGGTAATAGAAGCCCCTTTCAAAACTATGGCAGGCTTACTTGGGACCTCTAGCACTGCCAATTTTGGGCTTTCCCGGCTTGCCCCAATATCCTGTAAAAGTCCTTTCACGACCAACACCGGTGGCTTCAAGTTGAGCGGGCTCAGCTTCTCTGTCACCCCTCCAACTATTAAGGGCGTTGCTTTGGTAGAGTCTGGAGCTTTAACCAAATTACTTTCGCTAGCCCGAATCATCATGATGGACTTGGAAGACTTACTAGGCTCCCAATCCTTATGAATTGTTTCAATTATATGCGTCTCTACATGGGCTGGCAAAGGGTTTTGGTTGATGTTTGGCGTGTTTGGGCTTTGGACTACAATTTGGTTTGTATCAATGAGCTCTTGGATTGCCCTCTTCAAATGCCAATGCTTCTCTATGTCATGCCCTGGAGCATTAGAATAATAGGTGCATCTGAGGGAATAATCGAGGTTCTTTGGAGGGGGATTCGGTATCTTTGACTCAATCGGCCTCAAGACGTCCAATTGCCTTAACCTTTGAAACAAAATAGCATAGGACTCTCCAAGCGGGGTGAAAGTTTGTTTCCGCTACTGCCTTCCCTCTTATACTCTGGCCTTGGTTGAAAATTTAGACCAATAGGGTTTCAGTAGGGTTGTGGGGGTAGATAAGTATTTTGTGGAGCTGGAGCACGCCATTGCAGATAAGGAGGGGGTTAAGCATATGACTATGCGAGGTAGACATGGTATTGGGGTGATCTGGCTGAGTATTAGGGGTCCGGTGGTGGGAAATAATGCTAGGGCAGATTATATGGAGCTTGGATGTAGGCTGGAGGTCGGGATTGTGGTTGGCTGTACTGATAAGGTAAACCCCTCTGGCCATGCCATGGTCCAGAGACAACCATAGCGATATTTTCCTTCTTCTTCTTGCCTAGCAAACTTCCGGTACCGCTTCGGATTACCTGTATGGTTGTTTTTAGAGCAGAGTAGCTCATGATCTTGCTCGACTTGAGCCCCTTTTCCACCATTTCTCTCATCTTTACCACTTCATTGAAAAGCTTACCAATGGTAGAGATCAAATGGCCAAAGTAAGTAGGCTCCAGGGCTTGAAGAAAGTATTCAACCATCTCATCTTCTTCCATTGGAGGATTGACTCGTGCAACTTGCTCCCTCCATCGAAACCTATATTCTCTAAAGATTTCACTGGGCCTCTTTTCCACCTTTGTTAGGGATAGGCGATCAGGGACAATGTTTATATTGTACTAAAAATATCGGGCAAAGGTCTAAGCCATATCGTCCTATGTGTACCATTCTAAAGCTGCCCCACTCAAACTTTAGCTGAAGTATGCCGGTAATTCATTTTTTTCCCCCGGTGCCTATCATTTTACTGCAATAACCTCTTAGATAAGCTACAAAATCCCCATGTCCATCATACAAGTCAAACTTGGGCATCTTGAACCCAGCAGGCAGTTGGACATCAGGGAACAAACACAAATCCTTATAAGCTACGCTCACCTGGCTTCCTAACCCTTGCATATTTCTTAATGATTGCTCCAGACTCTTTACTTTCCTAAATATATCTTCTTGCTCCGTGTCCTTAGGTGGTTTCTCAGTTTCGACATGAGGCTCAAAGTGAGGAGTGTAGGAGTAAAGATCTGGGACTTTGAAGGTGTTTTCTGGGGCATAGTATTGGGTATCTAGAGCTTGGAATGCGGGCTCACTAGAGGATCAGAATAGGGTAGCTTGTGGAGGGGGTATAAAAATAGGAGCAGATGTCGGAGCAGGGTATGAGGTTGTTTTGGCTAGTGGAGCATGGAAAATTTGGGCCGAAGTGCCGGGGTAGGAGTGGTAAGGGGTGAAGCCTAGTGCATGTTGTGGGGTAAGATCTATGGTACTTGGCATCTGGACTTGGGACAGTGGTGGAATAGAAGCAGGGTTTTCTGCATAGTTGGTAGGGAATGAGGGTGGAGGGTGTCCCTTAATCCAGGCCTGATACATTTCCGCCATCTGATGCTTCAACCTTCAGACCTCCTCTTTCAGTTCTGATTCCGACTCAACAATCTCCCTTGGTGGGTCTACAACTCTTGTGTCTATTTCTTTGCTAGCCATGACTACTTCGCGCTTTGACCTGGTGTTGTATGGATGGCTTCCCAGGATGCCAACAAACTAACCATTTTCCTGTTAATTCAAAGGTAACAGAGAAAATAAAATAAAGTCATCATGTTAGCGTTAGGGCATTTATCAGACAATAAAAACACGTTACATCTGATGCACCTAGTAACAATTAACGTTTCTAAAGTGGCTTTGAGGGTCGTAAGTCATATGGAATCATCCCAATTTGCTCATTTGAATTTTCTCTTTTCTTTATTTTCTAGCACCTTTTAGCCTACATCATTTTTCCCACTCCTTTCTTTTTTTTCTTTTCTTTTTTTTTTCATTTCTCGCATCCCCACAATTCCATATCTTTTTTTAAAAAATGATTTGATCGAACCCGATATAGGTTGCCTACGTATCATGATCCACATGAATCAGACCAAGCGTAGTTCTGGAGAAATGGTGAAATATAAACTAAAAATGAATCTTTTTGGGTTTTTCATTTAAAACTTTTTGGTTTACAATAATGAAAGACTGACCGACTCAACCACACTAGATAAGGCTAGAAAACAAAAGACAACATAAATAGACTCAAAACATGTGAATAAAAAATCCTTCTTAAGCAACTCCTGGATGTGATGCCCTCGGCTGGGATGGTCCTGGGCTGTCTGTCCTGCTCAAACTCTATAACATGCCTCGTAAAGAAACACTGATGCTGGAAACAAAGACCTTGGCATGTGCCCCCGCCTCATGAAGGTCGACCCTAAACAAATACTGGCCATGTTGCTCCACATTTGCTACAAATCCCGCTAACTAAGACTTTATTAACTCAAGCTTACCCAAAGGATCTTAGTCCGAAGCCTCCTCAAAATCATCTGTCTAAAATGCCCGACCCCTAAGCTATGCCGGCAATGGGGTGCTGACCCCTGGTGGGATGGACTGCAACCAGATCAAATACTCCTAAGTACACTCGGGCATGCCAATGTCCTCTACTAATGTATTTTTCTTCACCCTCTTTGCATTGTTCCAATATTGCGCGTACTTGATTTTGTCAGCCGCCTTTCTGCTAAAATTCATGATGTGCCTCCAAAGATTCAGAGTCGGAGGCTCCTCTTGTCTCCTACCCAACTGTCGTATTACCCTAATGGGAGTGTACGACTTGACACACTTAAGTCCTATCAACACCAAGAAAGGCTGCATGCAACATCCTACCAAGATCTCATCTAAAGGTAGTCAAAGGTAAGCCAACAAGACATTCTCATTTGTCCTCAAACCAAGGAACTCATTCCAAGCTATGATGCCTACTGGGTATGTAAATTTAGGAGATTTCATCCTACGCTCAATGCATACCACTCGAACCCTCAAGGCACAGTCGATGGGACAAAGTAAGGAAGCGGCGTGTAAATGCTCCATCATCCCAAATTGCAGCAAAAGGTTGCTTCCCTCAAAATACCTGACACCTCCCCTAACCTCACTCAGGGCTGGATACAACTTTTCTAAGATCATCGGGATAACGGTAACGGTTTTGCGTTGCTTCACATGAAATAGTGCCATTACCACTTATTGTAGACAGGTGCTAATATGCCTCTCATCTAAAGGAAACACCAATAATCCCAACAAAGCAAGGCTGAAAGCTTCGAGGCGGCGTCTTTGTCACTTTGCCTTGGTTGTGCAAAACTCATCCCAAAAGACGTCAAAGCTATCCTGTGATCCAAATCTAGCAAACAAATAATCCAAGGATGTCCAGGACTACTCGAGGCATCCTAAATGCTTGTTGTCTTTCAGGCCTAGTTCACTAAGGAATCTTGTCCTAGAGTATCTCGGGGAAGTATCATGTCTTTGACTATATAGCTTAAACGAGTAAAACCAGACATTTCCGCCAAGGTAGGAGTCATCTCACACTCTTCAAATCTAAATACCAAAATTTTACGGATCCCAATAGGTCAATATTTCCTCCACTAAGTCTGGGCGAAGTGTGATGTCAAGAAGAGAAGTGAGGGTACCCAATTTTTCCATTAACTCATGTTGCTCTAATTGTGAAAATATTTTCCACCATTTGACCAACTTCCTAGGAATCTTTACTACCATTAGCACTTTGGATCCAATCAGCGGGTCCATACATGAATGAAGAGAACATGGTTAGCGACTCGGGACACTACATGACACCAAAACACTTCCTAATGAACAGATGCAAGACACGATTGGGCTATTTTTTACGAAAAGACCTAAGTGGCCGAGGGTGGCTATTAGTGCAAACTCGACAAAGTTGACCTCTAATGCATGAAAAATACCCCATTTAAGGCTTACACAGCTCCAAACTCCCAACAATCATGCATTTGACCAAGCCCAATTCTAAGACATGAGAGCGGTTAATTACTAATGGGCTTTGGTCATTCCTCCTCCCACGACCCAATAGTTATCAAAACAAGATCACCAAATAAGTCATCTAGACAATTCAGTCGTCAAAGCCATATAAACAGAAAATAAGGTAAACAAAATGGTGGATTTGAAGTGTGATAGGAGCCTGTTTTCTTTAAACCCCAACCCACAGCCCGTTTCGAACTATGTGACCAAATTATTCACAGAAGTTAAAGAGAGCGAACATCTAACAAGTAACGATCCAATAGACACCTAATATAGCACCTAAACCCATAAAGAAGGCTAAATACACATTAATTTATGCACCGAAAGTTCAACCAGATTCATTTCTTCATTACCATAGGTGAAACCAAACAGTCATTTATATGCAGCTCCAAGAATTCATTTAAACCATTTCTTAACTGATTCCTTCTAATGCAACTTTAACTAAAAAGAACGCAATGCAATGCACGTAATACTGATTTGTACACTCGAAATTAACACATCCAAAGAGATCACACCAAGAAAGGATCCAAAATAAGTGACTTGCATGGTTAAGTTCACCGATACGTATATAAGTTCCAGAGATTCACATCCAAACAAATTCACCTCATGCTTCATAACAAATGTATTTGGGCCATTCCTAATGCAATGAACTAACATGAGTCTTTACAGGGAAATGATCTTAAAGGAGCATGCAATTCAAGCAATAGTTCTCACAAATGACCATAGTCAACTCAAAGCTACTAGAACCCAACAGAAACAACTAAATGAATTCACTAGCTGTGTTTCAACACATCCCTCATTTTTTATTTAAAGCCAATGAGGCCAATATGAGAACTTTTAGCTTAAAGCTTAGACTACACTAAGATCCACAGTAAAGCATGAAAATTCAACTAAAGTCCATATCATGGCAAAAGAAAATCAGTAAGAAAAATTTCCAAACATCTTAACCAACTATCGTGCTAAAAGCCGGACTACAACTTAACATTTATAGGAAAGCAAGCCAAACTTGATTTATTTACAAGGATCCTTAAGTGTTATTGTTATACTTTTGTTAAGAAAGTTAATCCAACATAGATTCAAGACGCACAGCTAACTCAAGATGATACGACTATGTATTTTAATGACTGAAAACGTAAAATAGCAGATCTAGACAACTCTAACTCAATTGACAAACCCAAATTTGGCAGCCTAACTAGATGATGAGCCTATAATCACCAAGAACCATTTCAAATCTGCATTCAAATATAGCAATCATGCAAGAATTCTTTCAACTACGAGAGATTGAATCATCCAACTGACTTTTAGAATATGAAGAGGTTTCAACTAAAGAAGAAAATCAAAAGTGAACCAACATATGCGCATTCGGCAAAACAGCTCGACTTCAACATCATTTGCAGCTGAAATAATAGACAAAACCTACCTAGCAATATGTAAAACACAGAACTATCACAACAAGAACGACTACGCATGATGCTCAACTAAAAATCTATGAAGAATCAGACAAATCATTTATATCATATCCAAACTGAGCAAAATTTAGGAGCTACCATTTTGATAAACCATCACTCTTTCATTTTCCTTATACAAATTGAAATTAAGAGAAACACTCGAATCCCCTAAATCCAGGCTCTTATCATACTTCAAATCAACACCAAAATAATAAGATAACGGGAGAAAAGATGAATATGAATGTGCTTTCAATCAATTCTGGTCGCACTTGAATACAAATGAATCCAACAGTGAAAATCTAAGACAAACGGCGGCCAAGAAACAAAAACTATCCGCCACGAACGAACCTCGAACGGAAACTCGAATCGGCACCGAAATTTAGAATCCAAATTCGAACTTCAACCAAATTCTATCTTTGAAAACGAAAATTGAAATTGGAAAGAAGAAGAAACAAGTATTTTGTATTTTTCTAAGATTTGAATTAAACTAAAAGTCTGAAAAAGACGGAATCCCAAAATGAAAAGGGCTAAACCCTAATTTCTTGTCTCCAAATCCCCCCCTTCTCTTTCTGTCCAGACCCAAATATATAGCCCCCTCTCGAATCTTCTCCCCTCTTCTCCAAGAAATCCCAAAAAATCCGTGTGGACCCTCTTTTAATCCGAAAGCCTTTTGCCCAAAAATAAAAATCCCTCTTTGTTCTCCTATTCTGGATGGTTCTAAGACAAATGGAAGACTAGGATTTAAACTATTCAAATCCTACGTCTACCATTGATCCGAATTCCATCGAAAAGAAACAAAAACGCGTGGGAAGGAGGAAATGGAATATCTTCTGTAGGTCATTATGGTCTTAATGACATGGTGATGTGGGGAGGGGACCAGACACACGTGAGCGAGGTTTTCCGGTGGTATGGGCATGGCTGAGGCAGGAGTAAGGAAGGCGCCGTTTTCGGGTGCTTTAGGTTAGAGTTTTAGGGTTACAAAAAAATTATAACTAGGTTTAAATATTAGGGTGGGGAGGGATAGTGACCTTTGGATGAGAGGGGATGAATGGTTGGGATTAAAAAGTTGTCACGGGCAGGTCAGGAAGGTATTGGGCTTGGGGCGCGGGTTGAGGGAATTGGGCTGCAGAAATTCCCAAAATTTGGCCAACTTTATCTTAATTGAAATCCAATTAGAACAACTACCCTAAAAGCATTCTTTCTTTGGATAAAATAAGAGTATTATAAATTACTAATAAGAAATAAACATATAGAACTAAATTAAGGTAAACCACAATTTAAAGTGTAACTATTTTTGTATTTTCAAATATTATGCTAAAAATAAAAATAGGGTTAGATTAAAATTATCAAAAAAATAAAATAATATTCCTGCCAAAAATATTAATATTTTGAAATAAATTGAAACTATTTATATATATAATTTTATGAAAGGTAGCTAAACTAAAAACTAACTAAATAAAATATCAAGTAGCTAAGTAAGAGAGAATATTTTTGTAATTTTCACTTTTGTAATAAAATAAAGTAAAAGAGTCAAAACTAGTTAAAATAGAAATATTAGACCTAAACTAAATATTTAAATGCTAAAATGTGTAAAATCTCGGGGAGGGTCAAAAATTACATGTCTACACACGCCATGTATTCATGACTACAGCCGCAAAAAGTGCCTAAAATCAGGGCAATCCAGCTATACGCGAATGTATATTCACATATATTCGTGCTACTATATTCATGAATATAAAATTAAAAAGCGCCTAAAATCAGGGCAGTCCAGCTGTACACGCACGTATTCATATGTATTCGCGCCATGTATTCATGAATACAGTAACGACAATCACCTTAAAAATAGGTATGTCCAGCTAAGAGAGAGAAAAAACATAAATAGCGTATTTCATGCGTCTATGGTAGTATATACCATAAATACTTATTTTGATATAAAATATAAAAGATAGATATAGAAAATAATATTTTAAAATAATTTTGGTTTATAATAAATAAGATTTATACATTTGCTATAAGAGGTAAATTTTCTTTAAAAAAATACTTTTTAATTACCTTCTAAGAGAGTGGAACTATCACTATGGGCCGGTGCAGCCTAACCTAGCTTAGCTCATATGAGCATGGCATTTTACGGGTTGGGCTGGACTGACTCACTACTTTGATGGGCCATAAAATAATCAGTTCAGCCTAGTCCTACGCGGGTTGTGGGTCTCAAGGGCCGGCACATCATTTTGTTAAATATTTTTATATATCTTTATTTAAAATCTAACCCAAAATGAAAAAAAAAATACAAGTCAAAAAATAATTTATTGGATAGAAAAACTTAATAGCTTTTGATATTGTTCCAATAAATTACAATAAAATATAAAAAGGACACTAATTTACTCATTAAAATTCAAAACTCAAAAAAAACTTTCATGGCACTTATGGCATATCCAATATCAATACATTATTTTCATCAAGCATATTTGAAGAAAGGAAAGAATGCTACTTCTTTAGGGTTTGGAAAATTTAGGATTTTATTATTTACTTATTTATAATTTTAATTAACTTACATTTATGTTTAAATTTTAAGACTTTGATCTTTTAATATATATGATGGGCTTAGTAGAATTTGAGTTTGAGTTACTCTTCTTGTTATTTTTAGTTCCCTATTTGTTTTTTGTTATTACATTTTAGTTAAATATCTTTTTTACTAAGCCCAACCGATCATTCTATCCCAACCTCGGTCAAGCCTCACAGGCCACGGATTCACTTGGGCTTAGGCTAAAACAACTTTGTTCTTAAATAGGCTCCATAAATCTTAGTCCAATCCTATTAAATCACGAGTCGGGTTGGGCCGGCCTAGCGAGCCAAGCTCATCTTTTTACGGGGCATTTGCATATATACCCACTTTTTGGGTCACGTTTTAACTTATACCCACTTTGCAAAAAAAATTGCAAGCGTACCCACTTTTCGCGTAACTTCAGGCATACGGGTCTGAAGTAGCAAAGGCATTCACGCAAACTTCAGCATCCTAGTAAACGGGCCTGAAGTAGCAAATTGCTGAACCAAGTGTTGGCTGAAGTTTTTGTTTGTAATTGCGGAACTTAAGCATTCTAGTAGCTGAAATTTTGTTCTCTATTTGCTGAAGTTTTTGTTTGTAGCTGATGAACCTAAGCATTCTAGTAGCTGAAGTTTTGTTCTCTATTTGCTGAACTTCAGCATGTTTTAGCTGAAGTTTTATTCTATATTTGCTGAACTTCAACATGTTTAGCTAAAGCTTTGTTATGTTTGTGATGAAATTCAGGGCTGAAGTTTTTTTTGTGTTTGCTGAACTTCAGCATTCTAGGAGCTGAAGTTTTTGTTTATATTTGCTGAACTTCAGCTCTATGACAAGTTGTCATTAAGATCCAGTTGCTATAATGGAATTATCAGGAAATTTGAAAAGCAATACTCCTATAAAACAAGATCATTAGTAAAAGTAACATATTCACCTAATGCACAGGGAATCAAGTCGTGCTTTCATATTTCAGTAGCAATTAAAGGAGCGCACAGATCATAGGAAGAAGGAGACGCCTGAAGTTGTAAAAATTAGGGTATAGGTTAAATAATTTTAAAAATATGGGTATAGGTTAAATGGAGACGACCAAATAGGGTGCCCCGCGCAATTTTTATTCTTTTTACACATAGGTAGATAGAACGTAGACTTATTATTAGGTAGAAATGACATCAAGCACCCACTATAAAGGCTTGTTATTTAGAAATTAGCCAGTGTACCTGAATTTCAGTTTGCCTATTTAAATTTTCGAGAAAAAAATGTTTTGAATTATCCTAAACTTAAACTTTTTAATTTAAAATTTCAGGACAAAATAAGTATTTGTCTAATTTTCAAAAGCATCCTTAAGAATATCTATTCGTGCACTTGCCCCACTTATTAGTCGATTATGCATTTTGTAGTGAAAAGCAGAACGCCTCCAACCGTAAAAACTTCTTTTACTTTCTACCGCAAGCTTCAATATGTCCTCATTTATGTAAACTTACGACAAATTTTTTCTTTTTGGTGCAAACTTACGACATATTAATATTCTCGACAACAGACTATTATGAATACAATTAGGAGCGGTAAAACTAACCCAAACCTATTTGATCCGTCTAATCTGCCCAAGTTTTAATAGGTTTGGGCTAGAACAAGGAATTTTTATATTCCTATGTCATATAGGAAACTATATTGCCCTCAATGTTTAAGATTTAGTTATATTTAGTATACCTAAT
Organism: Nicotiana sylvestris; assembly: GCF_000393655.2. Classification (NCBI taxonomy): domain Eukaryota; kingdom Viridiplantae; phylum Streptophyta; class Magnoliopsida; order Solanales; family Solanaceae; genus Nicotiana; species Nicotiana sylvestris. Next base: position 156,078,277 of record NC_091065.1, on the reverse strand, counting down.
TATCAATTCTATACCATAAGGTGTTTTAACTGTACATTAATTATACCTTATATCACTCCTAAATTAAAGGTACCGTATATTCCTCCATATCCCCCCCCCCCACACGCGTTTCTCTCTCCTAAACCCACGATGCACACACACGATTCTAGCCAGTTTTACCTCTGCTGAAACTAGAAAAACAAAGCTTCAAACCCACTACTGAAGCTTCTTATACAAACCCAGTCAAAATTGAAGTCAAATCTTCAATTTCGTTCATACACACATTTACCTTGAGCTTCAAAATTTCTCAATGAAGAAGAACAAAACTTCAAAACACAGCCCTAAAAAAGATGTAGAATCTAATGTACCTTCTTTCGATTTGGGTGTATTATCACCATATTCACCCCCAAAGCAAGGAAAATCTGCACGTGCAATTGTAGATATGAAGCATAGTGTTTCTCCTCGTCAAATTAGGGTTGAATCTAGAACTAAACAAAAACATGATTTCGATGTTGGAGAATCTTCGAGGCCAATCAAACAAGCGGATAGGAAACGAAAAGGGATAGTTCTAGATGATGATTTTTAGAAGATGTGCCTATCAGTAAACCTGGAAAGAAAGCTAAGGTGGCTCCCGCTTCAAAGACTCCCAAAAAGAAGAAAAATTCAAAAAAATCCCATGGTGTTAAAACTCCTCAAAATGTTCGAAAACACTCACTGGTGAAGGTAAGAATTTTTTAATTTCTTCACTACTTATTTCGCCTGTTTTAGTTGGTAAAAATCTACAACTCTGTGGGTTTTTTTGATTTGTAGATTTTTGTAGAAATGTTGTATATAAATTGCATATATATCTATATTTTTAAGCACTGAAATAATGTGAGATTATTTGTCTTAATTTTGTAGTTTAATTGTAGATTTGTTGATCTATTTTAACATTGTTGTTATATTGTATAATTTTGAAGTTATTTTGTAGAAACATACAAATGTATTAGTTCTTTTTAATTACTGTATTAATATTAGATTACATTTGTTGAATTTTGCAGAATGGACATTTTTTTACATCTCATAATGTTGATTATGGGGTACTTAGATTCCAGACATTATGTGACCCTAGCATTCCTAGCCAAATTAAAGCGCTTTTGTCTCCAAATGGTTTGAAGCTGTTGAAGAAGACATGCTTTGGTTATGTACTGTCATTTCCCAATTTATACATGCAAAATCAAGCTATTCATTTTCTTATGAAGTATGAATTGAAATCATCTGATGCTTCCTATTTTTCAGCTGAGTTAAAAGGTGAGAGGTTAAATTTGGATTAAGAGAGTTTACAGTAATAATTGGTCTTAGATGTCATACTGAGTTGACGGACTTTCGTTACACTCCTAGTTATGTCAGTAAGTTAATGAGCAGTTACTTTCCAAACAAAGTAAAAGTGGAGAAGACATACCTAAAACAGATAGTAACAACCAAAAGCTGGGTCAACATTGATATAGCTACAAAGATTTCTAATTCAATCCTTCGCATACTAAACTGGTCAACTGCTAAGGGTCAGATTTGATTAGCTGCAATTGAAGACAAAATGATCAAGCCTGACTGGATGAAGGTAAATGGTCTTTATTTATTATAATACAATGTATCTACAAAATATCTACATTTTGTATACATATTCTGCCTCAAAACAAGCTAATTTATTTTTTTCATCAGTCAGTTCACCAACATGAATGAATCACCTGAAGAGCTTTCAGTGATGTCTTTGCCTGATAAAGTTGAGTACACAATTGAAGAGGTGGAACATATTTCTGAGAATCCAAAAGTTGATGTTTTTCCATTGGAACCCAAAGAATCAATTGGAAAAAAGGAAAAGGAGTCTATTCATCGTAAAATCAAAAACTTAAAAAGAGGTGTTGAGAAGGTAACATGTAGTCCTAATAAAGCATTCTGATTTTTATATTATTTAATACATATTTCTAAAGGTAACTATGTATTTTTTTTTATTATGTAGGTCGATGAAAAGCTTGTAAAACTTAGGGAAGATGTATTTGAAGAACTAGGTAGCCTTCGAGACCTAATAAAGGAATTAGTCAACACTGTTTTTTGCAGGTAATAAACAATCCAAATGATCAAGTTGATGCAAAGGTAACATTTGAATCTTAATCATATTAACAAAACTATTTATGTCACCTCTAAAATATATATCCTAACTAATATAAAACTTACAGTTTGCTGGGAGTTCAACCAAAAATACTGACCAACCAAAAGACAAGAACAATCAGCAATTTCAGTTCAATAGGGGTGAAATAGTGCAGGTCAGCCCCAGCAAAATAGGTATCTACAATATATCTCCAATATATATACAATTACATACATAACATCTACAAAATAACTACAAAATATCTACAAAATAACTACAATTTGTCTACATTATATATACACAATATATACAATTAATTCCAGCTTATTTACATAGCAATACAGATTTATGTACATATTATGACACACCTTCATATCTTCATAAATTGTCAAGCCAATACTATCCAATATTATTTAATATTTTTAATGAAAAAAAACAGAACATGTTGAATGTGCGCATGGTGAAGAAAATCATCCAACACATATTGATTTATATACACATTTTGAAGGGGCTGTTGATGAAGAGAATGCAGGTTCGAAATTGTTTTCAGATATATTTTCTTTTTGTTTCAATGTTTTTACCATTCTATTAAGTTATATATACATGGTGTTTCAGAGAGGGAAGATCTGCATGCATAATCTCCAATTCACGGAGTGACAGTAGCAGCTCAAACAGAACAGCAGTACCCGGAAGATGACAATGTAGGTGAAGAGGCAGAGTTTGTCAATATAGGTGATTCAGAAGAATCCAAAGGTGAGAAAAAGGAGGTTCTGCTTGATGATTTCGAGCTGCCTAATAACTTCTCCCCGTTGGTTAAGTTCGGCGAGCCTATACAAGATGAAAAAACACCCGTGCATCAAGGTAGAACAAGGCAGCCGGGAAAGCATGCCCGATCACCATTTCTCCCTTTATACACTTCTGGTGGCAGTACCTCGGTTGGACCTCTAATATTCCACCTCAAGCACCCATCTAGTGTTATTGGTCAAAATGTAGACCCTGAGTTGTTGGATCAATTCCACAAGTGGTTCTACAATGGTACCGACACATGTTCAAAGAGGTTAGGTTGCACAATTTGACACTTATATTCCTGTATTCATCTTTTACACATCCACTTCATTCAACAATTTTATATTAATTTCTATTGGTTTATATAGGAGGAAGACTCTGTATTCTATAAAGGACAACCAAATTAAGCCATGGTTGGATCTTGGAGTTGAAAAGGTTGACAAGAAGGAGTGGTTCTTTTCCCTTGCACACCCAGGACAAGTCATTAACGACTCGGTAATATTCAATGTATTTAATTTGTAGTTTTTTGTAGATAAATTGTAGATGGTTTGTATTTTCTGAATGAATAGATGCTTTGTATTCTGATTGTAGATGTATTGTAGATAGTTTGTAGTTTTGTGTAGAATTTTTTGAAATAACATGTAGTATAAATGCAGTCTGTTTTCGTTGTAGTACATTAATGTTGTAGTGTATTACTTGAGAAAAAAAGGCAAGTATGGACCCCACAACAACACCAGATTTACTACAATAGATTGTGTTTTCAAGACTAGGATTGATCAGATTTATGAAAAGTTCAAAAATTCTCCTCAAGAAAAGAAGTTTTATGTAGTCAAACTCCAGGATGTTGTAGCAGAATATATATTGGGGTATAGACTACTCGCAAATATTGCATGGAATGAAGTTGATTATGCCATCATGCCCGTCAATATTGTAGAAAAATTCTACTGGGTGTTGGTTATTTATAACATTGCAGAAAAGTGTCTTTATGCGTATGATTCCATGGTCTCTTCACACAATCACCCTATTTTTGAATGTTGTGTCGACAAGTTTTCTATTATTATCTCTTTGTATTTGTCATGCACCGGGTTTTATGGGAAGCGGAAAGACATCAACTTTAAGAATACAAAAGCATACATTGAGAAAGTTGTCATCGACCCTCTTAGCATTCAGTGGATAGTAGGAGAGATACCACAGCAAAAAGAAGTATCATTGTAACAAAAATCTTCTTTCTTTCTATATATTTAACCATTTTTTTCTGATGGTTTGGTAAACATTTACATTTTGTTATCTTTTTGCAGCGATTGTAGTGTATTTGTTGCTGCTTTTGCAGAGTATATTAGTATTGGAGAATTATCAATTCCCCCAGAAGACCTTTTTGATATTGACCAACACCATAGACGCTATGGAGCGCTACTTTGGGACAATACTAGAAAGAAGCAGGAGCATGGGGCAATTAGTGATAGTGAGGTGACAGACAAATTGGCAAGGAGGAAAGGTGCACTAGCTTTGAATGAGAAAACACGAGTCCAAAGGAAGAAGAAGTAGTTGTAATCTTTTGAATGGAACATGTAGTACAAATGTGTAGTTGATGCTAGTTTATAAGAAAGATGGTAGACAATTTTTTGAACATTTTAGTATGTTTTAATTGTAGAAGACTTGTGCTACAATTATAGTAGCCTTTGTTTTTTTTTCCTTATCCAGTATTTTAGTTCAAATGGAAACATTCTGTTGGGTTTTTATTCACTTGTTGAATCTTTACAATACTTGATCTTCATTATTTTTAGCATTTAAATCCTTTCCAATTGAAATTTTATACAGTTATTCTGATCTACATAATTTCCACCATAAAGCTTCTTTCTACCAGAATTTTAATCTATATATTATGTCAGCTACAGATATTTGTAGTATTTTGTAGTTATATTTGTAGATATTTTGTAGAATATTATAACATTGTATTTTGTTTCTTTTATATTTACTTTGTTGAATGTAAACAATACTTCATCTACAATATGACTTGGTTTTTAACTACTTTCCTACAGATTTATAATGTATATACTCTGTAAATTTTAGATAATGTATTTTTTTAGTAGTTTTAATGTAGATAATCTGCAAAAACACATTAGCAACTATGTAAAGGATTCCATCTATAGTAAAAAAGTTATAGATTATATATATATATATATATAGAAAACATTCATAAACAAATCAATATATGAAAGTATTATCTCATTATAGAAACATCCTAACTAACTACATTATGATCTTTAAAAAAACCAACGATTATACATCAACATCTGTTATCGAGAACTAACCAACAAATTTTCATCAAATATTCTGTTAACTACATAGAATTTTATTTCATTTTGGGTGCATTCTTGCAAGATCTTTTGTTATGCCCCTCTCCCCCGCTGTTGCCGCATGAAACATTTTACTTCTTTGAATTTATTTCATCATATATTTTGTATCTTTCTTTTTGAGGTCTTCCTAGCTGCCTTTTCCCTCCTTTAATTGGATTTACTACTTCTTCAGTTATATGTTGTGACACATTCCATTTGCTTTCATCAGGCAGTGGATTTACTGGTATTTCATACGTAAGCAAGAGGTTCGCCCTTATGTAATAAGGATAACAATTTTCTTCAAAGGACTCTCCCTTTATCTTAAAGCAGTCAAAGTATGTGGACAAGGTAGTTCATCAAGCTGGAATTGCCCACAACTACATTTCTTATTTTTAAGACAAACAATATAGTGCCTCACACCATCTATTACTGTATGGATGTAGTCTGTTGAAGCCCTCACCTACGAGTACATTACAACAAAAAAAATTCATATATGGTTAAAATCAAGCTATATACAAAATAACTACATTGTACTGTTTATGAATTTGATTCAATAAATAATCAGATCTAACTCTAAGCTTGTGCGACAATGTTCTGTTGTCATCCACTCTTTGTTGAATTTGTATCCAAGGTATGTGAATGTAACCTTTGCTTTCAATAATTTTTCTTTCGTCTAATGTTCAAGAAGGGTCCTTATATACTCTAATATTTCTACTATCGGCAGCTCTCTTGTATATTTTGTTACAGCATTCAACGACTCTATAATGTTTGATGTCATAATCCAAGTTTTGTTCACCATTGCATGTACTCGAGACCATCTATGATATCCAATATTATATAAGTATGCTTTAACACGGGGGTCAATCTCATCAATCTTTGACATCCTTTCATTAAATTCATCAAGGGTGTATGACTGCGCCGTGGCAAAGTATAATTCACTTAGCTTATGATATCCCTTCTTGAACTTTGCCCGTATATTTGTCCAAATATGCCACATGCATGAATAATGTTGCATGTCGGGATAAACAATAGATGTTGCCTTCAAGATACTCTCATTCCGATCCGAAACAACACACATGTTTGCTCTTTCACCATACGCGAGCTTGAATTGCTCAAAAAGCCACTTCCATGATACGTCATTCTCTGAATCAACAACATCATATGCCAATGGTAATATGGTACCTACATTATGTGGCAAGAAGCAATTAATTGGCTACAGTAAAAATGCAGAAGAAGACATATATATACAAACTACAATTATTCCACAATATATCTATAATATATCTATAATTAATCTGCAAGTACTAAAAAAACATACAAGCTACAAAAATTCTACTAATAAAACTTCAGTACCTGCTGCATCCATTGTACTAGTTGTTAGCATTATTCCCCTGTACGCTGACTTTAAAAAGGTCCCATCAACTACTACAACTGGCCTACAATATTTTCAACTACTGATTGATGTACAAATCGCAACAAATACATACAAGAAATAGTCATCGTCTGTCTTCTTCAATTTAACTACAGACCCCGGATAAGTCTTCTCTAGAATATACAAATAACTAGGCAATTTGTTGTAGGAGTCAGCAGGATGACCTCTCAAAAACTATAAAACCTTTTCCTTTGCTCTCCAGGCTTGCATATAAGTTAGATTCACACCGTGTTCAGACAACATGTCAAATTGAATGTCTTTTAGGGTGTAAATTGTCTAAGGATCAGAATATTTTAGAATAACCATGCTATCAATTACCATGGCAGCAGGTTTGCGTTGTATGAATGTATTGTCTATTAAAGAGCATGTGTGCTGTTTATCAAAATTTCTGACCTTGAACATGGCAGAATCATTTATGCTAGTTGCCTTGAAGTGTCATGTACAGTTTTCACCAACACATATCAGCCAGTAGCTACAAAATAAACACATTTTAAACAATGGGTTAAAATTTAGATTCAAAAAAACTTATTTTAGCTTAAACACTCACATTATACAATAATAAATACAATTTAACTACAATTCTGCTAAACATTATCACAAGGAAAACTAAAGAAGTAAAAAATAACAAATAAACTACAAAATTAAAAAAAATAATATTTAACTATTCATATGTTCATACCTTTTAGCACTAGATCTTTTAACCCTGAATTGGAACTTGTGCATGACAGAATAGTGCTTCATTACAGTTGCAATTGTTTCCTTGTCTTGGTATACTTGTCCTACTTCAATAGAACTTGGTGTACTATCTGTTATTATTATACTTTTGTATTGGCACATCGCACACCTGCAGCTGTGTTCTCATTGGTGATACTCAATTCCATATTGATTCGCGAATAGTTATACATAGCGGATATGATCCTAAGTTTTTGTTTTCCTTTATCGTCTCCATGTATACACAAACACCCATATCGTTCCTAATTTTCATTGGAGGACAATGCTCGTTGACAATGTATTTGATTTCTATAATTGTTTCGGATGTATCAATCATTAATTGCTGTGCTATTGTAGGAATCAATAGACTATAAGTTGCATCGTCATCGACTACAATGCCATCGACCTCGAATTCTCTAAATCTCCCATAGTTATCCCAATTCCCTTTCGATTGTAGCATAATTGGTATTTTCGCCATAATAGCTTTTGTTGCAGAAGAATTTGTCGATTTTGATTTGTGAAATCAGAGAAAATGTTGAAACAGAGTTTAGCGCAAAAAACAGAGTACTGGAAGTTTGTAACGAAGTAGACGATAGTGATTACTGCGTGATTTGCGTTGGAAGATCTGGAAAATATTTAATTCCCTTTTTAGCTCACCTAAATAAGGAATCCTACAGCTATAATGGTTCCTTATTTAATGCATTGTATATATCATGTAGAAATACTATTAGCATAAAGGGTAATATGCAAACTATGAACATATTTGGTAATATATTTTCCTATATGGTATAGGAACGAAAATTTCCCCTAGAACAATTATTAAAAGGAATTTTTACATTCCTACGCCATATAGGAAACTATATTACCCTCAATGTTTAAGGTTTGATTTAATTACATTTAGTATACCTAATTACCAATTCTATACCATAAGGTGTTTTAACTGTATATTAATTGTACCTTATATCACTCCTAAATTAATGGTACCGTATATTCCTCCATATTACCCCCCCCACATTTCTCTCTCCTAAACCTACAACCTCACCCACGTATCACGACACACACACGATTCTAGCCATTATTCCTTCTGTCTAAACTAGAAAAACAAAGATAACCAACTACCATTAACTTCCAAATTCAAGGTTTTTCTTCTACAAAACCAGTCAAAATTGAATTCAAATCTTCAATTTCGTTCATACACACATTTACCTTCAACTTCAAAATTTCTCAAGAAGAACAAAGCTTCAAAACACAGCCCCAAAAAAGATATAAAATCTGATGTACCTTCTTTCGATTTGGGTGTATTATTACCGCATTCACCCCAAAAGCAAGGAAAATCTGCACATGCAATTGTAGATATGAAGCATAGTGTTTCTCCGCGTCAAATCAAGGTTGAAGCTAGAACTAAACAAAAACAATATTTCGATGTTGGAGAATCTTCGAGGCCAATCAAACAAGCGGATAGGAAACGAAAAGGGATAGTTCTAGATGATGATTTTGTAGAAGATGTATTATCAGTAAACCTGGAAAGAAAGCTAAGGTGGCTCCCAGTTCAAAAACTCCCAAAAACAAGAAAAATTCAAAAAAATTCCCTAGTGTTAAAACTTCAAAAAATGTTCGAAAACACTCACTGGTGGAGGTAAGAACTTTTTAATTTCTTTGCTACTTCTTTCACCTGTTTTAGTTGTTAAAAATCTACATAATCTGTGGTTTTTTTGATTTGTAGATTTTCGTAGAAATGTTTTATACAAATTGCATATGTATTTATGTTTTTAAGCACTGAAATTATGTGAGATTATTTGTCTTAATTTTGTTGTTTAATTGTAGATTTGTTGATCTATTTTAACATTGTTGTTATATTGTATAATTTTGAAGTTATTTTGTAAAAACATACAAATGTATCAGTGCTTTTTAATTACTATATTAATGTTAGATTACATTTGTTGAATTTTGCAGAATGGACATTTTTTTGCATCCCATAATGTTGATTATGGGGTGCTTAGATTCCAAACATTATGTGACCCTAGCATTCCTAGCCAAATTAAAGCGTTTTTTTCTCCAAATGGTTTGAATCTGTTTAAGAAGACATGCTTTGGTTATTTACTGTCGTTTCCCAATTTATGCATGCAAAATCAAGATATTCATCTTCTTACGAAGTATGAATTGAAATCATTTGATGCTTCCTATTTTCCAGCTAAGTTAAAAGGTGAGAGGTTAAATTTTGGATTGAGAAAGTTTGCAGTAATAACTGGTCTTAGATGTCATACTGAGTTGATGGACTTTGTTACACTCCTAGTTATGCCAGTAAGTTAATGAGCAGTTACTTTCCAAATAAAGTAAAAGTGGAGAAGACATACCTAAAACAGATAGTAACAACCAAAAGCTGGATCAATAATGAGGATGCAGTCAAGTTATATATTTTATATCTCATAGAATACTTCATTTGTCCTTCAGAGAGAGACCATATTGGGTTGGTAGATCATTTTAGGTTTTATTTGGTTGAATCCGGTCAGTACGAGTCATTTCCATAGAGTGTTCAGTCTTACAGACAGTTGATTGAATCTGTTAGGCACAAGCTAAATCCTTTCGTTAATTCTTATCTCATTCGAGGATTCCCACTAGACATGCAAGTATGGTTGTATGAGTGTTGCTCCTCCGTCAACATTGATATAACTACAGAGATTTCTAATTCAATCCCTCACATACTAAACTGGTCAGCTGCTAAGGGTCAGATTTGGTTAGCTACAATTGAAGACAAAATGATCAAACCTGAATGGATGAAGGTAAATGGTCTTTATTTATCATAATACAATGTATCTACAAATTATCTACATTTTGTATACATATTCTGCCTCAAACAAGCTAATTTATTTTTTTCATCATTCAGTTCACCAACATAAATGAATCACCTGAAGAGCTTTCAGTGATGTCTTTGCCTGATAAAGTTGAGTACACAATTGAAGAGGTTGAACATGTTTCTGAGAATCCAAAAGTTGCTGCTCCTCCATTGGAACCCAAAGAATCAATTGGAAAAGAGGAAAAGGAGTATATTCTTCGTAAAATAAAAAAGTTAAAAAGAGGTGTTGAGAAGATAACATGTAGTCCCAATAAAGCATTCTGATTTTTATATAATAGTGTGTCTATATTTTAATACATATTTCTGAAGGTAACTATGTATTTTTTTAATTATGTAGGTCGATGAAAAGCTTGAAAAATTAAGGAAAGATGTATTTGAAGAACTAGGTAGCCTTCGAGACCTAATAAAGGATTCAGTCAAGACTGTTTTGCAGGTGATAAACAATCCAAATGATCAAGTTGATTCAAAAGTAACATTTGAATCTTAATCATATTAACAAAATTATTTATGTCACCTCTAAAATATATATCCTAACTAATATAAAACTTACAGTTTGCTGGGAGTTCAACAAAAAATACTGACCAACCAAAAGACAAGAACAATCAGCAATTTCAGTTCAATAGTGGTGAAATAGTGCAGGTCAGCCCCAGCAAAACAGGTATCTACAATATATCTCCAGTATATCTACAATTATATACAAAATATCTACAAAATAACTACAAATTATCTACAACATAACTACAATTTGAATACATTATATATACACACTATATACAATTAAATCCAGCTTACTTACACAGCAATACAGATTTATGTAGATATTATGACACACTTTTATATCTTCATAAGTTTTCAAGCTAATACTATCAGTATTATTTAACAGTTTTAATGAAAAAAATAGAACATTTTGAATGTGCTTATGGTGAAGAAAATCATCCAGCACGCGTTGATTTATATACACATTTTGAAGGGGCTGTTGATGAAGAGAAAACAGGTTTGAAATTGTATATAGAGATATTTTATTATTGTTTCAATATTTTTACCATTCTATTAAGTTATATATACATGATGTTTTAGAGAGGGAAAATATGCATGCACAATCTCCTATTCACGGAGTGACAGTAGCAGCTCAAACAGAACAGCAGAATCCGAAAGATAACAATGTAGGTGAAGAGGCAGAGTATGTGAATGTAGGTGATTCAGAAGAATCTGGAGGTGAGATGAAGGAGGTTACACTTGATGATTTCGAGCTGCCTGATAACTTCTCCCAGTTGGTTAAGTTCGGCGAGCCTATACAAGATAAAACAACACCCGTGCATCAAGGTAGAACAAGGCAGCCGGGAAAGCATGTCCGATCACCATTTCTCCCTTTATACGGTTCTAGTGGAATCACCTTGGTTGAACCTCAAATATTTCACCTCAAGCACCCGTTTACTAGTGTTATTGGTCAAAATCTAGACCCTGAGTTGTTGGATCAATTCCATAAGTGGTTATACAACAGTACCAACACAGGTCCAAAGAGGTTAGGTTGTACAATTTGACACTTTTAATTAGATATTCATCTTTTACACATCCACTTCATTCAACAATTTTATTTTAATTTCTATTTGTTTATATAGGAGAAAGGCTCTTTATTCTATAAAGGACAACCAAATTAAGCCATAGTTGGATCTTGGAGTTGAAAAGGTTGACAAGAAGGAGTGGTTCTTTTCCTTTGCACACCCAGGACAAGTCCTTAATGACTCGGTAAGATTCAATGTATTTAATTTGTAGATAAATTGTAAATATTTTGTATTCTGAATGAGTAGATGCTTTGTATTCTGATTGTAAATGTATTGTAGTTATTTGTAGTTTTGTGTAGAATAGTTTGAGATAACATGTAGAATAAATGCAATCTGTTTTTGTTGCAGCACATTAATGTTATAATGTATTACTTGAGAAAAAGAGGCAAGTATGGCCCCCACAACAACACCAGATTTACTATAATAGATTGTGTGTTCAAGACTAGGATTGATCAAATTTATGAAAAGTTCAAAAATTCTCCTCAAGAAAAGAAGTTTCTGTTGTCAAACCCCAGGATGTTGTAGCAGAATATATATTGGGGTATATATTACTCGCAAATATTGCATGGGATGAAGTTGAGTATGTCATCATGCGCGTCAATATTGTAGAAAAATTCCACTGGGTGTTGGTTGTTTTTGACATTGCAGAAAGGTGTCTTTATGCGTATGATTCCATGGTCTCTTCACACAATCATCCTATTGTTGAATCTTGTGTCAACAAGTTTTCTATTATCGTCCCTTTGTATTTGTCATGCACCGGGTTTTATGGGAAGTGTAAAGACATCAACTTCAAGAATATAAAAGCATACATTGAGAAACCTGTTACCGACCTCTTAACATTCAGTGGATCGTCGGAGAGATACCACAGCAAAAAGAAGGATCACTGTAACAAAAAACTTCTTTTTTTTTTTTACATTTAACCCTTTTTTATCTGATGGTTTGGTAAATATTGATATTTTTTTTATCTTTTGCAGCGATTGTAGTGTATTTGTTGCTGCCTTTGTAGAGTATGTTAGTATTGGGGAATTATCCATTCCTTCAGAAGACCTTTCTGATATTGACCAACACCGTAGACGCTATGGAGCGCTACTTTGGTACTATGCTAGAAAGAAGTAGGAGCTTGGGGCAATTAGTGATAATGAGGTGACAGGCAAATTGGCAAGGAGGAAGGGTGCACCAGCTTTGAATGAGAAAACAAGAGTCCAGAGGAAGAAGAAGTAGTTGTAATGTTTGGAATGGATCATGTATTACAATTGTATAGTTGATGCTAGTTTATAAGATAGATGGTAGACAAGTTTTTGAACAATTTATTATGTTTTAATTGTAGCAAACTTGTGCTACAATTATAGTAGCCTTTGTTTCTTTTTTCTTATCCAGTATAGTAGTACAAATGGAAACAGTTTGTTGGGTTTGTATTCACTTGTTGAATATGTACAGTACTTGATCTTCATTATTTAAAGCATTTAAATCCTTTGCAACTGATCTACATTTATTCTGATCTACATTATTTTCACCATAAAGCTTCTTTCTACCTGAATTTTAATCTATATATTACGTCAGCTACAGTTATTGGAGTTTTTTTGTAGTTGTATTTGTAGATAATTTGTAGATTATTTTATATATTATGTTATGCTTCTTTTATATTCATTTTTTCAATGTAGACAATACTTCATCTACAATATTTTAAGTTTTAACTAATTTCCTACAGATTTATAATGTATATACTCTGTAAATTCCATATAATGTATTTTTTTGTAGTTTTATTGTAGATAAACTGCAAAACCATATTAACAACTATGTAAAGGATTCCATATATAGTAAAAAAAGTAATAGATTATATATATAGAAAACATTCATAAACAAATCACTGAATGAAAGTATTATCTCAGTATAGAAACATCCTAACTAATTACATTATGATCTTTAAAAAAACGAACGATTATACATCAACATCTGTTATCCAGAACTAACCAACAAATTTTCATCAAATATTCTATTAACTACATAGAATTTTATTTCATTTTGGGCGCATTCTTGCAATATCTTTTGTTATGCCCCTCCCCCCCGCAGTTGCCGCATGAAACCTTGTACTTCTTTGAATTTATTTCATCATATGTTTTGTATCTTTCTTTTTGAGGTTTTCTTAGCTGTCTTTTCCCTCCTTTAGGTGGATTTACTACTTCTTCAGTTATATATTGTGGCACATTCCATTTGCTCTCATCAGGCAGCGGATTTACTGGTATTTCATACGTACGCAAGAGGTTCACCCTTGTGTAATAAGGAGAACAATATCCTTCAAAAGACTCATCCCTTTGTCTTAAAGTAGCCAAAGCATGTGGACAAGGTAATTCATCAAGCTGGAATTGCCCACAACTACATTTCTTGTTTTCAAGACAAACAATATAGCGCCTCACACCATCTATTACTGTATGGATGTAGTCTGTTGAAGCCCTCACCTACGAGTATATTACAAACAAAAAAACAATTCATATATGGTTAAAATCAAGCTATATACAAAATATCTACATTATGCTGTTTATGAATTTGGTTAAATAAATAATCAGATCTTACTCTAAGTTTGTGCGACAATATTCTGTGGTCATCCAACTCTTTGTTGAATTTGTATCCAAGGTATTTGAATGTACCCTTTGCTTTCAATAATTTTTCTTTCATCCAACGTTCAAGAAGGGTCCTCATATACTCTAATAGTTCTACTATCGACAACTCTCTTGCATATTTTGTTACAACATTCAATGACTCTGCAATGTTTGATGTCATAGTCCAAGTTCTGTTTATCGTAGCATATACTCGAGACCATCTATGATATCCAATATCGTATAAGTATGCTTTAACACGGGTGTCAATCTCCTCAATCCTTGACATCATTTCATTAAATTCATCAAGTGTGTATGACCGCGCTGTGACAAAGTATAATTCACTTACCTCTAGATGTCCCTTCTTGAACTTTTTCCGTACATTATGTGGTAATATGGTAAGTACTATGAATATGGTAATCTGAATCAACAACAGCATATGCCAATGGTAATATGGTACCTACATTATGTGGCAAGAAGCAATTAATTGGCTACAGTAAAAATGCAAAAGAAGACATATATATACAAACTATAATTATTCTATAATATATCTACAATTAATCTACAAGTACTACAAAAAAACATACAAGCTATAATATTTCTACAAATAAAACTTCAGTACCTGTCGTATCCATTGTACTGGCTGTTAGCATTATTTCCTTGTATGTTGACTTTAAAAAGGTCCCATCAACTACTACAACTGGCCTACAATATTCCCAACCACTGATTGACGTACAAATCGCAACAAATACATACAAGGAGCAGTCATCATCTGTCTTCTTCAATTTAACTACAGACCCTGGATAAGTCTTCTCTAGAATATACAAATAACTAGGCAATTTGCTGCAGGAGTCAGCAGGATGACCTCTCAAAAACTGTAAAGCCTTTTCCTTTGCTCTCCAGGCTTGCATGTAGGTTAGATTCACGCCGTGTTCAGACAACATGTCAAATTGAATGTCTTTTGGTTTGTAAATTGTCTTAGGATCAGAATATTTTGGAATAACCATGCTACCAACTACCATGGCAGTAGGTTTGCGTTGTATGAATGTATTGTCCATTAAAAAACATGTGTGCTGGTTGTCGAAATTTCTGACCTTGAACATTGCAGAATCATTTATGCTAGTTGCCTTGAAGTGCCATGTACAGTTTTCACCAACATATATCAGTCAGTAGCTACAAAATAATACATTTTAAACAATGGGTTAAAATTTAGATTAAAAAAAATTGTTTTAGCTTAAACAATCACATTATACAATATAAATACAATATAACTACAATTCTGCTAAACATTATCACAAGGAAAACTGAAGAAGTAAAAATTACAAATAAACTACAAAATTAAAAAAAAAAAATATTTGACTATTCATATGTTCATACCTTCTAGAATTAGATTTTTTAACCCTGAATTAGAACTTGTGCATGACAGAATAATGCTTCGTTGCAGTTGCAATTGTTTTCTTGTCTTGGTATACTTGTCCTACTTCAATAGAACTTGGTGTACTATCTGTTATTATTATACTTTTATATTCCTCTATAACGGGAGATATTGGCATATCAAGTAACTTTTGTATTCCAGACGAACCTGCATGAAAATAAATATAAATATTGTTATCACCAGTTTGTAGAAAATTTGTAGAAAGGTTGAAATTTAGTATTTCATATTAATTTTTCAAATTTTTATTAGTTGTACAAATTATCTACAAATTTTCTACAAACTGGATCATATACAAATTATAACTTGTAGTTGTGTTCTCATTGGTGATACTCAATTTCATATTGAAATCGTGAACAGTTATACAAAATGGATATGATCCTAAGTTTTTGTTTTCCTTTTTCGTCTCCATGTATACACAAACACCCATATCGTTCCTAATTTTCATTGGAGGACAATGCTCGTTGACAATGTATTTGATTTCTATAATTTTTTCGGATGTATCAATCATTAATTGTTGTGCTATTGTAGAAATCAATAGACTATAAGTCGCATCGTCATCGACTATAGTGCCATCGGCCTCGAATTCTCTAAATCTCCCATAGCTATCCCAATTCTCATTCGATTGTAGCACAATTGGTATTTTCGCCATAATTGCTTTTGTTGCAGAAGAATTGTAGAAGATTTTGTCGATTTTGATTTGTGAAATCAGAGAAATGTTGAAACAGAGTTTAGCGCAAAAAACGGAGTACTGGAATTTTGTAACGAAGTCGACGATAGTGATTACTATGCGTGATTTGTGTTGGAAGATCTGGAAAATATTTAATTCTCCTTTTTTAGCTCACATAAATAAGGAATCCTACAACTATAATGATTCCTTATTTAATGCATTGTATATATTATGTAGAAATACTATTAGCATGAAGGGTAATATGCAAACTATGAACATATTTGGTAATATAGTTTCTTATATTGTATAGGAACAAAAATTTCCCTTATTAAAATGGGCTACTTTGGGCTAGCCCAAGTTAATCCATTAGAATTCATCCGCCCAAATGGATCTATAATCATGCCCAACCCCGGCTCATGTAAATGCTCAATCTTAGAGTTCTACCTTGACCTATGTTCCAAAAGATATTTTTTAATTTTTCCATGTTTAGTTGGTTTAAATATTTGAATATTTTTTTTATGAATTCATTTTTCTCCAATTGAAGGAAAATATTTTCCCTATCAAGAGAAGGAGAAAAAAATTTCTATTTAGGGTGGGGGTGGGGATTCGGGGTTGGGATTGATGGGAATTTTTAATTTTACTACTTTTTTATTATTCTGATCTTTGTCAGTATTATAAGATGAAAAACTCTCAAATAAAATTCTAAATCTTATTTAAGGAAAGAAATCATTAGTCATCAATTGATATTTATTCCAAAACATAAGATAATTTCTATATATGCTTGTTTAAAAGTTGAGAATATTGTAAAAAATTGGGTCAATTTATGCGGATTGGGTTACTATCCATTGTTTAGCCCATCTTAACTCATCTCATTTTAACCCAAGTGAACTTTGAGCAGGGTTGGGCAATGACCCATTTAATGAGTCAGTCCATCTTGACCAGCCCAAATACAGCTCAAACAACCCATTTGTCACCCCTAGATACAATATTAGTTTGCTAACTATGTTGTGATACATATAAATCTGAGAAAACCGTGGGTTAATTTTTAAATATTTAAACTTTCTAAAGGTAAATATAATAAGTCCCTTGAACTCCTCACAACAAAATTCATTACACAAACAGGATCGTACTTTCCGTACTTTAATCTAACATGTTTTCATTTGATTTGTATTTTCCATGTAAAAAAAAAAAAGGCACTAGTGCTGTTCATTTGTTGAGATACGGAAATAGTCCATTGTCCAAATCTAAAAAAAAAAAGGTAGTAGAATTCATGAATAGCATATGATAGTAGAAGAAGAGGTAGAACCAAAAGTAAACAGTAGCTAATTATTTAGTACCTCGAGGAAGAATTAATCGTGATAATGTCGCATTAATAACCAGGAGAGTGGAGAAACTATAACAAAATTTACACTTTGATTCCCTAGAAACTAACCGAATCAACTGAAGCACTACTATAAATACATGCATGCAATATATCAAAATGACAAAAGAAAAGAGCATTAAAAACAGAAAATTGTCATCACAAAAATTGCTAGTACATTGGCTTAAACGAACACTCCATGGGAGAAGTTTTATTTTGTGTCTCATACAACTTATACTAGTTGTATGAGGCTCCTTTTTGTCTCACAAATTTGTGGACCCAATCTTACACTTTTGGATCCACAAAATTGTGAGACAAAAAAATTGCCTCATGCAATTAGTGTCAGTTGTATGAGAAACAAAATAAAAATTTCCACTTTATGGCTTTGCAACCTTCAGAGCTGATTGACAACCGTCTAGTCAGTCTTTCTCGCTCTTTTGTACATCTTTCAGTTCATGGTGTCATCCGACAAACAACTTTGTCAATCATGTTTAGAGTGACCCATGCCGGGACTATGACCTGGGGTAACAGGATGAAAAGAATCTACACTTCCCTCCATAAATCTAAATCTCTGTTTCAATATAGACAGCTTCTTTTCAATCTGTGCTCCAAGTGTTATTTTTGCACCATAAATGTCATGATCCAAAATTTTTACCCTCGAGAGTCGTGATGACGCTTACTCGTAAAAGCTAGACAAGCCACGAACTTAGAAATCTTTAGCTCTTCTGTGTTAATCTTTTTTTACAACTCATTTTAACAAGTGATAAACACCTAAATGACAGCGGAATATGAGATTTAAGCGGAAGTCATAAATAAAAATAAAAATAAAATATTTCGAAAGTCAACACATGCCTCTACCCAGAAACCGGTGTCACAATATCCACGGACTACTAGGAGTACTACATACAACAGTTTGAAGGAAAAATAACACTGTTTGTCTCGGATACATGAGATAACAGAACATAATAAAAGATAGAGGATACGCCAGGCCTGCGGACGCCTGCAAGGCTACCTCGGTGTCTGGGTAGACTAAAGGCTGGCTCCCCTACTGCTACTGATCAAGTGCCGCTCCGGTATTTGCACAGAGTGCAGAGTGTAGTATCAGCACAACCGACCCCATGTGCTAGTAAGTGTCTGGCCTAACCCCGACGAGGTAGTGACGAGGCTAGGATCAGACTCAAGATAAACCTGTGCAGTTATATAATGTGCAGCAGAAATATAAACATGCAATAATAGTTTTAAAGGGAGGGGGGACATGCTTCGGGGAAACATATCAATTCTATCAGAAACTTAATAAAGTATGAAAGAACACTCGATGTCTACAATCAATACAATAACAATACTGTTGTGGCGCGCATACCGATCCCTTATCATTTAACATTGTTGCGGCGTGCAACCCAATCCACATAAATAACTGTTGCGGCGTGCAACCCGATCCAATATAATATCCGTTGCGACATGCAATCCGATCCAATATAATATCTGTTGTGGCGTGCAACCCAATCCACATATATAACTGTTGCGGCGTGCAACCCGATCCAATATAATATCTGTTGCGGCGTGCAACCCATTCCAAATATACAGTCAACAATAATCATAATTAACCGTCCGGCAAGGGATCAACAATAGACTACACTATCCCGGCAAGGGAACTCCATAGTACAAGTATATACGTCCTGGTAAGGGAGAAACAGCCATAACCAAACTTGTTCCAACACCTAACTATCTCAACTATAACTCAATTAGTTTCAACATCTAACTATCTCAGCTATAACTACACTCGTTACAACACCTAACTACCCAGCTATAACCAAACTTGTTACAACACCTAACACGAAGAATCATCAACCTGAGCGTCCATAATATCAATTAAGAACACAATGTAAGCGAACCTCAACTCAACAATAGCCCGACAAGGGGCAACATAATGATCTCTTCTCTTTCTCACTTTTACTTCACAATTCGCTTCACAACTCGAGCCAATGCTCTAGAGTTTCGATTATCACTTATACTTTCACAAATCGTTATACAACTGGAGCGAACGCTCCTCAATGTTCATAGGTCACAATTCTTTCCACAACTTTATACTACAAATAGAAATCTTTACCAAAGCATAAATAATACAACGAGATCATGAAAATCACAATATAACACTCACGATCATGCTTGACACCAACACATAGATACTTTTCACCATGCCTATACGTCGTACTCAACAAGGAACAAATAAAAAATAGGCCACAACTCCTAATCCCTCAAGTTAAGGTTAGACCAAACACTTACTTCGATGCCTCGAATACAACTCAAGCTTCAATTGTAGCTTTACCCCTTGATTCCTCTGCCAATTCGCTCGTATCTAGCCACAAGTTACTTAATTACATCAATAAAAACTAAGTGAATCAATTTGAATGCATGAAAAATGAGTTCTCCAATGTTTTACCCAAAAAGTCAAAATCGCCCCCGGGCCCACGTGGTCAAAACCCGAGGTTCGAACCTAAACCCAATTACCCATTCCCCCATGAACTCAAATATATAATTTATTTTGAAATCGGACCTCAAATCGAGGTCCAAATCCTCAATTTTGAAATACCTAGGTTCTACCCGAAACATCCAAATTTCCCCATGAAAATCATTGATTTGAAGTTGAAATCATGTTAAAAGGTGTTAATGATTGAAGAAAACTAGTTAAAAATGACTTACAAATGATTTGGAGAAGAAAGCTTGTTTGAAAAATCGCCTATTATGTTTTTGGGGTTTTGAAAAATGAAAAATGACTGAAAATCTCGTCTATTTATACCCCCTCAGACCCCCTGTGCGGACCACACAATGTCGACTGCGGCCGCACAGTAGGGCCTTGTGCAGACCGCCCAAAGTCGACTGCAACCGCACAACAGCGCCATGTGCGGATCGCACAAAGCCGACCATGGCTGCACAGCCTTCACCGCGCTCCGTACAAGGTCGACCGCGGACCGCACTAGTGGGGTTCAGAGACCTGCAAATTTCTGGATTTAAGCCTAAAACGTCCCAAAATTCACCCGAGCCCTCGGAACTCCAAACCAAGTGCACACAAAACCTCAAGAACATCCTACAGACTTATTTGTATAATCAAATCATCAAAATAACATCATGAACATCAAATTAAATCTCAAGATCAATGAAATCTTCTCAAAACTTCTTTAAACATCAACTTTGTAATTTAAGTCCAAATCACGTCATATGACATCCGTTTTTCACCAAATTCCACATAAATATCTTAAATCATATATAAAACATGTACCGGGCACCGGAACCAAAATATGGGCCCGATATCATTATGTTCTAATCAAATTTCATTTCAAATTTCTTTAAGCAATTTCAGAAAACCATTTTCATTGAAAATTCATTTCTCGGGCTCGGGACCTCGAAATTCGATTCCGGGCATACGCCCAAGTCCCATATTTTCCTACGGACCCTCCAGGACTGTCAAATCACGGGTCTAGATCTGTTTACCCAAAACATTGACCGAAGTCAAATTACCTCATTCTATAATCAAAACTTATCATTTTTCACAGATTATCATATTTAAGCTTTCCAGCTACGAGCTGGACTGCGCACGCAAATCGAGGTGACTCTAAATGAGGTTTTCAAGACCTCTAAAGCAATCGTTCGTCCTTGAACGGACATAAGAATGAAGTACCTAAATCGGGGAAATATGGGGATAACGGCTCCGCATATCGGACTCGGACTCCCGGGTCGATGCCTTAGGAGGCTGACCTCTCCACTAAACACGAACAGAAGGAAAACTCTTCGACCTCAACTGACGAACCTGCCGGTCTAGAATAGCTACCGGCTCCTCCTCATAAGACAAGTCCTTGTCCAACTGGATAGTGCTGAAATCTAACACGTGGGATGGATCGCCATGATATTTCCGAAGCATGGACACATGAAACACTGGATACACGGGTGATAAGCTCGACGGCAATGCAAGTTTATAAGCCACCTCTCCCACTCGATCAAGAATCTCAAACGGGCCAATGAACCTAGGGCTAAGCTTGCCCTTCTTCCAAAATCTCATTATGCCCTTCATAGGCGACACTCGAAGCAATACCCGCTCACCTACCATGAATGCTAAATCTCGAACCTTGCAGTCTGCATAACTCTTTTACCTAGACTGAGTTGTACGAAGCCTATCCTGAATAATTCTGACCTTGTCCAAAGCCTCCTGAACCAGATCCGTACCCATCTATCGAGCCTCTCCTGGCTTAAACTATCCAACCGGAGATCGACACCGCCTACCATATAAAGCCTTATAAGGAGCCATCTGGATACTCGACTGGTAACTGTTGTTGTAGGGAAACTCTGCTAAAGGCAAAAACTGATCCCACGAGCCTCCAAAGTCAATGACACAAGCTCGGAGCATATCCTCCAAAATCTGAATAGTCTGCTCGGACTGCCCGTCTGTCTGAGGATGAAATGTTGTGCTCAACTCAACCTGCGTACCCAACCCTCGCTGAACTGCTCTACAGAAATGCTAGGTAAACTGCGTATCTCGGTCCGAAATGATAGATATAGGCACACCATGAAGTCGAACAATCTCCCGGATATAGATCTCAGCTAACCTCTCAGATGAATAGGAGACTGCCACAGGAATGAAATGCACTGACTTGGTCAGCCTATCAATAATGACCCATACTGCGTCGAACTTCCTTCGAGTCTGCGGGAGTCCAACAACGAAATCAATAGTAACCCGCTCCCACTTCCATTCGAGAAGCTCAATTCTCTGAAATATACCACTAGACCTCTGATGCTCATACTTAACCTGCTGACAGTTCAAACACCGAGCTACATATGCAACGATATCCTTCTTCATTCTCCGCCACCAATAATGCTGTCGTAAATCCTGATACATCTTTACGGCGCTCGAATGAATAGAGTACCGGGAGCTATATGCCTCCTCTAAAATCAACTCCCAAAGCCTATCCACATTTGGCACACACACTCGACCCTGCAATCTCAAAACTCCATCATCATCTAGGGTAACCTGTTTGGCACCTCCGCGCTGCACCGTGTCTCTAAGGACACACAAATGGGGATCATCATACTGCCGATCACGGATACGCTCCAATAAAGAAGAACGAGCGACCGTGTAAGCTAATACCCGACTAGGATCAGAAATATCCAATCTCACAAACCGATTGGCCAAGGCCTGAACATCCAAATCAAGCGGCCTCTTACTGACCGGAATATAAGCAAGGCTGCCCATACTAGCTGACTTCCTACTCAAGGCATCGGCTACCACATTGGCCTTTCCCGTGTGATATAAGATAGTGATATTATAATCCTTTAACAACTCCAACCACCTCCTCTGCCTCAAATTCAACTCCTTTTGCTTGAACAAATACTAAAGACTCTTGTGATCCGTGAACACCTCACATGTCACGCCATACAGATCATGCCTCCAAATCTTCAATGAGTGAACTATGGCTGCCAACTCTAAATCATGAATTAGATAGTTCTTCTCATGAATCTTCAACTGCCGTGAAGCATAGGCAATGACCTTGCCATCCTGTTTCAACACTGCACCAAGCCCAATACGAGAAACATCACAATAAACTGTATAAGGCCCTGAACATGTC
Organism: Nicotiana sylvestris; assembly: GCF_000393655.2. NCBI lineage: Eukaryota > Viridiplantae > Streptophyta > Magnoliopsida > Solanales > Solanaceae > Nicotiana > Nicotiana sylvestris. The sequence goes on along the minus strand of NC_091065.1, from coordinate 156,054,821 downwards.
GGCAAAACCAACACCGGTGTCGTAGTCAGAGCTATCTTGAGCTTCTGAAAGCTCGCTTAACACTCGTCTGACCATCTGAACTAGGCACCCTTCTAGGTCAACCTAGTTATTGGGGCTGCGATAAATGAAAACCCCTCCACGAACTGGCGATTGTAGCCTGCCAATACCAAGAAACTCCGAATCTCTGTAGCTGATGCTGGTCTAGGCTAGTTTTTGACTGCCTCAATTTTCTTTGAATCAACCTGAATACCCTCTGTGGACACAATATGACCCAGGAATGCAACTGAACTCAACCAGAACTCACACTTCGAGAATTTAGCATATAACTGACTATCCATCAAGGTCTGAAGAACCACTCTAAGATGCTGCTCGTGCTCCTCCCGGCTGCGGGAATATATCAAAATATCATCAATAAAGACTATCACGAACAAATCCAAATAAGGCCTGAACACTCAGTTCATCAAATCCATAAAAGCTGCGTGGGCATTTGTCAACCCGAATGACATAACCAAGAACTCATAATGCACGTACCGAGTGCGAAAAGCTGTTTTAGGGACATCGGATGCCCTAATCCTCAATTGATGGTAGCCAGATCTCAAGTCAATCTTCGAAAATACCCTGGCACCCTGAAGCTGATCAAACAAATCATCAATCCTTGGCAATGGATACTTATTCTTGATTGTAACCTTGTTCAACTGCCAGTAATTAATACACATTCTCATCGATCCATCCTTATTCTTAACAAACAACACCGGCGCACCCCAAGACGAAACACTCGGCCTAATGAAACCCTTCTCAAGCAAGTCTTGCAACTACTTCTTCAATTCTTTTAACTCAGGCGGGGCCATACGATACGGCGGGATAGAAATGGGCTGAGTGCCCGGATCTAAATCAATGCAAAAGTCAATATCCCTGTCGGCTGGCATACCTGGCAGGTCTGAAGGGAAAACATCAGGAAACTCTCGAACAACGGGAACAGAATCAATAGAGGGAACCTCGGCACTAGAATCACGAATATATACCAAATAGTCCAAACACCCCTTCTCGACCATATGCCGAGCCTTCACATAAGAGATAACACTACGGGTAGCATGACCAGGAGTCCCTCTCCACTCTAAACGAGGCATACCCGGTAAAGATAAGGTCACAGTCTTGCCATGACAGTCCAAGATAGCGTGGTAAGGTGATAACCAATCCATCCCCAATATAACATCAAAATCGACCATGTCTAAACACAACAAATTTACACAAGTCTCAAGACCCCCAATCACCACAATACAAGAACGATGGACTCGATCAACTACAATAAAATCACCCACCGGTGTAGACACATAAATGGGAACACTCAATGAATCACTAGGCATAACCAGATACAGTGCAAAATAAGATGACACATACGAATAGGTGGACCCTGGATCAAATAACACTGAAGCATCTCTATCACAAACCAGAACCGTGCCTGTAATAACTGCATCTAAAGCCTCAGCCTCGGGCCTGGATGGAAGAGCATAACATCGGGGCTGGGCCCCACCACCCTAGACTTCATCTCTGGGACGGCCTGCAGCTGGCTGGCCTCCACCTCTAGCGATCTGAACTCCACATCTAAATCCTCTACCTCCACCTCTAGCACCTCTACCCCTACCCTTAGCTGGTTGGGCGATCTTAGGAACACCTAGTGCCTAGACCATAGCACGGGAACCCTACTACTGTGACTGAGTAACCACCAACCTCGGACAAGTCCTCTTGATATGACCATACTCACCACACTCAAAACATCCACCTGAGTGTTGTGGCTGAGGAAACTAAGACTGACCCTGGTGACCCGAATGACCACCTTGAAAACTCTGGAGCGGCGGTGCACTGATAGGAGCTGGTGGTGCACTGTAGGACTGCTGATCGGAATACTGTATCTGTGGACCACGGCTACCTTAAGCGCCGTGAGAGACTTGAAGAGCTGACTAAAAGGGCCTAGGAGGATGGCCTCTACCATATGAATCCCTGCCTCCATACGAGGCACCACTGAATCTACGTGAATGACGGGGCCTCTTATCCGACCCATGACCACCTCCCTGCGACAGGACCATCTCCACTCTATGGGCCACATTGGCCGCCTCCTGAAAAGTGATCTCACTCCTAGCCTCCCTAGCCATCTGAAGGCGAATCGGCTAAATAAGACCATCAATAAACTCCTCACCCTCTCTCTCTCGGTAGGAAGTATGACAAGAGCATGGCGAGCTAAGTCGATGAACCTGGTCTCATACTGGGTAACCGTTATGGAACCCTACTGGAGGCGCTCAAACTGCCTTTGATAAGCCTCTCGCTGAGTAATGGGGAGAAACATCTCCTGAAATAGCTGTGTGAACTGGTCCCAAGTCAAACCTGGCAATCCGGTTGGTCTAGCTAAGTAATAATCCCTCCACCAAGTCTTGGCAGATCCAGACAAGCGAAATGTAGCAAAATCTACCCCATTGGTCTCAACAATACCTATGTTCCTGAGAACCTCGTGGCAGCTATTTAGATAATCCTGGGGATCCTCAGTAGATGCACCACTGAAAGTGGAAGTGAAGAGCTTGGTGAACCTATCCAGCCTCCACAAAGCATCGGCAGACATAGTTGCTCCATCACCAGTCTGAGCTACCACACCCGGCTAAACTGCTCCAACTGGCTGAACCGCTGGAGTCTGAATTTGAGAATCTACCTGCTCCGGAGTGCGAGTAGTAGGAGTCTGGGCCCCTCCTCCAGCTTGAGAGACGACTGGTGCTACAGGAAGTAAGCTCGCTTGGGTGAAACTCTCCATGAGGCCCACTAGTCGGACAAGAGCATCCTGAAGGACTAGGGTAGCAATAAACCCCTCTGGGACCTAAGGTGTGCCCACCAGAGCTGCTGGAGCCGGAACCTCATCATCAAAGTCAACCTGAGGCTCCGCTACTAGGGCTACTGCTCGGGGCTGAGCTCTACCTCTACCTCGGCCTCTGGCACGGCCTTGGCCTCGCCCTCTTCCCCTCATGGGAGCTACTGCTGGGGGCTCAGGCTGCTGAGCGGTAGACGAGGAAGCACGTGTTCTCGCCATCTGCGAAAAAACAGAGTAGAAGTTCAATTAGCATTGAGAAACAAAACCACACGACGAGAAAGGACAAATGTGATGTTTTCCTAACTCTGTAGCCTCCGGGGGATAAATACAGACGTCTCCGTACTGACTTATGTAACATAGAGCTCTGATACCAACTTGTCACGACCCATAATTTGCACCCTCGGGAGTCGTGATGGCGCCTACTCATAGAAGCTAGGCAAGCCACGAACTTAGAAATCTTTAGCTCTTCTGTGTTAATCTTTTTTTACAACTCATTTTAACAAGTGATAAACACCTACATGACAGCGGAATATGATATTTAAGCAGAAGTCTTAAATAAAAATAAAACCAAAATGTTTCGAAAGTCAACAGATGCCTCTACCCAGAAACTGGTGTCACAATATCCACGGACTACTAGGAGTACTACATACAACAATTTGAAGGAAAAATAACACTGTTTGTCTCGGATACATGAGATAATAGAACATAATAAAAGATAGAGGAGACGCCGAGCCTGCGGAAGAAGGTTGGCTCCCCTACTGCTACTGATAAAGTGCCGCTCCGGTATCTGCACAGAGTGCAGAGTGTAGTATCAGCACAACCGACCCCATGTGCTGGTAAGTATCTGGCCTAACCCCGGCGAGGTACTGACGAGGCTAGGATCAGACTCCAGATAAACCTGTGCAGTTATAAAATATACAACAGAAATATAAACAGGTAATTACAGTTTTAAAGGGAGGGGGGCATGCTTCGGGGAAACATATCAATTCTATCAGAAACTTAATAAAGTATGAAAGAACACTCGATGTCTACAATCAATACAATAACAATACTGTTGCGGCGCACAACCCGATCCCTTATCATTTAACATTGTTACGGCGTGCAACCCGATCCACATAAATAACTGTTGCGGCGTGCAACCCGATCCAATATAATATCTGTTGCACCGTGCAACCTAATCCAATATAATATCTATTGCGGCGTGCATCCCGATCCACATATATAACTGTTGCGGCGTGCAACCCGATCCAATATAATATCTGTTGCGGCGTACAACCCGTTCCAAATATAGTCAATAATAATCATAATTAACCGTCCCGGTAAGGGATCAACAATAGACTACACTATCCCGGCAAGGGAACTCCACAGCACAAGTATATATGTCCTGGCAAGGGAGAAACAGCCATAACCAAACTTGTTCCAACACCTAACTATCTCAACTATAACTCAACTAGTTTCAACATCTAACTACCTCAGCTATAACTACACTCGTTACAACACCTAACTACCCAACTATAACCAAACTTGTTACAACACCTAACACGGAGAATCATCAACCTGAGCGTCCATAATATCAATTAAGAACACAATGTAAGGGAACCTTAACTCAACAATAGCCCGTCAAGGGGCAACATAATTATCTCTTTTTTTTCTCACTTTTACTTCACAATTCGCTTCACAACTCGAGCCAATGCTCTAGAGTTTCGATTATCACTTATGATTTCATAATTCGTTATACAACTGGAGCCAATGCTCCTCAATGTTCATTCGTCACAATTCTTTCCACAACTTTACACTACAAATAGAAATCTTTACCAAAGCATAAATAATACAACGAGATCATGAAAATCATAATATAAGACTCACGGTCATGCTTGACACCAACGCATAGATACTCGTCACCATGCCTATACGTCATACTCAACAAGGAACATATAGCAAATAGGACACAACTCCTAATCCCTCAAGTTAAGGTTAGACCAAACACTTACCGCGATGCCTCGAACACAACTCAAGCTTCAATTATAGCTTTACCCCTTGATTCCTCCGCCAATTCGCTCGTATCTAGACAGAAGTTACTTAATTACATCAATAAACGCTAAATGAATCAATTTGAATGCATGAAAAATGAGTTCTACAAAGTTTTTACCAAAAAGTCAAAATCGACCCCGGGCCCACGAGGTCAAAACCCGAGGTTCGAACCTAAACCCGATTACCCATTCCCCCACAAACTCAAATATATAATTTATTGTGAAATCGAACCTCAAATCGAGCTCCAAATCCCCAATTTTTGAAAAACCTAGGTTCTACCCAAAACACCCAATTTCCCTTATGAAAATCATTGATTTGAAGTTGAAATCATGTTAAAAGATGTTAATGATTGAAGAAAACTAGCTAAAACGACTTACAATTGATTTGGAGAAGAAAGGTTGTTTGAAAAATTGGCTCTTATGTTTTTTGGGTTTTGAAAAATGAAAAATGACTGAAAATCCCATATATTTATAACCCCCCTCAGACCCCCTGTGCGAACCGCACAAAGTCGACTGCGGCCGCACAGCAGGGCCCTGTGCGGACCGCACAAAGTCAACTGCGGCTGCACAATAATGCCCTGTGCGGACCACACAAAGCCAATCGCGGCCGCATAGCCTTCACCGCGCTCCACACAAGGTCGACCGCGGACCGTACTGGTGGGGTTCAGAGACCTGCAAATTTCTGGTTTTAAGCCTAAAATATCCCGAAACCTACCTGAAACTCACCCGAGCCCTCGGAACTCTAAACCAAGTGCACACAAAACTTCAAGAACATCCTACGGACTTATTCGTGTAATCAAATCATCAAAATAACATCATGAACATTAAATTAAATCTCAAGATCAATGAAATCTTCTCAAAACTTCTTCAAACATCAACTTTGCAATTTAAGTCCAAATCACGTCATATGACATCTGTTTTTCACCAAATACCACCAAAATGTCTTAAATCATATATAAGACCTGTATCGGGCGCTGGAACCAAAATACGGGCCTAATACCATCATGTTCTAATCAAAATTCATTTCAAATTTCTTTAAACAATTTCAGAAAATAATTTTCTTTGAAAATTCATTTCTCGAGCTTGGGACCTCAGAATTCTCTAGTCATACGCCCAAGTTCCATATTTTCCTACGGACCCTCCAGGACCGTCAAATTACGGGTTCGGGTCCGTTTACCCAAAATATTGACTGAAGTCAAATTAGCTCATTCTATAATCAAAACTTATTATTTTTCACAGATTATCATATTTAAGCTTTCCGGCTACACGTCCGGACTGCACATGCAAATCGAGGTGACTCTAAATGAGGTTTTCAAGGCCTCAGAACACGGAGTTTTGTTTTAAAACAAGTGATTTGGGTCATTATAATAAAGGACAAGATTTACATTCTCTTTTGTCCCAAGAATTCTGCCTTGGCTGAAAATAACTAGGTTTGAGAAGATGAATAACATGAAGAATGAACTAGTGATACAAAAGTTAGCCATTTTAGTGAAACGCTTGGGAGTTGGGAGTGGTGGGGTTTGTGATTAGTCAAGAGGACACAAAGAGTTTAGTATAGTGACTTTGGCGAGAGTTTGGGGGTGTTATTTAAGGAGTAAAAAAGTAGTAAGGCATGTGAGGTCCCAACATCAAGGGAAGATTCCATAGGGAGAGGTGCTGATGCCTCAATATAATGCCTCGTGAATCGAATTCTTGTTTGAGAAAAAATTGATGGTGGATAGTGTTATAGGGCCAATTCTAGAACAATTGACATTGCACGGTAGTAGCCAAACTTTCACTCACTCAGCTTTACTTTTTTCCACACAGCCTGATACTTAGAATTATTCAGACTTAGCCAAACGTAGCAACACACTGAATTACGGGTAAAATCACCCAACCTTTATTATTCTCCCAGAATACAAAAAGGACTCAGTTTGGAAATTAAAGGCTCACATATGCCACTTGCCTTAATTCCAAACGAAATACACACATAAAAGGGGGTGCCTATGGCAATTTTACAAAGGGGCAGTTAGGGGTAGTTATACAATGTGCCTTGCACATAAATCTGTTTGAATTTGAGTTCAAACCCTTCCCATGAATTTGGAGTTGTCTTCAGCATTTTAGCCAATTGCACATGTGATTTGCACATGTCTTTGACTTCCAAAGCACATGCATAGCATATCTCTTCAGTCACATGACTTGCACACTTGTTTTCTAGCTTTTGCTCATACGTAGTCTTCCTGTCTTGCCTTGTTTTTGGACCATGCCTCGCCCATAAGCTCATGACTACGTCTTGCCACAAACTTAATCGTCCCACTGATCCGCACGCATGCCTTAGCCAAGTGCCAAGTGCCATGCGCCTTCATTAGCCATAGTCGTTGTCCACAGAGGCGGATCCAGGATTTGAGGCTTATGAGTTCCTACTGTAATTTCAAATTAACATGCAATAATAATTGGGTTCACAGTTAGATATTTACAAATATTTGATGAATTTCTTAATATAAATACAGGGTTTACACAAGAGTTACTGGCTTCCCAGGAACCCGTATTTAATAATCTAGGTCCGCCCGTGGTTGCCCACAATCAAGCTGTCGTGCCAGCACTCAAGACACCTTGCCTAGCTGACTTGTCTAAGTCCATGCACTAACTTAGACACACCTTCAATCCCGCACATTGCTTGCCAATACCCGCACAAATCTATGCCAAGGGGCAATGTACAAGCCCTTGACGTAGATTCTGCCCGATATCCGTCAAGTCTCAATATTAGGGGCTAATAGATAGCCACCTAAGTCTGAGCCAGGGATTTCTCCAGCGAGGATACTTTCACAAAATTCACAGGTTGATAGGTAGAAAACCAATGCGGAGGCAAATTTGGGTTAAAGGCAGAGGCGGAGGCAACTGCAAAATTTTCACTAAAGAGATTTTAAAAAAAAGGTAAACATGCGCAGAAGGTAAAGGGATTCAAAAAGAAATGTCAAAATGTCACATTTGAGAATGTTAGAAAGTCATATAAAAAAATAATCTTATATTTATACAGATATTTTTGGGCAAAGAGTTCAGATGAATCCATTTCCGCCCTCGATCAAGGGAGTTAAAAAAAGTTAAAATGTCACATTTGAAAATCGAAACCATGCCTTAAAAGTTTTTGTATCCCCTTAATCACTACACCAGAAACTTCCTTGTGTTAATGGGACTCAATTCATCCATCAATGCCTCAAAGAAATTTTTCTATAGAGAAGATTCAATTGATCATTACTGGGCAAAAATAACTCTCTAGGCAGCTCGTAGGTTGAACATTGTAAAAATGCCGTGATTTAGGGAGTGCTTAGTACGAAGGAAAATATTTTTCAGAAAATATTTTTCAATTTTATTATATTTGATTGGCTTAAATATTTTGGAAAATATTTTCCTCATTAACTCATTTTCCTACGTTTTCTCTATCAAAAGGAGAAAAAATATTTTCCAAAACTCGTTTTCAACCTTCTCCACCCTATTCTCCATGCCCACCAACCCCCACCAACCCACCCTGCACCCACCCCAACCCCTACCCCCACCACATCCCCACCCACCCCAACCTCGCTCACCACCCACCCTAAATAGAACTATTATTAAGAGTACTTTCTTTTTATGTTGTAAATAGTATTTTTTTTTTGTTCCAACAAAATGAGTATATTCTTTTTATGATGTAGTAAAAGTATTTTATTTCATGATGTAAAACAAGTATTTTCTTTCATTTCAAAAAACTAAGTGTTTTCTTTTCCTAGAATAGAAAAAGTATTTGTTTTTCCAAAAAAATGATTACTTTCTTTTCATAATATAAAAAAAATTATTTCTTTAATTTCAACAAAATGAGTACTTTCTTTTCATGATGTAGAAAAAGTATTTTCTTTCATTTTAGCAAACTAAGTATTTAATTTTTATAACGACCCGACCAGTCGTTTTGAGCTTTTGTTCTTTGATCGCCAGTTCTCGGGCATGACTTGCCCCGTATGATGTATTATGACTGATGTAGATCGATGGTTTTGGTTTTCAGGAAAATCAGAAGGAATTTGAAAGAACAGTCTTAGATGAAAGCTTTGAATTTGAAAGGTTTGACCAAGAGTTGACTTGTTTGTATATGATCTCGGATCGGAATTTTTATGATTTGGTTAGCTCCGTTAGGTTATCTATGACTTAGGAGCGCGATCGGAATGCATTTTGGAAGTCCGTGGAAGGATTTGGCTCGAATTGGCAAAGTTAGTATTTTGGCGAATTCCGGTTGATAGGTGAGATTTTGATACAAGGGTCGGAATGGAATTCCGAGAGTTTCTGTAGCTTTGTTATATCATTTGTGATGTGTGTGAAAAATTTCAGGTTATTCGGACATTGCTTGGTCGGGTTTTTGATCGAAAGTGTATTTCAGAAGTTTTTGGAAACTTAGACTTGAATTCGATGAGTTTTGGGTATTCTGATGTTGTTTGAGGTGTTTTCATGATTGTAACAGGTTTTAATGATGTTATGAATTATGTTGGCAAGTTTGGTCGGGGTCCCATGAGGCTACGATAAGTTTTGGAAGAGTTTTTGGAAGATTTTTGCCATTTTAAGCATAAGCATGTAATGATCCAAAGGTCCATTTTTAGTTCTAGAGATCGAAATTAGATTTCGAGACTTCCAAAATTTTAATAATGAATTATAGGAGTGATCTGGAAAGTTTGGTCTAATTTCATCAAGTCGCGATTGGGTTTCTGACGCGAATCATAAGTTAATTGTTTAACGAGCGAAATGGATATCGTACTGAGCAAACGAGCTCCGAATTGAGTTTCGATTGAAGGACGATGTTCGTAAAATTATTTGTGACTCATAGGAACAAGAATTATCGAATTCCAAGTTCGTATGATGGAGTTAGAGCCTTTTTAGTGAAATTTAACATTGCTGATGCAGCAGGATCTGGTGCGCACCTTTAGCGACGGGAATGACTCTTTTAGCGACCATAATAGGTTTATTAAATCTATTGCGTTTTTCTACTCATTTTGACCTTTTTTTGGTAAAAGAACAAGGCTTGGGCGATATTTGAGCAAGAAATCATGGGAAATCTTGAGGTAAGTCACTTGTTATCATTTCTACTCCATAATATTGAATTATCATAAAATAATCCGACTAGATTACATGTTTTTGAGGTGTAAATTGGGGATTTGGACCTAGGGATTTGAAAATAAGATTTGAAGATTTGGAGGCCGAATTGTTATCGGAATTTAGTAATTTTGGTATGGTTGGACTCGTGGTTGAATGGGTTGTCGGATTTTGTGAGTTTCGTCGAATTCCGAAGCGTGGGCCCGGGGGCCGGGTTTGAGCAATTTCAAGATTTTGATGTTAAATTGGATATTTTCGAGTGGGCTTTGCTCCCTTAGCATATTTTAATGATTATGTACTGATTGTGGCTAGATTTGGAGCATCCAGAGGTCGATTCGTGCGGGCGAGGCATTGCGGGCTAGATTTTGGACCGGATCAAGGTAAGTAATGATTGTAAATATTATCCTGAGGGTTTGAAACCCCGGATTATACGTCGTTGTGTTACTTTGAGGGGACTTGCACGCTGGATGACGAGCGTGGGGTAGAGCACCGCTGGGGATTGTGACCTAGCCCATCCCGAACGAATATTTTAATGCGTATTTGATAGTTAATTGTTTGACATTATTATATTTTTGGGTTGTATGCCATGTTTGGGACCTTGTGCCGACTTGTTGAGACCCTTAGGGACATTTTTACTATCTTTCCTCACTCTATTTGTTTGAAAGCATATTCTCAGTCATGTTTTACGTGTTTACTGCTCAAATCTATCTTTATCACTATATTCTTAACATGTGGAAATTGTTTTGGGCTGACTTCCCTGTTTTACTGAGATAGACCGAGGGTCTGATTGTGAGGTTAATGACTGAGATAGACTGAGAGTCTGATGGTGAGGTTAATGACTGAGAGAGGCCGAGGGCCTAATTGTGAGGATTATATATCTATGGATCGGGCTGCACGCCGCAGCAATGTATATATATATGTATATGGATCGGGCTGCACACCGCAACAATGTATATATATATATATATGTATATGGATCGGGCTGCACGCCACAACGATACTTATATGGATCGGGCTGCGCGCCGCAGCAATATAGCGCTTGGGCTGTAGGAGCCCCTCCGGAATCTGCATACCCCCAGTGAGCGTGGTCGACTATTTATATGGATCGGGCTGTGCGCCACAGCGATGCATGAATCGGGCTACATGCCGCATCGGTTACTTTGATTTCAGTTATTGTGAGAGATATACGGATCGGGATACACGCCGCAGTGGTTACTTTATGGTACCAATTGAGCGTGAATGCTGAGTGTGAGTTCTGATTGGTACGAGTTGAGTCACGAATGACAGAGAGACTATCCCGAGGGGCGATATATATATACATGCATATGAGTGGTGTTTTGCCTGAGAGGCCTGTTTATGAACTTATTGATTTCACTCCTCTTAAAATGAGTTTCTATCGAACGTGTTGAATTATTGACTGTTTTCACTCATCTTTATATTGAGCCTCTGTCGGAAAGTTGCACAAATGTTTTAAAACAACTTTTATTTAAACTGGGGTTTATGAGATGTTTAGTAATTAATCATTGATTTGACATTGGTTATTTCCACTGAGATTTTCAAGTTATGAAGTGTTTGTGATTACTGTTTTGCCCGAGGGGCTGTTTTACGAACTATGCTTTTCCCGAGGGGCCGATTATGACTTTAATATCTATTATTATTTTAAATGGTATTGAACCCCTACTGAAACTATTGGAAGGTATTTCAAAGATGATTCTTACTAAAAGCTGGATTTTAAAGGGGAAGATTGACTCGTATTATGATTTGAAAGCCTGTTGTGTTTATTGAACCCAGCGTAAATGTGGATTCATTATTTCTTACTGCTCAGCCTTTATTTACTCTTATTACTTACTAGGTTGGAGTACTCACATTACTCCCTGCACCTCGTGTGCAGATTCAGGTATATCGGAACTCGGTAGCGGGTGTTGATAGCTCAACCGCGGAGTCATCAGAGTTAGCAAGGTGGCTGCATGACGTTCGCAGCACCGCTTCCTTCCACTCATTGTTTTTACTCTATTTAGTACATTTTTAGACTTTTGTTGTATTCAGACCTTGATAGTTGCTCATGACTAGTGACACCCCGATGTCGGGCTGGTATTTTATTCTGCACTGTTATTCCAGGATTTTATTATGAAACATTGTTTAATTTAAAGACTTAAAAATGACTCTTAATGCTTAAAGGGTTAAGGTGAGTGTTGTGTCGGCTAGCCTTGTCTTCACGAGAGGCGCCATCACGACCGGGCCGGTTTGGGGTCGTGACAAGTTGGTATCAGAGCCTAGGTTACATAGGTCTCACGAGTCATGAGCAGGTTTAGTAGAGTCTTGCGGATCGGTATGGAGACGAATGTATTTATCCTCGAGAGGCTGCAGAACCTTTAGGAAAAACTTCACATTCTTGGAATTCTTATCGTGCGTCCTTGACTCAGCTTGGGAAGTAACTCTTTAAATTCCTTCCACGTGTTTGCATGCGTGCATGAGCGCTCAATATCAGATGTGCCTTGTTAGCTTGTGATCCCGTGATCCAGGGGCGAGATGTGATCTTTATGAGTTGATGTTGGGTCAATCTGAAGGACTTGAGTCTAGATCTTTGCCTAGGACTTGAGCACCGAGGTGCTGATTGTGTGAGCAAGTGTTTTGAACTTATATGTTCGGTATTGTCCCTATTAGTGGGAATGACGACTGGATAGCTATGTGGCGAGTATGTTAGTACTGTGAGATGTATCTATATGACTTGGAAGTGACGAGGAAGGTCTGCTAGATGATAGATGAACTATTAAGTGTTTGATTTCCATTGTGATTGGATGTGTAGCCCCGAGTTATGGGCGTGTGAAGAATCTTTTCATGTCCCCTAGTTGGAGTGAAGTAAATTTCATGTTGTGGTATGAGTTCAGACTCAGGAAGACTAAGTGACTGTGTAATGTGTATGACGGTGGAAGGTATACAGAAATGTTATATTAAGGCGAAGTAGGCGGGTTATCTCCTGCGGAGTGTTCTGAAGTGGTGTAATCCTTATGTGTATGTTAGAAGATCTCATGTGTAAGTGAAAAGTACGTGTTGAAATTTGAAATTTCAGGTCGCTTAAGAGAGTGGGCTTAACTGTTGTGGGGATGAATGCGAGATTTGCAGAAGGTTTATAGTACTGGATGATCTGTGTTTTCACAAGCTTACAATTGATTTGAGTTTAATCTCGTTATGGTATTGTGGCATCAATAGAGTAAAAGTGTTATGAGTTATTGAGAGTATCTTGATCTATAGCTTCGAGCCAAGTGGGGGAATCTGCTGTGAGAAGTTGATTGCACGGTTAGGTGCTATGTTGGTTTCAGTTTGAGGCGTGCGAGTGAATTAGCTATGACTTGCGGAAATTGAGACCGAGAATGGCTCGAGTAAAGGAAGATTTTGACAAAGGTTATACTATGCTTTATGGAGAAAGAGAATCACGGGATGTCTTGAGTTATCGTTAGTAAAGGGTGCTCGGTGCATAGAGCAGGAGGTTGCTTGGTTGTATTGAGATAAGGCTATATCTTGCGGTGTCAGATTGCTAATATGGGTGGTCTGTTCATTTGATCAGGCTAATTGCAATTGGAATAGTGTGAATGACTCTCGAGAAAGGTTCTAATGTGTTCAAGATCCTACATGTAACAATTGGGTATCTCAAAGTAGTATATGTGGCTAGAAATCGAGTTTTCATTGGAAGGGTTCAAGACTTGTGGAACTTCTATGTAATTATGGGATTCTATGTATCAGTATCATGAAGGTAAAGGTAGCAGATTTAGATTCGCATAAAGTCTCTTCAGGATAAAGTATTTTGATCATGGTGCTCGTGGGAATATCTGAGAAAGTATTCGGCAGCTTATGAGCCTTAGACAGTGTGGCTTTACGCTTGGGTTCCGTGTGGTAAGTCTGGGTTGAAAGAATTGTAATGTTATAGCAAGAATGAGTATCTAGTTGAAGGTAAATCAGAAGGAATTCAGATAGCTGGGATAGCTTGGTAGTAGGCCGAGTTGGTATGGTAAGGATATGATTAACTCTTTGGATACTTATGAGATAATGAGTTTCTACAGGTGTTTCGCGGGCAATTTCAGATAATTAGAGAAATGAGCTTCAGATGATTTGAGAAATGATCTAAAGATGATTAAGGAAATGGTAATGCTAATTATTGAGGTGATTGACGAGGGTATATGTTCTCGTAAAAGGCAATGTGCTTAAGTTGATGGTACTTCGGTAGTATTGCAGCACTTTTCGTCAGATCGGCTGCTAATATTCGAATTTGCTTGGCAACACAGAAAAATCTTAAAGTATCTCTCGTAGGATGATTGGGTACTAGAGGTGAGTTATATATGAGAGTGGCGGAATTGGGATCAGATATGGTAATTCATGTGTTTTATGGACTTGGAGACTGGGAGTTCTCATATACAAGTTAGCTTGTGGTTGTGAATGGCAAGATGTGGGTAAGTTAGTCAGATATTAGTATGTAATATGATTCTGTCATTGGTAGACCTATATGGATGTGTGTTCTGTATCACAACGGCTTGGTTGACTTCGAGTTGTCAATGGTGAGGTGTGTGTTGATTCGTCTGTTATTGAGCTTATTAGTAATCTGGGGAGACCTATGAGTTACCTTTCTATGTTGCGAGACGTTATGATTTGTTGGTTATAGGCACATATGGTGCAGTTCTATTAGGGTTTCATAGTGGAAGTCGAGCGGGAAGAGTAATTTGGTGTTGCTCGGTGAACAACGTATTGGTTATGTCCTATCGGGTGTGCGTGGTGTATGTTATTTGTTTCACCGTGGGTGTAATGATTGCTTTGATTCCAGACATCAAATTATGCGTCGTTGTCGATTTCGAGCATAATGACTTGAGGTGTTTCATGTGGAACAGTGTTGGATAGGATCGCGCATCACAACGAAGTTATGTAGAGGTATGACCTTGCGGGTTAGATTCGTGTGTTATGTTCCTACAATGTGAGACGGGTTCTCAGCCTTGTGTTGTGGCGGTACTGGTGAGCTTGAGGTACAGCTCTTTCAATTGAGTCATTTTCATGATTTGAGTATGTTCGGACCGTTGCTTATTGGTGCGCGTACTATGCAAGTGGTGTTTTAGGCCTGTACGAATGTGTCATGTCACCAGAGTAGTGTGTTGGATTAGAGGAGATCGTTGGGATCTTTAATGAATACAAACAGATTCGATTTCAGCATGTTGGGAGGATAAATATCGAGGTTCGGCTCAGAAATTTTCTATGGTCCTTGCCAAAGGAGAAGTGGCCTTATGAGTGGTTGATCTGAGAAATGGTTATGGTTTATTGCATGTTTCATTTATCATTGGCAGTATATGGAAGTGTTGGAATGAGACTTTAGTTGATAAGAGGTTTTTTGTCGGTATTCGGTTGTTATGTGCAGTTTCTGTGAATAGAAGTTATCGCTATGAGTGTTTGAGTTATGTGGTATATCATATAATTGTACCTGAGGTTGCAGGCATGGGCTATTACAGCTGGTTCGGGCCTATTCAGTGTATGCGTGTGAGGTTTTGATCGTATTGATGGTTTCAGAAGTGAAAATGTGGTTCTATGATTCATGGGCTAGATTGGGTTGTGTAATTTCAGCTTCTATGTGTTATCGCACCTATATGAGATAAGGTGACATGGGAACACCCCCGGGTTATGCATGGTAAATTTATTCAGCTATTGGTTGGCATTTAGAACAACACTGAGTACATTCGAGGACGAACGTGTGTTTAAGTGGGGGAGGATGTAACGACCCGACCGGTCGTTTTGAGCTTTTGTACTTTGGTCGCCAGTTCTCAGGCATGACTTGCCCCGTATGATGTATTATGACTGATGGAGATCGATGGTTTTGGTTTTCAAGAAAATCGGAA
Organism: Nicotiana sylvestris; assembly: GCF_000393655.2. NCBI lineage: Eukaryota > Viridiplantae > Streptophyta > Magnoliopsida > Solanales > Solanaceae > Nicotiana > Nicotiana sylvestris. The sequence goes on along the minus strand of NC_091065.1, from coordinate 156,038,982 downwards.
GGAATTTGAAAGAACAGTCTTAGATGAAAGCTTTGAATTTGAAAGGTTTGACCAAGAGTTGACTTGTTTGTATATGATCTCGAATCGGAATTTTTATGATTTGGTTAGCTCCGTTAGGTGATTTATGACTTAGGAGCACGATCGGAATGCATTTTGGAAGTCCGTGGAAGGATTTAGCTCGAATTGGCAAAGTTAGTATTTTGGCGAATTCCGGTTGATAGGTGAGATTTTGATCCGAGGGTCGGAATTGAATTCCGAGAGTTGTTGTAGCTTTGTTATGTCATTGTGATGTGTGTGCAAAATTTCAGGTTATTCGGACATCGTTTGGTCAGGCTTTTGATCGAAAGTTTATTTCAGAAGTTTTTGGAAACTTATGCTTGAATTCGATGAGTTTTGGGTATTCTGATGTTGTTTGAGGTGTTTTAATGATTGGAACAGGTTTTAATAATGTTATGAATTATGTTGGCAAGCTTGGTCGGGGTCCCATGAGGCTAGGATAAGTTTTGGAAGAGTTTTTGGAAGATTTTTGCCATTTTGAGCATAAACATGTAATGATCCAAAGGTCCATTTTTAGTTCTAGAGATCGAAATTTGATTTCGAGACTTCCAAAATTTCAATAATGAATTATAGGAGTGATCTGGAAAGTTTGGTCTAATTTCATCAAGTCTCGATTGGGTTTCTGACGCGAATCATGAGTTAATTGTTTAACGAGCGAAATGGATATCGTACTGAGCAAACGAGCTCCGAATTGAGTTTCGATTGAAGGACTATGTTCGTATAATTATTTGTGACTCATAGGAACAAGAATTATCGAATTCCAAGTTCGTATGATGGAGTTAGAGCCTTTTTAGTGAAATTTAACATTGCTGGTGCAGCAGGATCTGGTGCGCACCTTTAGCGACCAGATTTGTCACTTTTAGCGACGGGAATGACTCTTTTAGCGACCAGAATAGGTTTATTAAAGTTGTTGCGTTTTTCTACTCATTTTGACCTTTTTTGGTAAAAGAACACGGCTTGGGCGATATTTGAGCAAGAAATCATGGGAAATATTGAGGTAAGTCACTTGTTATCATTTCTACTCCATAGTATTGAATTATCATAGAATAATCTGACTAGATTACATGTTTTTGAGGTGTAAATTGGGGATTTGGACCTAGGGATTTGAAAATAAGATTTGAAGATTTGGAGGCCGAATTGTTATCGGAATTTAGTAATTTTGGTATGGTTGGACTCGTGGTTGAATGGGTTGTCGGATTTTGTGAGTTTCGTCGAATTCCGAAGCGTGGGCCCGGGGGCCGGGTTTGAGCAATTTCAAGATTTTGATGTTAAATTGGATATTTTCGAGTGGGCTTCGCTCCCTTAGCATATTTTAATGATTATGTACTGATTGTGGCTAGATTTGGAGCATCCAGAGGTCGATTCGTGCGGGCGAGGCATCGCGGGCTAGATTTTGGACCGGATCAAGGTAAGTAATGATTGTAAATATTGTCCTGAGGGTTTGAAACCCCGGATTATACGTCGTTGTGTTACTTTGAGGTGACTTGCACGCTGGATGACGAGCGCGGGGTAGAGCACTTCTGGGGATTGTGACCTAGTCCATCCCGAACGAATATTTTAATGCGTATTTGATAGTTAATTGTTTGACATTATTATATTTTTGGGTTGTATGCCATGTTTGGGGCCTTGTGCCGACTTGTTGAGACCCTTAGGGGCAGTTTTGCTATCTTTCCTCACTCTATTTGTTTGAAAGCATATTCTCAGTCATGTTTTACGTGTTTACTACTCAAATCTGGCTTTATCACTATATTCTTAACATGTGAAAATTGTTTTGGGCTGAGTTCCCTGTTTTATTGAGATAGACCTAGGGTCTGATTGTGAGGTTAATGACTAAGATAGACTGAGAGTTTGATGGTGAGGTTAATGACTGAGAGAGGCCGATGGCCTAGTTGTGAGGATTATATATCTATGGATCGGGCTGCACGCCACAACGATACTTATATGGATCGGGCTGCGCGCAGTAGCAATATAGCGCTTGAGCTGTAGGAGCCCTTCCGGATTCTGCACACCCCCAGTGAGCGCGGTCGACTATTTATATGGATCGGTCTGTGCGCCACAGCGATGCATGGATCGGGCTACACGCCGCATCGGTTACTTTGATTTCAGTTATTGTGAGAGATATACGGATCGGGCTGCACGCCGCAGCGGTTACTTTATGGTACCAATTGAGCATGAATGCTGAGTGTGAGTACTGATTGGTAAGAGTTGAGTCACGAGTGACAGAGAGGCTATCCCGAGGGGCGATAGATATATACATGCATATGAGTGGTGTTTTGCCTGAGAGGCCTATTTATGGACTTATTGATTTCACTCCTCTTAAAATGAGTTTCTATCGAACATGTTGAATTATTGACTGTTTTCACTCATCTTTATATTGAGCCTCTGTCGGAAAGTTGCACAAATATTTTAAAACAACTTTTATTTAAATTGGGGTTTATGAGATGTTCAAAAATTAATCACTGATTTGACATTGGTTATTTCCACTGAGATTTTCAAGTTATGAAGTGTTTGTGATTACTGTTTTGCCCGAGGGGCTGTTTTACGAACTATGTTTTGCCCGAGGGGCCGATTATGACTTTAATATCTATTATTATTTTAAATGGTATTGAGCCCCTACTGAAACTGTTGGAAGGTATTTCAAAGATGATTTTTACTAAAAGCTGGATTTTAAAGGGGAAGATTGACTCGTATTATGATTTGAAAGCCTGTTGTGTTTATTGAACCCAGCGTAAATGTGGATTCATTATTTCCTACTGCTCAGCCTTTATTTACTCTTATTACTTACTGAGTTGGAGTACTCACATTACTCCCTGCACCTCGTGTGTAGATTCAGGTATATCGGAACCCGGTAGCGGGTGTTGATAGCTCAGACGTGGAGTCATCAGAGTTAGCAAGGTGGCTGCATGACGTTCGCAGCACCGCTTCCTTCCCCTAATTGTTGTTACTGTATTTAGTACATTTTTAGACTTTTGTTGTATTCAGACCTTGATAGTTGCTCATGACTAGTGACACCCCGATGTCGGGCTGGTATTTTATTCTGCACTGTTATTACAGGATTTTATTATGAAACATTGTTTAATTTAAAGACTTAAAAATGACTCTTAATGCTTAAAAGATTAAGGTGAGTGTTGTGTCGATTGACCTAGTCTTCACGAGAGGCGCCATCACGACCGGCCCGGTTTGGGGTCGTGACACTTTTCTTGGAATAGAAAAAGTATTTTTTTTTCAAAAAATGAGTGCTTTCTTTTCATGATGTAGGAGAAGCAGTTTCTTTCATTTCATCAAACTAAGGACCTGTTTGGCCATACATTTGCTAAAATATATTTGAATTTTTTTTTGGCAAATACATGTTTGGCCATAGATTTTATCTAAATTTTGGCAAACTCCCAAAATAGAAAACCCAAATCTCAAACCCAAAATATCACCATTATATTTTTTTAAAAATTTCCCAAACTTTTATATTTTATAAAAGAGCTCACCATTTTTTTGGTAATTAAAAGACTTTATTTACCAAGTAAATATTTACAACTTACAAAAACAGCTACTAACAGCCTCCTGCCGGACATGAAGCCCCAGCATGAGTCCACCATTTCTTATTTTGTAACAATACTGCTTCGTCTTCTCGGTCATATGATAGTGTATTATGTAGTTCATTATAAAAACGATAATTTTGTACCAAATTTATTTATGTTCAGGACTATGATTTGCGATAATATAATAAATGTTATTGATGAAGGTATTGTTGGGTATTTGTGATAGTTTTTAGAACTTGTGGGTATAAGTCATGTTTCATGTTTTTTCAAAAAAAAAAAAGTAAAATATGTTTTGAAAACTTATGTCCAAACACATTTTCATCTTCAAACCAAACTTCACCCAAATCAGATTTTTCAAAATAAATTTGGGAATCTATGGCCAAACGCTAGCTAAGTAATTTCTTTTCCTGAAATAGAAAAAGTATATTTTTTCTAACAAAAGTAAGTACTTTCTTTTCTTGATGTAGAAAAAGTATTTTCCTTCATTTTAACAAAAAGTACTTTCTTTCATGATGTAGAAAAAGTAAGTATTTTCTGAGTCCGAAACTTTTTTGATGATGTTTTGGACAAAAAACACTTTTCTACTACTTAAAAAAAAGTTACATGAATGAGTAAAACGCAGTACTATACTGCGAACTACTTTAACGGAAATTTAGCCGTTAAAGTAAAATACAGTACCATACTGCATTTTACTTTAAATTTTTTTTTTTAATTCGCAGTACTAAATTGCGTTTTACTTTAATTTTTTTTTTGTAATTCGCAGTACTACACTTTGTTTTACTAATTAAATTTGTAAAACGCAGTTACTTAAACGTATTATTATACTGCGTTTTACTCTGGTTTTTGACCCCACCAATAATGAACTGACATAACAATAATTCAATACATAAAACGTAGTATTATACTGCGTTTTACATTCGGACTTGCCTTATTTAAAGGCGTTTCAATTTTATGAAAATTCATTCAATCCTCAAACTTACGTTCATACTTCTCTCTTCTTCTTATCAATCATTTTTTTACAATGTCTGAAGTTGCAAAAATAAGGGTTTCACTATAACGGTGGTCCATCCGGGAGTCATCACCAACAAGCAAATATCCATCATGAAACGTCAAGACAGTACGACTTGTAAGTAAAGTGATATAGCTATATCTAAAGTATTTATCTAGTTGGGTATATTATCATTTTGTTATTTTTGTGCAGTGAAAACGAGATTCTTGAAGCTCCTAACTTCACACAGTTGCCCATAGACGACGTATTTACTCGTGATTTGGCAGATGCGCAGAGTCAGGAAGATGATAGTGATTATGACAACAATGCGGATGAGTTTGGGGATGACACACCCTTCCATGATGAGGGTGATGATGAGGAGGAAGTGAATGTTGAACCTAAGCTGACGAGGGAGCATGTTCCTCCACCTCCCGCTAGACCAAGAGTGTACGAATCCCACGTGCCATTTCATGAGCGGAATATTCCCTACCTTGATAATTTGCCAAGCATGCCGAACGTGGATGCCCTCACAAGGGATGATGATGAATTTCGGTCAGCGATGTGGGATGAGTCTAGACCAGCTGTTCTGACAAAGGGCATGTGTTTCCCTGATAAAGCTCGCTTAATTAGGGCTATAAAAATCTAAAGTATAAGAGAGTGTCGTGAGATGACGGTAAGTGAGTCAACTACGGAGAAATACAAGGTTGTATGCCGTAGAGACTTTATGGGTTGTCACTGGATGTTGCGTGCCACCAAGAAGAAATCAGGTTTGTGGAAAGTGGGTAAATTTATTAGCGAGCACAGATGTGAAATGGACACATACAATGAGAATCACTTCAACTTGGATGTGGACTTGATTTCTCTTGTCTTGATTCCATATTTGGAAGTGTCCATTAGGTTCAAGATTAAAGAGTGTATTACAGTCGTCCACCAGGAGTATGGTTGTACTATAACCAAAAGAAAGGCATATCTCGGTCGCAAACGTGCCTTTGAACTTATTTATGGCGACTGGGATAAGTCTTTTTCAAATCTGCCCAGGTACATGGCCGCACTGCAACACTTTAACCCCGGGACTGTTGTTGAATGGAGGCGTGAGCGGAGTCCGGACAGACCCGAATATATTTTCAACTATGTGTTCTGGTCATTTAAACCAGCAATTGATGGTTTTGTGCATTGTCGTCCTGTTATTTCCATAGACGGTACTCATGTCTATGGAAAGTATGATATTAAGCTTTTGATTGCAGTTGCAGTAGATGCCAACGGGCAAATATTTCCACTAGCTTTTGCCATATGTGCCAACGAAAGTGAAGAGACATGGATGCTTTTTTTGAACCACTTGAAGCAGCACGTTGTCAAACAGCGTTCAGGTATTTGTCTAATATCTTATCGGCATAGTGGTATTTTAAGTACTGTACGTCACTTGCCTGAATGGCAGGAACCATATGCATACCACCGTTACTGTGTGCGTCACCTGAAGGCCAATTTCCAGAAGAAATATCCTGAAAAGGCATTGCATGACTTAATGTGGATGGCTGCAACTGAGCACCAGCAGTGCAAATTCACGAGGCGCATGGAAGCGATCCGGCAGTTAGAACCACGAGCCTATACTTGGTTGATGGGGCATGAGCTTCACATGTGGACATTGCATGCTGATGGCGGAAGACGATGGGGAGCCCTCACTACAAATGTGTCGGAGTCATTCAATGGCTTGTTAAAGTCTGCCCGTGGACTGCCTGTCACTGCCATGGTCCGCATGACATTCAAACAGAGTGCGGAGAGGTTTGTTGAAAGGCATGCAACTGCATCAACATTGATGGACAGGGGTGTTCAATTTATGCCAATACCCATGAGAAGATTTGAAAGGTCCAGGAGGCGAGCACAGTGGCATTCATTTCTTCAGTACGATCATGAACGAGGTGTTTTTGAAGTTAAGACCGCTATCCGCGGACACCGTGGGAATAATCTACAGATGGTGAATGAAAATAGAAGGTTATGTTCATGTGGGAAATGGACCATCTACCACATGTCGTGCGCACATGCGTTGAAGTGTTTTCAATAAGTTGGATATGGGGAAACAAACTATATTGATAGGCAATATAGTGTTGCTGCATACGTAGACACGTATAGTGGGAAGTTGCAACCATTATGTGCTGAGCATTATTGGCCGCCGGAACCTTTTAAGATGGTATGTAACAAGGACTATTTGCGTAAGCTTCAAGTGCAAAAGAGAACGCGTATACGGAACCAAATGGATTTTGGTGACACTGTTTATGCGCGTAAATGTGGCATATGCTCGCAAACAGCACACGACCGTCATAAATGTCCTTCAGGTGGTGTGCATGGCGGTGGTAATCCGGCTCCTGGTGCAAGTTCGTCGAATGTACCCAACTATCAAGGATACCCCTAGTCTTTTATTTTGGTATTATTTTTTGTAATACGTGTTTGTACTTGTGTATGTTGCAATATATATCAAATAAAATTATGTTCCACAATTTGGAATGAGTGAAGAAAAAGTTGTTTAATTGTAGGAAAATGTAAATAAAACATTACTACAACACAAACACAAACATAACATGCCAACATAATAAAAATACATGAAATAAGAAAAATACACTAAACACATACATGCCAATGTTTAGTCTCGGTTGCCATTTATTCTCCGCTCCAACCACTTAAATCGTTCTTCCATTCGTTATTTTTCTTCTTCTACCTCTTTCAGTTTCGCCTTCACCTCCGCAAGTTCCCATTCATATTTTTCTTTTCGTTCTTTTTGTGTTTCACAATTCCATTGTGCTTTCCATTTTTCTTCTCCCACCTCCTTCAGTTTCGCCCTCATTTCTACAATAATTCTTTCGCTTTCTCTTTGTGTTTCCCGTTGGCATAAACACATATTATGAAGAAACTGCAGTTGTTCTCTGTAGCATTCCTGATAATATGGTTCATAAACTCATTCCTCAAAATCACAAATAGGTTCGTCGGGAACCTTGTATAACTGGTTCATACAGCACCAGTAGCGGCGTCCAACTTCACCACCGTCCCAACAATTTTGCATCAAGCATTCTTTTCCACAATTGCACTTTGGTGGACAAAGATGTTGAGCCATTTAATGAAATATTTTCTTTTAGTAAAAAAAACCTTACTTTTAATGAAATATTTACTTTTACTAATTTTTGAGCACACAAAATAACTACAATGATATCGTTATTTATAGGCGAGAAAAATTTAATACATAAAGCGTGGTATAGTACTGCGTTTTATGGAGTTGTCTTGTCGTTCTGAAAAAGATGAAAACCATGTGAAAAAAGCTGGTTTATTGCAGAAAAATTTAATACATAAAGCGTGGTATAGTACTGCGTTTTATGGAGTTGTCTTGTCGTTCTGAAAAAGATGAAAACCATGTGAAAAAAGCTGGTTTATTGCAGAAAAATTTAATACATAAAGCGTGGTATAGTACTGCGTTTTATGGAGTTGTCTTGTCGTTCTGAAAAAGATGAAAACCATGTGAAAAAAGCTGGTTTTAGTTATCCTTTGTGTAGTGATGGTTTTAGTTCTACTGTTTGTTTTTGTGTTACGTTTGCAATGTTTGTGTTTCTTGTGTACTGTTTAAGTAAAACTGCTGTTCAAACGCAATTAAAATAAAAATGTTGTTAAAAGATAATTGTTATCATTATTTACATAATGCACTATTTACACAAACTAAAAACCTAAGTAGATCAGTGAGTCCCGCAGCATGTGTGCTTCAGTGCTGCTGCTGGCCTGAGTCGCATCCCCTGTCGCCCGGGTACACTATCTGGATCATCATCATCAAGCCGCCTCTTTATGTGAGGATGTGCAGCAGCATCGACACCACAACTAGTAGGATCGGAAGAATAGGCCGTCGGGCCGTCAGCAACCTACAAAACAAGTACTAAACTTAGCAGGTGACAAAGTATATTTGTATTGTACGTGTTAAGTCAAAAAATATATTCCTACCGTGGTCTCGTCGGCCTCCTGAATATATACATCCGTGGTGTCCTTATCAAAGCATGTAGTGGACTTAAAGATGGGCTGGGACGAAGCCTCAAAAGAAAGTTTAAAATTAATTAATGGCAGCTCATTAAGGAAAAGAAAACAAATTGAAATTTTAAAGTAATACAAACATACCTGCGCCTGTGGTAGATCCGCATCAACCACCGGGGATGAGGCATAACTCAACCTACGCCCGCCATCCACGTCCCGGGTGGGCCGATCCTCAGCTGCGGTAGATGGGCATGCAAAGTACTATTATACATCCCCGTCGAATGTACCCGAGATCGAGAATGCTCCTGACGGGGTGACCTGCGATGTTGGTAGAGATAGCTGAAGGCTGTACGAAGGCATGTTGCTGGAAGGCTCATCTTTCCGAGGTATATAACCCGGCTGATCATCTCCAAGCGCCAAAACTCCAAAGTCCTCATCATGTCCCTCAACAGGTGGGTCGATAGGTGCCTCAACGCCCCCTTGCTGGGGACCACCTCCTCGCCGTCCCCCGCGACCCCCGTGACCCCGTGGGGCACCCCTACCTCGTGGGGCACCCCTCCCTCGTGCCCTACCCCTGCCTCGTGGGACACCCCTACCCCGATGGTAGTCCTCTGGCGCCGCATACTGAGCCTCGTGGTCCAACCTCGTGGAATCTCTCACCTGAAATAAGTTCCGACGAGCCAACTGTGCCACCAGCCGGCCATAGTCAACGACTGCAGGGATGTAGGTATGCTGCTGCATCTCCTGTCCCAACTGGTAGAGGTGATGATGCCCAATAGCTTGTGAAATATTTAAAATATTAATTAAATAACACTATATCACAATTATACGATATTAATAAGCCAAAAAATATACCAGTGCCTCGTGTCTCCCGGCGTATGGTCTGTAGCGCTCGCCAAGTACATGAATGGGGTTCCCAATAATCAGTCGGGTGTGACGGCGGTACCATGATGCATACATATGAATAGTGGCCTCCTGGGTAAATGTAGGTGCTGGCGGAATACGGTCAACTCGTTGTTCCTCCCAAATAAGGACCTGCTGCTCTAGCCATCCCATATATATATTGTCCAGCCTGGCACGGTCATCCCGCTGATAGTGTATAGCCACCTATCCAGGCTCCCTCGGTATAGGCTGGGGACGGTGAAACTAGCGAAGCACACGCTCTGTGGCATGATACTCAACCATATCGAAGAAGATCATCGGGACGGAGGTGCTCCAAAGCATTCGATCGACTGAGCAATAAAATGGTAACTGAGCTACCAACTCGTCGTTGTATGGCATCCAGATGAACTACCAAATAATAACATAAAAGTGAGTATGTGCAACACAACTCAATTTAAAACAAGTAAGTGTAGGTACATATCTACCTGTCCGTCCACCAGCATATCTAGCACATCCCTGATAAGGGGGAGATTATGATGAGCATCGGTCCCTCGGTAGTTCCCACGCCGGAGAATCCACCTACAAGCTAGAGGGAGAAACGGATAAGCCTCACCAGACGCAAGTGTTGGTAGAGGTGGCTACAACGGTATGATCCGCTGCCAGGCCCAAACCTAAGATAAAAGGTTGATGTAAAATTTATAAGTCATTTCGACCATATAGAATTCGGAGAAATGAACAGAGTATTCGAAAATGTTGTCACCTGTAGGAGGGGCATAAAACCACATATGTCCACCGCGGGCCCATGCTCGCCCAGCACATGCTCCTATACAGGTATGCGAGAACAGCAGCACCCCAACTGTACTGGGGTAAACCATCCAGCTCCTGAAGATGATGGAGAAAGCGCATACTCACTTTACTCCCCGAAGTGTTCGGGAACAAGACACACCCGAAAAGCAGGAGCAGTGCCAACCGCGTGTACCTCTCAATATGGAGATCATCCGTCTCGCCGGTAATGTCTGGGTGCAAAAACGCCATATGATCTCTGATGGCTGACAAAGCAACGCGACTGCCCCCAGCGTCACCCTGAGGTCTATAACTAGTAAAATGCCCCATCATATCCAAAAACTGTGCACGCGTCATGGATCTAATGTACTGGGCAGTGCTACGGCCCGTCCATCTACGCGCAGCCCGTACAAAACCTGAACATCCTCCAGCGTGATGGTGGCCTCTCCAGTAGGCAAGTGAAAAGTGTGTATCTCCGGTCGCCACCGCTCTACCAAGGCCGTGATGAGAGACCAATCAAGCTGCATCCGTCCAAGCTCAAAAATCCTATAGAAGCCCGTAGCATGTAGGCGCGCGACTACGCGGGCATGGAAATGTTGCTCCCCGATGAACTCCCACAAATCGTCAAGTCTCCTGGGGCGGAGAGGCTACATCAATAGCTGTCCCTCCCATACAAAGGAGGACCTATGGTCGCCCTACAACACTAGTATTTGATCCTTGGCAGGTCCGGGATGCGCAGGTAGAGGAAAGTCCATGTCGTCTACTATAATTTAAACAAAATTAATTGTGTGTGTTAGCTTAATAAATTAAATAATTAATTATGTTTAAAATTAGACTGAATAATTATGTATGTGTTCCAGGCTCGATATTTGAGGCCCGGTAGTATCGAGTTATCCTTAATTATTATGCGTGTCAATTTCAACATTTTTAGAATTTTTTGTGTTACCTTAATAAATTAAATAATTAATTATGTTTAAAAATGGACTGAATAATTATGTATGGGTTCCAAGCTCTTTTTGAGGCCCGATAGCATCGAGTTATCCTTAATTATTATGCGTGTCAATTTCAACATTTTTAGAATTTTGTGTGTTAGCTTAATAAATTAAATAATTAATTATGTTTAAAAATGGACTGAATAATTATGTATGGGTTCCAAGCTCGGTAGCACCGAGTTATCCTTAATTATTATGCGTATCAATTTCAACATTTTTAGAATTTTGTGTGTTAGCTTAATAAATTAAATAATTAATTATGTTTAAAATTGGACTGAATAATTATGTATGGGTTCCAAGCTCGATTTTTGAGGCCCGGTAGCACCGAGTTATCCTTAATTATTATGCGTGTCAATTTTAACATTTTTAGAATTTTGTGTGTTAGCTTAATAAATTAAATAATTAATTATGTTTAAAATTGGACTAAATAATTATGTATGGGTTCCAAGCTCGATTTTTGAGGCCCGGTAGCACCGAGTTATCCTTAATTATTATGCGTGTCAATTTCAACATTTTTAGAATTTTGTGTGTTAGCTTAATAAATTAAATAATTAATTATGTTCAAAAATGGACTGAATAATTATGTATGAGTTCCAAGCTCGATTTTTGAGGCCCGGTAGCACCGAGTTATCCTTAATTATTATGCGTGTTAATTTTAATATTTTTAAAATTGTGTGTGTTAGCTTAATAAATTAAATAATTAATTATATTTAAAATTGGATTGTATAATTATGTATGGGTTCCAGGCTCGATATTTGAGTTAATTTTACAACATATATTAATTTTTTACTTTTGTAAGTTTATTGTTATAAATTAAATAATTAATTTTGTAAAGTTTAATTGGATAGAGTTCGCAGTTACTACATACTTAAACTACATAGACTCTACGCTAAAAGGCTCTACATTTTACTACGCTAAAAGGCTCTATATTTTACAACACTAAAAGGCTCTATATTTTACTACACTAAAAGGCTCTATATTTTACTACGTTAAAAGGCTATTTATTTTACTACGCTAAAAGGTCAATATTACATATAAAAACAACTAACATAAAATACAAATATGAACAACAAACAAAATAAATAATATTATTTTTTTAACAATACAAATAATTTATCAAATTTTAACAATTTTTTGTACCAAAGCTAATAAATCAATCCGAGTATAAATAAGATACAAATTTAAACACAAACATAATACAAATTAACATGGAAACACATTAAACAATACAAATATGCATGTACTATACGAGTTTAGACATAAACAAAATTGAAATACCTTGATTTAATTTTTTGAATTTGATTAAAATCGAATTTTTGCACCCGAAAGAAGGAATCCAAAGCTTGTCTTGTATGTGGGACCTACACTCCTTGCTCTTTAGGTGACGGGTGGGGCCGTTTTTTTTTTTAAGTTTGTCGCGGGGGTGGGGGGACCAGTAGAATCAGAATTTTTAAAAGAGGGGGTGTGTCAGTTCAGTGGTCCAAGGAAGAAGAAGGGGGTTTAAATTATTAAAGTTGTTCGCAGTATTATACTGCGTTTTACTTAAAATGCAGTATAGTACTGCGAACAGCTTTAATAATTTAAACATGGGCCCAAATTTTGAGTAAAACGCAGTTTAGTACTGCGAATTATAAAAAAAAATTAAAGTAAAACGCAGTATGGTACTGCGTTTTACTTTAACGGCTAAATTTCCGTTAAAGTAGTTCGCAGTATAGTACTGCGTTTTACTCATTTATGTAACTTTTTTTTAAGTAGTAGAAAAGTATTTTTTGTCAAAAAAATCATCAAAAAAGTTTCGGTCATTTCAACAAAAAGAGTACTTTCTTTTCATGATGTAGAAAAAATATTTTCTTTCATTTCAACAAACTAAGTATTTTCTTTCCTGATGTAGAAAAAATAATTTCTTTCGGTTTAACAAAACGAGTACTTTCTTTTCATGATGTGAAAAAAAAGCATTTTCTCATTTAAACAAACTGAGTATTTTCTTTTCATGATATAGAAAAAGTATTTCTTTCATTCTCATGAGTAATTTCTTTTCATATCGAAGAAAAGATACTTTCTTTTTCAACAAAATAAATTATTATTTTTTTAGTTATCGAGCTCAAATTTTAACGTTATTTTGATGTGGAAAAGTAAAGTAGCACATTAGTTCTTTGGGTTTGTGTGAGTTTTAAAAAGAATAATTAAATTCTTGAAAAAAATAGAGTTTGGGGGAGGGGAGTGGGGGGGGGGGAGGGGAGGAAGAAAGATGGAGATTTTGGGGAAGGTGAGTTGAGGAGAGTAGCATAAAAAAATATTTTACTAAAAATATTTTGTACTCTCTAACCAAATACTAGAAAAAATTATCGTGAATTTTTTTTTTTTTCATTCACCAACCAAACAAGGGGAAAACATTTTTTCCTTTATACCAAACACACCCTTAGTGTTCACGCAACTTCATGCACGTCACATGCATGCAGGTACGCTCGACTTCCAGCCTCACCTACAAAAAAGCAAATTCTAGAACTCGACAATCGATATTCGTTAAATTGAATATTAACTATTTATGAGTTTATTGCAACGTAATTTATTTTAAATTATGAAATATATATCACTTTTATTTACACAGTATTGATTGTATCTTGAGTAGTTCTGCGAGGCCCTACTCCTACTTCAATTAAGTCCTTCCACACCTCCACATCAAATGTCAAGATACTACCATAGTTGCGAACATCAAATATGTTGGAAAGTTCTATACTTGATTAATGAAAATACATAAATTGTTAATTATTTCATCCAGATAAAGAGTGAGGAAAGTAACGAGTTGCAAATGCTGTAAATTCGATATAATTATGTGTGTGTGTATATATATATATACGCTCTATCGAAAGGGAACGAGGCCTATATTTACATAATGGTTTTAAAAATAGTTTGAAATTGGTGTAGGACGATGTTTCAACTTCTCTCTCTATGTCGAATGAGTTGGCAGATTTGATCATAATCTGTTCCTCGAATGTGCTGCTGGCAGATTTGATTATAATGTATATATGGGATAGGATAGCAGATACTTTAGGAAAAGTTGTAATTAGGAGTTAATCTAGGAAATAATTTAGATTCAAGGATCTCTTACAAATTAGGATTGATTTGTCTGTTTTGATGTACTTGTTCTCCTATAAATACTGTACAATTCTATGAATAAAGTAAGGCCTTTTCTGCATTCAAAGTTTCAGTATATATTAAATTCTCAGAAGCTCAGTGAGTTCAACGTTGATTAAGCTTTTAAATTCGTCCAATTTATGAAGTTAGAGCACTAAATTCCCGCTATTAAAGCGAGAAAAAAATTGAAAAAAAAAATGGGAGAAAGAGAAACTTCTATATGGGTGCATTTGGTAGAACATATTTTTCGGGAAAATGTTTTCGAGGAAATGACTTATTTTCTAGTATTTATTTGTGGAAACAAAAAATTCAGGAAAAGATTTTTCATCAAAAAGGAGAAATGAATTCCCTCACTCGCTTTGGGACGGAAATCATTTAATCTTCACAATTAATATCAACTCCTAATTAACTTCATATCATTGTTTTAACCAAAACTTGGAGACTTTATTATCAATCTTTAATATTAACAGACTTTATCAAAACAATAACGAGTTTGCTAATATTAAATATTATCAATCTTTATGAATATAATATTTTTGTGTGAAAAATACTTTTCCAACCAAATTAATTACAGAACAATATTTTCCAAATCCAAAAAGATAAGTCAATTCCGGATAAATATTTTTCAAAAAAAAATTCTTTCTTGCCAAACACATTGTGCAGGCCTTGTTCAAGTACTCCCTCCATTCACTTTTGCTTGTCCACTATTGACTTTGCATCTCTTAAGAAATAATCAATAAAATGCATTATTTTCTATGATACCCATATTAATTGGTGTATAGTCGTAATAAATTTGAAAAATTATTTGGAATTAGTAATTAATGTTAAAGGCAAAAACAAAAAAAATATTTTTCTCTTGATATGCGAAAAGTGACAAGTAAAAATAAAAATTTATTTTTAGAATACAATAACTAAAAGTGAACGGAGGGAAATATTTCACTTGACATGTAATTGCTACTAAATGATATCACTTATTTTTGCTTATCTTGAATTTCAGTTGCCAGTCCACTTAAACTTTTTACCAAGATCCCCAGAAAAGAAAGGGAAATAGAAGTCTTTGTTAGTAATATAAAGTTGTGACCCTTGGAACTAAGAAAAATGCAATATGAACGTAGACTACGGAGCCTATTTGGTACTTTTTTTTGTGCTACTGAACAGCCTAGAATAAAAAGAAATGCATGTTGGTCCTGTAACATTTTACAAACTACTCCTTAACACATGGTCCTAGAATAAGGTGTCCTGATTCTTAGTGTCATTTGTTGTCGATCGTACTTGTCCCATTAGGCAGAATATTTACAGTAACTCAACGGTCTTAATTTAAACTCCTTGTTCATTTTCTCGTCTTTTTCTCCAAAAGTGAAAACTATAAATTGGAAATTCTGACATCTCTTGCAAAAGGATGGGCGGATCTATATTGAGCATACTCAGAAGTCAGAAGTACTAATTTAAGTTTTTTTTTTTTAAATAACGGATACCTGGACAATTTTATTGGATACATGTTGTTACCTTCGAGTAGCACATATACGTAGTAATTAACTCTATATAAAACTATCCGGTCAGTAGTTTTGAATATTTGAGTCGTGTTTCCCTATTTAATGCTTTATGTATATTTGTTTGATATTTTATGACTTGCGGGGATAGTTGGTTTGATTTCGGAAAGATTTGAGAGTGAATTGGTATAATGACCTGGCCGGTCGTTTTGAGAGTTAGAGCCCCAATCCCCTATTAACTGTTTTTCCCGTATTTTTTCTGCTATCGTGACTTGCCGGGAGGTTTCGTTTTGAGTTTCAGAATATTTTGGGACAACTTAGCCCCTAAATGGGAGCTTAAGTCTTAGAATTTGGACCGTAGTCGGAACTGTGTGAAGACGACTCAGGAATGGAATTCCGTTAATTCTGTTAGCTCCGTTGGGTGATTTTGGGCTTAAGAGCAAGTCCGAATTGTATTTTTGAGGTCCGTAGCTCATTTAGGCTTGAAATGGCGAAAGTCGAATTTTTGGAGTTATGGGCTGGTAGTTGAATTTTTGATATCAGGGTCGGAATCCGATTTCAGAAGTTGGAGTAGGTTCGTAGTGTGGATTATGACTTGTGTACAAAATTTGAGGTCAATCGGACGTGGTTTGGTCGTTTCGGCAACGGTTATCGAATTTGGAAGTTTCAAGTTTTTTAAGGTTGAATCAGAGGTTGATTGATGTTTTTAGCATTGTTTGATGTGATTTGAGTGCTTAACTAAGTTCGTATGGTATTTTAGGATTGGTTGATATGTTTGGTTGAGGTCCCGGGGGCCTCGGGTGAGTTTCGAGTGCTTAACGGATTGGTTTGAGACTTATGCAATTTGCTGAAGTTGTTGCACCTGGTGTTTTCGCACCTGCGCACTTTGGGCAGCAGGTGAGGAGCCGCATAAGCGGATAAGGAACCGCAAAATCGGATATGGACCCTGTCCAGCTGGGTTCACAGATGCGGTGAGCGGTCCGCAGAAACGGAGGCGCAAAAGTAGTTGGGGACTGCAGGAGCGAGCTCACAGGTGTGGCCTAGTGCTCGCAGATGTGGTCCCAGCCCACCTAAGTGAATTCCGCACATGCGATGGAATTTCTGCAGGTGCGGCGCCTCATGCAGGTGCGAAGAAGGGTCCATAGGTGCAGTTTGACTGCCAAAAAAGGGCAAAATCGGAGGTTTGATTTTATTCTCCATTTTTGGACCTAGAGAGCTCATGTTGAGGCGAAATTTCGAGGGATTTTCAGTGGAAGCTTGTGGGTAAAGATTCCTTACACAATTTTGGTTGCATTTCATTAATATATTGTTGTTTTCTTCATTTACTCAAGGAATTTGAGTGAGAATGTTGGAAAAATGGGGGAAAGTCACCCAATCGAATTTCTGAGTTTTGGGTGAGATTTTGACATCGGATTTGGATAACTTTTGTACGAGTGAACTCGTGAGTGAATGGATGGGTGTTCATAATTTGTGACTTTTACTCGATTCCGAGATGTGGGCACGGGGAGGCTTATTGGGCATTTTTCTAATTTCTTTCCTTAGCTTTAATTTCGTTAGCTAGATTAGTTTTTTGTAGCAATATTTATGTTATGTAATTGGTTTTGGCTATATTTGGGCCATCAGAAGCCGGATATTCGTTGAAAGAGCATTATTACGGATTGATTTGAGCTTGGTTTGAGGTAAGTGGCTTGCCTAACCTTATGTGGGGAACTCCTTTTAGGATTTTGGTACTCTTTGATATATGAGCGCCGTGTACGTGAGGTGACGAGTACGTACACAGGCTATTTGTTGTAAAACTCCGTTTTTCACTAAGTCTTAACCTGTTTTTCCTTGTTGAAACTACACTAGCATATGTAATTACCTTGTTTAGATTCGAAAAATATGGCTACGTATTTTAACTGTCTATTTGAACTCTGTGCAGCATGTTTAGTGAAATTTTCCATTTTTCCTTGATGTGAACTTAGTCTAAACTATAGATTTCCTTGTTGAAATTGTTGTTTATATTAGTTGAGCTGCATATTTACTTTGGGACTACGGAATGGTATTCTGGGAGATCCCCCTGTACTGCATATTTACTTTGGGACTACGAAACGGTATTTTGGAAGATCCCCCAGCACTGGATATTTACTTTGGGACTACGAAACGGTATTCGGGGTGATCCCCATGCACATTTACGTTTGGGACTACGGGACGATATCCCGGGGGATCCCCCTGTTGCTATTATTGTGTTCTGAGTTGTTGGCTTCCATTAAGTTTTATTCCAGTTAGATTTCCTTATTTATTTTACTGTAATATTCTTTCTGTCTTATTTCATTATATTTATACTAGTAGGGCCTGACCTGATCTCCTCACTACTCGACGGAGGTTAGGCTTGACACTTACTAGGTACCGTTGTGGTGTACTCATGCCCTTTCCTGCACATATTTTCCGTGTGCAGATCCAAGTATTAGCTATCAGCCTCGAGTCTAGCTGTGTGGTGGCTGCTTCAGGAGAATTTAAGGTACATCTGCCCGCGTCTGCAGACCTCGGAGTCCCCTTCTATCCCTTGTGTTCATTTTTTTCTTTTCCGTAGAAATGATGTATAGAACAGTTTGGACTTCTTAGAAGCTTGTGACATTGCGACATTCTGGGTTTTAGGAAAGATAATTGTTGTGTATACCGAGTGGCACCATTTCTGCTTATTTATTTTATCTGTTAGTTGTTATCCTTATGTTTTCATTTCATTTCCGCCATATTAGGCTTACCTAGTCGCAGAGACTAGGTGCCGTCACGATCATTCACGGAGGGAGAAATTGGGTCATAACAAGTTGGTATCAGAGTTCTAGTTTCATAGGAGTCATGAGTCATAATCCGGTATATTAGAGTCTCGCGGATCGGTACGGAGACGTTTGTACTTATCTTCGGGAGGCTATGAAACTGTTAGCAACATTTCACTTCATTTGATTCCTTGTCGTGCGAGATTGTTGATTTTGAAATTCTAAACTTTTGTATTCTATTCTCTCACGTATGGTGAGAACACGTGCTACCGGAGATGACCAGGCACCCGCGGCCCCTGATAAAGTCACCCGAGACCGGGGCCGGGGTAGAGGCCAAGGACGTGTATGTGGTGCAACAAAAGCACCCTCGCTAGCTGCTGTAGAAGAGCCATCAGTAGCTCCAGTCGGAGCACAGGCACCTGATACGCCTACTACTACTACTCCAGCTCTTCAGGAGACCCTTGCGCAGTTCATGAGCATGTACAACAATTTAGCTCAGGAAGGGTTGATTCCCCTTGCTGCAGCCACATCTCAGGCGGGGGAGGAGCACAAACACCCGTCGCGCGCACCCTAGAGCAACGGCTTCAGGTTGATCAGATTCCAAAGATTATACCGGTACCACCTGCAGCCCCAATTCTGCCCGAGGGTAGGGCAGCAGCTTCAGAGGATGAGCACGGAGGCTTGAGAGGTACAAGAAGTACGACCCTCCTACATTCAGTGGTCTAGCATCAGAGGATGCTCAGAGATTTCTGGAGGAGTGTCATCGTATCCTCCGCACTATGGGCATAGCAGAGTCGAGTGGGATTTCTTTCACTGCCTTCCAACTTCGAGGGCCAGCCTATTAGTGGTGGTGTACTTTTGAGTTTGACAGTCCGGCTGAGGCAATTTCCCTTACATGGACTCAGTTCTCAGATATGTTTTTGAGGGAGTCTATCCCTCAGATCTTCAAGGATGCATGGCGGGTGGAGTTTGAGCAGTTGCACCAGGGTACTATGACGGTCTCAACGTATGCCGTCTGTTTCAGTGACTTGGTTAGACATGTACCGGCCTTGGTTTCTACAGTTCGAGAGAGGGTTCGCCGGTTTATAGAGGGGCTCATTCCCAGTATCAGGACTAGCTTGGCCCGGGAGTTAGACATGGATATCGTGTATCAGCAGGTGGTGAGTATTGCTAGGATAGTGGAGGGCATGCTTGCTCGAGATAGGGAGGAGAGAGAGGCCAAGAGGTCTCGAGAGTCGGGCCATTATTCTGGTGCCCGCACCCCAGCTACAGTTCGTCATGGTAGGGGTTATGTGAGCCGCCCGTTCATTCAGCTCTTCCGGCAACTAGTGGTATTCTAGCTCCTTCTAGACCTCAGGAGCCTTATTATGCACCTCCAATATCTTGTGTGCCTCCTGCACGGGGTACTATCAGCGATCAGTCCAGCAGACCTGGCCCGAGCTAGTCCCATCCGCCATGCCCTCTCAGAGCTTGCTTTGAGCGTGGCAACATTCGCCATATGGTGAGGGATTGCCCTAGACTTAGGAGGGGTGCACCTCCAAAGACTTATCAGCCACAACATGCTCCACCAGGTCCTCAGGCTATGATTACAGCACCAGCTGCCACCCCATCTGCTCAGCCAGCTGAGGTGGAAGTCGGGGTGGTAGAGGTTGCCCTAAAGGGTGAGACCAGGCTAGATACTATGTTTTTCCTGCTCGTTCAGAGGCCATTGCTTCTGATTCTATCATTATAGTTATTGTTCCAATCTGTCATAGAGATGCATCGGTTCTATTCGATCTAGGATGAACATATTCTTATGTGTCATCTTATTTTGCCTCGCATTTGGGCGTATCTCGTGATTCTTTGAGTTCCCCGTTTATGTGTCTACTCTTGTGGGTGATTCTCTTATTGTGGATCGTGTGTATCAGTCGTGTTTGATTACTCTTAGTGGTTTTGAGACCAGAGTCGATTTGTTATTGCTCAGCATGGTAGATTTTGATGTTATCTTAGGCATGGACTAGTTGTCGCCCCATTATGTTATTCTTGATTTTCAAGCCAAGACCGTGACGCTGGCTATGCTAGGTTTACCGCGATTAGAGTAGAGAGGTACCTTAGATTACACTCCCAGTAGGGTTATTTCATTTCTTAAAGCTCAGTGAATGGTTGAGAAAGGGTGTGATGCGTATCCAGCTTATGTAAGAGATGTCAGTATTGATACCCCTACAGTTGATTCAATACCAGTACCATTGAGTTCTATTCCGATTAGATTTCTGTATTTATTTTACTGTAATATTCTTTCTGTCTTATTTCATTATATTTATACTAGCAGGGCCCTGAACTGATCTCGTCACTACTCGACCGAGGTTAGGCTTGGCACTTACTAGATACCATTGTGGTGTACTCATTCCCAAAGCACATGTTTTCCATGTGCAGATCCAGGTACTAGCTATTAGCCTCGAGTCTAGTTGTGTGGTTGTTGCTTTAGGAGACTTCAAGGTACATCTGCCCGCATCTAAAGACCTCGGAGTCCCCTTATATACCATGTGTTCATTTTCTTCTTTTCCGTAGAAATTATGTATAGAACAGTTAAGACTTCTTAGAAGCTTGCGACATTGCGACATTCCGGGTTTTGGGAAAGATGATTATTGAGTATGCCGAGTGGCACCGTTTTTGCTTATTTATTTTATCTGTTAGCTGTTATCGTTGTTTTTTCATTTTATTTCCGCAATATTAGGCTTACCTAGTCGTAGAGACTAGGTATCGTCACGACAGTTCACAGAGGGAGAAATTGGGTCGTGACAATTGGAACACTTAGTTTCACTCTTGGAAGCTTAAGTTGTAAGAGTTGATCAAAATTTGACTTTTGGGTAAACGATCTTGGATTAGTGATTTGATAGTTCCGATAAGTTTGTATGCAGATTTTGGACTAGAGTGTATGTTCGGATTTGGTTTTGGATATTCCTACAAGATCTTGGCTCTATTTGCCGAAAGTTGGCAATTTGAAGGATGAAAGAGTTCATAAGTTTGATCTATAGCTGACTTTGATGTTCAAAATTTGATTGGTGATCCAGAATTTTAGATAGGTTCATTTGGTTGAATTGAACTTGTGTGCAAAGTTTGATTGTAATCTGAATTGTCTACGTGTGGTGCAGATACATTCGTTTGAAAGTTAAGAGATGGATTCGATCTCCGATTCTTGATTTTGTTTTTGTTTTTGATGTTTCGAGCCCTGACACAAGTTTTTACGAAGTATTTGGACTTGTTGAAATGATTGGACGGGGTCTTGGGGGGCTCGGTTGTGATTTGGGATGGTTCCGGACCATTTTCGTGAGTTTAGCAATTGTTGATGTGCTGGTGTGTAATAGTGATTCGCAATCGCGGAGTAGGTATCGCAATGAATAAGGATTCTTGGCCAGGTTTATATTTGCTCATCATGTTCACAGTCTCGCAGTTACGTTCGCGTAGGGTTGTCTATCGCGTTTGCGCGTGAGTGTTGCATTCGGGAAGGAATAGAGTCAGGCGGGAGGTTTGGCCTTCGCGTTCATGGAGGGAGCTTCGCATTCACATAGGCTTGGGGGTCTAGTCATTGTGTTCGCATGGTAGGCATCACGTTCGCCAAAAAGAGTGAGAGGCCACATTTGGCTTTCAATCACGATCGTGATTAGTGTCGCTGGGTAGTGCGTTTAAGTGGCCATTTCAAAAATTTTACCCAGTCTTTCATATTTTGAATTCTAGACTTAGAGAGGAGCTATTTTTCAAGGTGATTTTCATACAAGGCAAGAAGATAAGTGACTTTTACTCATTTATAGTTATATTTCAACAATGTACATGGATTTCAAATCCCTAAAATAAGGAATTAAAGTGTGGAAATATGGGTTTTTAGGAGAGTAATTTTTGGGGTTTCGAACGTAAAATTGGAACCCGATTTTTTACTTATATATTTAGACTCGTGGGGTTATGGATGAATTATATCTATGATCAATTTTGGATTCCGGGCTTGGGACCCGAGGTTAACTTTTGTTGTCTTTTTAGAATTTAATTAAAGATTGAATCTTTTTGTTATGGAATCAATTTTCAAAGCTTGTATTGATTTATTTGAGTAATATTTGACTAGATTCGAGTCGTTTGAAGGTGGATTTGAAAGGAAAAGCAATTTTGGAAAGTTGAAGGTGCTACTGGACGGAGGTAAGTGTTGATACCCAAATTTTTCTCATATATTTTTAATACATATATATACTTTCAAAATAGCACATATGCAGTTATAAGCATGCATAAGCATTTTTATAATTTTCTATAATTTTTAAAAGCTCCAAATTGATTTATTTCTTCCCATTTTTATTTATAAAATTTCCAATAATTATTCTTCAAATTATTTTTGTGGTGATTTAGTCATATAAATTCTTTATTTATGCCAAAATATTGTTTAAATATTTTTAGTACATTTTTTATAATTGCATTTATATTTTTAGGCTAAATTGCATATTTTTGCAATAATAGCCCTACTAATGCATAATTACATTATTGATGCATAAAATGATCTTTTATATTTTTAAAATGTTAAGAAACTATTTTAAATCATTTTAGTACACGAAAGTATTTTTTGGAAATCATTTATTATTTTATAAATTATATAACTATTAAAAGTGGCTATTTAAAATCTAGCCTATTTTATTTTCAATTTCAGCCCCAATTCAGCCCAGTTACCAGCCCAAACCCTAAATACTCGATCCATCCCCCAATACCCTTTAATCTCAGCCGTTGATCATAAAGATCAACGGCCAAAAATGACCCTTCCTAAAATAAACCCAAAACACCATCCCAAACCCTACCATTCTACACTACCCGCCGCCCTAAAACCCCTATCTGCTCTCAAACGCTCTCCAACCTAACCCTAATCAAACCTTACTGACCCTCGTCCATGGTTGTCTACGATGATCTCTTACCCACCCCCAGGCCTCTAATGGCCTCCCTCATGTTAATCTTGCCATCTCCAGGGCCCTCAAGGGACCAGGGCTAGTTAACTTGCATCTATTGTTCCTCTCTCTCCTGTTTCGGGCCATTCTAGTATGATTCCGAGTAAGATCGTCCTATATTGACTACGATCTATGGTTTCTAAGCATGTTTCTTCACCTCTGTGTTGTCCTCTTCAAAACCCTAATTTCTTTTTCTAAACCTCTTAGATCTATACAGATCTGAGAGGATTTAGACCTATTTCATGTGAATTTTACAATAACCTTGAGGTTCTTTACAAGACTCATATGATTTTTAAGTGATTTTCATCTTTTTCTAAACTAGAGTTTCCGGAACTTCTTTTACAAAATATTTGATACTTTTTGTGTTTAATCTTCTGCTTCTCATATGTTTTGATTGATTTTATAAGTCTGCTGCAATCCTAGCTCGCTTGTACTGAAAGCCTTAATTTTTTGGGGTTCTTCGTTTGGTTTCTAAGTACTGGTACATCTGATTTTATTCTTGCTTTGGATTATTGTGATTTCTCATGATTTTCTTGTCCTAATATGCTTCTACTGAGCTTCTTAGTTCAACCCTTTCAATGATTCTATATGCTTGTGTTCATCCTAGCCATTTATGTTAAGACCTGTATCTTTCTCCTTGAATCAGTGTCATTTAACTTTTTGTTTTGTTAAAGTTATGTGTCGATTTCTGACTATTCATGTCTTGCCTTATTTTATATGCTAAAATTGCTAACTCTTTCATGACTTTCTCTTTAATTGAACCCTTGATTATTCTGAATTCCTTATTTCATGGTTTAATTTGAACACTTTCCTTTAAACTTCCGATTCTTACCTCTTAACTCGATTTGATTGAATTGCTTGCCTTAATTAATTTTCCCTTGCCTTGTTTGTATTTTACTGATTCTTACTAATTTGTTTCCTTAATTGAAACTTCTGTTCATTTACCCCTAATTACCTACTCTATACCCAAACCTTACTTGATTCTTTTCCTTAAATACCTAGCATGTTTTTACCGTTGATTTGATTATCCCTTGATTAAGGGAAGGACTTGCTGATTTATATGTGATTTTCCTGATTTGCTACTTAATTGATCTCTTACCTTATTTGTTAAGCTTTTGATTACTATATAAACCCCTGCTTATTTTTAGTTGAAAACAACGAACACTAGTTCATCTACACTCTCACACTCTCAAAAGCCCTCTATTCTCTTCTGTTCCTTGCAATTCTTGTTTGTCCAGCCGGTTGTAAGCCAAGGCTAGCCATTTGCACCATCTCTGCTCTATACTCTATATTCTCTCCTAAACTGGTATGTTCTGATTCAATTCACATTCCAAACTATGTGATTTCTTTGTTGCTGCAGTTCATCAGTTTGTGATTTCCAATTCTATGTGCTATTCTACTTAATATGCAATTAGCATGCCTAGATTACTATATCACAAAAGCATGTTAAGCTTATTCCTTTAAAGGCTATAACTATTATACTATTTAGCATTGACAATCCTGCTTTAAATAATTGGTTCACTAACAAGTTCCAAGCTGCATTGTGTGTTTATGATTTCACCTAGTATGACCAAATTTTGCATGTTCTGTATATGACCAGTATTTCTAAAACCTTGAATGTTTCATGAAGTGTTTGTCTAGTTTGTTCATCTAAGCCCAGTTTGTTCTATTTCACTAATGAGATCCTATTTGTGTCTAAAATCTATGTGTTCTCAACTTAAGTTTGCAACTACAATCTGTGTATTTGATTGACATCACTAAGGTGCATTCTAGGTGTCCCCCTACCCCTTTCCCTTGTGTGAGGCCTGTTCTAAAACTGTGTGTTCTCTGTCTTGCTTTCTGATTTTTTTTAAAAAAAATGTTCTTCATGTTTTCTCAAACTATTCCTACTCTAACTATGTTCTGATTTTCATAAAATTCTTTCTGTTACTAAGACCTTCTTTCTACTGTTTACCAAACTCTTTCAAAGTCATCATACACTCTCACATTACTCTTAGAATATTAGGTTCTGCCCCTCTAACATGTGTACTACCTTGAGATCCTTGAGATCTCTCTGAACTCTGGCATGTCAAAGCTAGCCTTTCCACACTGCACCTACATCAGTTATCATTTGAGAAAAGATCTAGGTTTGAGCACTACCCGGGATCCTTGAGGTCCTTAGGGAACTTTGACACACCTAGACATGAAATTGACTATGAAACTTTGACATTTGAGGCTATTAGAGGCTTGGAAGTCATTAGGGCCTACTGTAGGCTCCCTATAGATTAACTCCTATTCATTTATATACTTTTATTGAACTCATTAGTTTGTAATAATTATTGTAAACAACATTGGGGGTGATTAGTGAAAAAGGGTGGGTAGTTATATATATGTTGGGTAAATTGGGTAGATATCATTCCTATAGGGTTGTGTTAATTCAAATGTATTTGCTATGTTTACTTTACTTCCACAATATTAGAAACTATGCTTATAGGATCTAAATGACTTTAATAGAGATCATGCCTATAGGGTTAAAATCAGCCTTATAATTAGATATCATGCCTATAGAGTGTAAAGTAATTAAATTTCAGTTTTTCGTTACAGCATGTATTCACATTCGTCTTCTTAGAAATCATGCCTATAAGTTCAAAAGTCGGCTTTAATAATTAGATGTCATGCCTATAGGAATTAAAATCAGCTCTAGTAAAATCATGCCTATAGAACTTAAAAGCAGTTTAGTTAAATAAATCAGTTTAATTCATGTTTGTTCATTCTGAATTGGTTTAATTAATCTGTTCGATTCTTTAACAAGATTTCAAACGCTGCCTTAAACTAATATTGCTAGAAAGCATGCCTATAAGATCTCAAGTTGCCTATAGGCAAGCCTCTAGGGCGATTAAAATTCTGCAACTATAAAACTACGCTTTGTTCTTTCAAATTGCTCACATTCTCAAGTCTAAAATCAGTAGGCAAGTCAATAGGTCTTTGATACTTAATGTTGTATAATCCCTACCCACCTAGATATCATGTTCTAGGATTTTCTCTTAAATACTTGACTGTTGTTTGAAGACGTGCACTTACTTGTTATACTTGTGGAGGTGACTGTGAGCCTATAATTTTTTTTCTTTAAATGCAGTCCTAATTATTTTTTATTCATGCCTAGACTTTTATCCTTTAAAATCTTGGGAAGTTCTAGAACTACCTAAATTAGAGGTCCTAAATACCTCCAGGGCTACAAGGAAGGGATGGGTATTGCACGTATAAGACATTTTCAAGGTTGTTAGAACTCTTTAGGCTATGACCAAGGGGAGGGAATTGGGGTAGTAAGGATATGATGACTATGCGCTAATGTCACGTGTAGCCCCTCGTTGAGGAGTGTTTACCGAGCATTATGTGGGGTGATCCTGTAGGCTAACCAACCTAGGACCCCTCTTTCCCAATTCCCGATGTTTAAACATTACTTTTCTCTATATATATGCAACTTGTTCAAAGTATTTTCCTTTTGTCTCATTTCTTGATTCATACAATGTGCAAAAAAATATGCCTTTATTTGCAAGTATGTGTTTAAACAATTTATTCATTAAAAGGACTAATTCATAAGTATAAGTTCGGCCGGGACCCACCGTTGTGGACCGCGCTAGTCGAGTTTGGTGGGGGAGAAAGGCCTAACCCTTTTGCTTTGCAGAAAATGAGGTACTAAGTCCCCAGATTCGGTATGGTTAGCAACATTCCGCCATTGTTGCTAGATTGGTGGGAGGACATTTCCTCAAGTGACAAGAAACATGTAATAAAGTACCTGGGTAACTTGCCTTCCCTGCTAGACATTAAGCCAAACAAAAGGTTGATCGAGGCTGCCACTTTATTCTGGGATAGTGAAAGGGATGTGTTCCGTTTCGGCGACATAGAAATGACACCACTTCTAGAAGAAATTGGAGGGCTTGCGAGATTGGCTTGGGATAGACCCGGGTTATTGGTTCTGGAGAACCGTACTGGTAAAGGGTTTTTAAAGATGATGAGGCTGAAGAAAAATGCTGACCTGGTATGCCTGAAGGAATCTTACATACCGTTCGAATATCTGTATGAGAGGTATGTCCATATAAATTCCTACCGTACCTACCATGATGAGCTATCTCTCACTTCTATGGGCCACATCCACCGCAGAGTGTTCGTGTTCATTATATGCTTCTTAGGCCTAATAGTATTCCCAATAAAAAGGAAAAGAATCCATACTAGGTTGGTCATGGTCGCCAAGACTATGATGGAAAGGATCAATGGACAGACATATACCATAGTCCCCATGATCATAGTCGACATCTACAGGGCTCTGGAGCGCTATCAAAGAGGGGTCCATCATTTCGAGGGTTGGAACCTATTGCTGCAGTTATGGTTATTAGAACATCTTCAAAAGGGCCAGTATCGCCAAGAATTTCCACGAAGGGCTTAGAATGACCATATTGCCTTCTATCACCCCAAGCGGATGACCTACATTCCAAACAAGTTCGCTCAGCCAGAAAGTGCCAAAGAGTGGGTGGATTTCTTCGACAATATGACCGAGGAGCAAGTTCAATGGATTTTGAATGGTTTCCAACAGACGAATTCATCATCAGATTAGGTTGAGAGGGATATACCCTTATGTCCCTATCCGGGTTAAAAGGCAAGCAGGAAGGAAACAGGTTATACCAAGGGTTGCCAAGATGAGTTATTTCAGAGCAGACTTTCGATACGACGACGTCCCTTACAAGTGTCAAGCTCAGCACATGTGGCACTGCAAGATCATTGTTGAAAAGAACACTATCGAGTCCGACAGGTATCATGCAGGGTGCAAACCTCTCTACCTGGTGTGGTTAGAAGACAATAAAAGGAATGGTGATGTGAGGAGCCGGTCAAGGGAATAAAATCATAGATGAAAAAGCTGAAGCTCAAGTCAAATACAACAGGTTGCGCAAGAGGGCCATGACTCTGAGAATGAGCACCGGGAAATACATGGGAGGAATGTGAGGTTGATCGAAGAATGGAAATAAATGGCAGTCACTTCCAACAGAAAGTTGGAATATCTGGAGCGAGGAATAGTGGAGCTGGAAGGTAAAGTCATAAAGAGGATCGAGGATTGCCAGAACGCTGAAGGAACTGAAGGAGGACATCTGGGCAAAGCCTACTTGTTGTTGGGTCTGCACGAGCTAGGGGACTTGTATGATGGAGTTAGGAATATCGAATCTGGGGAAGGTCCTTCTGGGACCAAATAGGCTAGATTTATTTGCTTTCCAGAAATGTAATAAGGCTAAGTGCCAGTAGTGACTTATTTTTCTATTATCTTAGTGTCGTTTGGGATTCGTCTATTTTTCATGTTATGAAATGAAGCATTTATTGGCATCTAAAGTTCTCCAAATTTATTTGTCACTAGGCCTACCTCGGGCACAACGAGGCTCCCAAATTAGGACACGAATTTACATTTCCGTAATATGTGTTTAAATACTGTAAACATTCCAGAATCTTTACTGACTTGTTTACCTTTTCGTTTTTCTTTGTTTTTTATTCCTATCCCCTAAGGTTGGTTCTCTTATACTGGCCTCATCAGCATATCACACCAGATCTAGAGGCCCTCCTCCTCCTCCTTCTCTAAGCAATACAAAAGGCAGAGGAAAAGCAAAAATGGACGACCTAAGTGGTATCCGAAAGGAGAATGTTGAGAACGCAGAAACCTCAAATGGACGAAGTACTCCGGCACCAAATTATCTTGTCTTGATACTGGAGCAGAAGATAATGGAATTACAAGGAGAACTTGAGCAGGTTCACAACTTGGCAACCTTGTCACTCACCCTGAATGTTCCTAATATCAACCAACAAAACACAAAGAACCCAACACCTCCCCAAAACACACAAAATCAACATCCACAAAACCCTCCCGCACTAAATCAATACGCAACTCCACCCCAAAATCTCAATCCATTACCAATACCAACTCCGCCACAACGTCACCACCAACCAATTCAGTACCCACCAACCACCACTTACCATACTCCCCAAAATATACCACAACTCATTCCCGATCCTCAAAACTCAACCAATGACTATCATTATACCCAAGTCCCTGGCACCCATCAAAGCAACCCTATATATGTGGAAATTGTTCCTTACCCTATCCAACCAATCTCTTATACACTGGAATCTTCTGAAAGGACTTGCTCATTAAAAACATGGTTGAAGAACTCAAGAAGTTGACGAGCCGAGTTCAGGGTGTCAAAGGCGACAAAGGAATAGAAGGCTTGAACTATGATGATTTATGCATACAGCCAGATGTAGAACTTCTAGAGGGGTAAAAACTCCCCAAGTTCGAGATGTTTGACTGTGATGACCCAAAAGGTCATCACTTATTTTAAAACAAAATTTCTGTGTTCTAAGGCCTTTACAACCTCATTTAGATCCACCTCGAATTGCGTGCGCAGTCCGAGCGCGTAGCCAGAAAGCTTAAATATGATATTCTGTGAAAAACGATAGGTTTTGATTATAAAATGAGCTAATTTGACTCCGGTCAACGTTTTGGGTAAACGGACTCAGACTCGTGATTTGATGGTCCCGAAGGGTCCGTAGGAAAATATGGGACTTGGGCGTATGCCCGGAATCGAATTCCGAGGTCCCAAGCCCGAGAAATGAATTTTTTAAAGGAAATTGTTTAAAGAAATTTGAAATGAAATTTGATTAGAATGTGATGGTATCGGGCCTGTATTTTGGTTTTGGCGTCCGGTACAAGTCTTATATATGCTTTAAGACATTTCTATAGAATTTGGTGAAAAACGGATGTCATATGACGTGATTCAGACTTAAATTGCAAAATTTATGTTTAAAGAAGTTTTGGAGAAAATTTCATTGATCTCGAGACTTAATTTGATGTTCATGATGTTATTTTGATGATTTGATTACACGAGTAGGTCCATATGATATTTTTGAGTTAGTATGACATTTGGTTTGGAGCCCCGAGGGCTCGGGTGAGTTTCGGGATGTTTTTACACTTAGGAAAAAGTTGTAGATTTAGAGAAGTTGCAGGTCTCTGAAGCCAGGTCTCGCGGTCCGCGGTGGAATCTTCGCGGCTGCGGTGGGGACTCCGCGATCGCGGTGGGGACTCCACAACCACGGTGGGATTTGTGCGGTCCACAGTGAGCAAGGCCAAGCCTTCACGACCGTGCTCGATTTCTTGCGGTCCGCGGTGGAGCTCTGTGGTCGCAGTCCTTTTTATGCGGTTCACGGAGAGGGTCTGAGAGGGGTATAAATAGATGAGATTTTCAGTTATTTTGCACTTTTCAAAAACCCCAAAAACATAAGAGGCGATTTTTCAAACAACATTTCTTCTCCAAATCAATTGTAAGTCGTTTTTAACTAGTTTTCTTCAATCATTAACATCTTTTAACATGATTTCAAATTCAAGTCAATTATTTTCCTAGGGGAAATTGGGTGTTTTGGGTAGAACCTAGGTTTTTCAAAAATTGGAGATTTGAACCTCGATTTAAGGTCCGATTTCAAAACAAATTACATATTTGAGCTTGTGGGGGAATGGGTAATTGGGTTTTGGTTCGAACCTCTGGTTTTGACCACGTGAGCCCGAGGCAATTTTGACTTTTTTGGGTAAAACTTTGGAAAACTCATTTTCATGCATTTGAAATTGATTCATTTAGCGTTTATTGATGTAATTAAGTAAACTGTGACTAGATACGAGCAAATTGGCGGTGGAATCAAGGGGTAAAGCTATAATTGAACCTTGAGTTGTGTTCGTGGCATCGAGGTAAGTGTTTGGTCTAACCTTAGCTTGAGGGATTAGGAGTTGTGTCCTATTTGCTATTTGCTTCTTGTCGAGTACGACATATAGGCATAGTGACGAGTATCTATATGTTGGTGTCAAGCATGACCATGAGTCTTATATTGAGATTTTCATGATTTCGTTGTATTATTCATGCCTTGGTGAAGATTTCTAATTGTTGTATAAAGTTTGTGGAAAGAATTGTGACCTATGAATATTGAGGAGCGTTGGCTCAAGTTGTATAGAGAAATTGTGAAAGTATAAGTGACAATTGAACTTTTAGAGCATTGGTTCGAGTTGTGAAATGAATTGTAAAAGTATAAGTGATAATCGAACCTCTAGAGCATTGGATCGAGTTGTGAAGTGAATTGTGAAGTAAAATTGAGAAAGAGAAGGAATCATTAAGTTATCACCCTTGCCGGGCTATTGTTGATTTATTTGTTGTTTCCTTGCCGGGATTTAATTGTTTAACTGTTGTTCCCTTGCCGCGATCTCTATTACTATTTTTTTTATTCCCTTGCCTCTTTGCTTGTGATTGTTGTTTGGGTGAAGAAGAGTGTTAAAGAACGAAGGGTGATGTCATGCATTGTTTGTTATTATGAGGATAGAGTATAAAGCACGAAGGGTGATGCCGTGCCGCACGACATACCATTCTGTGCCGAATCTATTGATATATGGTGAGGAAAGAGAGTAAAAGCACGAAGGGTGATGTCGTGCACATTTTGATTATATGATTGTTTTGGTGAGGACGAGAGTAAAAGCACGAAGGGTGATGTCGTGCACATTTTTATTATATAACTGCTTTGGTGAGGCTGAGAGTAAAAGCACGAAGGGTGATGCCGTGCAATTGTTAATTTCTGCTTCCTTGTTGATATTCTAGTTATGTTATTTCTTTCCTAACTTGATGTCTTGCTATTCGGAACTATTATCTTCCCCGCAGCATGTTCCCCCCCTCCCACATTGACTGGTTATTTCTGTATTTCTTTTCCGCTATATATATATATATATATATATATATATATATATATATATATATATATATGCGCTGCACAGGTTTATTTGGTGGTCTAGTCCTAGCCTCGTCACTACTTCGTCGAGGTTAGGCTAGACACTTATCAGCACATGGGGTCGGTTGTGCTGATACTACACTCTACACTGTGTGTAGATCCAGGAGCAGCTTTCGGACAGTAGTTGGAGAGCTTCCTTCAGTGCACCCGGAGACCCAAGGTATACTGCAGGCGTCCGCAGGCCTTGGCGTCTCCCTCTATCTCTATTTCCTGTTTCTTTATCTTTGTTCAGAAACAATGTATTGTATTTCTTCAGACCTTGTATGTACTAATAGATAGTCTGTGACACTGTGACACCAGGTTTTGGGTATTTGAGGTTTTGAAAGTTGTAATAGACGTAGCCTTAAGATATATAATTGTTGACTTCCATTTATTTATTTAAAATTCCGCTTTTATCATATTATCGACTGTTGTTTGTTAAAAAAACAAAAATGAAAGTGTAGCAAGTAGTCAAGGTTTGACTTGCCTAGCTCCCATTAGTAGGCGCCATCACGACTCCCGAGGGTGGGAAATACGGGTCATAACATTGACGGCGCGGGTGATCCCAGGGTTCATTTGACGACTTATTATGACAAGTTTGTTGGGGTCGGAAAGGATGAAAAGATCCGGATGAAACTTTTTATGAGGAGTCTTACTGGAGATGCTTTGTCCTAGTACATCGGCCAGGATCCCAAGAAATGGTCCAGATGGGTAAGTATGGCATCTGATTTCATGGACCGGTTCAGGTTCAACATAGAAAACGCACCAGATGTTTTCTACATCCAGAATCTCAAGAAGAAATCCACAGAAACCTTCCGCGAATAAGCTACCTGTTGGAAGTCGGAAGCAGCCAAAGTCAGACCCTCTTTGGACGAGGGACAAATGAACAAGTTCTTCGTCAGAGCACATGATCTGTAGTACTATGAAAGAGTGATAATTATTGAAAATCATAAGTTCTCTAATATCATCAAACTCGGGGAAAGAATCGAAGAAGGAATCAAAAGCGGGATGATAACAAACTTTGAGGCACTACAAGCCACAAATAAGGTATTACAATCAGGCGGCATACCAAAGAAGAAAGATGTTGGGACAGTAATGGTGGCTCAAGGCCCGAAATCTCCATACATATACCAAACACCTCCACCCACATACCAAATACCTCCACCCACATATCAAACACCTTCACCCACATACCAAGCACCACCGCCACATATCAACCCTCATCTCCCAGATATTCCCAACCAGCCACTGTCCATCACACCTATAACTCCCAACCATCCCATTTTCAATCACCTCCAACTTGCCAAAACTTTCCAAGACCAAGATCCAATTTCGACCGCAAGCCACCCAGACAATACAACGCCATTGCTGAACCCATCGACCAACTGTATGAAAGGTTGAAAGCCGCTGGTTATGTCACCCCCATTCCTGCTGTGGCATTAGAGAATCCATCCTAATGGGTCAATTTGAACAAAACTTGTGCGTACTACTCCGGTATAAAGGGGTGCGACAGTAAGTCTCTTATCTATCCTTATAAGAGAGTATTCTTCCCATAACTGATCTATTTGCTATTTTTTTCATGATTTAGGTATCGCATATATGCGGAGTGATAAACATATACGCATAGCTAGGTTATAACCTTAGCCGGATAGAATTGGGCTTATGATGTGCCTTATTTGGACTTTATGAATTGTTTATCCATGTTTCTATGATTCTATAACTACGTGATGAATCTTAATCATGATTAGAGACCATGCTAGGGTTATCACTTGTTGATTTGAACATGATGGACTTCTTTGATCATGTTAGGATTTCTAATTTAGTCGTAGTCATGCAATTGCCTTACTTGGCTTTTAATTTATTAGTTGTTAGATTATTTTGCTCATGTGTGATATCATGATGGGACTTAAGAATATAAGATGAGCATATTTAACTGTTATGAAAATTAAAATACATTATTAGCCATAGTCATCTCTTATTCATATAAATATTTATCCTTATTTTATTATTATATCCTGGTACATCTTTATTATATCATCTCACATGCGTATTCATGAGTTTGAGAGCTGAACATAATGTTGAGAATTTTGGAAAAAAGCTAACTGATTTTGTATTCTATCTCTTTTTCAAAAAAGCATTTCTTCAGAATTTTTGTGCTTCCACTATTGGAATTAATTGATGATATAATGCCTTATCCCATGTTCTATTATGCTTCATTTTTATTATGAATTGATAGTACGTGTCAGTGTCGACCCCTTGCCACTACTTTTTCGAGGCTAGATTTTATACTTACTGATTACCTTGATTTTGTATTCATACTATACTTTTGCATTTTTTTCTGCAGGTTTTGAGACAGGTCCTAGTGATACCTATTCACCTAAGTAGGACTATTTGTTGGAGACTCCTTGGTGGGCTGCGTTACTTGATCTGATCCGCAGCACATAGATCCCCCTTGCCTACCTAGTCACCTTTGCCTATTTATTTCCTTTTAAGACAAATGATATTATCAGTTGAGAGATATACTCTTTTTAGATACTATTGATATTGTGATACCGGGTTTTAGGATGTTGTGAGATAGTTATGATCGTATTTAGACCTTGGTTGAGACTTATGCATATGATGATGCTATTTTGAAATTTATTTCACTTTCATATCTATATGATAAATTTGTTAATGACTTAATTATTGGCTTCTATTATTGTTGTTGAGTGTTGGCTTAGCTAGTAAGCGAATTAGGCGCTATTATGACCTTTTGTGGGATTTTGGGTTGTGACAAGTTAGTATCAGAGCTCTAGATTCTAAGATTCTCACAAGTCACGAGCAATCATAGTAGATTCTTATGGATCGATATAGAGACGTCTGTATCTATCTGCAAGAGGCTACAAGGCTTTAGGAACTTTCCCTTTCTTGATTCCTTATACTGCATTAATTATTGTGTAAGTCTGAATCTTTCCATTATGTTATTTTGCAGATGGTGACAACACGTGCTTCAGCAGCAGTAGGTGATGGAGAGGCAGTGCCACCAGCTGTAGCCGTGAGGGGTAGGGCTCGGAGTAAGGCCAAGGCCTCCGCCAGTGGTTGCACAGTCGCAGCTAGGGTCAAGCATCCACTAGAGCCCATGAGCATACTAGGGCAGTGTTAGTGGATCTATCTACAGACTAGGTGGAGGATCAGATAATTGACGATCAGATTGAGCCTCTGGTACCCACTCAAGATCTAGAGGATTTTATTGCTGCACCAGTATTTCAGGAGGCTATGACCAAGATGGTTAGCTTTATTGATGGATTAAATCAGGCTGGAGTGGTTCCAGTAGCCTCAGCCAAATCTCAGGTTGGAAAGGGAGTTTAAACCTCGCCCACTCATACCTTGGAGCATGCAATGGTGATGTTTCAGACGCCGAGAATATTGCCAGCTAGCAGAGAGCAGCCTATTATAGCAGCTAGACTCGTGGTTATGTCTGTCATGTCTTTTGATAAGCAGAAGAGGATGTAGATATTTTAGAGGTTATATCATCCACACTTTGATGGTGACACTTTAGAGGATGCCCACACCTTTCTAGATAGGATGTCATCAGATGCTTCACAATTTGGGCTTGGTAGAGTCCAATGGGTAGGACTTCACTACATTTCAGCTAAGAGAGGCCGCAAGGAGGAGGTGCAAACTTATGAGCTGGGCATGCTAGCAAGTTCAACTCCTCTTTCTTGAACTCAGTTCTCACATTTATTTCTAGAGAGGTACATTTCACACACCAGAAGGGATAAGTTGAGAGGCCAGTTTGAGCGTCTTCAGCGGGATCGCATGACTGTGACTGAGTATGAGACGAGATTCATAGAGCTTTCACCTCCACCAATAGACAAGAGTCACACAATAAACTAATGGAGAGAATGGAGAAGAAAAGGACAGCCTCGAAGATAATTGGAGAATTTGAGATTAGGTGTAAAATTGGGAAAACTAGGGCTTTTAATTAAAGGGACGAGAGGTTACCTTATTTGCTTGTTTTTTTAATACGCTAGAAGTCACATCACATGTTCCATTTTTTCTTTTACATGCCTCTTCCAACTTATGTCCACGATTTCGCAAATGAGTAAAAAATGTTAAATTGGTTCAAATATTGAATCGTACAAGTGTTAAATTTGAATTACTCGTTGACCAAGTATTAAAGTGAAAGAATCCGACAAGTATAAGTGGCCGTTTATGTGTTTTGGCCTAGGCATAAAGTAATATGGGATTAGCCAATTT
The DNA here is from genome assembly GCF_000393655.2 of Nicotiana sylvestris. NCBI lineage: Eukaryota > Viridiplantae > Streptophyta > Magnoliopsida > Solanales > Solanaceae > Nicotiana > Nicotiana sylvestris. The sequence goes on along the minus strand of NC_091065.1, from coordinate 156,002,362 downwards.
ATTACAACACAGTCTCCTCGCGGAGTTCATGCGTAAGTACAGCATATTCCTGCCCTCTTGGAGGAATCTACCGAGAACAGCTCACCCAACCTGCATGCGAGATTCGTCAAGATCCCAACTTTTTGGCGGCTGATTATTTAAATACCAGTCAAACTTATCATAAGCAATTTCCTTTCCTTTTTAATTGATTATTACTCTTTTCTTATTAGTATACAAGAAGATCTATATATATATATATATATATATATATATATATATATATATATACTCCTATATTTTTTAAGCAAATGTGTAAAAGTAGATGGAATGAACAGCTCCCTCAAACAAAACAAAAAGAAAGAAAGTAAAGAACAGTTCTTTTCTAATAGACCCAAACTTTGCTGAAAAGTGGCATCCTTCCTCTTTTTTGCTTTCTCTTTCTTTTGTGACTAGCTGCTTTCATTACTTATGTATTGTTGGTTTAGTTGGTTCAGTACCAATTATAATCCCATCGTGTATATAGCTGTGTATCTGTATAATAAACTTACATCATATAAATAACTGAAAGTAAAAACAAACTGTGTATTGTTGCTATCAAGCTTATCAAAGAGAACATACAATTTGATAAGAAAAAAAGGTCATACATTATCATCCTATAAGGGCTATTACTGAAAACTAGTGTCAGAATATTAATTTTATAAAATTACGATTTAATATATCGTATTATTTTAATAAATACTAGTTGTTATTTATTAATTAATATAGTGAACGTAAATATAACAAAATCTATATAAAATCAAATGATACACATCATATAGTAATCAAATAAATTATTTGTATATTTATTCTTTATTACTTAAGATTATACATTTAATAAAGTGACTTTTTATTAACTTGTCAATTGGCTTAATATTTTGATACTTAAGATTATACATTTAATAAAGTGACTTTTTATTAACTTGTCAATTGGCTTAATATTTTGATACTAGTTCTCTTTTAATATAACAAAGATATAAATATATTTTTACTTTGAAATATTTTTATTTTTTAAACTTATGTTATACTGTTCAAAATTCTTCGATTGTCTAAATATTATCTTTATCCCCCTCATTTCGTACATTATTTTCTACTGTGATATTTGATTAGTTTCTCATTTTGTAGTTTACTGAAAATTTAAATAATATAATTTTTTTTGGCTAAATTATAATTTTGAATTCATCAAAAGTATAAAAAGATAAACCTTGTATTATTTTTATAAAAATCCTACCAATATTTTTAATAGTTACTAATTTGTGTTATATATATATATTCTTTATGTATAATATCCTAATAGTATCTTTATAGTTTGTATTTTTCATTATGAAATTATGAGTTCTATTTATTAACTAGAATTTTCTACATAAGAAATTTAATTAATATATATACATTTTTACGCTATCGCTTGATTTTTTTATTTTTTAGTATTCTTCCTTTATAACTATTTATTTGTTATAATTTTAGTTATGTGTATATGTATGAATTTTCTCATCGTAATTATAATAATAAGTCATATATTTTTATATTTTTTCACAAATTTATATATATATATATATATATATATATATATTGTTCTTTGCTTACCTAATTGTATTATCCATTATTTAATATTATTAAATTGTCATATAAATTTTTAATAAATTACTACTTTAATATAATACAATGAATATAATTTTGTATTATTCTTGAAATTTAACTTGACTTTATCCTGTATGACTTTCTCATAACTATTTTGACATTTAAATTATTATTTATTTACTTAATTTTATCAAATAAATTTAAAGTATGGATAGAATCACATTATCTCTATTTATTATCACGCTATAAGGGCTATTACTGAAAATTGTAAATATTTGCTGGAAGTTAACAAGGCCGCTGTTAAATTATCTAGAGGTTGACAAACCAATATGCAAAATCTTTGTCAAGTGAAGGTGACAAACGTGAAGAAGATTTATTAATTTGGGGAAATGCGTCAAGGAATTAAATTGGGTCTCTCCTTGGCAGATTCGAGTGGTGTAGCTTCTGAAATCTTTTTAAAAAAAAAAATTATATTAGTCTTGTCCAATGTAACCAAAAAAAAAAAGTAATATTTTTTCTGTTATAGCCAAATCATTTATAACTAACAGTCCTCTTCTTCCGTTTGTTCAACAATTGTGATGACCCAAGAGGTCATCACTCGTTTTGAAAGTAAATTCAGTGTTTCGAGGCCTTAAAAATCTCTTTTTGTTTCACCTTGATTTGCGTGCGCAACCCAGACGCGTTTCCTGAAAGCTTTTGCATGAAAACTAAGTAAAATATGGAAATTGGCTTTTAAAATCTAATAAAGTAGACTTTGGTCAACATTCTTGGTAAATGGACCCAGACCCATGATCCAACGGTCTCGTAATGTCCGTAGTAAAATTTGGGACTTGGGCGTATGCCCGGAATCGAATTCCGAGGTCCCAAGCCCGAAAAATGAATTTTTAAAAAAATTATTTTCTGAAAAATATAAAGGTTTTTAGAAGTGAATTGATACATTTTCTTGATGGTATCGAGCTCGTATCTTGGTTCCGAAGTCCGGTACAAGTTTGAAATAATAATTAAGATGAATCTGTAAAATTTGGTAAAGATCAGAGTTGGTTTGGTATAAAATGGACCTATAGTTGAGAAAATAGTAAGTTTGATGTTCTTGAGTGATTTCATGAATTTGAGGTTTAATTCATAGTTGTTGATGTTATTTTGATGATTTGATCGCATGAGCAAGTCTGTATGATGTTTTTGGACTTGTGTGCATGTTTGGTTTGGAGCCCGAGGGCTCGGGTGAGTTTTGGATAGGCTACAGAGTAAAATTGGACTTAGGAGCAAGTGCTGGTATCTGGTATTTTTGCCCAGGCCTCTGATCTCGCAATTGCGAAGAGGACAGGCTTGGTAATTGCCACCCCAGTGTCGCAAATATCAACCAAGCCTGGGCAGGCCTTGGTCGCAAATACGACCATTTCTCGCAAATGCGATGTCGCAAATGCTACTAGTCCCTCGCAAATGCGAAGGTGATGGATTTTCCCTTGGAAGCAAATGCGAAAGATTCTTCGCATTTGCAAAGACAGCAGGTCCTGAAGGGGGTCGCAATTGCGAACTCTGGTCGCAATTGCGACATCTGCGACCAGTGAATTAGGACTTAGATGCATTTTTCTTTATTTTTCAAACTCTCTCTAACCCTAATCTCTCTTGGGCGATTTTCTAAAGAATAGTTCTTCTCCAAATCAATTATAAGTTGTTTATAACTCATTTTCTTTAATCAATAACATCTTTTCATATGATTTCAATTCAAAATCAAGGGTTTTAATGGGGGAAATTGGGTGTTTTGTGTAGAACTTAGGATTTTTAATTTTTAGGGATTTGGACCTCGATTTGAGGTTCGATTTCAAAACAAATTATGTATTTGAGTTCGTGGGTGAATGGGTAATCAGATTTTGGTTTGAACCTCGGATTTTGACCATGTCGGCCCGGGGTCGATTTTTGACTTTTTGGGGAAATCATTGGAAACCCTATTTTCATGCATTAGAATTGATTAATTTAGCATTTATTGATATCGTTAAGTAATTTGTAGCTAGATACAAGCGAATTGGTGGTGGAAACAAGAGATAAAGCGATAGTTGAGGCTTGAATTGTGTTCGTGGCATTGAGGTAAGTGTTTGGTCTAACCTTAGCTTGAGGAATTAGGGGTTGTGTCTTATTTGCTATATGTTAATTGTTGAGTACGACTTATAGACATGGTGACGAGTATTTATATGTTGGTGTCAAGCATGCCCGTGAGTCTTATATTATGATTAATGTGACTCTGTTTCGTATTGTCCATGCTTTATATGATGATGTCTATTGTTGAACAAGGCTTGTGGAAGTATTATTAGTAACTGAACATTGTAGAGCGTTGGCTCAAGTTGAGAATTGAGTTGTGAAATAAATATGGAAAAGAGAAGAGGTTTATGATATTGTCTCCCTTGCCGGGATGTTATTGCTTTTGATATTATCTCCCTTGCCGGAATGTTATTACTCATGATATTATTTTCTCTGCCGTGATTTTATTGTGATATTATTCATTCCCTTGCCCAAATTATTTTGTGAGTGTTGCTTAGGTGAGGAAGAGTGTAAAGCATGAAGGGTGATGTCGTGCATGATTTTGAGAGTGTTAATGCACGAAGGGTGATGTCGTGCCAATATTATGAGGTAAAAGCACGAAAGGTGATGACGTGCCGCACGATGTACAATGTTGTGCCATGATATGAGTAATAATGCACAAAGGAAAATTCCGTGCCATGATTATGTGAGGTAAAAGCACGAAGAGTAATGCTGTGCTGATTATATTGATTCTTATGGTGAGGACAAGAGTAAAAGCATGAAAGGTAATGTCGTGCACTTGTCTTTGATTTTCGATTCTTGCTGATAATTGCATTATGGTTTTCTTTACATTTATCTGTTGGTTTTTTGACATTACTTGTTGTTCCCCGCAGCATGTTTCCCCCTCCTATCCTTAACTGTAAATTTTTGCCTTTATTTTTCCGCTGTATATAATTTAACTGCACAGGTTCATTTGGTAGTCTTGTCCTAGTCTCGTTACTACTTCGGCGAGGTTAGGCTAGGCACTTACCAACACATGGGGTCGGTTGTGCTGATACTATACTCTACACTGTGTGCAGATCCCGGTGCTGCAGCTTTTGGACCGCAGTGAGGTTGCTGCCTTCAGTCCACCAGGAGACCCGAGGTAGTCCTGCAGGCGTTCGCAGGCCTTGGCGTCTCCTTCTATATTTCCATATTGTTTCTTTTATGTATTTCAGAAATAGCCTTGTATTTATCTTCGACCCCTATTTGTAGTATTCCTAGACAGTCTATGAGATTGTGACACCAGTTTTGGGTAGCTTATGTTTATGGAATTGTATCGGTATTATTTTAAATTGTTACATTTCATTCTTCTACTTTATTATTTCCGCTATTTATATAATGTTAATTCACAACTGTTAAAAAATTAAAAATGGAAAAAGGTAAAATATTTGGAATGATTGGCTTGGTAGCTTTCACTAGTAGGCGCCATTCACAACTGATTCTCATGTCCGGCATGTCCATTATGTGTTCCCTAGACGGGTTCACATCATTTTGAATTTCCACCTCGGTATCTTGAATATCAGTCCTCACTTCTTCATTCACATTCGCATCAATCACATTTTCAATCACCAAAGGAACTTTATCTTCTTGCAACTCAACATCATCACCTCAAAATTTGCTTTTACTTGGAGGCATTCACATCACCACCTCGTCCACTCCTTGTAGTTACCGCTATAACATGATTGTTCCCACCTTTAGGGTTTACTACCGTATCACTTGGTAGAGCACCCTTAGGGCGAATGTTCAAGGACTGTGAGATTTGGCCCAACTGAACCTCCAAATTTCGAATCGAGGTATTATGGGAAGAAAACTGAGCATCGGAATCCGCACTTTTTTTCATCATCTGTTCGAACATCATTTCAATTCTCCCCATATCATTGTTAGAAGAACTGGGACCTTGAGATGGAAATAGGGGTGGATTGTTCGGTTGTTGGTACATTGGGGGCCTTTGAAAGCCTTGCCTCCGATTTCCTTGGTTTCCATTATTCCATCCACCTTGATTGTTGTTTCCACCCCAATTATTATTACCATTCCAATTTTCTTGATTGTTTTGATTGCCCCAGTTGGAGTTTTGGTTGTTGTTCCCCTAATTACCATTGCCTTGTTGTTGATTACCCCAATTGCCTTGGGGTCTCCATTGTTATTGGTTGGAATAATTGACAATTTGGCCTTGATAATTATTCAAGTATTGCACCTCTTCACTTTGTTCATCAAAACCATCATCTTGAAATCCACCACAATCATTGTCAAATTGCTCCGAACTCCCTTGGTTCTATTGACCTCTTTGTTTTCTTTTGTTGACAAGCATGTTAACACCCTCCATGGCATTCACTTGGCGAGGATTTTGAACTTGTTGCAACTGTGCCTTTTCTAGTTGGTTCATAGTAATTGTCAACTCAGCTATAGCCTGCCCATGATCATGTAACTCTTTGTGCAAATAAGTGACCGTGGGGTCACCCTGAGGCACGTTGGCTCTACTTTGCCACGCAGAAGAAGTGTCAGCCATCTCGTCAAGTATGTCACAAGCCTCATCATAAGACAACTTCATAAAGTTGCCCCCAGCAAGTTGGTTCACTATGCATTGGTTTGTTGTGTTAATGTCCCGGTAAAAGGTTTGTTGGATCATCGCCTCGGTCATATCATTGTTGGGGCATTCCTTCACCATTGTTCTATAATGCTCCCAAATCTCATGCAAAGGTTTCGTGGGCTCTTGCTTGAATGCCAAGATCTCATCTCTCAATGCAGCCATATGCCCTGGTGAGAAAAATTTTGCAATGAACTTATCCGCCAACTCATTCCAAGTAGTGATGGAATGGTTGGGAAGTCTCTCAAGCCAATCAAGTGCTTTCCCTCTAAGTGAAAATGGGAAGAGTCTCAACCGCAATGCATCCTTGGACACATTAGTTTGCTTGCTCTCTCAACATGTATCCACGAACCCCTTGAGATGTTTGTAAGCATTTTGATTTACAGCGCCCGTGAAATACCCACGCTGCTCCAGCAAAGTCAGCATCACATTGGTTATTTGAAAATTGCCCGCCAGATTCGGGGTGGGACAATTGCACTTGCATAGCCTTGGTTTGGAAGCACTCTCGGAGCCACTTTTGGAGATGGCGGGGGAGGGTCTGAAATATTATCATTGGCCTGGCGGTCTCTCCTTTGTCCTTGAGGCACAATAGGGACCTCAGCTTCAACATTGTCATCTACTTCCTCCCCCAGCAGAAGATCTCCAAGAGGTGCATTGTTTAAGTTTGCTACCATTTTGTACCTGAAGTTGTGACACAAATAAATTAGTAACACAAAAGGAAAGAAGAACAGTACACAAAACTATTTAGATAGATAGCCAAAACCGTTAGCTCCCCGGCAACGGCGCCAAAAAGTGATCGAGGCCAACCCTGCACTACTATTGAGTAGCGAGAGAGGTCGAAGCAGCTTTTACCCGATTAAGGTCGGGATCGATTTCTACAAGGAGCTAGATATTGGAGTCGGGTGTCTATCTAAATGAGAGATGCGTATTTGCTCCAAATTGCACTTCTACACATTTTTGGTTTTGATTATGATTCTAATTTTATAAAACTACAATGCTCAACTAAACTAAAATAAGCTAAGGTTAAACTATTGCGAGTTGTTCAAATGATTAAAAGGCACTAGGGTAGTGACTTTCGCCTAGGTGGTCAATTGATGGATACTTGAGTTTAAGGCGTGATTGTCACATTTGGGGAGTATGATATAACCATTGCACGATTCTACTCACTCTATACCTCTCGGTAGTTCGAGTGATTTCGACCGAATTGACCTTTTCAAAACCAATTGGGTATGCAAATTTTCACAAGCAATCAAGGTTCAAGTCGGGTATTAGTATCTCTAGGTTTAACCCTTTAATTGGGGCTATCAATCTTTTGAGTACGCCCCAATTCCTTGTTGGATCAATTTCAGAGACTTAGGCTCTCTTTCTCAAGAAGAGCCAAAGTCAACTAAACACAAACTAGTATTTGCAATCACTAATTCAGCAATTAAACATGAAATTAGTCCAAATAACAAACATCCATAGATAATCAAGCATCAAAACACAAGACCCATCAATTACCCACACTAGGGTTGAGCCACAACCCTAGCTTATGGATCTAGCTACTCATAGTTAGAGAAGAAAACAAAGAAATAGATGAATAAAAACTCATATTAATTAATTGCTAAATTAAATTTGAAGATTCAATGTTGAAATGAAGCTAAAATTACTCAAAACAGATAAAAGAAGTGAAGTCACGAGTGCAACTCTGTCCAAAAACTATCTGATGACCTAAAAATGGGAAAAGAAGCTGTTTATACTAAGCTAAAAATTCTAGACAAAAATACCCCTATGGGCTAGTGCGGACTGCATAAAATCAAGTGTGGTCGCACTAAGGCTCTTGACTTGAATATCCAGCTATCTGAACTTGGGAAATGCGGACCGCGCAGAATCGGGTGCGGCCGCTGTGGCTTCTAGTGCGGTCTGCATGAAATGGAGCACAGACCGCATTGGGCTTCAATCTTCAAACTGGCAATTCTCTGAACCTTGGCTCTGCGGACCGCACTGAATTGAGTATGGCCGCAGTAAATCCAATGCGGACCACAAGAAAATCTTTTGCGGCTGCATTGCCTTTTGGCCTGAGATGCACACTCTTTGAACTTCACTTGTGTGGACCGCATAGAATGGTGTGCGGTCGCATTGGCTTTGATTGATTGAGCTTTTCCTTGACTTGGCACTTGTGCAAGTTTCACTCTTTTTTGAGTTGATCTTTGACATCTTGTCACCTTGTTGATCAAACCTGCAATCAAGCACAACTTGTGAGCCTTTGGGACTATTTTGTACACATTTCTAATCAAAAATTGAGCATGAAGGAGTGTAAAATGCATCACAATTCCTAGTTGTTAGTTCCAGCAGGACCAGCTCAGGTCCCAGAGGGGTTCATCGCCACCCCGGTACTTCAAGATGCTCTGGACCGTCTAGTGGGACATATGGAGAGTGTCGGTCAGGTAGGTTTGCTTCTTGTAGCACCAGCCATCTCTCAGGATGGAGGAGGAGCCCAGACTCCTGCTACTCGCACTCTGGAGCAGATGGCTCCCCAGTTTCAGACTCTAACAGCTCAGCCAATTGGGGTAGTTCAGCCTAGTGTTGTGGCACAGACTGGAGAGGGGCCAGCTATGTCTGCTGATGCCTTGTGGAGATTGGACAGGTTCACCAAGCTCTTCACTACTAATTTTGGTGGTACATCTTCTGAGGATCTCCAAGATTATTTGGACAACTGTCATGAGGTTCTTCGGAACATGGGGATAGTGGAGACCAATGTGGTCGACTTTGCTGCTTTTAGTTTGTCTGGATCTGCCAAGACTTGGTGGAGATATAATTGTTTGGCTAGACCAACTGGGTCACCAACTTTGACTTGGGATCAGTTCTCTCAGATATTTCTGGAGAAGTTTCTTCCTATCACTTATAGGGAGAACTATCGGAGGCAGTTTGAGCGTCTCCAGCAAGATTCTATGACTGTCACTTAGTATGAGACCAGATTCATTGACTTGGCCCGTCATGCTCTTCTTATACTTCCCACAGATAGAGAGAGAGAGAGAGAGAGAGAAGGTTCATTGAGGGACTCGTTCAGCCTATTTGATTGCAGATGACTAAGGAGACAGGGAGCGAGATTTCTTTTCAGGATGCGGCCAATGTATCTAGGAGAGTTGAGATGGTTCTATCGTAGGGGGGTGGTTAGGGGTCTGACAAGAGGCCTCGTCATTCGGGCAGGTTCAGTGGTGCCTCATCTGGAGGTAGGGATTCTTTTGGTAGAGGCCATTCTTCCAGGCCGTTTCATTCAGAACGTCAGGCTTCTCATGGTGCTCCAGGTGGCCGTGGTTCTTATATGCAGTATTCAGATCAGTTGTCCTATAGTGAACCGCCAGATCCTATTAGTGCACCTCCGCTTCAGAGTTTTTAGAGTGGTTATTTAGGTCGTCAGGGTCAGCAGTCTCAGTAGCCAAGGGCTTGTTATACTTGTGGCAATACAAGGCATATTGCTAGGTTTTGCCCTCGAGCACCAAGCAACTCTCAACATCAGGGTTCCCGTGCCATGGTTTAGGCACCGAGTGTTACACCGCCTGCTCAGCTTGTTAGAGGTGGAGATAGAGGTGCTAGAGGTGGAGGTAGAGGTATTAGAGGTGGAGGTCAGGCCGCTAGAGGTGGAGACCAGCCAGCAGGAAGCCATCCCAGAGATGTAGTTCAGAGTGGTGGGGCCAAGCCCCGATGTTATGCTCTTCCAGCTAGGCCTGAGGCTGAGGCTTCCGATGCAGTTATCACAGGTACTGTTCTGGTTTGTAGTAGAGATGTTTTAGTTCTATTTGATCCAGGGTCTACATACTCCTATGTGTCATCTTATTTTGCACAGTATCTGCTCATGCCTAGTTAGTCTTTGAGTGATCATGTATATGTGTCTACACCGGTGGGTGATTCTATTGTGGTAGATCATGTTCATCGTTCATGTATAGTTGTGATTTGGGGTCTTGAGACTCGAGTAGATTTGTTACTTTTGGACATGGTTGATTTTGATATCATATTAGGGATGGACTGGTTATCACCTTACCATGCTATTTTGGACTGCCATGCCAAAACTGTGACCGTAGCCTTGCCGGGTTTACCTTGTTTAGAGTGAACAGGGACTCCTGGTCATTCCACTCGTAGGGTTATCTCATAAATGAAGGCTCGGTGTATGGTTTATGAAGGATATTTGGCCTATTTGGCGTATGTTCGTGATTCTAGTATCGAGGTTCTTTCTGTAGATTCTGTGCCTATTGTTCGTGAGTTTCCTAAGGTATTTCCTTCAGACCTGCCGAGTATGCCACCCGACAGATATTGACTTTTGCATTGATTTGGCTCCGGGCACTCAGCCCATTTCTATTCCACCGTATCGTATGGCCCCGCCTGAGTTGAAAGAATTGAAGGAGCAATTGCAAGACTTGATTGATAAGGGCTTTATTATACCTAGTGTCTCGCCTTGGGGTCCGCCGGTTTTGTTTGTTAAGAAGAAGGACGGATCGATGAGGATGTGTATGGATTACCGGCAGTTGAACAAGGTTACAATCAAGAATAAGTATCCATTACCGAGGATTGATGATTTGTTTGATCAGATTCAGGGTGCCAAGGTATTTTCAAAGATTGTATCTGGCTACCATCAGTTGAGGATTAGGGCATCTGATATCCCTAAGACAACTTTCCGCACTCGGTACGGGCATTATGAGTTCTTGGTGATGTCGTTTGGGTTGACAAATGCCCCAATAGCTTTTATAGATTTAATGAACTAAGTGATCAATCCTTATTTAGATTCGTTTGTGATAGTCTTCATTGATGATATTTTGATCTATTCCTGTAGCCGGGAGGAGCATGAGCAACATCTGAGAGTTGTTCTTCAGACTTTGAGAGATAGCTAGTTGTATGCTAAGTTTTCGAAGTGTGAGTTATGGTTGAGTTCAGTTGGATTCTTGGGTCACGTTATTTTAGTAGAGGGTATTTAGGTGGATCCGAAGAAGATAGAGGCAGTCAAGAACTGGCCTAGACCCGCGTCAGCTACAGAGATCCGGAGTTTCTTGGGTTTGGCAGGCTACTACCGTCAGTTTGTGGAGGGGGTTTCGTCTATTGCAGCCCTGATGACCAGGTAGACCCAGAATGGTGCCTAGTTCAGGTGGTCAGATGAGTGTGAGACGAGCTTTTAGAAGCTCAAGACAGCCTTGACTATGGCGCTGGTGTTGGTTTTGCCCACAAGTTCAGGGCCATATACAGTTTATTGTGATGCATCTCGTATTGGACTTGGTGCGGTGTTGATGCAGGATGGCAAGGTCATTTCTTATGCTTCACGACAATTGAAGATTCATGAGAAAAATTATCCAGTTCATGATTTGGAGTTAGCAGCCATTGTTCACGCATTGAAGATTCGGAGGCATTATCTGTATGGCGTGTCATATGAGGTGTTCACAGATCACAAGAGTCTACAGTATTTGTTCAAGCAGAAGGAGCTAAATTTGAGGCAGAGAAGGTGGTTGGAGCTATTGAAAGACTATGATATTACCATCTTATATCATCCGGGAAAGACCAATTTGGTAGTCGATGCATTGAGTAGAAAGTCAGCCAGTATGGGCAGTCTTGCGTATATTCCGGTCGGTGAGAGACCGCTTTCTTTGGATGTTCAGGCTATGGCCAATTAGTTCGTGAGGTTGGATGTTTTTGAGCCCAGCCGTGTGTTAGCTTGCACAATCGCTCGTTCTTCATTATTTGAGCGTATCCGAGATCGGTAGTAAGATGATCCCCATTTGTGTGTCCTTAAGGACACAGTGCAGCACAAAGGTGTCAAGCAGGTTACAGCTGGAGATGATGAAGTTTTGAGGATGCAGGGTCGAGTTTGCGTGCCTAATGTAGATGAACTTCGAGAGTTGATTTTAGAGGAGGCCCATAGTTCCCGTTACTCTATTCATCCGGGTGCCGCTAAGATGTATCAAGATTTGCGGCAATATTATTGGTGGAGGAGGATGAAGAAGGATATTATTACATATGTGGCTCGGTATTTGAATTGTCAGCAGGTAAAGTACGAGCATTAGAGACCTGGTGGTCTGTTCTAGAAGATTGAGATTCCTAAGTGGAAGTGGGAGCATATCACTATGGACTTTGTTGTTGGACTCCCACGGACTCAGAGGAAGTTCGATGCAGTGTGGGTTATTGTTGATAGGCTGACCAAGTCAGCACATTTCATTCATGTGGCAGTTTCCTATTCTTCTGAGAGGTTAGCTGAGATCTATATCCGGGAGATTGTTCGTCTTCATGGTGTGCCCGTGTCTATCATTTCAGATCGAGGTACACAGTTTACCTCACATTTCTAGAGGGCAGTTCAGGGAGAGTTGGGCACATGGGTCGAGTTGAGCACATCATTTCATCCTCAGACGGACGGGCAGTCCGAGCATACTATTCAGATTTTGGAGGATATGCTCTGAGCTTGTGTCATTGACTTTGGGGGCTCGTGGGATCAATTCTTGCCTTTAGCGGAGTTTGCCTACAACAACAACTACCAGTCAAGCATCCATATGGCTCCTTATGAAGCTTCATATGGTAGGCGGTGTCGGTCACCGGTTGGATAGTTTGAGCCAGGAGAGGCTCGGTTGTTGGGTACGGATCTAGTACAGGATGCCTCGGACAAGGTCAGGATCATTCAGGATAGGCTTCGTACAGCTCAATCCAGGCAAAAGAGTTATGCCGACCGTAAGGTTCGTGATGTCGCATTCATGGTCAGCGAGCAGGTGTTGCTTCGGGTGTCGCCTATGAAGGGCGTGATGAAGTTTGGGAAGAGGGGCAAGCTTAGCCCTAGATTCATTGGCCCGTTTGAGATTCATGATCGAGTGGGAGAGGTGGCTTACAGACTTGTGTTGCCGCTAAGTTTCTCAACCGTGCATCCAGTGTTTCATGTGTCCATGCTTCGGAAGTATCATGGTGATCCATCCTACGTGTTAGACTTTAGCACTGTCCAATTGGACAAGGACTTGTCCTATGAGGAAGAGCCAGTAGTTATTCTAGACCAACAGGTTCGTCAGTTGAGATCGAAGAGTTTTCCTTCTATTCGTGTTCAGTAGAGAGGTTAGCTTGCTAAGGCAGCAACCTGGGAGTTCGAGTCTGATATGCAGAGCCGATATCCCTATCTTTTCTCCGACTCAGGTACTTTTCTTATGTCCGTTCGAGGACGAACAATTATTTTAGAGGTGGAGAATGTGATGACCTTTTGGGTCATCACTCGTTTTGAAAGTAAATTCAGTATTCTGAGGCCTTAAAAACCTCTTTTTATCTTACCTCGATTTGCATGCGCAGTCCGGACGCGTTTCCGAAAAGCTTTTATGTGAAAACTAAGTAAAATATGGAAATTGGCTTTTAAAATTAAATAAAGTTAACTTTGGTCAACATTCTTGGTAAACAGACCCGAACCCGTGATCCGACGGTCTTGTAGGGTCCGTAGTAAAATTTGAGACTTAGGCGTATGCCCGGAATCGAAATCCGAGATCCCAAGCCATAGAAATGAATTTTTAAAGAAAATTATTTTCTAGAAAATATAAAAGTTTTTAGAAGTAAATTGATACATTTTCTTGATGGTATCGGGCCCGTATCTTGGTTCTGAAGCCCGGTACAAGTTTGAAATAATAATTAAGATGATTCTGTAAAATTTGGTAAAGATCGGAGTTGGTTTGGTATAAAACGGACCTATAGTTGAGAAAATAGTAACTTTTATGTACTTGAGTGATTTCATGAATTTGAGGTTTAATTCATAGTTGTTGATGTTATTTTGATGATTTGATCGAACAAGCAAGTCCGTATGATGTTCTTGGACTTGCGTGCATGTTTGGTTTGGAGCCCCAAGGGTTCGGGTGAGTTTTGGATATGCCACGGAGTGAAATTGGACTTAGGAGCAAGTGCTAGTATTTGGTATTTTTGCCCAGGCCTCTGATCTCGCAATTGCGAGATCAGGCTTCTCAATTGCGAAGAGGACAGGCTTGCTAATTGCGACTCCAGTGTCGCAAATGAGAACCAAGCCTGGGCAGGCCTTGGTCGCAAATGCGACCATTTCTCGCAAATGCGATGTCGCAAATGCGACTAGTCCCTCGCAAATGCGAAGGTGACCGGATTTTCCCTTGGTCGCAAATGCGACAGATTCTTCGCATTTGCGAAGACAATAGGTCTTGAAGGGGTTTGCAATTGCGAATCCTGGTCGCAAATGCGACATCTGCGACCAGTTAATTAGCACTTGGACACATTTTTCTTCATTTTCAAACTCTCTCAAACCCTAAGCTCTCTTGGGCGATTTTCTAAAGAATAGTTCTTCTCTAAATCAGTTGTAAGTTGTTTCTAACTCATTTTCTTTAATCTATAACATTTTTTTACATGATTTCAATTCAAAATCAAGGGTTTTCATGGGGGAAATTAGGTGGTTTGTGTAGAACTTAGGATTTTCAATTTTTGGGGATTTGGACCTCGATTTGAGGTCCGATTTCAAAATAAATTATGTATTTGAGTTCGTGGGTGAATGGGTAATCGGGTTTTGGTTCGAAGCTCGAATTTTGGCTATGTAGGTCCGTGGTCGATTTTTGACTTTTTGGGAAAATCATTGGAAAACCTATTTTCATGCATTAGAAATGATTCATTTAGCATTTATTGATATCGTTAAGTAAATTGTGGCTAAATACAAGCGAATTGGTGGTGGAAATAAGAGGTAAAGTGATAGTTGGGGCTTGAATTGTGTTTGTGGGATCCAGGTAAGTGTTTGGTCTAACCTCAGCTTGAGGGATTATGAGTTGTGTCTTATTTGCTATGTGTTAATTGTTGAGTACGACGTATAGGCATGGTGACGAGTATCTATACGCTGGTGTCAAGCATGCCCTTGAGTCTTATACTATGATTAATGTGACTCTGTTTCGTATTGTCCATGTTTTATATGATGATTTCTATTGTTGAACAAGGCTTGTGGAAATATTATTGGTAATTGAACATTGTAGAGCGTTGGCTCAAGTTGAAAATTGAGTTGTAAAGTAAATGTGGAAAAGAGAAGAGGTTTATAATATTGTCTCCCTTGCCGAGATGTTATTGCTTTTGATATTATCTCCCTTGTCGGGATGTTATTACTCATGATATTATTTCCCTTGTCGGGATATTGTTGTTATGCTAATGTTCCCTTGCCGAGATTTTATTGTGATATTATTGATTCCCTTGCCCAAATTGCTTTGTGATTGTTGCTTGGGTGAGGAAGAGTGTAAAGCATGAAGGGTGATGTCGTGCATGATTTTGAGAGTGTTAATGCACGAAGGGTGATGCTGTGCCAATATTGTGAGGTAAAAGCACAAAGGGTGATGTCGTGCCGCACGATGTACAATGCCGTGCCATGATATGAGTGATAATGCACGAAGGAAAATTCCGTGCCATGATTATGTGAGGTAAAAGCACGAAGAGTGATGCCGTGCCGATTATATCGATTCTTATGGTGATGACGAGAGTAAAAGCACGAAGGGTGATGCCGTGCACTTGTC
Source organism: Nicotiana sylvestris (assembly GCF_000393655.2). Taxonomy (NCBI): domain Eukaryota; kingdom Viridiplantae; phylum Streptophyta; class Magnoliopsida; order Solanales; family Solanaceae; genus Nicotiana; species Nicotiana sylvestris. The sequence continues at coordinate 155,986,642 of NC_091065.1, read as the reverse complement.
TTTGATTTCTGATTCTTGCTGATAATTGAATTATGGTGTTCTTTAAATTTATCTGTTGGTTTTCTGATGTTAATTGTTGTTCCCCGCAGCATGTTTCCCCCTCCTATCCTTAACTGTAAATTTCTGCCTTTATTTTTCTGTTGTATATAATTTAACTGCACAGGTTTATTTGGTAGTATTGTCCTAGTCTCGTCACTGCTTCGCCGAGGTTAGGCTTGGCACTTACCAGCATATGAGGTCGAGTGTGCTGATACTACACTCTGCATTGTGTGCAGATCCCGGGGCTGCAGCTTTTGGACCGCAGTGAGGTTGCTGCCTTCAGTCCACCAGGTGACCCGAGGTAGTCCTGCAGGTGTCCGCAGGCCTTGCCGTCTCCTTCTATCTTTCCATACTGTTTCTTTTATGTATTTCAGAAACAACCTTGTATTTATCTTCGGACCCCTATTTGTTGTATTCCTAGACAGTCTGTGAGATTGTGATACCAATTCTGTATATCTTATGTTTATGGAATTGTATCAGTATTATTTTAAATTGTTACCTTTCATTCTTCCGCTATATTATTTTCGTTGTTTATATAATGTTAATTCACAACTGTTAAAGGATTAAAAATAGAAAAAGGTAAAATATTTGGAATGATTGGCTTGTCTAGCTTTCACTAGTAGGCGTCATCACGACTCTCGATGATGGTAAATCCGGATCGTGATAACAATTGTATTTGCAGGTTGAAAATTTGGAACTCAGCTCTTGCAAATCGCCTATCGCATATGCCTTTATGTTATTTAATTGCCTATTCTCTACATATATACACAATTGAAAAAGTGCTTTACATTGCTTTTTGCTACGTGCAAAGTTTGCCTTTTCCCCCCTTCTCTTTTCTCTTAGTTGTCTAGCCTGCTATTAGTAATTATAAATCAAAGGATATCGTTGTACTATGCTCCATTTGGTAACATGGTAATCTATCACTGTCAGCTCCACTTGTTTGTGCTTTCTATATTAGTAATTGTTCATATTTTGGTGGGCTCGTATGAGAGCTATCAAATAGAATATGCAGTAATTTACCCCAACTTAACAAGTGCTACTACTTTTTCGAATGGTCTTCGGGGAATGCGATAGTTGCTTTAATATTAAAAGAATTTAATTAACTGCCATTGATTTTATTAAGGAAAGGTATGTAAGGTTGTTAACTAGACTCGTTATATTTTCGTGCCTTCTGGGTCGTTTGGTAGGGTGTATAAAAATAGTACTGAATAAAGTGTATTAGTAATGTGAGATTAGTTATGTTGTGATTATTTTCTTATCAACTGTTTGGTTTGATCTATTAAAAATAACATGCATTGCATAATTTTCTTTTAAAATTATTTGTTTACGAAAATATCATCTTAAGGTTTTGAAAGGGCAGTTTTATCTTTATACATGCTTATCCATGTATTATGAACTCATGGTATTGCTAATGCCACGATTATCTATATATACGAATAATACTGAATATAGTGTATAACTAATACAAGTATTAATTATACATATATATTGAAAAATACTACCAAACAAGAGATTAATGATACTAAAGCTACTACATATATTAATTTTCCTAATACATCCTACCAAACGACCTCTTATTGTCTTTATTGAGCCCTATAGAATTATATATGGAGCATACACTACACTCTACTATACTTATGGTGCAAAGAATGAGAAATGATATGAACTGTAGGCTAAATTTCTTTTTTTTCTAAGGTCCAGACTGTAGGCTAAAGTTGAATGATTTTGACATCTACATATTGCCAAATTATGGTGTGTTTTGGCAATTAATTAAACTACATTCTAGGGTGTGTGTCGCATATTAAGTTGTCCGAGCAAAAAAGAGAAGGAAAGTTGGAAGAACACACTCAGGTTAAGGGTTGTTTTATGGAATATGAAATACTTCTCGATAGAGGGGCATAACAAATTGCTGATTGGAATTTCAGATTTTATTCAAATTCTAAAGAGAAAAAGATTCTCGCCATATATAGGCCAATAGAGCTTTTCTCAATGGGTTCAATTCAATTGAACCCAATATTGTTGACTCGGATGTAATATATATGTGAAGACTTAATAAATTTTTAAGAAGTACTCGACCGTTTCAATTTATGTAGACTTATTTGATTGGGCACGGAGTTTAAGAAAGAGATGAGACTTTTGAACTTGTTGTGTAAAATTAGACACATATATTTTGTGTGGTTATAAATCATTGCATAAATGTAAATTATTTTCAAATATGGAAAGTGGTCATTCTTTTTGGCACAGACTAAAAAGGAAATAGGTTCATATAAATTAACGGAGGGGGTATTAAATTTTGAATTTGTAATTTCATAAACACAATTGATTCAATGGTGAAGATTTAAAAATTAAACTCATCGAATTCAACTTCTTAATTCACGTCTCTCATTCTAGATCTTATATCTTTTCAAATATTTTTATTTGGGAGAGGAAAGAGGAATCCATTGCGTGAACCATCACTTAAGGTACAATAAGTTTATTCCAGACCATAATTGTACTAAAATGAAATGTACATTTTATATTTACATAGTACATACACGTACATTTCTTCCTAGTGAAAATACACTTCCAAGCTTTAAGTAATATCCTAAAAAATGTCACCAACCCTAGATTTACAAGAGAGAATGCTAACTGCATAACTAACTTTATGTACCTATAAACACATGGATTTAAGCTATATACACTAATAGTGCGATTTACACTATCAGTATAACTTAACATGTCGTAGCAGGTTGTTCTGCGACTAATTTTCAGGTAACTAGCTCACGTACTATGAACAGTTACCTTTAGTTATGACTAGACAGTGTAAACGAAAAATATTTACACCAATATTTTCATTCCGAAAAGAATGACCTATACCAGGGCTGTGATCTTTGAGATCATCTAAGCTTCCTTTAGGCCCTGAAATAGAGGAATTTTTGCTTTTCCTTTTGCTGTTAAAGTCAGTTGCAGAGTTTTGCTTTGAGTTGATAACTTGACTTCCATGATTTTCTTTTTCTCTTGGGTTATGAGTTGAATCAAACTCCTGTTTCTTCAATGCTTTTAGTTGTCTTCCCTCAGCAAATAGAATATGATGGCTAGTAATTATTGCAAGAAAGAAAATACTTATATAGATATGCTGAATACAGGCCATAGAGAAATTTGCAATAGAGATTTGTTAAGATGAAATGGATGTTTGAGTGCTCTAGGAAGTGTGTGTTATTCAAAACTACATTTGCTAATTGGTATTGTGTTAAGAATGCTGTACATTTTATGCTTCTCCCTATATATAGGCATATAAAACCATACAGTGCAATTTCATTTCTTAATAAGGAATTCTCCTATGGTAGCATCAATTTGAGTGATCCACGTTCCTTCAAAATGTTTGGAAATGGCCAAATACATATGCAGCCCTTAAACTTGGCTCTAATTTTCATTTAGACACTCTAACTAAGACATGTACCTATTGAACACTCCAACCCTAACAAAATTGTGCCTATTAAGCACCTCAGACAATATGTATAAAATAAATAATAGCCACGTGGAAGTTAAAAAAAAACTCTCTCCACATTGGATACCCTTTCCCGCCGTTCATCTATCTTCTTCGTTACTTTCCTTTTACTCTTGTGCTTTTGGTTTTTCTTCTTTCCTCCTCTTCTTCGTTTCATCTTTCCCCTCTTTTCTTCTAAATCTCTGTCCAAAACCTACAGCTTTACCTACTTTCTTTTTGTCTTCTAAAATTTATTTCACATCACAGAACCCTTTTCTTCACCTAATCACTATTCATCACCCGGTACTTATCTTCGATCTCCATTTGGTACAAAATTAAGGTCATGTGCGGCAATGGAATCGTTAATTCTTGTTGTATTTAATTCAATAATCCTGATGTCACAATATAGAGAGTATAAGGGCCGCTATTCTGGAGTGTTTGGATAGCCAAGAATGGAGAATAAAGTGGGCGCCATTGATGGATGGTGTTTTTTAATCTTCAGTATTTAAAAAAGAAATTTTATTGGTGGTGAGATGATGATAGTAATACTAAATAATATCTGTAAATACCACGACGAGGAATTACGAATTCACTGTAAGGCCTCTAAAACTACTGTAAATACTTGAAATTAATGTAAAGAATAAATATTTCATAGGATGAGAAATAACTGGTGTGGTTCCACTTGACAGAGTTGACTTGGACGCCGTTGTAAAAAGCTGGTTGAAGGTGTCGTTTTGGGGTTGAGTGGTCTGCCGGTGTAAAAAGCTGGTTAAAGATGGTGGTGAATGGATAAAGGTTCATCGCTGACGATGAAATGAGGGGTCTTCAATTTGCGGAAAGGTTGTTAGAACTAAACCAAACAAGTTGAATGTTACTTTGCTAGCTGGCAGTAGTTGTCTGTGTTGTGTTAGAATATACTATAAGTCATGCGTATTGTTATAGTATTCTTTATGAACAATTATTTGTTTACTTGTTTAAATTCAATAAAGTTTCATTTTAAATAGATCATGTGTTGGTTTGTGCGCCCATTGCTTACATAGTAGATGATTTAGTGTATAGAGTTTAGCTTATACACGGAAGATTAAATCATCAGTTCTTGTAAGACATAAAAGTTAATGTTCACAATCTAATGATGGAATTGGACAAATCATCGGAATAATTGTAGCACAAGATTAAATATAATTTATCTTGATTATGGGAATAGTTTAATTCCAACTTCTTGTGCTAGTACATTTTGTATGTATTGAACGGATCAAGTAGAGATGAGTATTTTGTACTGACTTTATAAAATAATTTCTCTAGTCCATTTAATGTACTTATACTCTTAATCCTGATATAATTATTATTAGTTGTGTATGTCACTTGCTGTTTTGATTTATTAAAAGGCGAGATTCTTTCGCGAGTCAATAAGCCTGGTAAATTGGATAACAATGATATACATTGGCGAAGTAATAATTAGTTGATGGAATCCATATCTCGATTTTGAGATTGATGATACTCCTTTATGAAAGCTTATAAGTTTTCATGTGTAAACCCGGCCGGTGGATTTTGTATCCGACACATGAAATAAGTTAAGTGTAAGTCTAAAGGAAGTAATCAATAAATTAAATAGTCAGTAATTTAATTTGATTGATTAGTATCTGAATCTTAACATGGGGAGTTAAATAAGGTTTTATGGAAGAATTTCGAAATTGAACTAAGGAGTGCAATTACGAATTTTTAGTGGAATAATTCGTAATTTATTATGATGGAAATTAGTTTCAGAATTTCGAAATTAATATCATAATAGGAAGCCTTGTTAATTAAATTCTGTGGTCCCTACTGTGCCTAAATAATAGAAAATAGTGGAAACTGTTACTTAGTGGGAAAGAAAACGTGGAAACCGTCCCTTAGTGGGAGAAGGAAACCTAACAGGTTTTGAAAACGGTTTTGACCTAAAAAACGCAGCTATATATATGGATATAAGGGCTGGACGTTTTTTTTATGATTCTGACTGCGATTTCTACTAGAATTTTGCCCACCCAAAATTCTCTATTTTCGGTTATTGTTTGGGTAACACAGTAGAAGACTGTGGAAATCTGCTAGTGTGTTTTCAACTGAGGAACTGGAGAACGACATAGATTTGTTGTGTTTACGCTTCAAGAGGTAATCCTAAAATCTCCATACGTGCTAGTTGTTTAGATTACACGTGAATAAGATTCTGTTATTGCTTCCGCTGTGGTATATATTCCTACAATTGGTATTAGAGCTTACTCACGTCTAATTAAATAATTAGGATAAACCATAAGGATTAATATCATGTTCTATATGCAAGTTTTGAATTATATGCAAAGTTTGTTTTTCTGAAAATCTGCACTGTTTTTTGATGTGATTATCTGTTATGGGTTGTGTTGATTATTTTGAAAACTTGATGTATCCTTTTAATATTGGTGATGTTGAGTTAGAATAATCTGAAAGTTGAATTTTATCATGTAAAACGGAAAAACACGTTTTGCTGAATTAGGGCAGAAAATCGGAGGTCAAAAAGTTGACGGACTCCTATTGACCCGAAACTTGGCAGGTCCATGCGAAACGGCCCAGTGAGAAATACTCATGGATTCATGACTAAAGTCGTTTTTTGGGCGTTCGGGGTCGTTTAGATGGTGTTTTTACAGTTTTTCTAAAATTCTGAATTTTTTTTTAGTTATTTTTAATTCCAGTAATTGTGGGGATCAATTCTCTTGGTCCCCGGGCTTAAAAAATCAGTGATATAATGTTTTTACACGTTGACGTAGGTCTTCTTCCATATCGGATAAAAATATTATGAATAATCACTATGTTATACTAGTCATTGATTATTTGTATTTACTCTCCATCTGAGTATGCATGTTGGTTCAATGGGACTAATATATGTTGAATGTTGATATTCACTTGGCTTAAATTAACAGTTTACTCTCCATCTGAGTATGACATGTTTAAGTTTATGGAGTGAAAATCTGTCATTATATATGTATATTGCAAGAATAGCTTCTTTCCCATCGAAATTTGTTGTTCAAGGTGCATAGATTGTATATATATAATGTGTTTTGAATTTTAATGTTCATAATACAAACTGATTTGATCTATTTAAATATTTAATGTCTCCCAGATTAACAATGACTGCTTTTAATCCCCTTACTGCCATTCTTACCCAAAACAAACTTGAGGGTCCAAATTATGTTGATTGGAAACGAAATTTGGATATTGTTCTAATTGCTGAAGAGTACAAATTTGTGCTCGATGAGGTGTGTCCAGAAAAACCTGGAGATGATGCCACAGATGATGAACAGAAGGCTTACCAGAAATGGATTAAGGCTGATGAGATGGCGCGGTGTTACATTTTGGCATCCATGTCGAATGTTCTGCAACATCAGCATCAGTCGATGGAGTCTGCTTATGACATTCTGGAAAATCTCAAAGAAATGTTCGGAGATCAGAATCGTGCGGCTAAGCAGACTGCCATGAAAGCCCTTCTGAATACCAAAATGGTTGAAGGTTCATAGGTCAGGGACCATGTTCTGAAGATGATGAGTCTTCTGAATGAACTGAAGGTCCTTGGAGCTAACATTGATAAGGACACGCAGGTTGAAATGATCCTGCAGACTTTGCCTGACAGTTTTCAGCAATTTCGCCTGAATTATAACATGAACAAAATGGATTTGTCCCTTGCGAAATTGTTGAATGAGCTGCAGTCGGCAGAGACTATTATCAAGTCCCAAGCTCCTCCCGTGGCATTGAATTTTGAGGCAGGTTCTTCTTCTAAGCCGAGAGGCGGGCAGAAAAAGAAAAAGGCTCAAAAACCCTCTGTTGGTGGCGCGACTGCTGGTGTGAAAAAGGCTAAGGGCAAGTGTTATCACTGCAAGCAGCCCGGGCATCATAAGAAGCAGTGTCCAACTTATCTGGCCAAGCTGAAAAATAAACCAGGTGATTTACATCTACTTGTCGTTGAAACATTTTTAGCGGCTGTTTCTACCATGTCATGGTGTGTAGATTCGGGAGCCACTAATCATATCTGCACTTATTTGCAGGGGTTTCAGGTAACGCGACGGCTAAGTAAAGGAGAAATCAATGTTTATCAAGCAGACGGTTCAGCAGCCTCAGCTTTAGCATTAGGAAATATTAGTATTTCGTTTGGTAGTGGTAGAGTTTTAGCTTTAAAAGACACATTATATGTACCTTCCGTTAGAAGGAATTTAATTTCGGTTTCTAGCGCTATGAGAGATGGTTATGATTTTAATTGTCATGACGTTGATAAATGTGTTATTACTCATAATAAGCGTTATCTCTCTTCGGCTACATTGATTAATGGTCTTTTTGTTGTTGACTCTATTCCTAAACCGTTACCACCTAAAGAACTGAATAATGTTGATTTACCAAGTAAGAGAAAACGTTCTTCTGAATTGAGTGAAACATATTTATGGCACTTGCGTTTGGGTCATATAAATCTGAACAGAATTTCCAGGTTGGTCAAGGATGGACCTTTAAGTTCATTGAAAGTGGAGGCACTACCAACTTATGAATCTTGTTTAGAAGGGAAAATGACAAAACGAAATTTCCCCTCAAAAGGAAATCGGGCAAGTGATAAATTAGAGTTAATTCATTCTGATTTGTGTGGTCCAATGAATGTCCAAGCAAGAGGTGGTTTTAAGTATTTTGTGACTTTCACAGATGATTACTCAAAATATGGATATATTTATTTGTTGCGTCGAAAGTCTGAATGTTTTGAAAAGTTCAAAGAATTCAAGACTGAGACTGAAAAGCGACATAATAAACATATCAAGACACTACGATCTGATCGTGGTGGGGAGTACCTCTCTACGGACTTTATTGGTTATTTATCAGAATGTGGAATTACATCTCAATTATCTGCACCTGGAACTCCACAACAAAATGGTGTAGCTGAAAGAAGAAATAGGACTCTTATGGAAATGGTTAGATCAATGATGAGTTATTCCGATTTGCCTTCGTCTTTTTGGGGACATGCCTTAGAAACGGCGAATTATGTTCTGAACTTAGTTCCTTCAAAGTCAGTACCCTTGACCCCTACAGAATTGTGGACTGGGCGCAAGCCTAGTCTGCGGCATATTCGAGTTTGGGGTTGTCCGGCACATGTGCTAAAGGGGAAAACGGATAAATTGGAGGCAAGAACGGATGTATGCGTGTTTATAGGTTATCCAAAAGGGACGAAAGGTGGTTTATTCTATTGTCCTAAAGAGAAAAAGGTAATTGTTAGCACAAATGCCAAGTTTCTAGAAGAGGACTATTTGATGAACCATGTTCCTAGAAGTAAACTCGTTTTACAGGAACTTAGCAAAGGAATGGAAACTCAGTCATCTGAAAATCAAAACGACCATATCCAAACCCCGGAAGTCGATTTTGACATACCATTGCACTTTAGTAGTGGGAGAAATGTCAATAGACTTAATGTACCACAAGAACAAGTGCCCGCAGTCATACTACCACAAAGTAGTGGGAGTCATGTTGAGCAGACTGCACAACAGGAAGAAGTCGTTGATATCCCTGTGGATAGCATGGAGACTCAGGTTCCTGATGATGTTGTGGTTCAACCACAAAATCAACGTGATGTAGTTGCAACTGATGTAGTGCGTAGTCGTAGTGGGAGAGAAATAAGACAGCCAGTTCGTTACACGCTCTTGGAAGAATCATATGATAGGATCCCTGAGGAGCCTACCTCCGAACCTGTCAATTACGACCAAGCACTACATGATAAGGATGCCGATAAGTGGGTTGCTGCTATGAAATCAGAGATGGAGTCTATGTACTCTAATCAGGTTTGGGATCTTGTAGAACCAACTGATGGGGTTAAACCCATTGGATGCAAATGGATCTATAAGAAAAAGAGAGGTGTAGACGGAAAAGTACAAACTTTTAAAGCAAGGCTTGTAGCGAAAGGGTTTACTCAGAAAGAAGGGATTGACTATGAGGAAACCTTCTCGCCGGTAGCCATGCTTAAGTCTATAAGGATTCTCTTATCCATTGCTGCTCATTATGATTATGAGATTTGGCAAATGGATGTCAAGACAGCTTTCCTTAATGGAAGTCTTGATGAGTGCATCTATATGATGCAACCAGACGGTTTTATGGAAAGTGGCAAAGAGCACATGTTGTGTAAGCTTAAAAGGTCCATTTATGGACTAAAACAGGCATCTAGGGCATGGAACACTTGTTTTGATAAGGCGATTAAAACTTTTGGTTTTGATCAGTGTCTTAACGAATCTTGTGTATACAAAAAGTGGGATGGGGACAAAGTGGCATTTTTGATCTTATATGTAGATGACATACTGCTCATAGGAAATAATGTGGGCATGTTGAATTCAGTTAAGCAGTGGTTGTCCACACATTTTGATATGAAAGATTTGGGAGAAGCGGCTCATATCCTTGGGATCAAACTCTTGCGAGATCGCAAGAAAAGGATATTAGGCTTGTCCCAAGGTCTTTATATTGATACAATACTCTCCAGGTTTAGCATGCATGATTCCAAGAAAGGATTCCTTCCTTTCAGACATGGAATTTCTCTATCTAAAGATCAGTCTCCTAAGACTGATGAAGAGATAGAAAAGATGAAGGCGGTCCCTTATGCATCAGCTGTGGGGAGCCTCATGTATGCTATGTTATGCACTAGGCCTGATATCTGCTTTGCCGTTGGCGTTGTTAGCAGATTTCAGTCTAATCCTGGGAAAGAGCATTGGACGGCGGTTAAACATATAATCAAGTACCTGAAAAGGACTAGGGATTACATGTTGATCTACCAATCGGATGACCTGGTACCTATTGGGTATACTGATTCGGATTTCCAATCAGACAGAGATTCTAGAAAGTCTACCTCAGGTAATGTGTTTACTCTTGGAGGTGGAGCCATAAGTTGGAGGAGTATCAAGCAAACTTGTGTTGCTGATTCCACCATGGAAGCCGAATATGTGGCAGCCTCTGAGGCAGCCAAAGAGGCAGTTTGGCTCGGTAACTTCCTGAGAGAGTTGGGTGTGGTTCCTTCGATTCAAGCGCCAATTACGCTTTACTGTGATAACAGTGGTGCGGTTGCAAATTCAAAGGAGCCACGAAACCATAAGAGGGCAAAGCACTTTGAGCGTAAATATCATTTAATTCGTGATATAGTGCAGAGAGGGGATGTAGTGGTCACCAAGATTGCGTCAGAGAACAACTTGGCAGATCCGTTTACTAAGAGCTTACCACAGAAGACTTTTGATAAGCATGTAGAAGGAATGGGTGTCAAAATTGTAGACGCATGGTTATTAGTCTAAGTGGGAGATTGTTAGAATATACTATAAGCCATGCGTATTGTTATAGTATTCTTTATGAACAATTATTTATTTACTTGTTTAAATTCAATAAAGTTTCATTTTAAATAGATCATGTGTTGGTTTGTGCGTCCATTGCTTACATAGTAGATGATTTAGTGTATAGAGTTTAGCTTATACACGGAAGATTAAATCATCGGTTCTTGTAAGACATAAAAGTTAATGTTCACAATCTAATGATGGAATTGGACAAATCATCGGAATGATTGTAGCACAAGATTAAATATAATTTATCTTGATTATGGGAATGGTTTAATTCCAACTTCTTGTGCTAGTACATTTTGTATGTATTGAACGGATCAAGTAGAGATGAGTATTTTATACTGACTTTATAAAATAATTTCTCTAGTCCATTTAATGTACTTATACTCTTAATCCTGATATAATTATTATTAGCTGTGTATGTCACTTGTTGTTTTGATTTATTAAAAGGCGAGATTCTTTCGCGAGTCAATAAGCCTGGTAAATTGGATAACAATGATATACATTGGCGAAGTAATAATTAGTTGATGGAATCCATGTCTCGATTTTGAGATTGATGATACTCCTTTATGAAAGCTTATAAGTTTTCATGTGTAAACCCGGCCGGTGGATTTTGTATCCGACACATGAAATAAGTTAAGTGTAAGTCTAAAGGAAGTAATCAATAAATTAAATAGTCAGTAATTTAATTTGATTGATTAGTATCTGAATCTTAACATGGGGAGTTAAATAAGGTTTTATGGAAGAATTTCGAAATTGAACTAAGGAGTGCAATTACGAATTTTTAGTGGAATAATTCGTAATTTATTATGATGGAAATTAGTTTCAGAATTTCGAAATTAATATCATAATAGGAAGCCTTGTTAATTAAATTCTGTGGTCCCTACTGTGCCTAAATAATAGAAAATAGTGGAAACTGTTACTTAGTGGGAAAGAAAACGTGGAAACCGTCCCTTAGTGGGAGAAGGAAACCTAACAGGTTTTGAAAACGGTTTTGACCTAAAAAACGCAGCTATATATATGGATATAAGGGCTGGACGTTTTTTTTATGATTCTGACTGCGATTTCTACTAGAATTTTGCCCACCCAAAATTTTCTATTTTCGGTTATTGTTTGGGTAACACAGTAGAAGACTGTGGAAATCTGCTAGTGTGTTTTCAACTGAGAAACTGAAGAACAACATAAATTTGTTGTGTTTACGCTTCAAGAGGTAATCCTAAAATCTCCATACGTACGAGTTGTTTAGATTACACGTGAATAAGATTCTGTTATTGCTTTCGCTGTGGTATATATAATGGCTCAGATGAGGTGATGTGTGATTTTTCCGGTGATGGTTCAGGTGGCTTAGTGATGGTGATATGGTTTTAAAAAGTGATATTTAGGAAAATAAAGATATGTTTTTGGATCAATTCACGCGCACAAGAGATGTGAAATGCACTCCTTTTGCCATGTCAGCTTATTGTGTTTAATTGGCACAATTTTGTTAGGGTTGGAGTGCTAAATAGGTACAGGCCTTAGTCTAAATGGAAATTAGAGCCAAATTTAAGGGCCTGCTTATGTATTTGGCCTTTGAAAATACTAATTTATAGTTAGTGGAGTCATAAACTCTAGCTACGAGAATCCAAAAAAATACAAAAATGCCCACCTCAGATCCTAAGTTGCAACTTAAAGAAAATTTTGAATCACTTTTGTTATGATACTAAAAGCTTTCCCTAAAAATAAAAACAGTCTTTAATTCTATTTGCACAGCATAATTTTCCAACAAAGAGAATTTAATTAAACTCACTTTATTACATGTAACTCTATTGGTGATTGTTGTAGCTCCCGAATGAAGTGAAAATTGGATCAACTAAACACCTATGAAATAGAGAAGATAAAAAATAAACCCAAAGATTTAACGAGGTTCGACAGTAATTACTACGTCCTATGCAAAAAAAAAAAAGAAGAAGAGAATTTTACTACGATTAAGAGAATCACAGTTACGATCTTCTCTCAATTCTCACGAATATTTGGTCAAATAAGAAAAGATTTAACAACATGAATTTAAGTCACATCAACGACTTTAGTTCTTTTGGTAAACTGTCTCTTTCAAAGATCTTCAACCATGTACTATTGTGATTCTTCTAATTCTTTTTTTTTTTTTTTAAATTTGGTTTTTCTTTAATGCTCCTCTGTTTTTTCTCCTCGCTCGTTGGAGCTACTATTAAGCATATATGAAATTAAAGATTATAAATAGCGTTGATTTCCATATCAGTCCGCATTTGACTGGGTCCCACAATCTAATTAAAGTATTTAGACTGGTAGTAGTAGTTAACTATATATAGTTGGCTCTATAACAGCCATTCTTTTTGCTCATGCCATTTTATTGTTTGTAATTTGTGAATACTTATATACTCTATATAAGTATATTTGAACTATTCTTAGTCCAATATCATAGAAAATAAAGATAAAAAGCACTAACGTTACGTTCTCATTTTCACTTTCATATATAAACCTTTGATATAATTAAAAATTTCCAGAAAACATTTGACCTAAGTAAATATACTAACATGAGTAAATATAATCCCAACTAATGGACATCGTCTATATATTTCTTTTTATTCCATTATACCATGTTTTTCTATTAGATCTGTATGATTTGTAAGAAATTGTAAGTTTTTTCGGTCAATTTAAAACTTGCTTATTATAACATATAATAATTGAGTTCAATGAGCCCCGCCGCTGAAATTTAACTTCAGAAGATCGGATTCTTTAGTAATTCCCACTTGGTTGTGCTTAATTTTTTTTAATCTGGGTGGCTTGTATGCAAGCTCTGACTCTTCCAGTCGACAAATTTAATTTAATTACGTCTTTAGTGTAGGCCGTTTGTTTTGTTATGTTATGATTAAGCTTTTGAGGGAGTTGATAATTACATAGATATTATTCCAAAGTATGATAACTATCAAGATTCGTATTTCAACTGTATCAAACTATAATAGCTCAATCGATGCCTATTCATGGTGACAAGCGCTAAAAGACACCTTAATCTTTTTGGTTCGTAACAGAGTAATATGATATGATATTGTTTATTTTGGTCTAAACTGATATTTCTCCAATCTTTTATACGATGATGAGTATTTCTACACCTTATATGACTCATACAGGTAATCTAGCTTGTAGACGTCTCCATTGGCTTATTTAATTAGCTTTTTATGGGTCGCAAAATGAGAAATACTCTCTGCTATATATTTTCATACTCGTTTCACAAAGCACCTCACACTACTGAAAGTATTTAACTATACTTTAAATCCGCTACACACTCACACCGCTTGCCATCCCTATGGACAAGCAGAGTAATTCTCCTAGTGCTAGGCGCATAAATATTCATCTGTGAAGAGGATCCAATCAAGAAACTCGCTCTCAATGGTGCTTTTAATTACAAATATAGGCTGTAGTTGCTAGTTTTCTTCTCTTCTTGGGATCAAATAGTATTTTTTTCTTGAGTAAAAGCAACAAGCAGAAGTGCTTTGGATGTATGATTTCTGATCTAAAGATCAAGTAGCACTAATGAAAAGAAGTCATTTACTATTGGATGGCCTAGACATGATGGCCTGCTTGTAGTTGACTGAAGCTCAGTGATCATTAATCAAGATTCTATGTTCTCTTTTATGCATTTGTATAAGCAAGCTTTATTTCCTCTTAATTCTGCAAGATAATTCCATTTTATCGCAGTGAGAGACTAGCATATTATGAAGATTGGTGCACTTGTATATGAACTTTCAGCATATTATGCTGGAGCTCTAGTATACGGAAAGTTTCAGCATAATATACTGGAGATCGGAGCACCTGTGTATGAACTTCCAACATATTATGCTGGAACTCCAGTACACGGAAAGTTCCAGCATAATATATTGGAGATTGGAGAACCTGTGTATGAACTTTCAGTATATTATACTGGAACTCCAGTATATTATGCTAGAAGCTGACATGTAAAAAATTCGAACTCTAGTATATTATGCTGGAATATTTTCCGGTTTGAACAGTGTTTTCGTTCAGATTTATCTTTACATAAAAAGTAGCTAAATTTCGATTACTTTTGAAACTGTTGTTATTTTTCAATTACCACTTGTAAATCTGGCTATTTTTGAATTTCATCCAAGGGCGAGTTGGGCTGACTTTGGGCGGGTCAAAATAGGCTAAGTTACTTTTTGGGCGGGTCAAAATTGGCTGAGTTAATAAATGGGTGAGTCATTGACCCGCCCAAAAAGTAACTTGGGCTGAGATGAGTTGGGTGAAGTTGGGCTAAAATTTGGGTCATAGTGTAACCCACCCAACTATTACCAAGCTTTAATTAATTATATTATTTTCTTAGGAATTGTTTAATTATCAAAAAAGACTTTTTTTTTTCTTTTGTTATGGTCATATATAACATATCAAACAAAATAAAAATTTAAGATATTTCAGCAAAGTTACTCATGGATCAATTTAGGCTAAAAATCAGCCCAACTTTAGATGAGCTAAAATGGGTTGGGTTAAGATGAAATGAGTTAAAAAATGAACGGGTACCAGCCCAACCTTAGATGGATTGGGTGAATCCAATGGTTTTAGGCTCAAATTGTCATCCCAGCTAGTTTAACGATTGAGGGGATGTTAAATGGATGTAAAAAAAATTATTATTAAAATATGTCACAAGACCATGAAAATTTCACGGGAGAGTGCATGCCATTTTCCTAGGATGAGATTGTTCAAGGGAATAACAACTATCGAATAATCAAGTTCAAAAGGGGTAATTACGATTACAAATCATTTAAGAGTGTAACTAATAATCCGTACTAAATTTAAGGAGATTTTAAGGTATTTTGCCTAAGTTTTAACATTTTGACATATTATAGAAAATTGCTTTTCAACCAATTAATCATTGTATAGAAAATTGTCTAGTTATATTTTAAGTAACCTAATAGTACAAAACTTGTATATACCTTTCACTCTTTCAGTGCACATAGCTTGTACTCGTTACTTAAAATTGGAAAAGCAGATTCTTTGAAAAGGACGTTGTATAGATAGTTGGCTCCTCGAGTCCTGGAAGTCCAATTTAGACTTGCCCCACAAAAATTGCAAAAGACTAAAGGACAAACCATAATTTATTTTGAATTAAGCAAAGAACATTATATTATTTAGTACTTTTCAGCTTTGCTAGGCTGTGGTGTATGAGTACTATTGGTACTTAATTCAAATGATTATTATTATTCTAAATCACTACACAAGGAAGGATATGGAGGATCTTCTACATGTTCTTTTGAATCAAAAAAAGGTCCTACATTTTTTAGTAAATTACAATATGCTTTATCTTAGTTAATTACTTTCTCCTCTGTTTAATTCAATCAGGTGGTTGGTATTGGTTAGTTGGTAACCTCTTGCAGTTTTTCGTTGAAATATTTAGCCAACGCGCTATCACATTTCCTTAGGATTATTGGATACAAATTATGTCAACTTTGTGCACTTAATCACCTTACTATCATGAGAATGTTACCAAGATATTTTCTACCAACTTGTTTGGGTAGTTTCTTTATTCATCTCTCCAACTGACCTTTCATATCACTATGATGTCATGATGACAACAATGATGTAAATAAAAGTTGATAACACTAGTCACATTTGTTAGTAAACTGTATTTGTAAACTAATTCTGGAAAAGATAAAATAAAATATAAACAGAAAATGTAAACGAAACAAAAGTTAATCCGAGCCTACTGAATTCACAATATT
Organism: Nicotiana sylvestris; assembly: GCF_000393655.2. Classification (NCBI taxonomy): domain Eukaryota; kingdom Viridiplantae; phylum Streptophyta; class Magnoliopsida; order Solanales; family Solanaceae; genus Nicotiana; species Nicotiana sylvestris. Next base: position 155,970,056 of record NC_091065.1, on the reverse strand, counting down.
TTCTTAAGGAATTTAATCTCCTCCTAGTACCCAAGGTTATGGATTATTTCTTCCCAGGATAGAACGAATTACACACTGGTGTAATGGTACTTCAAAACTCAGTATTCCAGCGAACACAAAGTTCGGTAGCAAATCACACTTACTGTTGCTTTCTTTGAAGATAAAACAATGTAGAAGAAAGGAGGGGAACTCAGAAAATTGTATGGAAAATCTGAGAGAATGGACTTGTATTTATAGCCAATGTAGGGTGAAATCTGAAGAGGTGCAACTCTTCAGAATGACTATTTATGCAAAACGATCATAGCATAAATGCCATAACATAAATGGCTATTTACTCAACAACAAACTAGGAGAACCTAGATTAAGGCTGTATTCTGGGTCGGGCCCGGGGCCTAAATAGGCTGGGCCTAACGGCCTAGGCTTTGGCGGGCCGGGCTCTGGTGGTCCCGGGCCAAATGGTCCCGGGATTAACGGTCCTGGAGGGTGGAACCAGCCCACTGTGGGCCTAAGCCCACATAGTCTCGGGCTAAATGGGTCGGCCCACGGGCTTAAGTGTTCCGGGTTATTTTTTGTTGAACTTTTTTATCTAAGACAATTTCTTGTAAATTATATATATATATATTAGATATTGTAACGATCCGACCGGTCGTTTTGAACTTTTGCACTTTGCTCGCCAGTTCTCGAGCATGACTTGTCCTGTGTGATAGATTATGACTTATGTAAATCGTTGGTTTTGGTTTTCAGGGTAATCGAAATGAATTTGGAAGAACAGTTCTCTGTTTGAAGCTTGAAATTTGAAAAGTTTGACCAAGATTTGACTTGTTGGTATATGATTTCGAATCGGAATTTTTATGATTTGGTTAGCTTCGTTAGGTGATTTGGGACTTAGGAGTGTGATCGGAATGCATTTTGGAAGTCTGTGGAAGGTTTAGGCTTGAATTGGCGAAAATGAGATTTTAGCGTTTTCTGGTGGATAGGTGAGATTTTGATATAGGGGTCGGAATGAAATTCCGGAAGTTGCAGTAGTTCCGTTGTGTCATTTGGGACATGTGTGCAAAATTTCAGGTCATTCGGACGAGGTTTGGTAGACTTTTTGATCGAAATCAGAATTTGGATGTTCTTGGAGTTCTTAGGCTTGAATCCGATGCAAATTTGGTGTTTTGATATTGTTTTGAGCGTTCCGAAGGCTGGAACAAGCTTGAATGATATCATGGGATATGTTGCCATGATTGGTTGAGGTCACGAGGGCCTCTAGTGAGTTTCAGGTGGTTAAACGGATCAATTTCATGTTTTGAAAGTTGCAGATTTTCAGGCTTCAGTTGCAGGTATTTTTGTTCTTTGCGATCGCGTACGAGGGTTCGCGATCGCATAGGCTCAGTTGGACACGGTGAATATATGTTCTATGCGATCGCAGAAGTAAGGTCGCGATCGCGGTTAGTGGGGAAATTGTGATTTGCGAACATGAGGGCCAGGACGCGTTCACGTAGAAGAAAATAAGGTGGCAGAAGAATCAGGTGTTAACCTTCGCGTTCGCGTAGGGGCAGTCGCGATCGTGTAGCTCAGAGGAATCTATGTATCGCGTTTGTGTGTTGATTAACGCGGTCGCGTAGAGTAAAATATTGAGGCAGTAAAATATCGAGGCAGTAAAATTGTTCTTCGCGATCGCGAGGATGTTTCCGCGATCGCAATTAAGAAAAAATCTAGGCAGACAGATTTTATTTTTAAAATTGAAGGTTTGAGTCCAATATCATAAAAGCCATTTGAGGGCTCGGGAGAAGGTGAAATTTGATGGGATTTTCAGTGGAGCTATTATGGTAAGTATTCTTCACTCATATTTGGTTTAATTCCATGATTTGGTCTTGAATTTCATCATTTAATTTGAGAAATTAAAGTGAAAATTGGGGAAAAATGGAAGAAAAGTTTGAGATTTTTTTTTGAATTTGAATGGGCAATTGAGGTAGGATTTTGACAAATTTGATATGGTTAGGCTCGTGAGTGAATGAGGATTTTATTGATGTGAGTTTTATCAGATTTCGAGACGTGGGCACGGGGGCCGGGTTTGAGCAATTTCGGGATTTTTATGTGAATTGGATATTTTCGAGTGGGCTTGGTTCCCATAGCATATTTTAATAATTATGTGCTAATTGTGGCTAAATTTGGAGCATCCGAAGGTCGATTCGTGCGGGCAAAGGTGCCGCGGGCTAGAGATTTGACCGGATTGAAGTGAGTAATGATTGTAAATGATGTTCTGAGGGTATGAAACCCAGGATGGCACATCATTATGCTATATTGAGGTGACGCATATGCTAGATGACGAGCGTAGGGTCGTGCACTATTGGGGATTGTGACGTAGTCTATCTCGAATGACTGATTTACTGCGTACTTGATTGAAAACTATTTGCTATCATCATGTTTGGGGTTGAATGCCATATTTGAGCCTCGTGCCAACTATTTGAATCCTTTAGGGATTTTCATTGATATTTCCTTACTGTTTTGGCTTTAAACTTGTACTCAGTCGTGATATATTCTACTATTTTTAAAACTCAGCCATGTTTACTCTGCTTTAACACTTGAAATGATATTATAAATAATATTTTGGGCTTAGCATCATGTTTTACTGTTGCCCGAGTAGCTTATATGATTTTTGACTAAAGCCGAGGGCCTGTGTTGTGAGGATACTTTTGGGTCGGGCTGCACGCCGCATCGGTGATACACTGATTTTGATTATGAGGCCGAGGGCCTGAGATATGTACGCTACGAGGTGGCTTGTTGATATGAGGCTGAGAGCCTAGAGATGATGCCACGAGATGGCTTGATATTGTGCTTGGGCCGTAAGGGGCTCCTCCAGGAGTCTGCACACTCCCAGTGAGCGCGGGTACCCATTGTTATGTGAGATATGGCCCGAGGGGCTGGTGTTGTTCCATGTTGTTGCTCGAGGGGCTGTTTTTGTTGGTGTTTGTGCCCGAGGGGCGGATTTTTTGTGCTTATCTATTCTGGTTGCTTTGCATTTAATTGCTTAATTGTTAAAAAGATATTTCTAAAGAGGTTTTAACCTGAGCTAAGATGCTTAAAGAGATTTCACAGCTTCATTGCTTTCTTACTGGTTTGGTACTGCTTCTATACATCATGTTGATATACTTTTCGTGATTTCTTATCTCTTAGTTTTTATTTATAATTATTATTCACTGAGTTGGAGTACTCACTTTACTCCCTTCACCTTGTGTGCAGATTCAGTTATTTCTATATCTGGTATCGGGTATTGGTTGAGCAGAGGCAGAGTCATTGGAATTTAGCGAGGTAGCTGCCCATTGACCGCAACACTACTTTACTATCTCTTGATGTCATTAGACTGTATTTAGTATTTCCAGAATTTCCGTTGTATTTTAGACCTTAGTAGATGCTCGTGACTTGTGACACCCCGATGTCGGGTTGTATCTATTTCCGCACTGTTCATTTAAATTTACATTATGCAATATCTAATTAATTAAAAAGGCTTAGATTGATCTATTAAAATTATTGAAATGGATTTGGGGATTGTGTCGGTTGACCTTGTCTTCCAGAGAAGCGCCATCACGACCGGGTCCGGTTTGGGGTCGTGACAAGTTGGTATCAGAGCCTAGGTTACATAGGTCTCACGAGTCATGAGCAAGTTTAGTAGAGTCTCGCGGATCGGTACAGAGACATTTGTACATATCCTCGGGAGGCTGCAGAACCTTTAGGAAAACCTTCACATTCTTGAATTCTTATCATGCGTCCTTGATTCAACTTGAAAAGTAACTCTTTGAATTCCTTCCACGCATTCGCATGCGCGCATGAGCGCTCAGTATTAGATATGCATCGATGGCTTGTGATTCCCTGATCGAGGGGCGAGCTGTGATCTCTATGCGTTGATGTTGGGCCAGTCTAGGGGACTCGAGGCCAAATTTTGCCTATAGCTTTAGCCCTGAGCTGTTGATTTGCGTGAGCGCGTGCTTCTGGATCTATTGTTGTTATTGTGTCCCTATTAGGGTAAGTAATGCCTGGATAGCTACGTGATGAGTGTGATATGACTGCGAGATGTATTCCTATGATTTGGAAGCGGCGAGAAGGGTCTTTTGGAGGATAGAAGGACTATTGGGTACTTGATTTCCATCTTGATTTGAGGTATAGCCCTGAGTTATGGGTGTGTGAAGAATCCTTTTATGCTTCCTAGTTGGGAGTGAAGTAAATTTCATGTCGCGGTATGAGCTTAGACTCAGGAAGATTAAGTGACTGTGTAATGTTTATCACGGTGGAAGGTATGCAAAAAGGTTGTTTTGAGGCGAAGCAGGTGGGTTATCTCCTGCAGAGTGTTCTGAAGTTGTGCGATCCTTATGTGTCTGTTAAAAGGTCTCAATTACAAATGGAATATATGTGTAGCAATTTAAATTTGGGTTTAACTGTTACGAGAGCGAATGCGAGGTTTGCAGAAGATTTAAAGTACTAGATGGTCTGTGTCTCTTGAGCTTATGAAGGATTGAGTTTAATCTCACTACGATTTATGGCAGTAATAAAGTATACGTGTAATGAGTTATTTTGTGTGTGTGTTTTGATCTATGGCTTCGAACTAAGTGGGGGAGTATGTTATTGAGTTGTTGATTGCAATGTTATGTGCTATGATGGTTCCAGGTTGAGGCGTACTGGTAAATCAGTTATAGCTTGCAGAGGTTGAGACCGGGGATGGCTCGAGTGAAGGAAATTCCAATAGAGGTCATGCTACAATTTATGGGTATATAAGAGTCACGGAATGACTTGGGTTGTTATTGATAAAGGATGCTTAGTGCATAGGGCAGGAAGTTGCTTGGTTGCATTAAGGTAAGGTTACATTCTGCGGTATCGGAATACTAATGAGGCACATGTTGCTAGGTTCATTTGATCAGTTTAATTGAGGTTTGAGTAGAGAGGATGACTCTCGAGAATGGTTCTAATGGGTTCAAAGTTTTTCATGTAATAATTAGAAATTTTTGAGTTGTATATTCGGCTAGAAACTGAAGTTTGCATTGTAGGGAGTCAAGACTTGTGGTAGTTCGATATCAATTAGGGAATTCTATATACATCAGCATCAGGAAGGTGCAAGTAATAGATTTAGATTCGCAGGAAGTCTCTTCATAGTAAAGTATTTTGAACGTGGTGCTTTTGGGAATATCTAAGAAAATATTCAGCGGCTTATGGGCCTTGGACAGTTTGGTTTTATGCTTGGGTCTCATGTGGTGAGTCTGGGTTGAGGAATTGTGGTGTTATGGCAAGGAGAAGTATCAATTTGAAGGTAATTTAGACGGAACTAGGATCAATAGGATAGCTTGGTAGTAGGCCGGATCAGCATGGTAAAGATATGATTAGTCCTTTGGGTGATTGCGAGGTAATGAGTTTCTGTAGGTGTTTCGCGGCAATTCTCTTGGGTTTTTAGTGGCCTATGTAGCTTGGTTGAGTTAGAAGGATTCAGTCCTGATGGTTTAGTTTTGTGTTAATGGAATTCGGAAAGTTCTTGATGATTTCTACCATGGTTAGAGGTGTATATTTTCCATGGGCATGAGAAGCATTGGATGTATAGTGATTTTCTCCCAGATGAGGTCCAATGGAAAAGTTCTTGGCTAGTTGAGTACGTAGTTGCGTGTAGCTCGGAATGGATATAAAGTTCTCATGTTTACCTTAGGATGGTATGGTATGTGCAGTATGTTGTGCAAGACTTAGATTTGTATGTGTAAGGTCACAGATCAGTTCTGAAAGGAAAGTCATAAATTCTTAGGCAACAAGGGCAACTTCAGATAATTAGAGAAATGAGCTCCAGATAATTAGGGAAATGAGCTTCAGATGATTAGTGAAATGATCTTCAGATGATTAAGGAAATGGTACTGCTAATTAGGGTGATTTGACGAGGGTATATGTTTCAGAAAAAAAAAGGCAATGTGATTAGGTTGATGGTACTTCGGTAGTATTGTGGCACTCTGTTGTTAGATCGGCTGCTGATAATCGAGTTTGCTTGGTGGCACAGAAGAATTTTAGAGTATCTCTCGTGGAATGATTGGGCATTAGAGGTGTTGTATGTATTCGGACGACGGAATTAGGATCGGATATGTTGTCATAAACAGGTTATGTTGTGGTTGTGGGTTGTGTGTATCGGCACTGTATAGTGACTATCAGGGTTTGGAGATCCGGGTGGATCTTTTGTTGCTTGGTATGTTAAATTCTGATGTAATATTGGGTATAGACTGGTTGTCTTCGTGTCGTGTTATTCTGGACTATTGCGTTAAGGAGGCGATGCTGGATATGCCGGGAATGCCACGGATTGAATGACGAGGTTCGACGGATTTTGTTCTTAGTAGGGTGATTTTATATTTTGAAGACCTAGTGGATGGCTGGGAAGGATTGTCCTTCTTATTTGGGCCTTCGTGATGGATGTCAGTGCAGAGACTTCTACCATTGATTCAGTTCCGGTGGTGAGGGACTGTTCAGATGTGCTTCTTGTAGCCGAGCATGTCGTCGGACGGGGTTGTCAATTTTGGTATTTATTTGGTGCCGGGCACCGTAGCGTATGGCACCAGCGGGGTTAAAGGTGTTGAAAGATCAACTTCAGGAACTCCTTGATAAGGGTTCATTGGTAGACCTATATGGATGCATGTTCTGCATCGAGATGGCTTTGTTGACTTCAAGTTGCCATTGGTGAGGTATGTGTTGATTCAATTGTTATTGAGCTATTAGTATTCTGGGAGGATCTATAAGTCACCTTTACGTGTTGTGAGGCGCCAGAATTTGTTGATTATAGGCACATGTGGTGCGGTTCTATTGGGGTTTCATAGTGGAATTCGAGCGAGAAGAGTATTGGGTATTGCTCGGCGGATGTCGTATCGGTTATGTCCTTTCGGGTTGTGTATTGTTATGTCAATTGCTTTACGGTGGTTATGATGATTGCTTTGGTTTTAGACATCATATTGCGCATGGTTGTCGATTTTAAGCATAGTGACTTAAGGTGTTTCATGTGGACCAGTATTGGATGAGGTCGCACATTGGAGCGGAGCTATATGGAGGCATGATCCTACAGATTGGATTCGTGTGTTCTGTTTCTACGACGTGTGTCAGGTTCTCAGCATTGTATTGAGGTGGTACTGGGGAGCTTGCAGTACAACTCTTTCATTTGAGTCATTTCCATGATTTGAGTATGTTCTGATTGTTGCTTATTGGTGCGCGGATTGCGCAAGTTGTAGCTTTAGTCTGTATTGAAGTGTCATGTCGCTAGAGTAGTTTTGTTGGATTAGATGAGATCGTTGGGATCTAGAATGAATACAAACGGATTTATTTTCAGCGTGTGGAAAGGATAACATCGAGGTTCGACTCAGAAATTTGCTATGGTCCTTGCTAAAGGAGAAGTGGCTTCATGAGTGGTTGATCTGAGAAATGATTACGGTTTATTGCGTGTTTCATTTATTATTGGCAGTATATTAAAGTGTTGGGATGAGACTTTAGTTGATAAGAGGTTTTCTATTGGTATTCGATTGTTGTGTGCAGCTGCTGTGATTAGAAGTTATCGCTACAAGCGGTTGAGTTATGTGGTATATCATGCAATTGCACCTGAGGTTACAGGTATGGGTTATTACAGCTTGATCGGGCTCATTCAGAGTATATATGTGAGATTCTGATTTGGTGGATGATTTCGGGAGTGGAAATGTGGTTCTAAGGTTTATGGGCTAGGTTAGATTGTGAAATTTCAGTTACATTGTGTTATCAGACCTATATGAGATAAGGTGATGTGGGATCACCCCCGGATATGTGCATGGTAAGGTTACACAACGATTTGAGCTTTTGTACTTTGTTCGCCAGTTCTCGGGCATGACTTGCCCCGTGTGATGGATTATGACTTAGGTAAATTGTTGGTTTTGGTTTTTAGGGTAATCAGAATGAATTTGGAAGAACAGTTCTCAGTTGAAGCTTGAAATTTGAAAAGTTTGACCAAGATTTGCTTGTTGGTATATGATCTCGGATCGGAATTTTTATTATTTGGTTAGCTCCATTAGGTGATTTGCGACTTAGGAGCGTGATCAGAATGCATTTTGGAAGTCCGTGGAAGGTTTATGCTTGAATTGGCGAAAATGAGATTTTGGCATTTTCTGGTAGATGGTAAGATTTTGATATAGGGGTCGGAATGGAATTCCGGAAGTTACAGTAGTTCTGTTGTGTCATTTGGGACATGTGTGCAAAATTTCAGGTCATTCGGACGAGGTTTGGTAGACCTTTTGATCGAAATCGGAATTTGAAAGTTTTTGGAGTTCTTAGGCTTGAATCCGATGCAAATTTGGTGTTTTGAGCGTTCCAAAGGCTGGAACAAGTTTGAATGATGTTATGGGATATGTTTGCATGTTTGGTTGAGGTCCCGAGGTTCTCGAGTGAGTTTCCGGTGGTTAAACAGATCAATTTCATGTTTTGAAAGTTGCAGATTTTCAGGCTTCAGTTGCAGGTATTTTTGTTCATTGCGATCGCGTACAAGGGTTCGCGATCGCGTAGGCTCAGTTGGGCAGGGTGAAGAAATGTTCTATGCGATCGCAGAAGTAAGGTCGTGGTCAGTAATTTACACTAAGTGTAAGTGCAAATAAGATCCTAAAACATGATATCTAAAATGCAGAATTCCTAGAGCAGGATTTCTAAATGCGTATGGCAAGATTACAGAATTTCCTAAGAGTAGGATTTCTAAATGCATAGGGCAGGAATGCAGAATTTTCTAAGAGCAGGATTTCTAAGTGCACATGGCAGGAATGCAGATAATAACAAAGTACTAATTATTAGCAGATTTTAAACCATGATGTCGTAAAGGTGCACATGCTGAAACAATAAACATGAGACTTAAGAGCATGATTTCTATTGGTTTCTATTGCGCAATTAGGAACATAAATCTAATAACATATTTTCTACCCTTAACATGCATATTTACCCTATCCCTTTTCACTAGCCACTCCAATACTTGTTTATAAATTATTATAGACCATGTGATTGAATTACATGAGAAATGCAAAATAAGAAGTTACAACTATAGGAATCCTGATTTTGACTTCCTCTCTGAGTTATGTACTAAACCACCTCAAATGTCAATATTGTTCCATAGCCTTTCTCATATCTGAGTGTGTCAGAGTTCCCTAAGGACCTCAAGGGATCCCGGTCAGTCACACCCAGATTGCATAATCAAAACAGAGTGAGTGCAGTGTGGAAGGGCCAGCTCTTATGTGTTCAGGTTCATAGGGAGCTCAAGGGTCCCAAAGCAAGGCTCACACAAAAGGAGCAGAACCTAATGATCTAAGAGTATAGTGGAAGTGTAGAACACATGTTTGAAAAGGAGTTTGTTTTAGAAAATAGTTTGGACAATGATTGGTTTGAAATAAATTTGCAACAACAACAGAAATGTTGCTTAGGGAAGACAGTTTTGAAAGGGGCAGGGGATAGGAGCAACAATAACACATACCAGAACAAATCCAAAGAGCAGTACAACTTCAGCAGTTACAAACAGGAAGTAGGGGTTGGGGACATAGAGAAACCAAATCAGAAACACATAATTAGTCATAAATCAAGTACATTAGGAGACATGCTAGTTGAGGGACATAAACAGGAATAAGTAAACATGTTGATCACACTTGAACAAAGAAGGGCAGAATTTTAAGCATGCTGAGTAAAGCAGTAAACAAAAGTACAATTTAACAGCATGAGCCATTAAGTTAGTGCAGAAAGGGACAGGGATTTCCAAACAAAGGAACACATAGAGTTGAGTTTCAGGATTTAAACTAGGAACATACCAGTTGAAGAAGCAAAGTGCAGAAAAAAGTAAAGCAATCAGAGTTCCACAGTCTAGCCTTAGCTTTCAGCCGGCTAGACAAAGTAGTAGCACAAGTAGTAGAGAAGAGAGAGTTTGGGTGTGTATGTGTGTGTTCTGAACTAGTTGTTCGTGTCTTGTTAATGAAAGACTTAGGGTATTTATAGCTTTGAAAAGAAGTGGAAATAAGGTAACAAGTAAAGGTTTAACACAATTATGGAAATAATCATCATCAGAATCAATTAATACAAGTACTTCCCCATAATCAAGGAGTTACTGCTCAAACGGATACTAACAGGGATAATTAAGGAAAGAAAATCAATTTGAGAAAGATTGATTTTTGACCATATAAGGGATAGTAAAAATATAGAGTATACAATTGAGTCTAGGTACAGAATATACTTAATTTGGGGAAAGGATTCAGCAGGGGTGAAACATCACAGCAAATAAAGGAAGGGAATCAATCAACTCAAACAAACGAGTAAAATTAGGGGTTTATAAGAAAACCTTTGCAATCAACCGTAACTTAAGGAAATCAAGATCGATCAAGAGGGAGTTATGATTCTGCACTTCGACATATAAATAGGGAAGAATGAATAGGAGTATCAGACATGCAAGGTCAACCATATTGACAAAAGAAGCAAACTAGATGAACACAAACATACAACAGCAACATGAGTAGGCTAAGGGCTCAGTGGTAAAAGAACCTATTCGAATAATCAACGAGTCAAGTAGTCATGGCTAACACATAGAACCAGAGTGGAAAACTAACAAGTAAAGAAGGTCAGAAACAAGTAAAGAAAGCCTTTAAACTCATAGTAATAAGTGAAGAAAAACTTTAAGAAATTAAGGTTTTAACAAAGTTGGCTTAAAAAGCAGTAAGAACTCAGAATCATTCAAGACAAACAAAGAAAAGGGATCTAACTATAAAGAACCCAAATCGAAACAAGTATACATACAAAATAAACAAACACAGTTCCAAAACCCCGGACAAACCAAAAATACTTAGGGTTTTCAACATGATGAACCAGATAGAAAAAAAACATAAATAAATCGTTTAAACCTAGTAAAATCATATGACAATACTGAAGACGAAGAGTCACTTTGAAAAATCGGAGAGACCTTTGAGAAAAACTCTAAAAGGTTCATAACATACACATATCTAAGACAGATCTAAAAGAAAATCGAAAAATCTTTAAAGTTAGGGTTTCGGAGAACCCAGAAAAAAATGAGAAGACTTCGAAAAGTTACCGATCTAGCCAGAAAAGCCATGGATCTGACTCGAACGGCCATGGATGGCCGGAAAAAGACCATGGATAGAAGTTGAGCAAGGTCTGGGCTAGATCTCTTCGAGATCTTTCCACGAAATCACAAAAGCGGCCATCAGGAGGCGTAGGAGACAAGTACACATCTCAAACAGCTATGGGAGTCCATGGATTGAGTGAAGATCGAAGGGGATTAGGGTTGGTCTGGGTGGCGGCAGCTAGAGTTACCTTTGGGTTTCAGAGAGAACTGGAGAGAAAAGGGGATTCAAGGGCGCAGGTTGGTAGGAAATGAATTAGGTTAGGGGGTCATTTGGGTATAAAAATGGTAAGGGAAAAGGGGACCGTTGATCTGAATGATCAATGGTCAAGATCGAGTGGGGTAGGTGGGGGTCCAGGTTTGGGCTTGGTCCGGTGGGTTTTCAATTGGGTTGGGGTCCGATTTTAATTAAAAGAAATGGGCTGGGAATTGGGGCTTGGTTTGGTTATAATTGAAATACAAAAGGGGCTGTTATTTAAATAGCCTGTTTTCCCTTTTAATTTATAAACAATAGCAAATAGTTTCCAAAAAATAAATTGAAAGTACTAAAGTGATTTATAATACCTAATTAACAATTTTAAAATACAGGATCCGATGTTATGCGTATAAAACACAATTAAACCTTAAAAGGGTTAATATTGCAATTATGTGCATTTTAGCTTCAAAAATACTAAATAAAATTGTAAAAATTACTTAACCATATTTTGGTATAAATATAGAAATCCAATAGATGAATTATCAAAACAATAATTTTGGAAATAATTATTGAGGATTTTATGGATAAAAAGGGAGAAAAATAAATTAATTTAAGCCTTTAAAAATATGGAAAAAATAATAAAACACTTGGACATGCTCATATATGCATACATATACTATTTTGAAAGTATTTTGCATATTGAAAATATATAGAGAAAAATTGGGTATCAACATATATTGCCTTATATATATATATATCTATATCTATATATATATATATATATATATATATATATATATATATATATATATAGAGAGAGAGAGAGAGAGAGAGAGAGAGAATTGTGACTTAAATCTTCTAATTCAAATTTAAACACAAAATAAATTGCAAAGAAATATTCAACGGAATGCCTTATAATTTTTATTATTACGACATTAACAAAAAATGACAATATCTTTCTTAGTCTTCCCCTCCCCCCCCCAATGGAATGAGCACAACAAGGTACTAATACTACCATTAAAAAGAAAAAAAACTAATGAAGATGTGCCCAAATACTAGTTACATATTAGTCTATATATTATCTCGAACAAATTTCATAAATCCTTCAAGGTCCGAAGGAATTTCCGTTGGTGGTGGTGGAAAAGAAGCTTGTTCATCACCACTTCCAGGCGAAGTACCATCCTGCGCAAGTTCCGCTAGCATTTCTTCATAAGTTTCATCTATCTCCGGTTGTGATTCAGCAAGTCCAAAATTTCTTCTTTCTGAACGGATCCAATCTCTGAAGAGTACTGATTTTTTCAAGCTCTCCCTCATAGACGCTCTATGATCACCGATTTGAAGTCTCACTTGACTGAAAGCGCTCTCCGATGCCACTGTTGAAGCTTGAACACTTAAAATATCTCGAGCTATCCTTGAAAGAACCGGATAGTATTTTTCTTTGTCCTTCCACCATTCCAAAACATCAAATGAGCCGTCGGGATTCTCTGATTCAAGTCCATGCGACAAATAAACTTGAAGCTCATTTAGTTGTGAACTACCACCAATATTATCACCTTGAGAACCCTTGAACTTTGTCTAAGAACTAAGTGCTTTTAGGCCCGCAGTTCTTTTAGATGATTGTGAACTAGACGAAGTAGGATTTGGAACATTTGGTCTAGCGTGATCTAGGGCAAGTTGATAAGCATTATAAATTGTTTGAGCATTTAGCTTTCATAGAATAAATAGCAAGTTGATAAATTACTCCATCCTCTGAAAATTGAGTAAACAAATCTGCAAGTGCTGCAATATAAACTAAACAGTTAGAGATAGTAGGATAATATTGCCCAGTTAATTCATTTGTAGCAACATGAAATTGTTCTAAAAAGTCTACAAGCATTTTAACATTAGTCCAAACCTGATTTGTAAGGTGCTCATCATCATCATCATCATCATCATCATCACTACCAACATGAGCATTAAACGTTGCATTTATTGGGTTTCTATATTCATATGCAGCAACTAAACTTTCATACATGTAATTCCATCTAGTCGGACAAGGTTTAGGAACCTTTCTTTCTCTAAGGCCAAATTCATCACATTTTTTAAAATATTCTCTAAGTCTACTTCTACGGTTTGAATAAAAAAGCCAATTAAGAGCCATTTTAACCTTTTCAATTTTCATATTTAAAATTTTCATACCATCACCGACGATTAAATGGTAAATATGACAAATACATCTAACATGGAAAATATTACTAAATACAGGATTTAGTGTAGTTGTAAGCAAGCCTATAGCATTAGTGTTACTAGAAGCATTATCCATTGAAACTGACATTATTTTATCTCTAATGCAAAAATATCTACAAATATCTGCAACTGTGTTAGCAATAAACTTACCTGTGTGACGTGGATTAATTATTCTATAAGCAATAATGCGCTTTTGCATTTTCCATTCCTCATCAATCCAATGAGTGGTTACAGTAAGATAATCACAGTCATTACCACTTCTACCAATATCAGTAGTAATAGCAATACGACAATCTATATGAGTAAATAAATAGCGCAAATATTGTTCATATTCATGTTTATATTTATAAATATCTCTCTTTACGGTTGCTTGAGGCTTTCTTTTATAAGTAGGATTAAAAACTCTTCTAATATAATGCACAAAGTGAGGGTTAGAAGGAAAACTATAGGGTAAGCACCTAACAGTAACCATTTTTGCCAATTCTTCACGATCTTTATTTGGATCGTAATATAAAATGCCACCGGTAACAGTGTTAATTCCCGGTTGAACTAGATTTGACCCAGTACTAGGGTTAACCTCAGTATCTTCACTTGTCCCCTCTTGCACAGCTTTCATTTAAAGATATCTAGCTTTATCTCTAGGGTATTTCTTTATGTATCTAGTCAAACTACCTGTACCACTACGGTCTCCAGTATATTTATGAGCCATCAAAGCCCCACAAGTTTTACATTTAGACTTATTTTGAGCTCTTATTTGAGTAAAAAAGTTCCAAACAAGAGATATTTCGGGCCGTCTAGAAGGTTGTCTATTAAAGGTAGGGGGTACTACAGGAGGGTCAGGCGAGACATCATTTGGATTATTATCAGTTGGTTTAACAACATGACTAGTAGGTGTATCATCTAAATCCGGTTGCATTTCATCTAAATCATCATTTTTCTCGTCATTTTCATCGATAGTTTGATTAGGATAAAGAGCATTCATATATTCATCATTTAATTGTTGACCTGGTGTAACATCATGGCAAAATTGACTATCGGTAAATTGAAAACAAGGGTTATCACTATCAAGAATAACAGGTGGAGGAGGATGGGTAATAGGTCTAGGTCGGGGAGCTGGGGGAGGAGTAGTAGCTTGGCGACTAGATTCACCAATTTTAGTTTTTCCCTTACCACCGAACATTTTTTTCAAAGAAAAGGTCATATTAATTATAATTATACAAACTAAAACAAACAAAAATTATAATATTAAAACTTAAGAGTTGGAACGAGTTTACCGAATTGACGAACAACTTCTTGAAAATTGTATATCGTTGAAGACTTGAATACTTCAATTCACCAACTTCACAATTTTTCACAAATTGCAATAATAAAGTAAGCAATTATAGAAGAACATTAGAGAGAGATTGATGATTTTATGAGTAAAAATAAAAGAATGAGGGGGTATTTATAGTTGAGAATAGGGAAAAAGTATAATTATAAAAAATTTGGGGTTAAAACAAAGTTTGGGGCCAAATGGCTAAATTGGTAGGCCAACGGCTAGTTTTTAAACTTCCAACCGTTGGCCAATTTTAAAAAAAATCGAAAATAGCCATTGGGCCCGTTTGGCCTGGTTGAACTGGCCCAGGCCCGTCAGCCGGTCCCGGGCTAAACGGTCTGGAGCTCGCGGTCTCAACCTGGAGGACCGGCCCACAGTGGGCTCCTAGGACCGTTTGGGATCGGACCATTTGAACTGGCCCATTTGACCCGTGGTCTCGCGGTCCCGAGCTGGGCCCGGCCCAGAATACAGCCTTAACCTAGATTTTGGGATCTCCAGTCTTCTAGGTAGAGTTACTGTAACAATGACTTGTTCTCAGCGATACTCTCATTCCCCTTGATGATTTCTCAACTACCTCTCTATTTAGGCCTTTTGTAAGTGGATCCGACACATTATCGCTTGACTTTACATAGTCAATCATCATAATTCCTCTAGAGAGTAATTGCCTAACGGTTTTATATCTTCGTCGTATATGACGAGATTTACCATTATACATAACGCTTCCAGCCCTTTCAATTGCCGCTTGACTATCGAAATGTATGCATATTGGTGCCAACGGTTTGGGCCAAAATGGAATGTCTTCCAAGAAATTCCGGAGTCATTCAGCTTCTTCACCAGCTTTATCTAAGGCTATGAACTTAGCCTCCATTGTAGAGTGGGCGATACAAGTTTGTTTGGACGACTTCCAAGATACCGCTCCTCCACCAATAGTGAATACATATCCACTTGTGGACTTAGAATCAATTGAACCTGATGATTTATACTTTAATACCACACTAGAGAAGGGGGGGGGGATTTGTGTGGTACCCAATTTTTGCTTAACTTGATTATAGAAGGACCTGGTTCTTCTATGTGTTTCAACTACTGTTGTTGCGGAATAATAAATACAGAAAATAAAGAACACAGAGATTTTACGTGAAAAACTACTGGCTCAAAAGGTGAAAAAACCACGACCTACCTTTTAGTACGATTTTCCCAAACTCACCACTAAAATCACTGAGCCAAAACTGTATTTACAAAAACTCTTTTGTAAACCTGGGATTAACTCTAATCCCATTGTGGCACGCAGCCTCAACTGTTGCGATAACTTCAAGTTAACTGTAACTTGAAAACTCTAAGTACCTAATACAATTTTTTCTAAATAAGCTGAAAGGTATAATGTAAAATCACCTACTACAATTAAACTAGAATAAAAGATAGATACTTGGAACTGGTTCTTCTATTTGGTTCAAGTAGCTTCAGGTTTGCACGCTTGAATCACACATAAATTGCTTGCAAAATTGCCTTGCTATTTTGCTGTCAATTCACGTTTAACTTCTGCTTATGTGCATTCCTCTAAAAGAAAACAACACTAATATTTAAGGAGTTAGCAATTAGAGATTGACTAGGATACAAATGCTACTCTTCCATGGTGGAAGAGTTCTAGTTGATCTCATACTCTAACTCTATCCTTTTCCTAAATCGTGTTCTCTTTGTGTAAGGAGTCTTTCTCCTTATCCAATATGCAACCTTTTCGATCATGGTCAGCGGATATCACTTCTGATGAGTTAGGTTTATCTCCTTCACATGCATCTCACATGTTTGAGTTGATCATAATTGTGCTTCACAAGATGGACCTGGTCCATGTCTGAGTTCCTTTGTCAATCCTTAAAACTTCACCTTTGTTGGGCCAACAGAACCGGTGATCCAATTTGCATCACAGTATCCCTCAATCACCGCAGGATATTTACCATAGTGCAAAGCAAAGTCCTGGGTATGTTCTAAATATCCCAAAACTCGTTGCATTGCCATCCAATGAGATTGACCTGGATTGCTCGTGTATCGACTCAATTTACTTATAGCACAAGCTATATCTGGTCGTGTACAATTTATGATGTACATTAAGCATCCCATCACACGAGCATAATCCAATTGTAATATGCTTTGGCCTTTGTTCTTTGCTAATGCAAGATTCACGTCAATTGGAGTCTTTGCAACTTTAAACCCTAAGTGCTTGAATTTTTCAAGTCTTAATATAATGAGATTGTGATGATGCTAGACCTTGAGAAGTCTTATGGATCTTAATCCTCAGAATTAAATCAGCTACTCCCAAGTCCTTCATATCAAACTTGCTAGTTAACATACACTTAGTAGCATTTATGTTGGCAATGTCATTACTCATTATCAGCATATCGTCCACATATAAGCAAATAATGACGATGTTATTTGGAACATTTTTAATGTACACACATTTATCACATTCATTTATCTTAAAACCATTTGATAACATTGTTTGGTCAAATTTTGCATGCCATTGTTTAGGTGCTTGTTTTAGTCCGTAAAGGGACTTAACAAGTCTACATACCTTCTTTTCTTTACTTGAAATCACAAACCCTTCAGGTTATTCCATGTAGATTTATTCCTCTAACTCTCCATATAAGAAAGGTCGTCTTAACATCCATTTGATGAATTTCAAGACCATAAACTGTAGCTAACGCCACTAACGTTCGTACAGATGTAATTCTTATAACTAGAGAGTATGTATCAAAATAGTCAAGATCTTCTCGTTATCTATACCCTTTGACCACAACTCTTGCCTTATATTTCTCAATAGTGCCATCAACTTTCATTTTTCTCTTAAAGATCTATTTAAAACCCAACAGTTTATTTCTAGGAGGAAGATCAACCAATTTCCATGTATGGTTGTTCAATATGGATTCTATTTCACTATTGACTGCCTCTTTCCAAAACAATAATTCCGAAGAATACATAGCTTCTTTAAATGTTTGAGGCTCATTCTCCAATAAGAAAGACACAAAATCAGGTCCAAATGAAGTAGATGTTCTTTGACGTTTACTACGTCTTGGATCCTCCTAATTAAATGTACTTTCTTTTGTTTCTTATCGAGGCCATTTAGATCCTTCACCAATCGACTCACATTCCTTTTTATACGGATATATATTTTCAAAGAACTCAGTATTATCTGATTATATAACCGTATTATTATGAATGTCGGGATTTTCTAATTTATGAACCAGAAATCGTTATGCTTTACTATTAGTCGCATATTCTATGATAACATAATCAATGGTTTTTGGTCCTATTTTTACCCTTTTGGGTTTAGGAACTTGCACTTTTGCCAAACACCCTCACACTTTAAAATAATTCAAGTTGGGCTTCCTTTCTTTCTATTTTTCATATGGAATGGATTATGTTTTGCTATGGGGTACTCGATTTAGTATACGGTTAGCCATAAGAACAGTTTTCCCCCACAAGTTCTGTGGCAAACCAGAACTTAACAACAATGCGTTCATCATCTCCTTTAATGAATGATTCTTTCTTTTAGTAATCCCATTGGATTGGGGCATGTAAGGGGACGTTGTTTGATGAATACTTCCATATTATAAATATATTTATTCAAAAGGAGATTCATATTCACCACCCCTATCACTTCTTATCATTTTGATTTTCTTGTTATGTTGAGTTTCAACTTCACTTTTGTATTGCTTGAATACGTTTATTGCTTCATCTTTACTATTAAATAAGTAAACATAGCAATATCGAGTACTATCGTCAATAAAAGTTATGAAATACTTTTTTCCATCTCGAGATGGTATTGACTTCATGTCGCAAATATTTGTGTGAATTAAGTCTAAAGGATTTGAATTCCTTTCAACTGACTTATAAGGATGTTTAACATACTTAGATTTCACACATATTTGATATTTTGATTTGGCGCATTCAAACTTAGGCAATACTTCCAAGTTAATTTTTTTTCGCAAGGTTTTATAATTGACATGACCCAAACATATATGCCATAATTCATTTGACTCAAGTAAGTAAGACGAAGCTGAAATTTTATTATTATTCTCAACAACCATTACATTCAGCTTGAAAAGGCCCTCAATGAGGTAACCTTTTCCTACAAACATTTCGTTCTTACTTATTACAACTTTATCGGATATAAAAAACATATTTAAAACCATTCTTAACAAGAAGTCCAGCAGAGACTATATTCTTTCTAATCTCGAAAATATGAAGGACGTTGTTCAAAGTCACCACTTTGTCGGAAGTCATTTTCAGAAATATCTTCCCACATCCTTCAATCTTGTCTGTTGCAGCATTTCCCATAGAAATCGTCTCTTTGGGTCCAACAGGAGCATATGTAGCAAAAGCTTCTCTAACAGCACAAACATAGCGAGTGGCTCCAGAATCAATCCACCACTCCTCAGGATTGCCCACCAGGTTGCATTCAGAAATCATAGCACTCAAGATCAACATCTTCATGCTTTTCAACCATGTTTGCTTGACCCTTCTTCTTGTCTTTCTTTGGAGCACGACAATCTATAGATTTGTGTCCAACTTTCCCATAGTTGTAGCAATTATCGTTGAGTCGCTTCTTGCTTGGGTTGCTTTTCGATCCAGAAGCCTGCTTACTCTTTCTCTTATTTTGAGAAATATCCTCAATAATGTTTGCTCCCATTATTGTTGAGTTTCCATGGCCTCTCTTTTCAGCAGCTTTGTTGTCCTCTTTGATTCTCAGCCGAACAATGAGATCTTTAAGCGACATCTCCTTGCGTTTGTGTTTCAAGTAGTTTTTGAAGTCCTTCCACAAAGGAGGCAACTTCTCAATTATAGCTGCTACTTGGAATGCTTCATTGAAGATAAGACCTTCAATGAAAATTCTGTTAGTAAAAATACTAAAATTACTACTTTCAACATTATATTTAGTTCAACTTATACCTTCAGCAAGGAGATCATGAATAATCACTTGCAATTCCTGGACTTGGGTAATAACAGACCTGCTATCTACCATTTTGTGGTCCAAAACCTTTGCGGCAACAAACTTCTTCAACCCGGTATCTTTAGTTTTATATTTCCTTTCAAGCGCAATCCACAGTTCTTTTAACATCTCCACACCACTGTAAACGTTATGTAGATCGTCCTCCAGTCCGCTAAGAATATAATTCTTGCACAGTAAATCAGAATGCTTTCACGCCTCAATCACGAGAAAGCATTCAGACTCAGGAGTTTCATTGGGCAGCATAGGAACATCTTCCATGATGAACTTCTGCATACTTAAAGTAGTCAAGTAAAAGAACATTTTTTGCTGCTAGCGCTTGAAATCAATCCCGGAAAATTTTTCAGGTTTTTCTGCCAGTGCCAATGCCGATGTTGTTTGGCTTGTCGATCCATTGACAGTCACCATAGGAACAGTCTGGTTCCTGTTGTCATTCATCATTTCTATAAAAGAATGACACAAACAAATGTTAAAATCACGTAGATTTTAATCTCCAATATAGTATAAAACCACAAAGGTTTTACTCTCTAGAAATAGTGAGTATAATACAAATACAGAAAATAAATTTAAATTCCTTAAGATTTTTAGTAAATTGTATTTGTAAACTAATTCTGGAAAAGATAAAATAACATATAAACAGAAAATGTAAATGAAATAAAAGTTAATCCGAGCCCACTGAATTCACAGTGTTTCCTTAAGGAATTTAATCCCCTCCCAGTTCCCAAAGTTATGGATTATTTCCTCCCAGGATAGAACGAATTACACACTGGTGTAGTGGTACTTCAAACCCCAATGTTCCAGCGAACACAAAGTTCGTTAGCAAATCACACTTACTGTTGCTTTCATTGAAGATA
Organism: Nicotiana sylvestris; assembly: GCF_000393655.2. Taxonomy (NCBI): domain Eukaryota; kingdom Viridiplantae; phylum Streptophyta; class Magnoliopsida; order Solanales; family Solanaceae; genus Nicotiana; species Nicotiana sylvestris. The sequence continues at coordinate 155,949,356 of NC_091065.1, read as the reverse complement.
AGACAATGCAGAAGAAAGGAGGAAACTCAGAAAACCGTATGGAAAATCTGAGAGAATGGACTTGTATTTATAGTCAATGTTAGGGTGAAATCTGAAGAGGAGCAACTCTTTAGAATAGTTGTTTATGCAAAACGGTCATAGCATAAATGCTATAACATAAATGACTATTTACTCAATAATAAACCGGGAGAATTGAAGAGGGTGGTTAATTTTCTATTACAAAAACAGAAAATGGAAAAATGGGAAATAGTTGGATTTATTATTAATATTATTGGATGTAATATTAATATTCTATTATTAAAACAAATATTTAATAACATTTGTATTAATATTTACTACTAACAAATAAATTTGGTCCAAAAAATTAATCAATCAACCGATCATTTGATCCGAAGCCGAAGCCGAGCCGAGCGAGCGACGACGATGGCGCGAGGCTTGCCTTCTTCTCAACTCTTTAAGAGATAGAAGAAGAGCAATTGCTTATATACCCATAAAAAACATCTTCCTTTTCCAATATGGGACAATGTCCCTTCATCAAGGAGGGAATCTCAAATGAAACTCAAATATTTCATTTTTCCTCCATTTTCCATTCACCCTCTTTTAAGCATTAATATACTTAAAAAACCCAACACGTTTTACTCCAAAGTGGTAATTCCTGACGTAAATATTATCGGACTTCAGAAAAGGTACCGAATGCAATTGGAAAATCAGAAAAGTATTGTTGGAGAATGAAGATTGATATTATCATGGATTAACTGTATGTGCGCTAACAGACAAAATCAGTAATAAAAATTGAAAAAGATCAATATACTGTAAAAGGACCATATATTTTAGTCCGCCACCAAAAAATTGAAATTGTAAAGAGTAGGAAGAGAGGAGAAATTATTTTTTTGTTCGATAAGAAGGGCATGTGATATATAAGTGTTGATCTAAACATATCTCGGTGACTACTGTTTTGGTAGTGAGACAAGAAATTTCACATTTTCTGTAAGTGTGTGTATGTAGAAAAAAAATATCAAAGAGTGCGATAGGATATATGAGACCTCTCTATCCTAAATAGAATGAGATTTTTTCTATTCTTAACAGATGTCTCGATGGGCTTCAATCCCTAGAAAAATTAAAAAGTCCTGCTAAATGGGGAGCGATTCTCTCTTTAGTAGGCTTTGTTATACCAATACGAATTAGTCGGGCCATCAAATTCCGATTATTAAATGAATAATGCATAAAAAAATGAATAGAACTTAAATAGTGTACGTAGTCATTGTTCTTTAAAAAATTATGCTCCTACGTTTGAATATCCTTCAATAGTTTCTAGCCAAATATTCTTTTCAAGTTATATAAGAAGGATATAATACAAAGTAACATTCATTTTTTTCTTGCATTCTATGATTAAGGGACAACTTGCATTCTCTTCTCAACCATTAGTCGATACTGACAATACTAAACTAGTTTTGTTGAGAGTAACAAGACCTAAAACATCTATTGTACTTTGTATTATTTATAAGTTTATTAGTTAGTTAAGTAAGTAGTTAGTGGAGAGATTAGTTAGTTGGTGACAGCTAAGCATATGTGGTGTATATATCAGTAACATGTATTTCATTTTTCTTTCTAATTAAGCTTCAACGAAACAGTTCCACAACTGCAGAGCGTGCTTCCTCTCTTCTCATTCTATCTCTGCATATCGTCTTCTTTATCTCTCTTTCTCTTAATTCTTCATGGTATCAGAGCTCTGAGCAATGGATTATTGCTCATAATCAATTCGATCCAACACCTGCTCTGCATTCTCGAAATTTTCTTCTCAAACTCATTTTTTGTTTGTTCAAATTCTTCATCAAAACCCTAATCTGCTCAACAATGGCGGAAGATGATTTAGAGCTAGGAAATACAACTACTACAGTTGATAACTCTCAAATCTCATCGGATAATGAATTTGAAGAAGGAGTTACAGTCGCTGCTACTCATCCTTTGTATCTCATTTCTGGAGATACCAGTGGAATTTCTCTTATCTCTTTTCAACTCACCGATACAGACAACTTCTCATTATGGTATCGATCTATGAGAATTGCTTTGCTCAGTCAAAACATGCTCAGAATTATGGATGGAAGGTGGAAAAAGGAACGATTTTGTGAAAAATATTGGTACCAATGGGAAAGGTGCAATGCAATTGTGCTTTTATGGCTAATGAAATGCAGTTGCTCCAAACCTAATCAGTGGAATTGCCAATGCCACCAATGCACATGCGGTATGGATGGATCTACAAGAGCGATTTATAAGGTAAATGACACTCGATGTTACAATTTGCACAGAGAAACTGCTACCTCCGTCAAGGTATCTCCTCTATTTCTGTTTTCTATTCCAAGCTTAAAGATCTTTGGGATGAAGCTGAGTCACTAGTGCCTAGACCAGGTTGTGACTATGTTAAGTTTAGAGATTTCATTGTGCATTTGCACAAATAGAAAGTTTATCGATTTCTCATGGGCTTGAATGATTCCTATTCACAAGCACATAGCCAAATACTTATGATGAAGCCAGTACCATCTGTAAATCAAGCTTATGCTATGCTAGTTAGTGATGAAAGTCAAAGAGCTGTAGCAGCCACATCTGGCATTCTAGGTCCTCTACCTAATGTACATGCTGGTCACTATGAATCTACAACATTTTATAGTTCTAAACCAAGTGGAGGTCAAAAATTCAGGAAAAATTATAACATACAGTGTGAGTTTTGCAAGATTAAGGGACATAGCAAAGAGAATTGATATAAAATCATTGGCTATCCACCTGACTACAAATACAAGAAGAAAGGGGAGCACCTACCACTGCCACTAATGCTTACAATGTGCTTTCTGAGACTAATAATGTTGTAAAGAATTCCACACCTCAAATGTGTGTGACTACAGGCTGCATTCCAGAAGCATCACACATGCACACTATAGAGGGAAATATTGCAGGCAATGCAGCAGCTTCAACTGCATCAATGAATCAGGAATTTCCACAGGCTTCACTAACTCTCACTAGGGACCAATATGATCAAATACTTCAGTTTCTCAACAAGGTATCTAGCTCTTCATCTACTACCTATGCTGAAGGTATAAGTACTGCATTATTAGCTATTAATAATATTCAGGAGTGGATTATTGACACAGGTGCAACTGATAATACGGTCTCTGATCTTAGCCTGTTAACCTCATTTAACACAGTTGATCATCCTTACTCTAAGAAGGTATTCTTACCTAATGGTGATGTTTCATATGTTAAACATATTGGTACTAGTGCAATCTCAGACAAGAGTATTATCAAAAATGTGCTTCATATACCACAATTCAAGTTTAACTTGATGTCTGTATCAAAGTAACCAAAGAGCTGCCGTGTTTGGTTGTCTTTTATCCTAATTTTTGCATATTCCAGGATCTCTTCAGTGGGAGGGTGAAGGCGATTGGTAGAGAAGATAAAGATCTCTACATATTACCCTCTTGGAGCTCATTAATAGTCAACAAGCATACTGTAGAAACATCACTAGCAGCCACACATAATCAGGATATGTTCACTAAGAGAATACCTATAGATGTGAATCTCAAGCTATGACACAAAAGACTTGGTCATGTATCTTCCTTAGTTCTAAACAAACTATTTTCAATAAAGCAGGAGAATTGTATTTCTATTGTTAAAAACGGTTATGTTTGTCAATGTGCTCGATTGACTAGACTACCTTTTCCTAGCAGTACAAATAAAAGTGCAGCTTCCTTTGGCTTACTGTATTTGGATGTGTGGGGACCCTATAACGCTGCAACTATTGATGGTAATAGATACTTCTTAACTGTAGTAGTTTCCTACTCTAGAATGACTTGGATTTTTATTTTAAAACTCAAGTGACATGTATGTGTTGTCCTACATGATTTCCTGATGTATGTGAAAACTCAAGTTGACAAACAGATTAAGTGTGCTAGGACTGATAATGGATCTGAATTTGTGAATTCTGTCCGTCATACTTTGTTCACAAACCTTGGAATTATCCATCAAATAACATGTGTTTATATTCCTCAGCAAAATGGAGTTGCTGAGAGAAAACATAGGCATATTTTAGAATTGTGCAGAGCTCTAAGTTTTCAAGGTTGCATTCCTTTAAAGTTTTGGGGCACTGTGTGTTGGCAGCTGTTTATCTCATTAATAGGATGCCATCTTCACAACTAGGTACAGGTCTCCTTATGAGTTATTATACAGAAAGAAGCCATTGCTTGGACATCTCAGGGTCCTACGTTGCTTGTGCTATGCTAAAATTGTCAATGAGACTAATAAGCTTTAGCCAAGCTATCATTGTTGTTCACATAGGCTACTCATCTTCATAGAAGGGATACATTCTTCTTAACTTTTCAACTACCTATTTCTTTGTTAATAGAGACGTAACATTCAGAGAGGATATCTTTCCATTTCAGCAGCTCTCTCTCATAAACAGTTTGTGTTCCCTGATACATCTTCTTGTGTCTTACCACATATTACTGAGCAATGGTATGCTCAAGATGCTTCGGCATCATCCAACCAGAATTCTGGTGCACATGACTCTCAGTCTCACCACATGCAACCTCATCCTCTCCTAGTAGCACTGACTCAAGTGCAAGCTCATTACCAGCTGCTACATCATCAGGTGTTGATGTCTCTCAAGATGGTTCTCCTGCTCTTAGAAGATCAGCCAGAGACAAGCATCCACTATTATGGATGAAGGACTTTGTTTCTCTTTATGCCAATCAACATACTCCTTATGGAATGACAACATATATGTCCTATGAACACCTGTCTCCTCATTATCAGGCTTTCATTACCTCTTCCTCTCTTGAGGTTGAACCTGTTTCTTATGCTGAAGCAATCAAGGATCCCAGATGGGTAACTGCTATGAAGTCTGAGATTGCTGCTTTAGAGGATAATCATACATGGGATATTATGACGTTACCTCCTGGTAAGAAACCCATTGGATGCAAATAAGTGTACAAGATAAAGTACAGGGCATTTGGTAAAATTGACAGGTTCAAAGCCAGGCTAGTTGCCAAAGGCTATAACCAAAGAGAAGGCATTAACTATTATGAGACCTTTTCTCCTGTTGTCAAAATGGTTACAGTCAAAACAATTCTTTCCATTGCTGCTATGCAACACTGTCACATTCATCAAAAGGATGTGTCAAATGCTTTTCTCCGTGGTGATCTTCATGATGAAATCTACATGGACCTTCCTCAAGGCTTTGTGAGTCAGGGGGAGCAGCATCTATGCAGACTCATCAAATCCCTATATGGTCTCAAGTAGGCCCCTACATAGTGGAATGCAAAGCTTTCAAAGGCTGTGTCACAGTTTGGTTTCACTCAAAACAAGCCACCCTATGATGACGTGTGAGCTTCACATTGAAATATTTTGCCTTATATAGCTTCACGTGCATAATTCCACTTATCTTGCCGCGTGTTTATCATAATGAAGTCTTCCCCTTATTTGCAACATGCGCATAAGCACCCTCCCTTATCTCGTCACACGTGCATTAATAAACACCACCCTTATGTTACCGTATGCACATCTCGCTACCTTTATACTTCACATAATCACTCACACAACACATACACACGTTCCACAACAATATCAATGTCACAACAAGATATAGCCCACGACTCAATAACATTTGGTACAATAACCATAACAATAACATAAGGGTGCGGCGAGTGAACAACGATAAAACATGTTTCAGATAACAAACAACTCTAATTCAAGGCATATTAATCCGGTCAATTACCATACATACTCTCATATACACACTCGTTATCTTATGTACCCGTTGTTTTACATAGTACAAATAATGCAAATTAGACCCAATCCTAAGGGGCAAACGCAAAGTTAGGCAAGATACTTACCTGAGTTAGGCAAATTCAATACTATAAAAATGCTTTCCCATTAAGATTCACCTCCACTCAGCTCAAATCTAGCAAAAAATGACTTAATAATATCAAATAATACAAGAGAAACTAATTTTGATTAATAAAGTGAAGATTTTTACAAAATTCTCCAGAAGTCAACAAAAGTCAACACCAGGCCCGCCCAGTCAAAATTCAAGTCGAGGGGTAGACCTCGACTACTCATAGCCCCACGAGTCCAAATATGTGTTTTGTTTTCAAATTCAAGTCCAATTGGACTCTTAAAATGTTAAATTTTTATTTTTTCATAACATAGTAAAAAATACCCAAATTTTCTCTTCAAATTTTATGGATTAGATGTTAAAATTCATAAATAATCATGTTATAATATCAAAATTGTAGTTATAATAACTTACAAATATCTTTGTATGAAGATATCCTCCTACATCGCCTCGCACTGAGTCTAGGATTCAAAAATATGACAAAATGAGACTAAGTCCCGAAATTTGATTATTCGTTCATCTACAGAAGATGAAAATGCGGATAATGGATCGCAAATGTGATCCCTGCTATACCCAGAAAAATCTACAAAATTGACTCCGACTTTGCAACAGCAAAGTCTCAAGCTGCCAACCTCATTTCGCAAAACAGCCATTAGGTCGCAAAAGCGACCTGACCCCTTTCATATTTGCGATGTTGGTTCGCAAATGCAAAGTCTACCTTCCCCATCCTCCCTTCACAAATGTGGTATTCACTTCGAAATTGCAGTATTCGCAAATGTGAACAGGTACTCACATTTGCGATAACTGTAGCACCAACACAAAGCAACAAATCTGAAACTCACTCAAATGGTCTGAAACATATCCAAAACTCACTCGAGCCCCCAAGGCTCCACACCAACCATCCACAAAAGTCTAAAAATATCATACGATCTCATTCAAAATACCAAGAAAACTTCCAAAACCATGAATCGAATACCAAAACACACAGAATTCACAATGAAACTCAAGAATCGTTAAAATCACAACAAAGCATCTGATTCCTACCAAACCAACTCGAAAAGACACCAAACTTTATGGAAAAGTTCAGAATGACAAAACAGACCAATTCCATGTCCTGAAACCAAAATTCAAACCTAATAGCCGTAAATTCATACCACGGTCAAGCTTAGAAAATTTCTAAACCTTCAAATTGCCAACTTTCGAAAAAAGAGCCAACTCAACTTAGGAACCCCCGAATAAAATTTCGAGCTTACACCTAAATCAGCATACAAACCTATTGGAACCATCAAAAAACTATTCCGAAGTTATTTTATAAAAGTCAAACCTCAGTCAACACTTCCAACCTAAGCTTCCAAACCAAAAAGCAAGTGTTCCAAATCAATACAAAACCTTCCCGAAACTAAACCAACTATCCCTGCAAGTCATAAAACCATAAATACATATATAGAAATCTTCAAAAGGGGAAACGGGGCTCAAATATACAAAATGACCGGTCATGTCATTACACTAGTAGACAAGTTTTATCATTCTCTACCACCTGGTTGAGGAGCTTTAGTACAGTCTTCATTCAGTGCACTCCCAGCTCAAAGATCTTATCGCATTCCATTAGTTCAGAGTTCGTCAATATTGAGCTCTTCCATTGGCTATTCTCGTTCATGGGGTCCGACGTACCAAAGTCATTCCTAGTTCGAGGCTGCTACGAGTGTGGGAAATTGGGGTATGTGAGAAAGTATTGCCCCTATTTTTACAGAGGCCCAGTGCAACAAGGAGGCTAAACTATGACTTCTACACCAGTTTCTGCACCACCCGCTCAGCCAGCTCGGGGTGGAGTTCATACGAGACAAGGTCTCCCCAGATAGGGAGGTCAGTCAGGTGGTGGAATGTCACGTTGCTATGCATCTCCCGCCAGGCCAGAGGCAATTTCTTTTGACGCTGTTGATACCCAATTTTTTCCTATGTATATTTATATGCAAAATACTTTCAAAATATCATATTATATATATATATATATATATATATATATATATATATATATATATATATATATATGCATATATAAGTATGTCAAATGTTTTAGTATTTTTCCTAATTTTTAAAAGATTTTTAAATCAATTTATTGCCCTATTTTTACAATACAAAAAACCAATAATTGTTCCTCAAATTATCATTTTGGTGAATAACTTATTTTATTCTTACATTTATACCAAAATATAGCTAATATAATTTTTTATGCATTTTTACAAATTTATTTAGTATTTTTAAAGCTAAATTGCATATAATTGCAATTTTAGCCTACTTTAAGATTTAATAGCATTTTATAATTATGAAATTGATTCCAGTATTTTTAATTTAATATTTATATATTATTGATTAATTCAGTACCTTTAATTTATTTTCAGAAATCATTTTACTATTTTTTATAAAATAAAAAGAGAAAAAGTGACTATTTAAAATTTAGCCCTAACTATTTCAATTTTAGCCTAAAATCAGCCCCTATTAAACCCCAATTCCAATTCAAACGGACCAGCCCATTCCTAAAATTACCCGCCCCTAACCCGTTTATTTTACCCGCCCAGCTTCCCCTTTTGATCTAGACCGTTGATCATTTTTGATCAACGGCCAGAATTCCCTCTTTCCTTTTTAATTCAACAACCCCCACCAACCCTATCCCATTTCTCACCAACCGCCGCCTCTGAAACCCCTCCCCTCTCCCAAATTCTCTCGAACATTCCCTAACCCTAGCCATCTCTCACCGTCTTCAACCTGGGTACCCATCGGAACCTATGGCTTCTCAGGCCATGGGAACCCTATACTCACCTCTCCTTGCTCTTATACGCTTGATACTTAAAGATTCGAGGCCTGACCTCGAAGGTTTTCGCCCAAACCTCTACTGATTCTAGGTTTCACGGCCATCTCCAACCTTGCTCCGGCGTACCATGGTGTTTTGAGCCTGGTTCTGACTTCTCCGACTCAGATCGGACCTTTTCCAAGCCTTTCTCATTTCTAGGGCTCTTTTGAAACCCTAACTCTTCGAGGTTTTATCCGATCTCTTTAGATCTATTATGTATCTATGCTCTATTTGAGTTTTCAAACGATTTCCCCAACTTTCTTTCAAAAATTACTTCCAAAATCGCTTCTTTTTCGATTTAGGGTTTTCTGAAATGCTTAAAATGTTTCTCTGACTTTTCTTTTCCTTTTTTTGTGTGTATTTGTCTCTACTGTGCTCATATGTTTCCTTTTTACCACACATGTTATTCTGTGCTTTCTGTCTTTCGTTTTCCTACAGTGTTTCTATACCATGCTCTCACATGTTTATCTCACTGTGTTTTCCTATATGTTCTTTTCCTATACTTTTCGGGTGTTCTTGTGTTCTTCTATTGTATTTTCTCTACTAAGTTCTTAAGTCTCTTTGTTTTCCTTCTACTGAACCTTGTTTTAAGTTTTTTCTAAAAGACCCGTTTAAGCATGTTTTCCTCTACTATTTCTTCTACTCTCATTATGCTTCGAATTTCTTCACTCTGTTTGCTTTGAACTTTTTACTGAAGTTGCTTGTTTTCTCATGATTTTCTGAAAGAAATCTCTGAGCCTGTTTTAAGTACTTGCTTCCTCATCTCTGTACTTGACTCGAGGTGGAAACCCTAGAATTTGGGGGTTCTGCCGAGATTTGGTCATGTTTTAACGTGTCTGTATGCCTTTTATGTGTGATAAGTCTTTCTTCAAAAAGGTTTTCCAATTTGTGATTGGTTCAGAATCCCTTTTTAATAGGACTAATTAATTGTTGCTGATTTTCCTTAAGTAAAACTTTTCTTCACCTTTTCTGACTGGGTTCATTCCTACAAATCTTGGACTTCTGATTTCTTGGCTATTAACTGATTCCCTTACCTTATTTGCACAAACCGTGTACTATCAAGACCTTGTCCTTAAATAGACCTTTATGTATTTAGCCCTATTATACTACTTTGCACAAAGTGTTGATTAATTTATTTCTTTGATAGGTTTATACCCGTTTGTAATCTGAATCCCTTAATTAAAGGGAAAACTTGTGTAATTGATTGACAATCGATTTTCAAACTATTCTCTTACCTTATTTCTTCTTGCCTTCTATACTATAAAAGGGCATGACCCCTTTCTCACCAAACACACTCTCAACTCAACACTTTTACACTTCAGACTTCCCACCCACAATCTCAATTCTCTTCTAAACTCATCGTATTCTGACTGCATGTTTGCACTTTGGCTTTACAAGACTACTGCTTTCTTCTTATTTGTTTCTTTAAGACTGGTATGTTCTAGTTTTAGCTTCAACATCATCCCAATGTGTTTACTTATAGCCTTTACATCCATGTCTACTTTACTGTCTATGTGGAGTTAAATGTTTAACTAGCATGTCAATTTCTTTTTACCTGTTTCTTCTGTGAATCCCTACACCCCTGTTTCTTTCTATGTGCTTTGAGTTGTAGTTCAGGACATGGCAATATGCAAGTTATTGTTCATGTTTGGACTTGATCCCTTAGGGGATCCTGACTCCCAAAACAATGTGTTTTAACAGGCTTGTAGGGTGTGCCAGCACTTCTCATTACTAACTATGCCCACTAACCTGTCTTTGCTTCTTTACCACTTCCCATTTCCCCTTTTTCAAACTCTACATTTAAACTCACTCTTAGCTTCTAAGTTCTGCTCCCCTCCTGTGAGCCTTGCCTTGGGACCTTGAGTTCCCTCTGAACTTGGACACCTGAGGACTGGCCCTTCCACACTGCACTATGACTTAATCCTGCACATTTGGGTGTGAGCACTGCCTGAAGTCCATTTGAGGCTCTTAGGGAACTCTGACGCATGCAAATGAGAGAAAGGCTTTGGATCCTGATCTTTGGAGTTTGTTCATCACATATTTCAGACATGGAGTCCGAATTAGGCTCCCCTTGGTTGTACTGTTAATTTCTGATGTAATATTGCTTTTCTTATTCATTCTGGGTTGTAATAATTTGTAATAACTATTGGGGGTGGCTAGTGAAAAGGGACGGGAATGACTGTATGCAAAAAAGGGTAGATATCATGCCTATAGGCTTATTAATTTCTGTAGATACCATGCCTATTTCTGCATTCTCATCTTTAGATAACATGCCTATAGGATTATTAATTTCTGCATCCATGTAGATATCCTACTCATAGGTTTACTTACAGAATTCTGCACTTGCATATAGACACCATGGCTATAAGAATTCCTGCATTATATAGGTACCATGCCTATAAGAAAGTTTTGCATCTCTCATATAGATACCATGCTCGTAGTTAACTAGAAATTCAAATCCTGCATATGCATCCGTCACTAGACAAACCTGTCTATAGGATTTAAATAACTAACAGCATTTAGATACCATGCCCATAGGATTTCTACACTCTCGCTACGTCTGTAAAAATGTTTTAAATCAAAAATGCTTAGAAATCATGCCTATAGAAACTATCAACCAAATCTGAACCGCCTCACTCGTTTTAAGTTTAATCTGTCAGTAGTAACGCATTATCAACTGCAAAACTTGTATTATTCTGTTAAAAACTGGCGTCCTTTCTGTAATCAGTTTACTTCTTTATTTCTAAAATCAATAAATGTCATGCCTATAGGTTTCGTCTAACACCTAGGCAAGCCTTAGGATAAAAGCTATAACTGAACCAGGGTTTGTTAATTACAACCAACGGGTAGGCCAAATTCGGACTTCTTATCTGAAAATATGTGATAAATCAACCTGTTTTAACTTATTATGTTTGATTAGACCTTAATCAATACATGCAAGACATGCTAAACTCTATACTTTTCTTTGATTTAAGGAGGTCTATTTGAGCCTTTCTATCTGTTTATGTGCTTTCCCAATACTTACTACATATATGTTTTGATTGCCGCCTTAGAATTTTGTCATTTTAAAACTATGAAACCTCATACCCCTTCCCTTTTAGGATTAGTAGTCCCAAGTACCTCCGGGACTGATAGGATTGGGGCAGGTAATAGCATGCAATAAGTAAACGAGACTATTCCGCGCTTTAATACCTAACGGGCTGGGAAAGGGTAGATATGAATATGATGACCACGCGATAACATCTCGTGTAGCCCCTCTTTGAGGAGTGATTACCGGATGTTGTGTGGGGTGATTCATATTATTTGTAAACCTAGGACCCCCCTCCCTTTACTTGTATATTTTATTACTTTCAGAATTTCCCAAACTATTCTCTCAAAAAATTCAGCTTTCTTTTATTTCTTTAAACTTTAATCTATTTGCAACCATTATGTGAAAACCCCCTCATATTTGAAACTTTTTTTACTTGCCTACTTGTTATTTGTACTTAAGGTCACAATTATAGTATGGTCGGGAACCACACTAGTGGATCCTGAGGGGTGCCTAACACCTTCCCTTCGGGATAATTTCAAGCCCTTACCCGATCTCTGGTTTTCTAAATCAAACTCTTCTTAGTGTCCTAATGCACTTTAATCATTAGGTGGCGACTCTTCTCTTTTAATAACCGTTAAAAGAGTTGTCAATGTCATAAACCCGATTTCGCAAGAAAAAGGGGGCGTGACAGCATGTCGACTCTGCTGGGGATACTGTAGGCTTTTACCATTCATGCTATTTGTGACCTTACGTTTCTTTACGTGTCTTCTTTTAACGCCTTTAAGCATTTAATTCTTTCTTCTACTACGAAACTGACTTGGCTCTTTGTTTGTTTCTTTTATTTTAACGCTTTCCTTCACCGCTTTCCTTTAATACTGTTGTAAATTTTGAGGAATTATTGTAATTATTACTTTATGAACGTGAAAATATGTAACAACTTGTTTGATTATTGTAACAGTATGTTTTCAACATCATATTCCACTCGTGCCAAGCAAATACCATAGCAACGCTTATAATGAGTGGTTGCGCTCTTCTGATATTATCACCCTTTAAATCCGGCAAAGGCATAGTTGCGGTAAAACCAGTCGATCAACGGTGTAGTCGATGGTTCCGTGCCTTTCCCTCTTGAGTTGTCCGCTCAAGGGTACCAGTATAATACCCCATAGAGACCTTTACTCTGTTTAACTGTGCATGCATCATGGTCAAACCTAGCCGAGTCGGTTATGTTGTCCGCATAACGACTCTTTAAGATAGCCTTGTCCAAAGTCCACTGGGTTTCCTTGAAACCCAAACGGACACAACCACGTTTTGTGCATTTATTTGGAGAACTAAATGTTTTTATGCCAATTATTGATATTTAATAGTCGAGTCTGGTGGGGGTAAGGGCCTAACATTTTTGTCTTGCAGAAATATGAGGCACGAAGTCCCCAGATTCGGCATGGTCACCAACATCCACCCAAAGTTGTTAAACTGGTGGGAAGATCTCCATTCTAGTGATCAGACTCTTGTCCAGAAATACCTAGGAAATCTACCTTCTCTTTTGGAAATCCAACCCAACAACAAAATCATAGAAGCAGCTACTCTATTCTGGGATGGTGATAGGTCTGTGTTCCGCTTCGAGGACATTGAAATGGCACCTTTGCTAGAAGAAATAGGAGGACTGACTGGTATACCATGGGAGACTGAGGTTTGTTAATGCCAGAGAATTGCAAGGGTAGAGGTTTTCTCAAGATGATGGGTCTAAAGAAGAATCCAGACTTGACATATTTGAAGGAGTCCTACATTCCCTTTGATTATTTGTACGAGAGGTACGGTCACAGAAAATCCTACCGTACATATCCAGATGAGTTCGCCCTTACATCGTTGGGGCATATTCACCGAAGGGTCTTTGCCTTCATGTTCTGCTTCTTGGGGATGATAGTGTTTCCAATGAAAAAAGCAAGGATCCACACCAGGCTAGCCATGGTCACCAAAACTTTAATGGAGGGAATTGGTGGAAAACAATTTAGCATAGTGCCCATGATCATCGCACAGATATACCGAGCCTTGGAAAAATGTCAACAAAGAGCCCCACACTTTGAGGGCTACAACTTGCTACTCTAGCTCTGGCTCATGCAGCATCTTCAAAGGGGTGAATATCGGCAAGAGATTCAGCATAGAGACTGGGATGATCATATAGCCTTCCATCAACCAAGGCGAATGAACTACATGCCCAACATGTTTGCTCAGCTTGAAGATGCCAAGGGGTGGGTGGAGCTGTTTGAAAATCTAACTGAGGATCAAATACAATGGATGTTCGAGTCGTTCCCTACTGAAGAGTTCATCGCCCGATCCAGGGATGCACCATTTCTGATATTGATCGGTTTGAGAGGAACCTACCCTTATGTACCTCTCCGAGTTATGAGACAGGCTTGTAGGAAGCAGGTTATACCAAGGGTCAACAAGATGAGTCACTTCCGGGCTGACTTCCAAGATGATGACAGTCCTTATAAATGCCAAGCTCAACATATGTGGCATTGCAAGATCATCATGGGAAGAGATACTATCGAACAAGACAAATACCATGCTGGCTGCACCCCATACTATTCAAGCTGGTTGGAGGATAATCACAATGGTATGGGCCAACCCGGGTTTGTTCGAGGTCACAGAATCATCGATGAAAGGGATGAAGCACAAGTCAAACACAACCAACTACGCAAGAGGATTCGGGAATGTGAAAGTGAGCACCGTGAGATTCAAGAAGCCCACCAAAAACTGATTGAAGAGTGGAAAGACATGGCTGTCAGTGCCAACAAGCGATTAGGATACCTGGAACGAGGTTTAGTGGAGCTGGAAAGGAAGTTTCTCAGGAGGATCAAGGACTGCCAGAATGTTGAAGGAAACGAGGGTGGGCACCTGGCCAGAGCCTACCTGCTGCTGGGACTTTGCGAGCTGGTGAAGCTGTTCGATGGAGCCAAAGATGCCGAGTCTGGGGAAGGTCCTTCTGGGACCAAATAGATAGGAGTTTTCTTTTATTTTTATGAAATGTAATAAGGCCAATGGCCAATAGTGACATTTTATTCCTTGTTATTTAGTGTCATTTTGGGATTTGTCTACTTTTTATCAATAAAATGAGGCATTTATTATTCTAAGTTCTCCAAATCAAGTTGTCGCTAAGCCTACCTCGGGCACAACGAGGCTCCCAAATTTAGGACGCGATTTACATTCTTGCACTATGTGTTTAATATCGCAACTCTTTCTTATGATCCCCACTGACTTGTTACCTTTTTATTTTTACTTTTTGTTTATTTACTCCCCTCCTCAAAGGTTAGTACGTGCACTCTGGCATCGTCATCATATTCTACAAGATCAAAGGGCCCTCCACCCACTCCTCCTCCTAGTCCTATCAGAAGCAGGAACAAAGGAAAGATGGAAAATTTGAACAACACCAGAAAGGAAAACTCAACTGAACGGGTAGAAATCACTCAGGGTACTCAGGTCTCCAAAGAAAGTGCATCCCAATTCGAGCAAAAACTATTGAAATTTTAGGAGGAACTTGATCAGGTCCGGAACTTGGCGAGCTTATCATTTTCCCTCACCACTCTAGATGTCAATTTTCCTACCGCTCAGAACCCCACACCTCCACAAAGCATCCCAAAACCACAAAACCATCCCGCTCCTCACCATCACTGCAACACCTGCCATACTTCCAACAATACTCCACTGCTCATCCCAAAACCTTTGAACTCCACAAATGACCATTTCCATACTCATAACACCCCCATCTATGTGGAGACTATACCACACTCCACTCAACCCATTTCAAGTACACCCGAGTCTGATGACAAAGACTCACTCATTAGGAACCTGGCTGCAGAACTCAAGAAGTTGACTAGTCAAATTCAGGGTGTCGAAGGAAGTAAGGGGATTGAAGGGTTAAACTACGAAGACCTTTGCATACAACCAAATGTCGAGCTGCCCGAGGGGTAAAATCCTCCTAAGTTTGAGATGTTTGATGGTACAGGGGATCCGGGAGTCCACTTGAGAACATACTGCGACAAGCTGGTCGGAGTAGAGAAAGACGAAAAGATTCGCATGAAGCTTTTCATGAGGAGTCTGAAGGGAGATGCTCTGTCTTGGTACATTAGCCAAGACCCGAAGAAATGGTTGAATTGAGTGATTATGACATCTGACTTCATGGAAAGATTCAGGTTCTACATTCAAAACTTAAAGAAGAAGCCCACAGAAACATTTCGCGAGTATGCCACTCGCTGGAGGTCAGAAGCTGCTAAAGTCAGGCCTGCTCTAGAGGAAGAACAAATGAACAAATTTTTCGTCCGGGCTCAGGACCCGCAATACTATGAAAGTCTGATGCTGATCGAGAATCATAAATTTTCCGAAATCATCAAGCTAGGGGAAAGGATCGAGGAAGGCATCAAAAGTGGTATGGTTACGAACTTTGAAGCTTTGCAAGCTACCAATAAGGCTTTGCAGTCTAGTGGTACGTCCAAGAAAAGGGACGTAGGTGTCTTAATGGTTGCACAGAGAACCCAATCCCCTGTCAAATACCAAACCTACCCAATGCCTCCACTTACATATCAACCTACTCCAAATTATCAAGCACCCTCACCCTCTTACCGAACCCCACCACCCACTTATCAATCACCTCCACCTCCTACATATCAACCTACCTCACCTAGATATTCCGAACCCACACATGTCTACCAAGCCTACAATGCTCAGCCATCCTACTATCAATCACCTCCCGCACGTCAAAACTTTCCTAAACCTCAACCAAATTTCGACCGCAGACCCCTCAAACAGTATACCGCCATTGCTGAACCGATTGACCAGCTGTATGAAAGGCTCAAAGCTGCCAGTTACGTCACCCCTATCCCTGCTATAACCTTTGAAAACCCTTCTCAGTGGGTTAATCCGAATAAATCTTGTGCATACCATTCCAGCATGAAAGGGCATACCATTGATGAATGCCGCTCTCTGAAAGACAAGATCCAGACTTTGATTGATAACAAGATCATTGTGGCAAAGGAGCCTACTCTGAATGTCTACAACAACCCTCTGTCGAACCATAAGAGTGGAGGTGTTCACATGATTAAAATAGAGGATGATTGGGATCCCAAAGGATCGATCGGTTTAATCACAGAAGGTGACGAACCAAAAAAGCCAATAGTCACCCTTAATCCGATTGTAGTCCAGACTCAGCCTTCTGGGGATGCCGAGGTAAACATGTCTGTACCACTTGAGTTTGAAGAACCACCCCTGCAAAGACACCAACACTAATTGAGGTCGAGTTTGGGTCTCCATCAAATGCACCAGCACCGTTTGAAGTTGCGGTTTTACCCTCCAAAATACATACTCTGTTCGGAGTAAAGGTGACCCTTCCAATAGCAATGTCGGCCGTAATACCATTCCATACAAATGACATACCTTGGTATTACACAATCGAGGCAAGAAGAAAAGGGAAGGTCAAGTTCGGGGAAGCTGTTGCGGCACAGGGTATGACAAGAACCGGTAGGGTTTATACTCTAGAGCATTTAGCTAAATCGAGTAAGCAAGCCTCTGGTCGGCCGACCATCACTGAAACCGGGCCCGACGATCTCTAGAGAAAGATACAAGCCAAGGAATACTCAGTCATTGATCAGCTGAACAAAACACCAGCACAGATTTCTATCCTAACTTTGTTGCAAAGTTCCGACGTACATAAGAATGCCTTGTTGAAGGTGCTGAGCGAGGCATATGTACCAAACAACATCACCGGAGGAGAAATAGAAAACATGGTAGGGCAGGTATTGGAAAGTCACAAGATCACTTTTCATGAAGATGAGCTGCCACCAGAAGGGTTGAGTCACAACAAACCGTTGCACATCACCGTACAATGCGAAGATTATTTTATCACTAGGGTCCTGATTGATGGAGGGTCCAGCCTCAATAGTTGTCCATTGGTAACACTCAGAACATTGGGAAAGGGTTTGCATGAGATCAAGGATGGGGCCATCAACTTCAAAGCTTTCGACGGTTCCCAAAGATCCATCATTGGGGAGATCAGCCTGTGTTTGCAAATGAGGCCTACTTGGTTTGACGTTGATTTTCAGGTTATAGATGTGCTGGCGTCTTACAACTTGCTGTTGGGACGGCCGTGGATTCATGCCTCTGGGGCCGTAACGTCAACATTGCATCAAACGGTGAAATTTGAGTGTAACCACCAAGAGGTGATCATTCACGACGACGGTAGCAATCCCATATACAGTCGCCAAACATCCCAGCGATTGGAGGAATGAGAAAGATAGGCGGGGAAACCTATTACCACATCGAGCAAGTCAACGCCATTGACAAAGACAAATGGTGGGACAACAAAATCGAAAGCATATTGAATTGGAGCGGATATGAACCTGGCAAGGGACTTGGCAGGAACCTCCAAGGAATCGCCAAACCGATCAAACTGAAGAAACATGGCACCACTTTTGGCCTGGGGTATAAGTATACTTGGGAGGAATTTAACAATTGGTCGCCACCATGGCGCGGTCCATACTACCTGCTGGAGCGACCAATACCACATTTGGAGCAGACTTTCCAGCCAGTTGATGTTATCTATGGGTCGGAAGAAGAGAAAGTACTGGCAGCAGTAAGGAATTTGTTCTTAAAAGATGATGACATGGATTGTTGTGTCATTTTCGAGGAGGAGGGGGAGGAAGGCCCTTCCATACAGGCCGCAACCGAGGAGCATGCCTCAACAATTGGACCATCAGAACTACCAGAGCCCGTAAAGCCTCGGGGTAGCAAGGTTAAACAAAGCATCATGCATTATCTTTTATTTTTACTAGTTGATTTTCCTTTCGCATTTTGAATTTTCGCAATAAGATCTTCCAATGTTCAAAACAGTTATGAAATTTATCAAAGCATTTCGGTTTCCTTACAAATCTTTCTCTTATTATTTTCTCTCATTACTTTACTTATACAGCATTACTATTATCTATCTTGATGAACCAATGGCTGTGACATGCAACGAGATAACGCAACAAACGAATATAGATTCAGAGGAAGATGATATATCAGAAGAGATTGTTAAAGAGGTTGAAAATTTTGAGAACAGACCTAAGTCCAACCTGTACGAGACCGAGATTGTTAACCTGGGAGATGCAGAAAATATCAAAGAAACTCGGATCAGCGTTCATTTGTCACCGTTAGAAAAGGAAGAATACACAGAATTTCTGAAGGAATATGAGGACATATTCGCCTGGTCATATGATGACATGATTGGTTTAAGCACATCTATTGTAGCACACAAGCTGCCAACCGATCCGACATGTCCACCGGTAAAGCAAAAGCTCAGAAAGTTCAAGCCTGACATGAGCTTGGAAATCAAGGAAGAAGTCACTAAGCAGGTCAAAGCTAAGGTTCTCAGGGTAGTAGAATATCTGACATGGTTAGCCAACATTGTGCTAGTACCGAAGAAAGATGGGAAGGTTAGAGTCTGTGTCGACTACCGGGATCTCAACCGGGCCAGTCCAAAGGATGACTTCCCCTTACCGAACATACACATCCTGATTGACAATTGCGCCAAGCATGAGCTGCAGTCATTTGTAGATTGCTTCGCTAGGTACCATCAGATATGGATGGATGAAGAAGATGCTGAGAAAACGGCTTTCATTACGTCGTGGGGGATGTACTGCTACAAGATGATGCCATTCGGGTTAAAGAATGTAGGGGCCACCTACATGAGGGCCATGACTACTATCTTTCATGATATGATACACAAGGAGATTGAGGTGTATGTAGATGATGTCATCATAAAGTCCAAGAAATCCACTGACCACATGGAAGATTTGAGGAAGTTCTTCAACAGACTGAGAAGATAAAACCAGAAATTGAATCCCGCAAAATGTGCATTTTGGGTTCCTGCCAGAAAACTACTTGGGTTCATTATGAGTCGCCGGGGGATAGAACATGATCCATCTAAGGTCAAAGCTATTCAAGAATTGCCACCGCCAAAGAACAAGAAGGACGTAATGAGCTTCCTGGGAAGACTTAACTACATCAGCCGGTTCATACCACAATATACGGTCATCTGTGAGCCAATCTTTAAGATGTTAAAGAAGGGCGCTACTACCACATGGACTGATGATTGCTAAAAAGCTTTCGACAGAATCAAGGATTACCTATCAACACCACCAGTCTTAGTTCTGCCTGAGCCGGGTAGACCTCTGTTACTCTACCTTGCAGTATTGGATGGAGAGTTCGGTTGTGTTCTGGGGTAGCATGATGAAACATGAAGGAAAGAGCAGGCCATCTATTACCTCAGTAAGAAGTTCACCCTGTACGAGGTTCGGTATTCTCTGTTAGAGCGCACTTGTTGTGCTTTGACTTGGGTAGCTCAGAAGTTGAGGCACTACTTCTGTGCATATACTACATATCTCATATCAAGAATGGATCCCTTGAAGTACATCTTTCAGAAGCCCATGCCCACTGGAAAGCTAGCCAAGTGGCAAATCCTGTTAAGTGAATTTGAGATTGTCTACGTAACTCAAAATGCAATCAAGGGACAGGCACTAGCAGATCACCTTGCTGAAAATCCCATAGACGGAGAATACGAACCCCTAAAAACGTATTTTCCTGACGAAGAGGTATCATTCATAGGAGAGACATTGTAGAATCCTATGACGATTGGAGAATGTTTTTCGATGGAGCAGCAAATTTCAAAGGAGTTGGCATAGGAGCAGTCCTAGTATCAAAAACCAGTCAGCATTATCCGGTATCTACCAAGCTCAAGTTCCCGTGCACCAACAACATGGCCGAGTATGAAGCCTGCATCTTAGGGCTCAAGATGGCCATTGACATGAACATCCAAGAGTTGCTAGTAATTAGGGATTCAGACTTGCTTATACATCAGGTCCGAGAAGAATTGGTGACCAAGAACTCCAAGATACTCCTTTATCTACATCATGTGCAGGAGTTGAGAAAGAGGTTCACAAAGACAGAATTCTAGCATGTTCCCAGGGTCCAGAATGGATTTGCTGATGCATTGGCTACCCTATCATCCATGATACAACATCCAGATAAGAACTTTATTGATCCTATTCCGGTAAAGATCCATGATCAGCCAGCTTACTGTGCTCATGTCGAAGAAGAAGCAGACAGAAAGCCTTGGTTTCATGATATCAAGGAATACTTGGCAAAAAAGGAATACCCAGAGCTCGCAAACGCTATTCAGAAGTGCATGCTTTGGAGGTTATCCAACAATTTCTTTCATAGCAGAGGAATCCTGTACAGGAGGACTCCTGATTTGGGATTATTAAGGTGTGTCGACGCAAAGGAAGCATCCAGGCTATTAGAGGAAATTCATGCAGGGACCTGCGGTCCACATATGAATGGCTTTGTTTTAGCAAAGAAAATACTCTGAGCTGGTTACTTTTGGATGACTATGGAAACAGACTGCATCCAGTATGTCCGAAAGTGCCACCGCTACCAGGTACATGTAAACATGATAAAGGTGCCTCCAAATGAGCTTAATGCAACAAGCTCGTCGTGGCCGTTCGCCACCTGGGGAATGAATGTTATTGGACCAATCGAACCCGCCGCATCAAACGGGCACAGGTTTATCCTAGTAGCAATTGATTATTTCACCAAATGGGTTGAAGCAGCATCTTACAGGGTGGTGACTAAGAAAGTCATGACGTATTTCGTCCGCGACCGTATCATGTGTCGGTTCGGAATTCCAGAGTCAATCATTACTGATAATGGCTCCAACCTCAATAGTGATTTAATGAAATCCATGTGTGAAACCTTCAAGATCAAACACAAGAATTCTACAGCTTACAGACCTCAGATGAACGGAGCCGTAGAGGCCGCCAACAAGAATATCAAGATGATACTAAGAGAAGCATAAGTAGTGGCACGAGAAGCTATCATTTGCTTTATTGGGATACCGTACCACAGTCTGCACATCGACCGGGGCAACCCCCTATATGCTGGTTTACGGTACAGAGGCTGTTATTCCCGCTGAGGTAGAAATTCCTTCCCTAAGGATCATACAGGAAACTGAACTCGACAATGCAGAATGGATGAAAAGTCATTACGAACAGCTAGCTCTTATAGACAGAAAGAGAATGAATGCAGTTTGCCACGGTCAGCTCTATCAGAACAGAATGTCTAGAGCCTTCAACAAAAGAGTCAAGCCGAGACAGTTCACACCGGGGTAATTGGTGTTAAAGAAAATCTTTCCACATCAAGATGAAGCCAAAGGGAAATTCTCTCCCAATTGGCAGGGTCCGTACATGGTTCACCGAGTTCTAACAGGAAGAGCCCTCATACTCGCAGAAATGGATGGAGAAGTTTGGCCAAAGCCGATCAATTCAGACGTAGTCAAGCGATACTATGTGTAACCTTTATGCTTTATTTTATGATGTAATTTGAACTACACCTGACCTGATTTCCGTTTAAGAGGGGATACGTAGGCAGCCCTATGGGTTCGGTCACAATTCAACAAAATTTTCATTTCCCCCGCTGTTGGAAACTGGGGCAGAATTTTAAGGAGGACCCTCAAAATTCCGAAGTTGATTTCAGCCATTTATCATCAACAACCGTCAGAAACAGCAGCCCAGTAAACTGGGGCAAAATTTTAAGGAGGACCCTCAAAATTCCGAATCAAGAGAATTTGCAATGACTTGAACCACGTCGCAGTCGTTGGTTCATCTAAGGAAAACTATTCTTAATTACGCATTTATATTATGCTTTTACTAAATCATGCATGTCTATTATCAAAATCGCTCTTTTTAGCAACGCTACCCCAAGGATACACAGTATCACCAAAATGGAGCCGAGCAAGTCAAGTAGAGCCAGTGAGGATACGAACTAACCTTCCCCCCTTTTTACAAAACTCACGATTTTTTTTTGAATGCAGGCACCCAAGTCGCGAAATCATTGAATATATTTACATACTCGTACTTTTTAGAAATACAACTCTCAGGACCGTCACACCTATTCACAGTTACCATCCGCACACAACATCCCCAGCTGCCACAATACCAGCTAAGGAACTTTTATTACTATTCGCCTTTTATTTCCTGCATTGCATAAGGCTACCATTTTGCCTTCCGAGACTAAGCTCTGTCTCCATCTGCATTCTCTGCATTGCATAAGGCTACCATTCTGCCTTCCGAGACTAAGTTCTGTCTCCATCTGCAGTGCATAAGGCTACCATTCTGCCTTTCGAGACTAAGCTCTGTCTCCATCTACATTCTTTGTATTGCATAAGGCTACCATTCTGCCTTTTGAGACTAAGCTCTATCTCCATCTGCATTTCTGCATTGCATAAGGCTACCATTCTGCCTTCCGAGACTAAGCTCTGTCTCCATCTGCATTCTCTGCATTGCATAAGGCTACCATTCTGCCTTCCAAGACTAAGCTTTATCTCCATCTGCATTCTATGCATTGCATAAGGCTACCATTCTGCTTTTCGAGACTAAGCTTTGTATCCACCTGCCTCGGCTGAAAGATTGCCACTTTTATTTAAATCCTGCACCGGCTGAAATATCGCCACTTTTATTTACATCTTGCATTGGCTGAAATATCGCCACCTTTTATTTACATCTTGCATTGGCTGAAAGATCGCCACTTCATTTATACCTTGCATCGGCTGAAAGATCACCACTTCATTTACATGTTGCATGGCTGAAAGATCGCCACTTCATTTATACCTTGCATTGGATGAAAGATCGCCACTTCATTTATACCTTGCGTCGGCTGAAAGATCGCCACTTCATTTACGTCATCTCATGGGATGAAAGATCGCCAAATTATCATAGGGCATCATTGTTTAGAGGCACCATTTTCATAGCCCGAGAACACCATGCCATGGCCCGAGGATCCCTTTTAATCTTTTGCATATCATTATTCAAAGGCATCATGGTTCGGAGGCATCATCCTCATAGCCCGAGAGCATCATTTCATGGCCCACGAATCCTTTATTATACGCTTCATGGCCCAGGACATCTGGTCCAAGGACGTCATCCTAACCGTCCAAAGACAGCATTCATGGTCCAACGGGAACTTGCATCATGTTTAAATTTACGCATAATATACACTTGTATTGCTTATTTGTAGGTAAACCGGAAAACCACGGCCGTCTCAGTAGGAGCAATCCCGCTCCAGTTCCTGCATCCCTATTAGACTTTAACCATCTATCCCAACCTGAGTATCGCGTTCGTCCTTGGGAAAACCTCCATCGGCATATTCCGCCGATGGATCCTGAACTACATATGGCCTGATTCCTATAAGACCAGGGATATGTAGGCAGCTCAGGAACCAGAGCACGGTCAAATTCTTCAAACCATTTCGTTTAGTCAAATTGGTCATCATATCTTTACCCAACAACTCTTTCATCCTTCCCGGGTAAAGAGGGACAACTTTTGATACCCAATTTTTTCCTATGTATTTTTATATGCAAAATACTTTTAAAATAGCATATATATGCATATATAAGTATGTCCAATGTTTTAGTATTTTTCCTAATTTTTAAAAGATTTTTAAATCAATTTATTGCCCTATTTTACAATAAAAAAACAATAATTGTTCCTCAAATTATCATTTTGGTGAATAACTTAATTTATTCTCACATTTATACCAAAATATAGCTAAGGTAATTTTGTACGCATTTTTTCAAATTTATTTAGTATTTTTAAAGCTAAATTGCATATAATTACAATGTTAGCCTACTTTAAGATTTAATAGCATTTTATAATTATGAAATTGATTCCAGTATTTTTAATTTAATATCTATATATTTTTAATTAACTCAGTACCTTTAATTTATTTTTAGAAATCATTTTACTATTTTTTATAAAATAAAAAGGGAAAACGTGGCTATTTAAAACTTAGCCCTAACTATTTCAATTTTAGCCTAAAATCAGCCCCAATTAAACCCCAATTCCAATTCAACGGACCAACCCAATTTCTAAAATTACCCGCCCCTAACCCGTTTATTTTACCCGCCCGACATCCCCTTTTGATCCAGGCCGTTGATCATTTTTTATCAACGACCAGAATTCCCTCTTTCCTTTTTAATTCAACAACCCCCACCAACCTTATCCAGTTTCGCACCAACCGCTGTCTCTGAAACCCCTCCCATCTACCAAATTCTCTCGAACATTCCCTAACCCTAGCCACCTCTCACCGTCTTCAACCTGGATACCCACCGGAACCCATGGCTTCTCAGGCCATGGGAGCCCTATACTCACCTCTACTTGATCTTATACGCTTGATACTTGAATATTCGAGGCCTGACCTTGAAGGTTTTCGCCCAAACCTCTGCTGATTCAAGGTTTCACGGCCATCTCCGACCTTGCTCCGGCGTACCATGGTGTTTTGAGCCTGGTTTTGACTTCTCCGACTCAGATCGGACCTTTTCCAAGCCTTTCTCATTTCTAGGGCTCTTCTGAAACCCTAACTCTTCGAGGCTTTCTCTGATCTTTTTAGATTTGTTATGTATTTATGCTCTATTTGAGTTTTCATACGATTTCCCCAACTTTCTTTCAAATTACTTCCAAAATCGCTTCTTTTTCGATTTAGGGTTTTCTGAAATGCTTAAAATGTTTCTCCGACTTTTCTTTTCCTTTTCTTTGTGTGTATTTGTCTCTACGATGCTCATATGTTTCCTTTTTACCACACATGTTCTTCTGTGCTTTCTGTTTTTCGTTTTCCTACTGTGTTTCTATACCATGCTCTCACATGTTTATCTCATTGTGTTTTCCTATATGTTCTTTTGCTATACTTTTCGGGTGTTCTTGTGTTCTTCTACTGCATTTTCTCTACTAAGTTCTTAAGTCTCTTTGTTTGCCTTCTACTGAACCTTGTTTTAAGTTTCTTCTAAAAGACCCGTTTAAGCATGTTTTCCTCTACTATTTCTTCTACTCTCATTATGCTTCGAATATCTTCACTCTATTTGCTTTGAACTTTCTACTGAAGTTGCTTGTTTTCTCATGAGTTTCTGAAATAAATCTCTGAACTCGAGGTGGAAACTCTAGAATTTGGGGGTTCTGCCGAGGTTTGGTCATGTGATTGAACTAGGGTTCTGTTTGAGAACCCTTGACTCTTTTAGACTAATCTCTGAGTCTGTGAACTAAGTTTGAACTTCTTTGTTTTCACACAATTCTGAGTTTTTTAAATTCTTCTACACTAGACCCTTCTACTGATTGACATGACAATTTTCTTTCATACTTAACGTGTCTGTATGCTTTTTATATGTGATAAGTCTTTCTTCAAAAAGGTTTTCCAATTTGTGATTGGTTCAGAATCCCTTTTTAATAGGACTAATTGATTGTTGCTGATTTTCCTTAAGTAAAACCTTTCTTCACCTTTTCTGACTGGGTTCATTCCTACAAATCTTTGGACTTCTGATTTCTTGGCTGTTAACTGATTCCCTTGCCTTATTTGCACAAACCGTGTACTATCAAAACCTTGTCCTTAAATAGACCTTTATGTATTTACCCCTATTATACTACTTTGCACAAAGTGTTGATTAATTTTTTTCCTTAATGGGTTTATACCCGTTTGTAATCCGAATCCCTTAATTAAAGGGAAAACTTGTGTAATTGATTGACAATCGATTTTCAATCTATTCTCTTACCTAATTTTTGCTTGCCTTCTATACTATAAAAGTTCACGACCCCTTTCTCACCAAACACACTCTCAACTCAACACTTTTACACTTCATACTTCCCACCCACAATCTCAATTCTCTTCTAAACTCATCGTATTTTACTGCCTGTTTGCACTTTGGCTTTACAAGACTACTGTTTTCTTCTTACTTGTTTCTTTAAGACTGGTATGTTCTAGTTTTAGCTTCAGCATCATCCCAATGTGTTTACTTATAGCCTTTACATCCATGTCTACTTTACTGTCTATGTGGAGTTAAATGTTTAACTGGCATGTTAATTTTTTTTACCTATTTCTACTGTGAATCCATGCACCCATGTTTCCTTCTATGTGCTTTGAATTGTAGTTCAGGACATGGCAATATGAAAGTTATTGTTCATGTCTGGACTTGATCCATTAGGGGATCTTGACTCCCAAAACAATGTGTTTTAACAAGCTTGTAGGGTGTGCCAGCACTTCTCATTGCTAGGTATGCCCACTAACCTGTCTTTGCTTCTTTACCACTTCCCCTTTCCCCTTTTTCAAACTCTGCATTTAAACTCACTCTTAGCTTCTAAGTTCTGCCCCCCTCCTGTGAGCCTTGCCTTGGGACCTTGAGTTCCTTCTAAACTTGGACACCTAAGGACTGGCCCTTCCACATTGCACTATGACTTAATCCTGCACATTTGGGTGTGAGCACTGCCCAGAGTCCATTTGAGGCTCTTAGGAAACTCTGACGCATCCAAATGAGAGAAAGGCTTTGGATTCTGATCTTTGGAGTTGGTTCATCACATATTTCAGACATGGAGTCCGAATTAGGCTCCCCTTGGTTGTACTGTTAATTTCTGATGTAATATTGCTTTTCTTATTCATTCTGGGCTGTAATAATTTGTAATAACTATTGGGGGTGGCTAGTGAAAAGGGACGGGAATGACTGTATGCAAAAAAGGGTAGATATCATGCTTATAGGCTTATTAATTTCTGCAGATACCATGCCTATTTCTGCATTCTCATCTTTAGATAACATGCCTATAGGATTATTAATTTCTACATCCACGTAGACATCCTACTCATAGGTTTACTTACAGAATTCTGCACTTGCATATAGACACCATGGCTATAAGAATTCTTGCATTATATAGGTACCATGCCTATAAGAAAGTTTTGCATCTCTCATATAGATACCATGCTCGTAGTTAACTAGAAATTCAAATACTGCATATGCATCCGTCACTAGACAAACCTGTCTATAGGATTTAAATAACTAACAGCATTTAGATACCATGCCCATAGGATTTCTGCACTCTCGCTACGTTTGTAAAAATGTTTTAAATAAAAAATGCCTAGAAATTATGCCTATAGGAACTATCAACCAAATCTGAACCGCCTCACTCGTTTTAAGTTTAATCTGTCAGTGGTAACGCATTATCAACTGCAGAGCTTGTATTATTCTATTAAAAACTGGCAACCTTTCTGTAATCAGTTTTCTTCTTTATTTCTGAAACTAATAGATGTCATGCCTATAGGTTTCATCTAACACCTAGGAAAGCCTTAGGATAAAAGTTATAACTAAACCAGGGTTTGTTAATTACAACCAGCGGGTAGGCCAAATTTGGACTTCTTATCTGAAAATATGTGATAAATCATCCTGCTTTAACTTATTAAGTTTGATTAGACCTTAATCAGTACATGTAAGACATGCTAAACTCTATGCTTTTCTTTGATTTAAGGAGGTCTATTTGAGCTTTTCTATCTGTTTATGTGCTTTCCCAATACTTACTACATATATGTTTTGATTGCCGCCTTAGAATTTTGTCATTTTAAAACTATGAAACCTCATACCCCTTACCTTTTAGAATTAGTAGTCCCAAGTACCTCTGGGACTGATAGGATTTGGGCGGGTAATAACATGCAATAAGTAAACGAGACTATTCCGCGCTTTAATACCTTAACGGGCTGGGAAAGGGTAGATATGGATATGATGACCACGCGATAACATCTCGTGTAGCCCCTCTTTGAGGAGTGATTACCGGATGTTGTGTGGGGTGATCCATATTATTTTTAAACCTAGGACCCCCACCCCCCTCCCTTTACTTGTTTATTTTATTACTTTCAAAATTTCCCAAACTATTCTCTCAAAAAATTCAACTTTCTTTTATTTCTTTAAACTTTAATCTATTTGCAACCATTATGTGAAAACCCCCTCATATTTGAAACTTTTTTTACTTGCCTACTTGTTATTTGTACTTAAGGTCACAATTATAGTATGGTCGGGAACCACACTAGTGGATCCTAAGGGGTGCCTAACACCTTTCCTTCGGGATAATTTCAAGCCCTTACCCGATTTCTGGTTTTTTAAATCAAACTCTTCTTAGTGTCCTAATGCACTTTAATCATTAGGTGGTGACTCTTCTCTTTTATTAACCGTTAAAAGAGTTGTCAATGTCATAAACCTGATTTCGCGAGAAAAAGGGGGCGCGACAGATGATGTGATCACATGTATTGTTTCAGTGTTCCACGGAGATGCTTTAGTGTTATTTGACCCTGGTTCCACTTACTCTTATGTGTTATCATATTTTTCTCATCATTTGGATATGCCTCATGATTCTTTAGATATGCATGTTCATCTGTCTATACATGTGGGTGATTCTATTATGGTGGAGCATGTATATCGATCTTGTGTGATTATTATTGGGGTTATGAGACTAGAGTTGATATCTTATTGCTCAGCATGGTTGATTTTGAGTTGATTTTGGGTATGAATTGGCTATCTATGTACCATTCTATCATTTATTCTCACGCTAAGATTGTGACATAAGCGATGCAGGGGTTGCCTAGGGTAAAATGGAGAGGTTCTCTTGGTCACACTCCCAGTAGAATGATCTCATATTTGAAGGTCCAACGGATAGTTGAGAAGGGGTGATTGGCGTCTTTGGACTTTGTGAGAAATGTTAGTATTGATACTCCTGTTGGTGAGTCAGTTCCAGTAGTGAGGGAATCTTCAAATGTGTTTCCTGCAGACCTGCCAGGCATGCCACCTGACAAGGATATTGATTTCGGCATTGATTTTGTATTGGGCATGCATGTTATATCTATTCCTCTGTATCATACGACTCCAGCAGAGTTGAAGGAATCGAAGGAACAATTGCAAGAGTTGCTAGATAAGGGGTTCATCAAGCCTAGTATTTCACCTTGGGGTGCACCAGTGTTGTTTGTCAAGAAGAGGACGAGCTATGCGGATGCGTATTGATTATCGGCAGTTGAATAAGGTGACCGTCAAAAACAAGTATCCACTATCGTACATTAGTGACTTATTTGATCAGCTTCAGGGTGCCATGGTGTTCTCGAAGATTGATTTGAGATTGAGGTACCATCATTTGAAGATCAGGGCTTCAGACATTCTGAAGACTGCTTTCCGGACTCATTATGTCCATTATGAGTTTTTGGTGGTGTCGTTTAGGTTGAAAAATACCCCAATAGTATTCATGCACTTGATGAATAGTGAGTTTTAGCCCTATCTGGATTCCTTTGTTATTGTGTTTATTGATAATATATTGGTATATTCTCGCAGTGGGGAGGATCATGAGCAACATTTGAGGATCGTGCGCTAGACTTTGAGGGAGAATAAGCTATATGTTAAATTCCCCAAGTGCGATTTTTGGTCAGACTCGGTAGAATTCTTGGGTCATGTGGTATCCAGTGAGGGGATTAAGGTGGATCCTAAGAAGATTGAGGTAGTTCAGAGTTAGCCCAGACCTTCTACCTCTATAGAGATTCGGAGTTACCTTGGATTGGCTCGGTATTATCGCCACTTTGTGGAAAGGTTTTCATCTATAGCAGCCCCATTAACTAATTGACTCACAAGGGTACCTTATTCAGGTGGTCTAACGAGTGTGAGTAGAGCTTTCAGAAGTTCAAGAGTGCTTTGACTATAGCTACAGTTCTGATTTTGCCTTCGATATCGAATTCATATACAGTCTGTTGTGATGCTTCATGGGTTGGCATTAGGTGTGTATTGATGTAGGATGGTAGGGTAATTGCTTATGCTTCGCGTCAGTTGAAGCCCTATGAGAAGAAATACCCAGTGCCTGATTTGGAGTTAGCATCCATTGTACACGCATTCAAGATTTGAAGGAACTATTTTTATGGCATGTCTTATGAGGTGTTCACGGATCACCGGAGTCTCCAGCACCTAGTCAAGCAAAAGGACTTAAACTTGAGGCAACGGAGGTGGTTAGAGCTACTAAAGGACTATGATATCACCATTTTTATCATCCTCAAAAGTTCAATATGGTAGCTGACGCTTTAAGTAGGAAGGCAGAGAGCATGGAGAGTATTGTTTTTATCCTAGCTAGAGAGAGACTGTTAGTTTTGGATGTGCAGGCTTTGGCCAATCGGTTCTTAAAGTTGAATATTTCGGAGCCTAGCAGGTTTCTTGCTTGTGTTGTATCACGGTCGTCCTTGTTTGAGCGTATCAAGGTGTGTAAGTATGATGATCCCCACTTGCTTGTCCTTAAGGACACGGTGCAACACGGTGATAATAAGGAGGTGAATATTAGTGATGATGGGGTATGGAGGCTTTAGGGTTGTGTGTCTAATGTGGATGGATAGTGGGAGCTAATTCTTAAGGAAACCCATAGTTCATTGTATTCCATTCATCTGGGCGCCATGAAGATGTACCACGATTTGAAGCAACACTACTGGTGGAGAAGGATAAAGAAAGATATTGTCAAGTATGTGGCACGGTGTTTGAACTGTTAGCAGGTTAAGTATGAGTATTAGAGACCTGGTGGTTTGCTTTAGAGGCTAGATATACCGTAGTGGAAGTGGGAGCATATCACTATGGTTGGGCTGCCATGAATCTTGAGGAGATTTGATGCGGTGTGGTTCATTATGGATACACTGACCAAGTCTACACACTTTATTCCAGTTATGAGTACCTACTCTTCAGAGCAACTAGCTCAGATTTATCTTCGTGAGATTGTTTACCTTCATGGTGTGCTCGTGTCTATTAGCTCAAATCGAGGCAAGTAGTTTATATTGTATTTTTGGAGATCATGCAGCGTGAGTTGGGCACTCATGTCGAGCTGAGTATAAAATTTCATCCCTAGAGAACGCACTATTCAGATCTTGGAGGACATGTTACGAGCCTATGTTATTAACTTCGGGGGTAAGTGGGATCAGTTCCTACCGTTAGTATAGTTTGCCTACAATATCTATCAGTCAATTATCCATATGGCTCCTTGTGAGGCCTTCTATGGGAAGTGATGTCGTGCTCTGGTTGGTTGCTTTGAGCCTAGGGAGGCTAGGTTGTTGAGAACTGATATTGTCAGTGATGCTTAGGAGAAGGTGAAGTTGATTTAGGAGTGGCTATGTACAACATAGTCCACGCAGAAGAGGTTATGCTAATAGAAAGGCTCATGATGTGGCATATATGGTGGGAGAGAAGGTTCTACTTAGAGTTTCACCTATGAAGGATGTGATGAGATTCAGGAAGAAGGGCAAGTTGATCCCTCGGTGTATTGGTACATTTGAGGTGCTAGAGAGAGTTGGAGAGGTGGATTATAGACTTGCCTTGCCACCTGATTTATCAGGATTCTCCCAGTGTTTCATGTTTCCATGCTCTAAAAGTATTATGAGGATCCATCATATGTATTAGACTTTAACACTATGCAGTTGGACGAGGATTTGACTAATGAAGTAGAGCCAATGTCCATTTTGGACCTACAGGTTTGAAAGTTGAGGTCGAAGAATATAGCATCAGTGAAGGTTTATTGGAGAGGTTAGCCGGTTGAGGAGGCTACTTGGGAGACCGAACAGGAAATGCAGAGTAGATATCTTAACCTTTTTGATACCCCAGGTATGACTCTAGAATCGTTCGAGGATGAATGTTTGTTTAAGAGGGGAAAAATGTAAAGAATTCAGCAAGTCGTTTTGAGTACTTTAACCTCATTTCCCCTATTTGATGCTTTAAATATGTGCATTTGTTGTTATGTGACTTGCGGGGGCAGTTGGTTTGGTTTCGTGGGAGTTTTAGATTGAATTAGGACACTTAGTCCCTTGGTTAAAGGCTTAAGTTGTAAGAGTTAAATAGAGTTTGATTTTTGCTTAGACGGCCCAGGAATGGTGTTTTAATTGTTCCATAGGTTCGTATGGAGATTTTGGACTAAGGCGTATGTCCAGATTTAAATTTGGAGGTTCCTAAGTTGTTTTGGTTTGAATTGGCAAAAGTTGAAGGTTTGGAAAGTCCATAGGTTTGATCGGAAATTGACTTTGATTATATCCAGTTAGAATTGTGGTTTCGAGGGTTGAAGTTGGTTTGTTGTGTCATTTGGCACTTGTATGCACAATTTGAGGTCAATCTGAGTTGTTTTGATGTGATTCGGCATGAGTTTTGGTTGTTGAAAGTTCATTAGTTCCTTAGGCTTAAATTGAGGTGCGATTCGTGGTTTTTGATGTTGTTTTGTATGATTTAAGGCCTCAAGTAGGTTTGTTTTATGTTTTGGGATTGGTTGGTGGATTGGAAGAGGTTCCGGGGGCTTCAGGTGTATTTTGGATGGGTTTCAGACCATTTTCCTTTGTCTTGGACTGCTAAATTTCTGATGTCTGATTTTCTTCATTGCGATCGCGACAAGGTAGTCGTGTTCGCGAAGGATTGGTGTGAGCTGGTTAGTTGCCCTTTATCGCATTCGCGGTTGGGCACTACATTCGTGAAGCAGTTGGGAGTTGGGAGCTTTTGGCCTACACATTCGCGAGATCCTGGCCGCATTCATGTAGGGTCGGCTGAGTTCTTCATAAAGTTCGTGAATGTATGGACGCGAACATGAAGGGTATTTAGAGGAAATCATCATTTTGTGCTTCTCAAATGCGAGGCATGTGCCACGTTCGCGGGTGGTATGCCTGGGAAACTACATAAGAATTCTATTTCGAGGGTTTGAGTTATTTTAACATATTTTGAGATTGGGAGCTTAGATTTAGGCGATTTTGGAAGGAATTTTTACGATTTGAACTGGAGTAAGTGTTTTTTACTCGGATTTTTTTATTGTTTATGATTCAAACCTTGATTATAACGTTTGATTGATGAATCTAAGTGAAGAAATTAGGGATTTTGGTAAAAACTTTTCTAAAAATATTTGAGGATTTGAACCTTATTTCGGGTCGGAATGGAATGAAAATTGTATGGTTGGACTCGTACTCGAATGGATATTCAAAATTTATGACTTTTGTCCGGTTCCGTGAGGTGGGTCCGAGTTGAATTTTTGGGTTGACTTTTTGGTTTTTGATAAAGATCGAAGCATTATTATTTGGGTTTATTTCATATGGCATTATTTGATGTTAATAAGTTTTTTTTTACTAGATTTGAGCTCTTTGAGGTCTATCCGCATGGGAAGGGCTTTTTGGAGTAATGATTCACGCGCCTTGAGGTAAGTACATGTCTAAACTTGGTTTAAAGGTAAATTTCTCCATTGGCTATGGTATTTGAGATATATTAGGGGTGGCACACGTCCCATGTGACGGGCGTATATGTGTGCACCGAGGTTATTCATGGATCGGGCAAACCTTAGGTTATTATATGCATGTTGGCTATCATGCCTCGTTATATCCGCGTTTTCTCTACTTGTATGATTATTTTAGCTATAATTCATGTTAGAAATCATGTTTAGGCTATGTACTTATTTGTTTAACATATGATAGGAATATTCTTATTATTTTGAGTTGTTTGCCTTAATTTTAGACATACTCTCAGTCATGATGCTATATTCGTGTATGATATCTCTGTCTCAGTGCATTCCTATTATGATTTCTCACATGTTATTGATGCCTCATATGTGTAACACTGTTGAACTGAATACTATGAGATGTGGTTAATTGGGACTTGAGCGGTTGATGACTAAGCTTGGGCTGTAGAGCCGATTTGATATTAATTTTAAGGTGACGCGTACGTCAAGCCCTATATTGGGCTAAGTGGTACTGACTAGGGAGAACGCATGTACGAGGCTCCATTATTGGGATATGTGATATTGATTGTTCGCTTATATCCGATCAGCGCTTAGGCAAGGATCCGCCTCTCCAAAGTCTGATATTTACCATGAGTGCAGGCATAGGGTCATATGAATGTGCTTGAATGAGGGGCTTATGTCAGACACCCGTATAGTGCTGGGTGATGATGTTGTGTGTGAGGGTTCCGGGGCAATTGTTCCAGGCACAATACATGTGCTGAGATATGATATATTTGATGAATTAATCGCAATATTTAGGGATTTTAGCATGTTTACTCGTCATGCAGGTACCAGGTTATGATTTCCTTTATGTTTGATGGTTCTGGATGTCCTTTTTTGGTATTTTGGGCAGAAAATTATTGTTAAGTTAAAAAATACCATGCTTAGAAAACTCTGTGAAAGAATTCATACCTTTATAGCTATTCTTGAAATGCATGCTTATTTTCCTGTTGTTTGTGCAAAGGTTGAAATTAATATTGCTTAAGTTACTTCTCTGTACCATTATTATTTTATATTGTTATTATTGGTTATTGGCATTGGATGTTGGAAAATTTTCAGGCTCGTCACTGCTTTCAGCCCGAGGTCAGGCTTGTTATTTATTGAATACATGGGATTGGTTGAACTCATACTATACTCTATACTTTATGTGCGGATCCAGGTACTGCTGAGAGATGTAATTTATAGCTTGATGCACCGGTACCAGATTATTAGAGATTTCGAGATAGCGGTGATTTCGTTCGCTAACCTTGGAGTCTCATTTTGCTTTTTTTTATGCTATCATTGTTCTATCATTCAGAGAGTTCTATATTTGTAGATTAGACGTTGTATTTTGATTCTATAGTACTCATGTGCTCGTTGACACCAGATCATGGGATGGTTGTAGTTGCGTTATTGTTGATATTTCAGATATTTGTTTTGATTATTCCACTATTGAGA
The DNA here is from genome assembly GCF_000393655.2 of Nicotiana sylvestris. NCBI lineage: Eukaryota > Viridiplantae > Streptophyta > Magnoliopsida > Solanales > Solanaceae > Nicotiana > Nicotiana sylvestris. Next base: position 155,914,029 of record NC_091065.1, on the reverse strand, counting down.
TTCTTAACTTCTATTATTGAGATTATTGTTATTTTTTAATTATTAGCTTGCCTAGCAAGTGGTGTTAGATGCTGTCACGGCTCCGGTGGGAGTTTGGATCATGACAGATCACCTTTGTTATCAATCAGCATGGAATTTTAGGGCCTTTTTTAACAATATCCCCAAGCCCTAAGTCTTCTCCTTCCAGAAAGTCACACATCTTCTCCTTCCACCAACCATAGTATTTTTCATTGAACAGTGGTGGCCTAACGGTTGATTTTCCTTTCTGAGCATCTAGTGGTACAATCATAGTAAATTCTTTCAACGTGTTAGCCTCTAATGAAAGAACCTGCTCTAATACCGATTATTATTTTAGAGTTCACTCATACAAAAGAAGGGCGATTGAATTGTGTCTTGTCCGATTTTTGTGATTTTAAAGAACCTGGTTCTTTGAACGAACTAAGCTGACACAACCAGAAAGTAAAGTGCAGAATTTAAATAACACACCGATTTAACGTAAAAACCCTCATTGCTCAGGAGAGTAAAAACCACAACCTACCTAGTAGGATTTGCTTCAAAACTTCACTAACTTCAATGAGCAGTTGTAGGTTATAACTCTATAACCAAGGGGACTGACTCTAGTACCCTAACGCTTACTGTTCCAATTGTAGTTATCCCTTCCCAAACTAACTCTAGTATAGGAAGCGAACAAAAAATTAAAGTTTTGCACTAACCTATGATTACACTTCTCAAAAGCAAATAGGTTACAATTTAGAACAATTAACTCAACCTAAACAACTAAAGAACTTTAACAACTTCATCTTCTAGAACAGGTTCTTTAGTAGAGCAGCTTGAATGTCCAAGAGCACCTTTTTGCCGAGATTACTATAGCCAAGAGTAATTCTGTGAAATAATTCCAATAGCTTCACCTTGAATAGTTTTAGAAGGTATTCTTAAATAGGTATGAGGTTGACCGAAAATCTTTTCCAATTAAATCCAAACTGTATAATATTTCAGTTAAGAAAATCCTTTCCAACTTTGATTTGGTTTCCTTATCTTTCCCAACTCCTCAAACATTTTCCTTTAATGCAAGTATTCCAATAAATGTCAAATCTTTTTCGAACACAAATTCCTCCAGCTAATATTTTACTTGTAGTGCGAAAAGGTTTTCTACAGGAATCCAACTTGCACATGTATTCTGACTTACCATGTCTGATCAGCACTCTACACTTCGTCTGCTACGAACCTAGTTCTTGCATTATCAGTATAACATATCTGTGCACCAGTCTAGTAGCATAGCAACTTGTCCATCAAAACCTGGTTCCTTCAATACAGTTGTTCTTGATTTGTTAATCATCAAAACATAACACGTGTTCAGCTCAACAGATTTTCATATAACGCGTTTTAAATCCTGATAATTTTCCACTAATATATCAGCAAGAGAAATAGCTAGTATCCGTCTTATCAAATCTGAAAACTTTGTAAAGCTAAGTATCAGTATTTCAATGGAGTAAACGTTAGCTTCTCTTTGCTCTGGTGCAACATTTGCGTGCAAGTGAATTAGCGCTTAGTCAAGATGTATTTCAGCGGCTACTAATTCACCGTAAAACTTCTTTTTGCTTACTCCAACCATCATGCTCCATTATACTCCCAAGTATGTACATTTATATAAACATAAAAGAAACACATACTTAGGTTTTAACTTATATATCTACTAATAATGTTATACCATACTTGTAGTTTAACCTAAATATAGAAAATTATTTACCTTATATTTTACGTTACTAATTCTACTGTGAATTACATGTAATCACTCATTATGGGTAGTTCCTAATTTCAATGCCTCACGGAAGTTAAAACATGAAAATCAAAAAACAACCTTTTGTCGTTCTTTCCCTGCTATGAAATTTGAATAATAAGAACCCTACATAAGTCTATGGAATGTCAATATATCATGTTATGAGAGAACATAAATTACATTTTATACATACAAGAAGATACATTATAAATCACTCTGAAAATTCTTACACAGCCAATGAGGGACAAGTGTATTCTCTAACATTACTAGTGTATTAACCCTAGTTCTGAATAGAGTGACCAATTCCAGGGCTATGACCAGGACCTGAACGCCTAAAGCCATCTACTTGACCTGGTGTTGAGGGCCGAGACACTAATGGCTCAGGACTCGGCGGTGTTGATGCCATTGGTGTTCCAAGTTCTGGCTCATTGTCAAATGTTTCCTTCTTTGTGGCATAAACATTCGAGTTTTCACAGTAATTTTTGACCCTCCCTGTTTCTCTTTTCGATGCCATAGTGTGACTATGTGGTTTCGAGATATTATTAATATGCTCGAACCTCATGTGTCTTCCTTCAATAGATTGGATAATGTGGGAGAAGAACACTGAAAAGAAAAGGCAAGCAAACATAACCTTTTTTTGAGCCATGAAAGAAATAGTGGCGGATTTAAAATCTAGACACTATGAATTTTGAGTCGAGAGAACAAGCTAATCAAAGAGAGGGAGAAGGAGATAGTGAACTAATGCAGGATGCTTATATTCTCTTCCTACTGTAGTATTTATAGCAAGGTAAGTGACATGAGTGTTATTGGTCCGTACTAGTTGGAGATTCTCATGAGTCATGATGTACTTTAAAAAAATGGAGATGCAGTAACGTTTTCCTATTTTTTAAATTTAAAAAACTTGAAATATAATGCGTGGTAAAAGCTGCAATGCTAGCCTGCCCTTTGTTGTTAAGCCATGCAAGATTAAACTTCATATAGTTTGATTTTCGATAAGCGAAATGCGTCATCTAAAAAGTAAAGTTTAAGAAAAAGAACAAAGACTTGACAAGTATCAAAAATATTCTTAAAGCTTGCATGTAATCTTAAATATGCCGTGACAATTTTATGGTTGTAAGAGCATATCATTTAGGATAAAATAAAATGTTTAAAGCTTTTATTAAGGGTGAACCTAATGTTTAAAGTGGAATAGCTTCCAATTCCAAATATAGAAATTAAGGTTTTTCTATTTTTAGAATAAACTAAAAGGAAAGAGTGTCGTATAAAATGGAACAGATGGAGTAATGTTTTCTCAGTAATAAACAAGCATGAAATTTTTTTGTGTTCATCCGTCCAATCTGTTTGAAGTTAACACCATTGTTAGCCCACAATTAAGTGAATACAAACGCGCAGACATAACAAAAATAAATGTGAAACTTCAAAGGGCATATATTAGAGTTACGAGAGCCCATCGTACATGCATGGTATTATAATACACAAATGAAATTCCTTTCTTGTACAAAATGATATTTCTTTCTTATACGATACAAAATGAATTTCACTCAAGTACAAAAATATTGTATTTTTTATTACACGCACATATACATATAGTTTACATGCGCTCCACTGACTGCAGCATGCCCTCTTTGTAGTTTATTTTTATTTTTGGTCTAAGCATGCTTCACTTTCCAACTGTAGATTCTGGCTGTATTCTTTGTACTTTGGTGCCTACATTGTTAATTAAACAGCTCTTTGGGACATTCAGGGGCTAAACTAAACTGGTAGAGTTTATTTGACCTTGAAGTACTACTTGTGGAAGTAATATATGTGTAGCCAAAGGTTATGGTGGCCCTGGTGGGCTGGATATGATACTTTACGCGAGATCTATTTGATTTGGCACGAATTTAAGAAGAAAGAGAAGACTTTTAAACTTGTGGTGTAATGTGGCTGTAAATCATTGCATAGAGGAAAATTGTTTTAAATATGGAAAGAGTTCATTTTTTTGGCGCGGACTAAAAAGGAAATTGATTCCCATAAATTGAAACGGATGAAGTAATAAGGAGCACTTTTTGATTTTTAATGAGCTTTATGCCACGTGAATGTGAATTAGTCGGAATCCAATGCAAATACATCGAATGAAATACCAAATATAAAGTTTGTACCAAAACTGATCAGCCAAACCCGTAATCAGCACGCTAGCTCTGCTACTGCGCCTAATCCTCCAACCCTTGAAATCAAAATGATAGTTCACCGACTTCTAATTGGTCTTCTGACTTCATTCCTAAACTGGAGGGTTTGACAAAATTACTAAACGAGCATTCTCCTTAATACTTAGTAAATGTATTAAAATTAAAAAGGCAATGAAGATGCTAAGAATCATTCTTTTACTCACTTAAACAATAAAATGGTTGCCAACAATGCTTACTTCCAACGGTTACTTCCAAATTAGCTTCGTCATATGGAAATAGTACTTTTTGAACCTCTTTCAACCAATTACCTAAAGAGGCGAAAGGATCATTTCAACTAGATAGATGAATATTATGTCCGTTTCAGAGTACAACATTAAAATTGAGAATTTGTCTTGCTATGCTCCCCACCTCATCCTCATAGATGATGACAAGATTAATCGCTTAGCCCATGGGCAACTACCGAGTATTAGAAGAAGATATGACAAAACTAATTTTTTTGTCACTTGAAATTTGTATATACTTTTGTTTTTGGAAGAGTATAATTATGAATATCTCTTCCTTGTGAAAGATTGAATTAGTCAATCTTCTCTCGCGGAGGTAAAGTCCATATCCCTTTCTGGTTTTGTACTTTTTTGGTGTATTTATATTGACATGGTAGGGATCTAATCAAATCCTCCATAACCAAAGGCACACTGCCGAAGGTTAATGGCTTAATTAAAAAAAAAAAAAAAAAAGAAGAAGAAGAAGAGCTATGACAAAATGTTTCAAGGTCAAATCTAGGAACATTCTTTTGGTGCATACGACTGATGTTTGATGTTTCTATGAACTTAAAATGGTTCTTGGCTGGTACTATGTCTTCCTAATTTTTACTAGTTGCAGTACTAAACCCGACTCTATCGTAGGAGATAGAAAACGACTATTACCGTAATTACATAATTATTTGTGGTTTTATAAAAACGGGTCTTTACATCTATATCCAGTTTTGAGGTTACAATTGAACCTATACTCACTTTGTAAAAAATTAGTGAGATGCACTTCAGATGAAAAATTGAGTCTGAAGTTAAAAAATTTCGTCTGAAATGAAAAATTGCACTTCAGATGCACTTAAGGCCAAATAAGTCTGAAGTGCAACCAATGGTTTCATGCACTTAAGATCAACAAGTCTGAAGTGAAAAATTGCACTTCAGATGCACTTAGTGCCAAAAGATCTGAAGTGCAACAAATGTTTTCTACACTTAACGCCGATAAGTCTGAAGTGAAAAATTGCACTTCAGATGCATTTAAGGCCAAATAAGTCCGAAGTGCAACCAATGGTTTCATGCACTTAAGGCCAATAAATCTGAAGTGGAAATTGCAGTTAAGGCCAAAAGGTCTGAAGTTCAACAAATGTTTTCCTACACTTAAGGCCAATAAGTCTGAAGTGAAATATTGCACTTCAGATGCACTTAAGGCAAAAAGGTCTGAAGTGCAACCAACGTTTTCATGCATATAAGGCCAAATAGGCCTGAAGTGCAAATTGCCTAGAAACAGAAATTTGATCTTCGAATTTTAACAATCCAATATACGATTTAATACCTAAATAACTCCAAATGAGCTCAAATTTGAAACATAACCTCCAAATATCATCAAGAACAAATTCCAATCATCAATTTGTCAAAACAACAACAAATCTAACAAACCCATTTGCAATTAAGAAGAAGAAAAAGAAGAAACCATAAGCAATAGTGCAAAAGAAAGTGTCACAATACATCACCACCGTAAAACATCATAAACTACCTTAAAATATATTCACAAATACCATATAAAATCATTGTTACAACAAGAAGAAGAAGAAGAAAGAGGAAATAAAGACTTGAAGTTGTTTAAATAGTGGGTACAAATTATAAAAATTTAAAAAATGGGTACAGGTTAAATGGGGGCAACCAAATAGGGCACCCCGTGTAATTTTTACTATAAAAACATATACGGGATTACATAAAAATCAAAGAAAACTGAGGTGATTCAATGTTAGAAATACAAGGTACCAAACTGCTAAGTAACTGTTGGGCTAAACTAGCTCAAATACACTCTTAACATGGTATGATATTGTCCTTTTTGGGCCAAGCACGCACGGTTTTCCTTAAAAGGTCCATTAAGAGATCCCCACATCTTATATGTAGGCTCCCAATCTTTTCAGCTACCAATGTGGTACTTTGTTTGCACACCCAACAATATCTCCGTCGAAATAATTCACGGGTTTCCCCCTCGAACTAAGTTCCATGTGACCCATTGCCACGATCCACGGGTCAATTTTCGAGATTCACTGTGCCACCCACATGGTTAGAGTATTATGGCAACCGAAGCCTGCAACTAGATTTGTGTTGTGTGTGCACGGCCCTGCATCATCACTTTGCCATCTCCATACTCGTCCCGTCGAACCTGGCTTCTGATACCTAACGAATACTTTGGACGAGAATAAAGACGTGCTGACACATGCACGCGTTACATGCATTTTTTTGGTAATAACGTTACATGCATTCATTACAGCTTTCACAATTATATATTTTTTCGTAATGGTATGATATTGTTCGCTTTGGGTCAAGCCCACATGGTTTTTCCCGAAAGACCTTACACCATTAAGAGATTTATATACCTTATATATAGGTTCCCAATCTTTTCAGGTATTAATGTGGTACTTTGTTCGCACACCCAACAGTAACACTGTATCTTTTCAAATTAGATATCGTTTGGACTTGCTCCCAATTTGGACTCCTGAACACACTTTAAGCGGTTAGCCGTACAATCAGACCGGAGCAGTTGAGGATTTTATTGTACGCATGAAATCTACATGGTCAAAGATAGAGAAGAAGTTCACTTGTATACAATACAATTGTAATTTACATTATTGGTGCATTATAACTTGTTAAAACAGGCCATTTTCTTATTTTCTATGTTTCTAAACTAGGCTTATTATTAAGAGTTACCTATTATTGTAGATCATTTTAACTTGATGTTGTATATAAATTATGCATTGTCAGTGCACAAGAGTTTTACTTTGAGAGTATCAAAGAGCTAGAGATGAAACCAGAAGTGAATGCTAGACTTTTGCACCCATTTGGCATCATCTTAGAAGGAACCAAGAAGCACATCAAAAGAAATGCAGATTACCTAAAGACTGAGTAATGAATAAATTGGAAAATAGATAACCTCTCACCACCTGCATTAATTTGCAGATTTTATCCTTTCCTAGTTTAAGTTACAGAAACCAAGAACATTGAAAAGTTACAAAGAAAAAGTGAAACCAACAAAAAAAAGGGGGGGAGGGGGAAGGGGGGGGGGCGTTACAAGAAGACAGAAGTATTGCCTATAAGATCTTTGACCTTTGACACTCAGCTTAATTACACTTGCAATTTGGAAAAAAACAAATATGGAACCTACAGATAAATGTGGGGCTAAACTGGATTTCTGTTGATTTACATTGACCAATGCACCGTCTATATGAGCTTGCTCACATTGCCGGTCTCAATCTGTTTGGTTTTCAGGCGTAGCAGTTGCTGTTGTAATGCAGTAAGATATATTTCCAGGTTGATATCTACACCTCCTTCATCAATCAATGAAGGTGAAAATTTAACAGTCAGAGCGAAGGAAACTCTCATATGTTGTTCCGCTCAATGTCTTATTCACATCATCCCAGTTCCTGATATGCTCCCGCAAAGGTCCACTATGTATCTTAACTTGGCGGCTACTTAAATTCATTTGTGGCAATTTTAGAAAATCTAGTACATCTCCCAATTTCTGCAACAAATCCAGAAAATAATGAGCAACAGAAAGGAACGAGTATCTTTCCGTATAGAAAAAGGGAAAAGAATAAATTGGCCCTTCAATCATATAGTGTCCTGACATTACTAAACAATTGATCTTGAATTTCTTTGCATTAAGGAAACTTCAACAGAGTGCATATAGGTTAATTTCCCATATGGTTACTAAATTTTATCAACTACTATAATAGTAAAGTACTAAAACTACTTTTTGACACTTTAAAGTAATTGAACTTTACGTAAAACACAATACTATTTTTTCCCGCATTAAAGTAACTGCATTTTATCCTTTAGCAAAATCACCAAACTTTACCCATTAAAACGACTAGACCTACCCCTCAAGGTGACTTTTCTATTACAGTGGGCAAAGTTTCGTGACTTTACTGTTATAGTGGGTAAACGCCATTTACTTTAATATGACAAAAAGTAGCTTTGTGAGACAAAAAATTACTGACTATATGCGAAATTAAGAAACTTGACGAGATATAGTTGAAATGAGAAATTATCAGAACTTCTTGGATTTTAATGCAACGACGCATGACAAGGTAATTATAACTTCAGAAATGTATTTTCTTACAGTCTGATTTCTGATAAGATCTTCGTAATAGAGAGTTAGGTGCCGAGTGCTATTGAAGTACTCCAATGCCTCAGTGGCTGCCACTTCCATTTTCTTCAAATCTGTGATCAGTAATGTTGTATTGATTTCTGGTTTATACTTCGCGAGAGTAGAAGCCTAGGAGAAGCAGCAAAATGATCAGATTCTGTTAACTTTATGTCCGTGTATACTATGGGGAGGGAGGGATTTAAGAAGATACCTCTTCAGGTGAGTGCACATGAGACTTGTGTGTTCCATTTAAGAGTTTGGCGTATCGATCATAGGAATTTGCAATCACGGAAACCATACGACGCAGCAGATTCCTTCTGAAAAGAAATATCACGGAAACGCCTTTGTTGTTGAAGTACTCAACAATTTCCTTATGGTGTTGTATCAGCCCCTGCATTTTCCACAATTAACCAAGTCAATTTTCCACAATAAAACAATAGTTTCAAGCATCTCCACTAGCAAAACAATGAGGTCTTGCACAAAATTAGAACTCTCTTTTATCTGATGAAGACCAGCAATATCACAATATTCCGCTAAATTTTACTTGCGCAACAAATGCTGCTAATAAATGAAGTGTTAAACAAATGCTATCCTTTTCAGACTTTACTCTACGTGAACAAGTGCTATTAGTATACGAAGTGGTTTTGAAACAAGACTAGTTCGACCATACAGACTTCCTCTTTTATGTGACACATCATTGTGTGGATAAATTAGCCAACTGATTTGATAAGATCCAAATTTGCTCAATCAGTAGGAAAACATTGAAAGACCCAAGTTTGATGCATGATCTACTTTTAGAAATTACCACCCATAGCAAATAATTATTTTGATAAAATTACAAACCTGAGTGGATCTCCAAGAGAAATTTATTTCAATGCAATGAAGTCCGGAAGGCTAAAGGTATTCAAGCACAACAAAAATCTGGTTCGAAGAGAAACTTTTCTAAAGGTATTTTGATAATATTTTAGGTTTTTTATATTTTAAATTATGTGGATTTTTTGTCCTAATTGGCTATTTAAAGCCTTGTTATGCTTAATAAAATAATTTGAGAGACATTTTCAGTCAATACTTTTAATCTTTTTGCTGCCCCATCTATTAAAAAACCAACACATCTCAACTCAAGCAGCGCAATCTTAAGCTAGGTATACGTCTCACATGGCACATAGTAGGATGCAGAGTGCCTAGCAATCTGAAACAACTGTGACACCCCCCCCCCCCCCAAAAGTAGTTTGAGAAGATTTTTGGAAAGTTGGAGCACACTGTCTCCCCTTCCACAACATTTTTATCCCTGCCTACATCTCAGCGAAACTTTAAGTTTAAAACATGTAAATCAACGAAAAATATTTTACCTGATTAAGCATCCACTTGAAGCCAACTGCAGCTGAACAGTGATTCTTGGAAGCACTGGTAAACAAGTCCAAATTGTAAACACTGTCCAATGTCCTCAAGATTGAGGAGGAATTTTCTCTCCGCTCTTTGACGGAGAAAATTTCACCATTGGAGCTTATATTAATATGACTATTTAATAGTGTCTCAAACCATCCACTCCCAGACCTCTGGGTTGACAGAACAGCAAACAGCCGTACAGGATTACAACCACATTCACCCCTACAATAGATGGCCAAAGGAGATGAAATGAATACAAGACAAATATGTAAAAGACTGAGCTAAATAACTCAAATACCTACCTGTTAAAGGTTTTCGGTTTAGGATAATGCAAGTATGGAATCTGGGATCGGTCAGTGTCATATTCGTGACACAACCTTTCTATAACTTCAATGTTCCACAATTTGCTCGTTGTCTCGGTGTTAGTTTGCTTAAGACAGGTTGAACAGATATAAACACCGCAAACCATTGCAAACACTACAACAATCATCCTCAATAATGCTGGAGATTTCTTGGGAGGTTTTATGATAAGAGAATCCTGGCATTAAAATAAAAGGACAGATGTCAATGCACCAGATCAACGCAAAAGAGGAAAATAAAATTGCAACATGAATTGACCTCAAATCACAGCCTTAGTAATGAACTCGTTCCTTGGGCAATTAATCTTAAACATCGAGTAAATGCTAGTTGACTAAACAAATAGAGAAATCAACTCATGTAAAGGCAAGTTAAAAAAAAAACTGATTACTGTTATTAAAGAACCACCTGCTATTTTTGATATAAAGCAGCAAACTCAATCTAGTTAGCCTATAAAATTTGGATTAAGTTACATACAATCTTTTGTTATAGGTTGACTATCATTTTTATTAGGTTATCAATTAATGGTAGAAATACCTGTAATACTTTTATAAGTGACCCTTTTTGTGTTAACATTTTTTGCACTATTAATGCATAGAACTTAAACTCAAAAATTTACCTCCGAGAAGTCATGAACCACATTCTCAAGTAGTGGAAGATGTATAGTTAGTCTCTTTAAGAGGTTAATTCATAGTAGTAAGGGCCCATCTGGCCATAAAAAATCAGTGTTTGGCCATGAAAATTTCAAATCCAACTTGAAGTTGAATTCCGAAATCTTTTGAAATTTGAAAAACTCCAAAAATCTGTTTTTCAAAATTTTCATCCCAAATCACTCACAAAAATTTAAAAACAACTACAATTTGTATTCGTGTCCAATCACAACTCCCATTTCCAAAATACCATTTTTCAACTTGAAATTTTTTTTTCACTTTTTTCTGGAATTTCATAATGCCCACTAAGTATTTCAGGTGAAGTATCGCATCTTCACAACAACTCTATAAACAAACAGGGAAAAAAAAATGAAAAATCTTCTTCCACTCAGTTTAATACAGACCCTAAAAATGAGACCCCAAAAAATTATTTTAGCTCACAAATGTCTGCACCTGCCTCTACTAATGTGTTTGTACAAAAAAAAGATCAAAACCCCAGATCAATGAGTACAAAATACAGGTAAAATTTGTCATGAAATACATCTGAGACATCTTTAAAACCACCATGAATAAAATTTCTGGACAAATCCGAGTTTCCCAAATAACCAATTAGAGAAAGGGAAGGAGAGTCCAGCTTCAACAAGAATGTAAATGTACCAAGAAGAAATATTTAGCAGGATCTCTTATAGAATATACTCAGCAAAAAGCAAAGCACAAAAAACAGAAAGGAAAGGAAACCATTGTCCATTAATTAAAAAGAGGAACTTGAAGGGGAAAAAATTAAAAAAAACAAACCTTTGTAAAGAAACAGATTTCTTCAGCCATTGTAGTTGAGCCAAAATCAAAAGAGAAACTGAAGAAAGAAGAGGGAAAGAGGAGAAAGAGGTGGAGGCTATTGAATTAGTAGTTCTTTTGTGCTAGTCTCTTTCTAATTTTCAGAAGAAGGAGAAATAGTGGGAAATGTGGCCCTATAGAAGGAGCATTTGAGTGCAAATAGATACGAATATTTGAATGAATAGTACAAGTGTTTTGGATATATGAGGTTGTCGTCTTACTTTTTAATGCCGGAATCTAAGATAGAGCCATTGTAATTTAATGGGAGATTTTGTCCAACTCACACCAGCACCCATATGGACACTATTTACGTAATTCTATTTGAATTTGTCGAAGCTTATACCATAAAAAGGAAAGTTTTTAATATAAAATTAAATTATATTACTATGAATTTCATTTGAAAAAAAAATTGCGAGATTTACGACTAAAAATAAAAATTTCTCTTGAAACCAGTATTTCATGGTTTAAACTAGTATTATTTGGTTTCAACTTAAAATGTACTCCATTAAGCGCTACTTTTCCCCTTATTTCCTATTATAATTTCGGAATTTTGTTTTAAACCACATAGATAGGATATAGAAAAAAGCATTGTAGTCATTTTTCCTTTTCTTTTTGCCTTTTTTTAAGTTGTGAAATGTTGGCAAAGAATGAACTTGTTAATAGGAAAAATGTAAAGAAGAAGAGATGGTTTGAATTCTTACTATTAAAAAACATAAACTAGGGACAAACAAGTTCTCTAGCTAAACAAAAAAATTTATCGCATAATAAATTATTTATTTATTTATTCATGTCAATAAGTGAATTTAGTAATAGAAAAAAGGTAAATAAATTATGTAGCTAAATAGAAAATAGGAATTTGTTCTGTGATCAATTTTTCTTTTGTTTGTTTATTCCTGTTAATAAAAATCTGTACGTTGCACTTAGTTGAAATAACAGATGATGTCAAAAAAAGTACAAAGTAGTGCAAAAAAAGAAGTTGGTGAGTAAAAAAGGACAATGCTTTTGATATGGTAATCCAATTAAAAGTATGTTTGTAGATGAAACCAAAGAGACTTCAAAAGATAATTAAGACAAAAAAGGAAAAAGAGAAAAGGAAAAAAAATTGTAAAAGTGATTAGATTTAATTACCTTATCCGTAACCTTGGTGAGACCCTTGCTTAAGTTTTGAGTCTCACACATTGTTTCATGAAATTTAACTCATATTAGCAAGATTTCATATTCCTTTTAGCTCTTTGGTGGTTCTCATTTATTGATTAAATTAAGCTCTAATTGTGTTAGATGCACTATAATCGCATGTAAAATGAACATATTGAAGGTGCTGATCACGTATGCATGATTTTTATTTATATATATTGATAGTGTAAAGATGTGACGACCCGACCGGTCGTCTTAAGAATTTACGCCCCGATCCCATATTAACTGCTTCCCCCGAGTCTATTTGTACTATTTTGATTTGCCGGGATGGTCGGTTTTAAGTTTCGGAGAGTTTTGGGATACTTAGTCCCCTAAATGAGAGCTTAAGTGTTGGAAAGTTGACCGTAGTCTGAACAGTGTGAAGACGGCCTCAGAATGAAAATCTGATGGTTCTATTAGCTCCGTTAGGTAATTTCGGGCTTAGGGGCGTGTTCGGATTGTGTTTTGGAAGTCCGTAGCTAATTTAGGCTTGAAACGCCAAAAGTTGAATTTTTGAAGTTTCCGGTTCGATAGTGAGATTTTGATCCGAGGGTCGGAATGGAATTTTGAGAGTTACAGTAGTTTCGTTATATCATTTGGGATGTGTGTGCAAAATTTCAGGTCATTCGGAGGTGGTTTGGTTGGGTTTTTGATCAAAAGCGTAATTTGGAAGATTTTGGAAAACTTAGGCTTGAATCCGATGTGTTTTGGTTGATTTGATGTCATTTGAAGTGTTTTGAAGATTGGTACAAGTTTGAATAAGGTTTTAGGATATGTTGATGTCTTTGGTTGAGGTCCCGGGGGCCTCGGGTGTGTTTCGGATGCTCAACGGATCATTTTTAGTTGTTAAAAAGTTGCAGAATTGCAGGTTCAGCAGTTGCAGATATTTACTCTTCGCGTTCGCGAGTGGACCCTCGCGTTCGCGAAGAGTCAATGGAGGTTAGTGAAATTTTAGCCTTCACATTCGCGAGGAAGGCTCCGTGTTCGCGAAGGGCTGGATACTTATGAACCGCGTTCGCGATTGGGCTTCGCGTTCGCGTAGGAGGAAAATTGGCCCATTAGAATTTACTCATCGCGTTCGCGATGAGAGGAACGCATTCGCGAAGGCTTGTCTGGGTAAATCATCGCGTTTGCGAGGGCCTTGTCGCGTTCGCATAAGAGGACTTTTGGTCAACGTCATTTTTGTGCTTCGCGAACGCGAGGCCTTGACCGCGTTCGCGAAGAAGGAATTAAATGCCTGGGCAGAATGTTTTAAAAGGTTTATTTCGTGAATTTTAGCCTAGGTTCCTCCATTGTTAGGCGATTTTGAAGCTTTTTGAAGAGGGTTGAAGAGGGATTCAAGGGGAATCACTTGGAGGTAACATTTTTGATTTCATAACTCATTTTATGTGATTAGGGACCTAATTAGTGGTAAAAAATTTGGGAAAAATGAGTAATTAGGGCTTGAGTTTAAGAGACCTTTAAATGAGGATTTGAGGGGTCATTTGGACTCCGATTTTAGTATTCTTGTTATGTATAGACTCGTGAGAGTACGAGATTTCTGAAAATGTAAATTTCGCCCAATTCCGAGATGTGGGCCCGAGGGGCGTATTGGTCATTTTACCTAATTTCGCGTATTAGCTTAGAATTTAATTGTAGGATTAGTTACTTGAAGTGTTATTTACATTATGAAATTGAATTGAATAGATTTGGGTCATTTGGAGTCGAGTACTTGTGGCAAGAGCGTGGTTTCAAAATGATTTTTGAGCCGGTTCGAGGTAAGTGGCTTGTCTAACCTTGTGTGGGGGACCTTCCCCTTAGGATTGGTGTAATTAGTAATTGAAATGCCTTGTACGGGAGGTGACGAGTGCATACTTATGCTAATTGTTGGAAATCCGGTTTTCTTAAAGTAATTACTAGTATGTTTCCTTTCCTGTTTCTATTACTTGCACTATTAAGCCTGTTGTTAGCTTAGGAAAGCATGTCTAAGTGACTTAATTGCTCTATTTGCTCAACCTATCTTACTTGACTTATGTGCAGCATGCTATGCTAGAATCACTTGTTGCCTTAATATGAAATTTTTGCCATTTTTATATATTTTTCTGTTGCTGCTATGTATTTATTTTGGGACTACGGATGTGAGATTCCAGTAGCTCCCCCTTGTATGTTTATTATGGGACTACGGATGTGGGATTTCGGTAGATCCCCTGAACAGTTGTATCGAACTACGAGAATACAGCCGGTAGATTCCCCTAGTACTGGATATTTACATTTGGGACTACGGAACGGGATTCTGGTAAATCCCCGCGCACTATGAGTTGGACTACGGGACGGGATCCTGGGAGATCCGCTGGACATATACATATGGGACTACAGGACGGTATCCTGGGAGATTCCTGATTTGTTATTATTGGTGCTGAGCTGTATTTCCTTTCCGTGTTTACCTTGTTTTTGTATAGTTGTTGTTGTCTGTATATCCTGTGTTATTTTATTGCCGTACTTATTTATACTGTTTTGTTCTATACTGTTGAATCTTTATATTCTATTTAACCTTAGTAGGGCTCTGACCTTCCTCGTCACTACTCAACCGAGGTTAGGCTTGGGACTATTGAGTACCACTGTGTTGTACTCATTCCTCTTCTGCGCATGTTTTTCATGTGCAGATCCAGGTACCGCTACTCAGGCCTTCCATCCTTGAGAGAGGCGACTACTCTAGAGACTTCGAGGTACATCTGCCGCGTCCGTAGATCGAGAAGTCCCTTTCTATTTTAGCTGTTAAACATTGCCCTTCTATATTTTTCTTTCTCGTTAGATATTCTAGAGGTAAACTGTTAGATATTCCAAAGGCTTGTGATTTGTGGGTTTTCGGGTCTTGGATTTATGTTTTGGGTTTGAGAGTTGAATATGGTGTATGCCGAGTGGCACATTTACACACTGTTATTACTATTTAAAGTTGTTTATTCTTCCGCAAATTTTGGTTTTTTCCCGCAATTTAGGCTTACCTAGTCATAGAGACTAGGTGCCGTCACGATGGTTCACGGAGGGCAAACCGGGGTCGTGATAAGTTGGTATCAGAGCTCTAGGTTCATAGGAGTCATGGATCACAAGCCGGTTTATTAGAGTCTCGTTGATCGGTACAGAGACGTCTGTACTTATCTATGAGAGGCTATGTAACTGTTTGGAAAATTCCACTTCATTTGATTTCCTTGTCGTGTGATATTTTGACATCACAATTCTAAACTTTTGTCTTCTATTCTCTCACAGATGGTGAGGACACGTGTCATCCGAGATGATCAGGCACTCGCGCCCCCTACTGCAGCTGTCAGAGGCCGGGGCTGGGGTAGAGGCCGAGGATGCGCACGTGGTGCAACCAGAGTACCTGCGCGAGTTGTCGTCGAGGTACCACCAGCAGTTCCAGTCGGAGTCCAGGAACCTAACACGTCTACTGCTACTACTACCCCAGCTCTTCAGGAGACTCTAACACAGTTCATGGGCATGTACACCACTCTGGCTCAAGCAGGGTTACTTCCCCTTGCTGCAGCTACATCTCAGGCCGGGGGAGGAGCACAGACTCCCGCCGCCCGCACTCTTGAGCAGCGAGTGCATGTTGAGCAGGTCCCTGAGATTATTCCTGTACCACCTGTAGTGCCAGTTTAGCCCGAGGACAGGGTAGCGGCTTCCGAGGATGAGCAGCTGAGGCTTGAGAGGTTCAAGAAGTACAAGCCTCTTGTATTCAGTGGTCTAGCATCAGAGGATGCTCTGGGATTTCTTGATGAGTGTTACCGCATTCTCTGTACTATGGGTATCTCAGGATCAAGCAGGGTTTCTTTCACTACCTTCCAGCTTTGAGGAGCCGCATATGAGTGGTGGTGCACCTATGAGTTAGATAGTCCAGATGAGGCTGCATCACTAACTTGGGCTCAGTTTTCAGATCTGTTCCTGAAGGAGTATGTTCCTCAAAGCCTCAGGGACGCATGGCGCGCGGAGTTTGAGCATTTGTGCCAGGGTGCTATGACTGTTTCAGAGTATGCGATCCGTTATACCAGCTTGGCCAGACATGCCCTAGCCTTGGTTTCTACTGTTCGCTAGAGCGTTCGCCGGTTTATTGAGGGCCTTATTCCCAGCATCAGATCTAGCATGACTCGTGAGTTGGAGATGGATATTTCTTATCAGCAGGTAGTGAGCATTGCTAGGAGGATTGAGGGTATGCATGCTATGGAGAGAGAGGAGAGGGAGGCCAAGAGGTCTCGAGAGTCGAGCCATTTCTCTGGTGCCCGTGCTCCAGCTGTAGGTCGTCAGGGTAGGGGTTACATGAGTCGTCATATTCATTCAGCTCTTCCAGCAGCCAGTAGTGCTCCAGCTCCTCCTAGGCCTCAGGAGCTTTATTATGCACCACCGGTATCTAGCATGCCTCCTGCGTGGGGTGCTTTCAGAGGTCAGTCTAGCAGACCTGGCCCGAGCCAGTCACTGCCACCACATCCTGCCAAAACTTGTTTTAAGTGTGGTGACACACGTCATATGGTGAGGGATTGCCCCAGACTTGGGAGGGGTGCACCTCCACAGACTTCTCAGCCATAACGTGCCCCGTAGAGTTCTTAGGCTATGGTTACAGCTCCAGTTGCTATCCCACCTGCTCAGCCAGCTAGAGGTGGAGGTTGGGGAGGTAGAGGTTTCCCTACAGGGGGAGGTCAGGCTAGATACTATGCCCTTCCTGCCCGTACCGAGGCGATTGCCTCCGATTCTGTCATCACAGGTATTATATTGGTTTGCCACAGAGATGCCTCGGTTCTATTCGATCCAGGCTCTACTTACTCTTATGTGTCTTCGTATTTTCCTCCGCATTTGGGTGTATCTCGGGATTCTTTGAGTTTCCATGTTTATGTTTCTACTCTTGTGGGAGATTCTCTTATTGTGGACCGCGTTTATCGGTCATGTTTGGTTGCTCTTAGTGATTTTGAAACTAGAGCTGATCTATTATTGCTCAACATGGTAGATTTTGACATTATCTTAGTCATGGACTGGTTGTCGCCCCATTATGCTATTCTTGATTGTCACGCCAAAACCGTGACACTGGCTATGCCAAGTGTACCGTGTGTTGAGTGGAGGGGTACTTTAGATCACACTCCTAGTAGAGTTATTTCTTTTCTTAAAGCTCAGCGTATGGTTGAGAAGGGGTGTGACACGTATTTAACTTATATGAGAGATGTCAGTATTGATACCCCTTAAGTTGATTCAGTTCCAGTAGTACGGAACTTTCCCGATGTGTTTCCAGCTAATCTTCCAGGCATGTCACCTGATAGAGATATTGATTTTGGCATTGATTTGTTGCCAGGCACTCAGCCCATTTCTATTCCTCCGTATCGTATGGCTCCTCCTGAGTTGAAGGAGTTGGAGAATCAGTTACAGGAATTGCTTGATAAGGGTTTTATTAGGCCCAGCGTATCACCTTGGGGTGCTCCTTTCTTGTTCGTAAAGAAAAAGGATGGTTCTATGCATATGTGTATTGAATATCGCCAGTTGAACAAGGTTACAATGAAGAACCGTTATGCTTTGCCTCGTTTTGATAATCTGTTTAACCAGCTTCAGGGCGCACAGGTGTTTTCTATGATTGATTTTCGCTCAGGTTACCATCAGTTGAAGATTCAAGAGCCAGATATCCCGAAGACTACTTTCAGGACTCGGTATGGTCATTACGAGTTCCTTGTTATGTCATTTGGGCTGACCAATGCCCCAGCAGCCTTTATGCATTTGATGCACAGTGGGTTTCGGCCGTATCTTGACTCGTTCATCATTGTCTTTATTGACGATATTCTGGTGTATTCCCGGAGTCGGGAAGATCATGAGCAGTACCTGAGGACTGTGCTTCAGACTTTGAGAGAGAAGAAGTTATATGCTAAATTCTCGAAATGTGAGTTTTGGTTGGATTTAGTGGCATTCTTAGGCCACGTGGTATCGAGTAAGGGTATTCAGGTGGATCCGAAGAAGATAGAGGTCGTGCAAAGTTGGCCCAGACCATCCTCAACTACTGAGATCCATAGTTTCCTTAGTTTGGCGGGCTACTACCGTCGTTTTGTGGAGGGGTTTGCATCGATTGCAGCCCCTATGACCAGGTTGAGCCAGAAGGGTGCTCCGTTTTAGTGGACGGAAGAGCGTGAGGCGAGCTTTCAGAAGCTCAAGACAGCTTTGACCACAACCCTAATTTTGATACTGCCTACAGGTTTGGGGTCTTATATAGTCTATTGTGATGCCTCGAGGGTTGGCCCCGATATGGTGTTGATGCAGGACGGTAGGGTGATTGCATACACGTCCAGACAGTTGAAGATACATGAGAAGAACTACCCTGTTCACGACCTTGAGTTAGCTGTCATTGTTCACGCCTTAAAAATTTGGCTCCATTACTTATACGGTGTTCCCTGTAAGATTTATACTGACCATCGGAGCTTGCAGCACCTGTTCAAGCAAAAAGATCTAAATTTGCGCCAGAGGAGGTGGTTAGAGTTGCTAAAGGACTACGATATCACTATTTTGTATCACCCGGGCAAGGCCAATGTGGTGGCCAATGCTTTGAGTCGCCGAGCAGAGAGTTTGGGGAGTTTGGCTTATTTACCAGCATCGGAGAGGCCTATGGCGATGGATGTTCAGGCCTTAGCCAGCTAGTTTATGAGATTGAATCTTTCGGAGCCCAATCGGGTTATAGCTTGCGTGATTTCTTAGTCGTCTTTATTAGATCGTATCAGGGAGCGACAGTATGATGACCCTCATTTGCTTGTCCTCAAGGAAAAGGTTCATCACGGTGATGCCAGAGATGTGACTATTGGTGATGATGGGGTATTGAGGATGCAGGGTCGGATTTGTGTACTCAATGTTGATGGGCTTCGGGAGTTGATTCTGGAGGAGGCCCATAGCTCGTGGTATTCCATTCATCCGGGTGCCGCGAAGATGTATCAGGATTTAAGGCAGTACTACTGGTGGAGGCAGATGAAGAAGGATGTAGTTGGATTTGTAGCTCGGTGCCTCAATTGTCAGTAGGTGAAGTATGAGCACCAGAGGCCGGGTGGGTTGCTTCAGCAGATAGAGATCCCAGAGTGGAAGTGGAAGTGGATCACCATGGACTTTGTAGTTGGGTTCCCGCGGACTTTGAGAAAGTTCGATGCTATTTGGGTGATTGTGGATTGGCTGACCAAGTCTGCTTATTTTATTTCTGTGTGTACTATTTATTATTCGGAGCGGTTGGCGGAGATTTATATCCGAGAGATTGTTCGTCTGCATGGTATTCCAATGTCCATTATCTCAGATAGGGGTACTCAGTTTACATCACGATTCTGGAGGGTCGTCCAGCAAGAGTTGGGTACTCAGGTGGAGTTGAGTATAGCATTTCACCCTCAGACGGACGGACAGTCCGAGCCCACTATTCAGATTCTTGAGGATATGCTCCGTGCGTGCGTGATTGAGTTTGGAGGGTCTTGGTATCAGTTTTTGCCATTGGCGGAGTTTGCTTACGACAATTGCTATCAGTCCAGCATTCAGATAGCACCATATGAGGCTTTATATGGGAGACGGTGTAGATCCCCGGTGGGCTGGTTTTACCCGGGTGAGGCCAGATTATTGGGCACGGACTTAGTTCAGGATACTTTGGAGAAGGTTAAGGTGATTCAGGACAGACTACGTACAGCTCAATCCAGACAGAAGAGTTACGCGGACCGGAAGGTTCGTGATATTTCCTATATGGTTGGAGAGTGGGTTCTGCTTCGGGTTTCATCTATGAAGGGCGTTATAAGATTCGGGAAGAAAGGGAAGTTGAGTCCGAGGTTTATTGGCTCTTTTGAGATATTGAAGCGTGTTGGGAAGGTTGCTTATAAGCTTGCCTTACCTCTCAGCTTGGCAGGACTTCATCCGGTATTTCATGTTTCGATGCTCCGGAGGTATCACAGTGATCCATCGCACGTGTTGGATTTTAATTCAGTCCATTTGGACAAGGATCTATCTTATGTTGAGGAGCCAGTGGCAATACTGGGCAGGCAGGTTAGGAAAATAAGGTCAAAGAACATCGCTGCAGTAAAGGTTTAGTTGCGGGGCTAGCCGGTCAAGGAGGAGACCTGGGAGACCGAGCAGGATATGCGCAACCGTTACCCTCATCTTTTCACTACTTCAGGTATGTCTTTACGCTCGTTTGAGGACGAACGAATGTTTAAGTGTAGGAGGATGTGACGACCCGGCCAACCGTCTTAAGAATTTATGCCCCAATGCCCTATTAACTGCTTCCCCCAGTCTATTTGTGCTATTTTGATTTGCTAGGATGTTCAATTTTAAGTTTCAGAGAGTTTTGGGACACTAAGTCCCTAAATGAGAGCTTAAGTGTTGGAAAGTTGACCGTAGTCGGAACAGTGTGAAGACGGCCTCGGAATGGAAATCTGATGGTTCCGTTAGCTCCGTTAGGTGATTTCGGGCTTAGGGGCGTGTTCGGATTGTATTTTGGAAGTTCGTAGCTAATATAGGCTTGAAACGCTGAAAGTTGAATTTTTGAAGTTTCCGGTTCGGTAGTGAGATTTTGATCCGAGGGTCGGAATGGAATTCCGAGAGTTGCAGTAGTTCCGTTATGTCATTGGGTATGTGTGCAAAATTTCAGGTCATTCGGAGGTGGTTTGGTTGGTTTTTTTTATCCAAAGCGTAATTCGGAAGATTTTGGAAAACTTAGGCTTGAATCCAATGTGTTTTGGTTGATTTGATGTCGTTTGAGGTGTTTTGAAGATTGGTACAAGTTTGAATAAGGTTTTAGGATATGTTGATGTCTTTGGTTGAGGTCCTGGGGGCCTCGGGTGTGTTTCAGATGCTCAACGGATCATTTTTAGTTGTTAAAAAGTTGCAGAATTGCAGTTTCAGCTATTGCAGATATTTACTCTTCGTGTTCGCGAAGAGTCAGTGTAGGTTAGTGAAATTTTAGCCTTCGCGTTCATGAGGAAGGTTCCGCGTTCGTGAAGGTCATGATACTTATGAACCGCATTCGTGATTGGGCTTCGCGTTCGTGTAGGAGGAAAATTGGTCCAGTAGAATTTACTCATCGCGTTCGCGATGAGAGGAACGCGTTCGCGAAGGCTTGTTTGGGTAAATCATTGCGTTCGCAAGGGCCTTGTCGCGTTCACGTAAGAGGACTTTTGGTCAACGTCATTTTTGTGCTTCGCGAACACGATACCTTGACCGCGTTCGCGAAGAAGGAATTAAATGCCTAGGCAAAATGTTTTAAAAGGTTTATTTCGCGAATTTTAGCCTAGGTTCCTCCATTGTTAGGCGATTTTGAAGCTTTTTGAAGAGGGTTGAAGAGGGATTCAAGGGGAATCACTTGGAGGTAACATTTTTGACTTCATAACTCATTTTTATGTGATTAAGGACCTAATTAGCGGTGAAAAATTTGGAAAAAATGAGTAATTAGGGCTTGAGTTTAAAAGACCTTTAAATGAGGATTTGAGGGGTCATTTGGACTCCGATTTCAGTATTCTTGCTATGTATAGACTCGTGAGAGTACGAGGTTTCTGAAAATATAAATTCCACCCGATTCCGAGATGTGGGACCGAGGGAATTTTGGTCATTTTACCTAATTTCGCATATTTGCTTAGAATATAATTGTAGAATCAATTACTTGAAGTGTTATTTACATTATGAAATTAAATTGAATAAATTTGGGCCATTTGGAGTCGAGTACTCGTGGAAAGAGCGTGGTTTCGGATTAATTTTTGAGCCAGTTCGAGGTAAGTGGCTTGTCTAACCTTGTGTGGGGGACCTTCCCCTTATGATTAGTGTATTTGGTAATTGAAATGCCTTGTATGGGAGGTGACGAGTGCATACTTGTGCTAATTGTTGGAAATCCGGTTTTCTTAAAGTAATTACTAGTATGTTTCCTTTCCTGTTTCTATTACTTGCACTATTAAGCCTGTTGTTAGCTTAGGAAAGCATGTCTAAGCGACTTAATTGCTCTATTTGCTCAACCTATCTTACTTGACTTATGTGCAGCATGCTATGCTAGAATCACTTGTTGCCTTAATATGAAATTTTTGCCATTTCTGTATATTTTCCTGTTGCTGCTATGTATTTATTTTGGGACTACGGATGTGGGATTCCGGTAGCTCCCCCTTGTATGTTTATTATGGGACTACGAATGTGGGATTCCGGTAGATCCATGTGCACAGTTGTATGGAACTACGGGAATGCACGTGGTAGATTCCCCTAGTACTGGATATTTATATTTGGGACTACGGAACGGGATTCCGGTAGATCCTCGCGCACTATGAGTTGGACTACGGGACGGGATCCTGGGAGATCCGCTGGACATATACATATGGGACTACAGGACGGTATCCTGGGAGATTCCCGATTTGTTATTATTGGTGCTGAGCTGTATTTCATTTCCGTGTTTACCTTGTTTTTGTATAGTTGTTGTTGTCTGTACATCCTGTGTTATTTTATTGCCGTACTTATTTATACTGTTCTGTTCTATACTGTTGAATCTTTATATTCTATTTAACCTTAGTAGGGCCCTGACCTTCCTCATCACTACTCAACCGAGGTTAGGCTTGGCACTATTGAGTACCGCTGTGTTGTACTCATGCCTCTTCTGCGCATGTTTTTCATGTGCAGATCCAGGTACCGCTACTCAGGCCTGCCATCCTTGAGGGAGGTGACTGCTCTAGAGACTTCGAGGTGCATCTGCCGCGTCCGTAGATCGTGAAGTCCCTTTCTATTTTAGCTGTTAAACATTGCCCTTCTATATTTTTCTTTCTCGTTAGATATTCTAGAGGTAAACTGTTAGATATTCCAAAGGCTTGTGATTTGTGGGTTTTCGGGTCTTGGATTTATGTTTTGGGTTTGAGAGTTGAATATGGTGTATGCCGAGTGGCACATTTACACACTGTTATTACTATTTAAAGTTGTTTATTCTTCCGCAAATTTTGGTTTTTTCCCGCAATTTAGGCTTACCTAGTCATAGAGACTAGGTGCCGTCACGATGGTTCACGGAGGGCAAACCGGGGTCGTGATAAGTTGGTATCAGAGCTCTAGGTTCATAGGAGTCATGGATCACAAGCCGGTTTATTAGAGTCTCGTTGATCGGTACAGAGACGTCTGTACTTATCTATGAGAGGCTATGTAACTGTTTGGAAAATTCCACTTCATTTGATTTCCTTGTCGTGTGATATTTTGACATCACAATTCTAAACTTTTGTCTTCTATTCTCTCACAGATGGTGAGGACACGTGTCATCCGAGATGATCAGGCACTCGCGCCCCCTACTGCAGCTGTCAGAGGCCGGGGCTGGGGTAGAGGTCGAGGACGCGCATGTGGTGCAACCAAAGCACCTGCGCGAGTTGTCGTCGAGGTACCACCAGTAGTTCCAGCCGAAGTCCAGGCACCTAACACGCCTACTGCTACTACTACCCAGCTCTTCAGGAGACTCTAGCACAGTTCATGGGCATGTACACCACTCTGGCTCAGGCAGGGTTGCTTCCCCTTGTTGCAGCTACATCTCAGGCCGGGGGAGGAGCACAGACTCCCGCCGCCCGCACTCCTGAGCAGCGAGTACATGTTGAGCAGGTCCCTGAGATTATTCCTGTACCACCTGCAGTGCCAGTTTAGCCCGAGGACAGGGTAGCGGCTTCCGAGGATAAGCAGCTGAGGCTTGAGAGGTTCAAGAAGTACAAGCCTCCTGTATTCAGTGGTCTAGCATCAGAGGATGCTCTGGGATTTCTTGATGAGTGTTACCGCATTCTCCGTACTATGGGTATATCAGGATCGAGCAGGGTTTCTTTCACTACCTTCCAGCTTTGAGGAGTCGCATATGAGTGGTGGCACTTAACCGAGGTTAGGCTTGGCACTTACTGAGTACCGCTGTGGTGTACTCATGCCTCTTCTGCGCATGTTTTTCATGTACAGATCCAGGTACCGCTACTCAGGCCTACCATCCTTGAGGGAGGCGACTGCTCTAGAGACTTCGAGGTACATCTGTCGCGTCCGTAGACCGAGAAGTCCCTTTCTATTCTCGCTGTTAAACATTGCCCTTCTGTATTTTTCTTTCTCGTTAGATATTCTGGAGTTAGACTATTAGATATTCTATAGGCTTGTGATTCGTGGGTTTTCATGTCTTGGATTTACGTTTTGATTTTGAGAGTTGAATATGGTGTATGCCGAGTGGCACATTTAAACACTATTATTAATTTATTACTGTTTAAAGTCATTTTTCTTCCGCAAATTTTGGTTTTTCTTTCGCATTTAGGTTTACCTAGGTGTAGAGACTAGGTGCCGTCACGATGGTTTACGGAGGGCGAACCGGAGTCATGACAAAAGAATTTTGTACTATCAACGTATTTTAAATTGTTTTAGTAGGTTACACTCTTTAACTATTTTGCAATTTATTAAAATCACTTATTATGAACTATTACCTATGTAGTTGATTTTTTAGATAAATTGATAGCATTTGTTTTTATAAATTATCAGTTTACAAAAGGTAAATTATGTTGAGAGTAATATAACTTAAAGCAAGACCTGTACTTTGTATTATTTATGAGTTGGTTAGTTTGTTAAGTAAGTAGTTAGTGAAGAAGTTAATTAGTTGGTGACAGCTAAGTATAGATAGTATATATATTAGTCACGTGTACATCATTCTCTTTTTTGAGCTTCAATAAAATAGTTCCAAAATAGAGTCTTCCTCTTCTCTTCTCTCTCTATCTGTACATGTCATCTCCTTTGTTTCTCTCTCTCTTAATTCTTCATGGTATCAGAGCAAAGAGCTATGGATTGTAGCTCATAATCGATTCAATCTAACGTCTTCTTTGCATTCTCTGAATTTTCTTCTCAAATTCATTTTTAGTACAATTTCTTTATCGGCGCCTTAATCTGCTCAACAATGGTGGTAAATGATTTGGAGTCAGGAAATACAGCTACTAAAGCTGATAATTCTCAAATCTCATCTGATGATGAATTTGAAAAGGGCGTTACAGTCGTTGCTACTCATCCTCTATATCTCGCTCCTGCAGATACCAGTGGGATTTCTCTCATCTCTTTTCAGCTCACCAGTACGGACAATTTCTCGTTGTGGTATCGATATATGAGAATTGCTTTGCTCAATTGGAACAAGCTCGGAATTGTGGATAGCAGATGGAAAAAGGAACGATTTCGTAAAAAATATTGGTGCCAATGGAAAAGGTGCAATTCAATTGTGCTTTCATGGTTAATGAATACATTTGCTCCAAAACTAATCAGTGGAATTGCTTATGCCACCAATGCACATGCAATATGGATGGATTTACAAGAGCGATTTGATAAGGTAAATAACACTTGATGCTACAATTTGCACAAAAAAATTGCTACTCTCATTCAAGGTACCTCCTCTGTCTCTGCTTACTATTCCAAGCTTGAGGATCTTTAGGATGAAGCTGGCACTAGTGCCTAGTCCTGGTTGTCACTGTGTTAAGTCTAGGGATTTCATTGTACATTTGCGCAAACAGAAATTTTATCAATTTCTCATGGGCTTGAATGATTCCTATTCACAAGCACGCAACCAAATACTCATGATGAAGCCAGTACCCTCTGTAAATCAAGCTTATGTTATACTAGTTAGTGATGAAAGTCAAAGAGCTGTAGCAACCACCTCTGGCATTCTAGGTCCTCTACCTAATGTACATGATGGTCACTATGAATTTACAGCATTGTATAGTTCTAAACTAACTGGAGGTCAGAAATTTAGAAAGAATTATAACGTACAATGTAAGTTTTGTAAACTTAAAGAACATAGCAAAGAGAACTACTATAAGATCATTGGCTATCCACCTGATTATAAGCAAGAAGAAATGGGGAGCACCTACCACTGCCAGTAATGCTTATAGTGTGTTTTCTGAAACTAACAATGTTGTAAAAAATTCCACACCTCAAATGTGTGTGACTACAGGATGAATTCCAAGAGCATCTCACATGTACACTATAGAGGGAAATACTACAGGAAATGCTGCAACTTCATATGCATTAATGAATCAGGAACTTCCATAGGCTCTATTGACTCTTACTAGGGATCAGTATGATCAAATATTTCAGTTTCTCAACAGGAATCCTGCTCTTCATCTGTTGCCAATGATGCAGGTATAAGTACTTCTTAGCTACCGATAATATTTAAGAGTGGATTATTGATACAGGTGCTACTGATCATATGGTCTTTCACCTTAGCCTGTTAACCTCATTTAATACAGTTGTTCCTCCTTACTCTAAGAAGGTATTCTTACCTAATGGTAATGTTTCATATGTTAAGCATATTGGTACTATTGTTATTTCAAACAAGAGTGTTATCAAAAATGTGCTTCATATACCACAGTTCAAGTTTAACTTGATGCATATATCAAAGGTAACCAAAGAGTTGCAGTGTTTGGTTGCCTTTTATCCTGATTTTTGCATATTTTAGGATCTCTTCAATGGGAGGGTGAAGGCAATTGGTAGAGAAGATAAAGGTCTCTACATATTACCCTCTTGGAGATCATTAACTGTTAATAAGCACACTATAGAAGCATTACTATCAGCCACACAGAATAAGGATATGTTCACTAAGAGAACACCTACAAATGTGGATCTCAAACTATGGCACAAAAGACTTGGTCATGTGCCTCCTTAGTTCTAAACAAACTATTTTCAATAAAGCATGAGAGCTGTATTTCTGTTGTAAAAGGTTGTTCTGTTTGTTCATATGCTCGACTGACTAGACTACATTTTCCCAGTAGTACAAATAAAAGTGCAGCTTCCTTTGACTTACTACATTTGGATGTATGGGGACCCTATAACACTGCAACTATTGATGGCAATAGATACTTCTTAACTGTAGTGGATGACTACTCCTAGAATGACTTGGATTTTCCTTTTAAAACTCAAGTCAGATGTGTGTGTTGTCTTACATGATTTCCTGATATATGTGAAAACTCGGTTTGACAAACAAGTTAACTGTGTTAGGACTGATAATGGAGATGAATTTGTTAATTCAATCTGTAATATTTTGTTCAAAAACCTTGGCATTATCCATCAAAGAACCTGTGTTTATACTCCTCAGCAAAACGAAGTTGCTGAGAGAAAATATAGGCATATTCTAAAAGTGTGCATAGCTCTAAGGTTTCAAGGTTTCATTCCTTTAAAGTTTTGGGGGCACTGTGTATTGGCAGTTGTTTATCTCATAAATAGGATGCCCTTCTTACAGTTAGGTCACATGTCTCATTATGAGTTATTATACAGGAAGAAGCCTATGTTTGGACACCTTAGGGTCCTAGGTTGTCTGTGTTATGCCAAGATTGTAAATGAGATCGATAAGCTCCATCCAAAAGCTATCATTGCTGTCCACATGGGCTACTCTTCTTCGCAGAAGGCATACATTCTTCTTAACTTGTCAACTAACTCCTTTTTTTAACAGAGATGTAATATCCAAGGAGGATATTTTTCCATTTCAACAGTTCTCCTCTCATAAATAGTCTGTGTTTCCTGATACATCTTCCTCTGTTTTACCACATACTACTGAGCAATGGTATTACCAAGATGCTTTATCAGGATCTAAATAGTTTTATGAAATACAACCTCTTCCTCTCTTAGCAGTACTGACTCAAATGCAAGTTCATTACCAGCTGTTGCACCACCAGGTGTTGAGGTCTCTCAAGTTGGTTCTCCTGCCCTTAGGAGATCATCCAGAGACAAGCATCCACCATTATGGATGAAGGACTTTATTTCTCTTCATGCTAATCAACACACTCCTTATGGCCTAACAACCTATCTGTCCTATGATCACCTGTCTTCTCACTATCATGTTTTTATTGCCTCTTTCTCTTCTAAGGATTAGCCTGCCTCTTATGCTGAAGCAGTCAAGAACCCCAAATGGGTGGGTACTATAAAGTCTGAAAACGATACTCTAGAGGATAATCATACATGGGCTGTTGTGACCTTACCTACTGGCAGGAAATCCATTGGATACAAATGGGTGTACAGGATAAAGTACAAAGCATCTGGTGAAATTGACAGGTTCAAAGCCAGGCTAGTTGCCGAAGACTATAGTCAAAGAGAAGGCATTAACTATCAGGAGACTTTCTCTTCTATTGTCAAGATGGTTACAGTCAGAACAATTCTTTCCATTGATGTTGTGCAATACTGGCACATTCATCAAATGGATGTGTCAAATGCTTTTCTCCAAGGTGATCTTCATGATGAGATCTACATGAACCTGCCTCAGGACTTTGTGAGTCAGGGGGAGCAGCAGGTATGCAGACTCATCAAATCCCTTTATGGTCTCAAGCAGGCTCCTAGAATGGAAGAATGCAAAGCTTTCATAGGCTGTGTTACAGTTTGGTTTCACTCAGAGTCAACATGATCATTCTCTATTCATAAAAGGATCAGGAGGTGACCTAGTACTCATCCTAGTCTATGTTGATGATATAATAATTACTGGCAGCAATCTAGCAGTAATTAAAGAATCCAAATCTGCTTTGCAGCAGGCCTTCAAAATGAAGGATCTAGGAGAATTAAGATACTTCTTAAGGATTAAATTTGCTAGGTCCAAGCAAGGAATCTTAATGCACTAGAGATACTACACTCTAGAACTTATCTCTGAGCTAGGACTGGGAGCAGCAAAGCCAGCATCTACACCACTTGAAACCAATGTAAGGCTTACTATAAAAGAGTTTGATGATCACCTGGCTAGTCCAAGCTAGAGGGAGGATGAGTTACTGTCTAATGCAAGCCCTTATCAGACGCTTATAGGCAAGCTACTCTACTTAACCATAACAAGACCAGACATTGCATTCAGTATGCAAACCTTAAGTCAATTCATGTATCAACCAAAGAAATCACATCTTGAAGTTGCCCTAAGAGTGGTCAAGTATGTGAAAAATCAGCCTGGACAAGGATTACTTCTATCAAGTAAAGATGACAAAAGGATCACAGCCTACTGTCATGCTGACTGGGCAGCTTGTCCACATTCTCGCAAATCTATAACAGGTTTTCTTGTCAGGTTTGGTGATTCACTAATATTTTGGAAGTCCATGAAACAAAGCACCATATCTATAAGCTCAGCTAAGTTAGAATATAGGAGCCTAGCCTCTACAACTGCTAAGTTAACATAGATTTTGGGGATATTCAAAGAAGTTGGAATAGAGGTGCAACTCCCAGTTGAGGTTCACATTGACAGCAAAGCAGAAATGCAATCCAGTGTTTCATGAGAGAACCAAATATATAGAGATTGACTGTCACTTTGTAAGAGAAAAAATATAAAAGGGGCTGATAAGAGCTGAGTACATTCCCACCAAAGAGCAACCAGTAGATTTGCTAACCAAAGGGCTCAGCAGAGTTCAACACGAATATCTTTGTTCCAGCTAGGAATGCTTAATGTGTTTGCACCACCTAACTTGAGGGGGAGTGTTGAGAGTAATAGATCTAGAACTTAAAGCAAGAGCCGTACTTCGTATTATTTATGAGTTGGTTAGTTTGTTAAGTAAGTAGTTAGCGGAGAAATTAATTAATTGATGACAACTAAGCATAGATAGTGTATATATTAGTCACGTGTACTTCATTCTCTTTTTTGAGCTAAACAGTTCCAAAATAGAGTCTTCCTTCTCTCTAACTCTGCATGTCATCTCCTTCGTTTTTCTCTCTCATAATTCTTCAAATTAGAATTAATATATTCAAGATTAGAGCTCTCAAATGAGTAGAATTTTAATAGAATATCATGCAGTCTTTTTCTGTAATTAAAAAGAAATTATCCATACATCTTTCTTAACACATAGAGAGAAATACACGTATATGTCACCCATTTCTTGTAGTGGAAACAATGTTTGCTTAAGATGAAATAATTCTTTTTTTAGTAATCATAAAAATAAAAGAATTAGCTTATTTACTTGGCAATGACAATTGACTACGTAACCGGCCATTAATAATTTGCAGTCCTCGTGTTTTACAACCAAAAAAAAAAAATTTAACTCCAGTTTAGTTTAGCTGTTGAACTAACGTAGTTAAGCCGCATGAATATATATATATATATATATATATATATATAGTCTCCTTCCTTTCTTTCTTCTGTTACATTTATTAAGTGACTTGTTTGTATTAGACGACGATTTTGAATAATCAGATTGTTGATCAGTCACTTTTTGATGAACGGAAGCGTTTATATAAACAAAAATGTCTTAAATGGGTCCTTAGTTCAAGCAATTAATTAAAACCCCGTGTATAAATTTATCTTTCTCTTTTTCATAAATTGAATTAAAAGTCGACCGAATATGATGAAAATGGTTCGAAGTTATAATTTCTTCTATGCTCCACTTATCGCTTTATATATCTTACAATTTGAGAAAAAAGGAGAAAGAAGTCATACAGTAGTAGTGTTTAACTCTTTATGCAGTTTGAGCGAAGACGGGATTATTTGGTGCTAATTAATGAATAACTGATTACAACTAATAATGAATGGTAATATTGGTGTGTTTAAATATTTATAGTGGTTAGTAAATTAATTTGTTTTAACAATAGCTCATAAATTTTCATAAATTATCAACTTTTCCGGTTTTGACTTGATAGTTTAGCTGACAATTACTAATGATGTAATTGAAGTGGACAAGAGCCTTGGATAAGTTAATCCAAGAGTTTGTCCTTCTCACCAACATTGTAATTATGGCTATATTAAACATATCTCATGGCTTATGACGCTAAGTCTTAACCTACATTTAACGTTTAATTTTCAGTCAGTGGAGGACATTTATCTATATATGCATGTTCTACTTCTAATAAATTCTCACCCAAATTTCTTTCTATCGGTCCAAGTTTTAATGATCAGAGACTTGTATTCATAGTGGGAGGTAGCATATATTTAATGAAATAGTAAAAGTGTGCATAAATTGACCCGAACACTAATGTCATTAAAAAAACCTCAGCTAATTATGGATTTGAACCCTTGATTTTAATAATCCACTGATCTTTGAAGTTCTCAACAAACTAGGGGTTGACTATCATTTTCTTTTTTTACATGAACATCTTCCCATTTCCCAATTTTATTGGTTTTGAAGTTCTCAACCTAGTGTGAAGTGTCAATCTTGCTTGAAGCCTTGAATTGGATAAACAAATTATCTCTAGATATCGTTTCCTCAAGCAACATGAAATCTATTCATGTTAAAGGGGAGACAAAAGCAGCAGTCACTTTTATGTTTTTTCTTTCCTTTTTGGTTTCTTCACAGTTTGTTAAAAACAAGCCATATATCATTTCATCTTTAACGGGAGGTTTTCGTTTCAAATCTTGAGAATAAATAAAAATTTGGTAGAGATTCTTCTCCGTTAGTAGACTTTACGGGGCGCAAATTCAATGTTAACCAGATATCCAAACAAATAAAGTCATTACTGCTGACCACAAAATTGTGTCTCTACACAATATAACCGTACGAATTCTTTTCTATTTTCATATAAGTGGAGGCCACATGTCAGTATATATAAGCTAAATTCAGCTAAAAAATAATCTAATTGTAGGCAGCTTGTACTCATATTCCTGTAGTACTAGTATTATATATTGGTCGTTACTACTACTAGTTTATATAATTTCTAAAAATAAAGCTAAAGTAACAAGTCATGAATCATGAGACACCCCACTTCACCAACCGAGCCGTTGGAAATGCACATCATTTGTCGACTACTTATCAGTTTGATTAAACTTTTGATTGCTTACCTCATGTTTTAATTGTAACTATTACTTGAATGATCATTTTCCTGCAAAACGCAAGGTTCTCGTTGTTTGCTTCTTTTTTTCGTTTTTTTTTTTCTCTTTTGGGGTTTGCTTTTCTTTTCAAATAAAAGGCTCTTTAGTTTCTTATAGTAGTAGGGTACGGATGAATATTTTATGAATAATAAAGCAACCCTTGCTTTTTATCATTAGCTCTTGCTTAAAATTGAAGACAAGTTTCAATTATAGTGGTAGCGGTGTGGCCTTATGAGCGATATCGCACAAAAGGATCTTTTTCTAAGTGTTTCTTTTCCATTCTCTTTTACTTAGTTTTATCAGATGAATAGTTGTCAATCTATCAATCAGATTCATGAAAAAAAAAAGTATATCAGCTTTATAATCTTGCTAATAGCAAATATACCTCCATCTCATTTTATGTGACATTATTTGATAATGCATAGAGGCTAAAAAATAAAATTTTAGTCTAAAACACATTATATATTTGTGAGGCTATAAAATCGTGCCATTAAGGATCTAAGTTATAAGAAAAAAAGTGCACTTTTGAACTATGTGATTAAAACGCTATAAATATTTGTGTTGCTATAAACTTATGTATTTAATAGTCAATTAAAAAATTAAATTTAAATTAAATTATTTTTAAATATAAAAATATGCTATTCTTTTTTAGAACACACTGTATATGCCACATACAATAGGACAAAAGGTAACTTCTTGTTTTGCTCAAACTATGGCAGTACCTAACAAGTACTAAGAGCTCGTTTGGTCAAGCTGTCAAAAACTAATTATCTTAAAAAGCATTTTTGTTTAAAAGTATTTTTCGAAGAGGTACTTTTATAGATTAATAGTTTGTGTTTGGCTAATTCGTCTCAGAAGTATCTTTTGCGATATTTGATAAATAAATTGTGTTTGATCAATCTTTCCAAAAAATACTTTTGATAGTCAAATTACGATAAATGACAATAAATGCTTAGTTTACAATTAACATTATTATTTTTTTTAAAAAAAAGAAAGTTTCAAATATTTATTATAAAAGAATTTAATTGTTTTTATTTACTTTAATATATTAAAAATTTTAATCAATATAAAATATAAGTATGTAAAAGAAATTAATATTGATAGGAACATATGTGCTTACCAAAACTACATGTATGAATAACACATTCAATTATGAGAAAATAACAAACTAAGTAGTATTGTATTATCTCAACTATATTATATGGATGCACGCCAAATAAAATATAAATAAAACTATAAACTGGAGATCATATAATACTGGTACACTATAAAAGGAAAAAAAAATCATACCTTATAAAGAGTATTCAAATTTGATGATTAGCCTTGTTATTCAAAAAGAAATAGGAGATGAAGAAAAGAAAAATGACGAAAGAGAGAAAAAATTTATTTATAGCGGAGAGATTATTCCAAGTAGGCATAAAAAAAGAAGAATAAAAATACGGTAAAAATAAAAAAGAGAAGAAAGGGATAGTAGAGATAAAAAAAAGTAAAGGTTACATTAATAAGGAATAATTTAAGAAATATATTTTTATGGTAAGGATATTTTTGTGTTGAAAAAATTAATTTTTTGTTTCTACTTCTTCCTAAAAATAGAAAAATTATTTCTGATGCTGCTCAAAAGCACCTTTTTGTTTTGAACAAACACCTTATATTTCCAAATAAATATTTTTTAATGAAAATTGGCTTTTAACATCTTAGAAGCTTGACCAAACAGGTCGTAAGTTGTTTTGAGCATGCCGACAGGCGACACTCTTGGAAAACAATCAAACATGTTTGAAGCACTAAATTTAGACGATTAAGGCGCAAACCAAGGTCCAACGTCAAACCTTTAGTATAGTCTGCTACACTTTAGGGTTTAGACAGCCTTGATTTTTGCAAGCATCGCTATTGCATCCTTCATACGCTAATTGCCTTATCTGTCTTTTGATGTATTTATTAAGAAAGACACGTAATAGTTTTAATTATAAGAATATTTATTATTTAAATTACTATTTATTTCTCCTAAACGTCCCGCTTGATTAATATTTAACAATTGGAACAGTAATTATAAATTCAGAAGAAATATAAATAACCTCTTATTTTTAAAACGTTAAATTCTTTGAAATAAATTTAATTTATAAAAATCTTTATATTTGAAACTGGACGGAGCGCGCTTAAGTGTCATCCTTTCTGGAGTACAACTGAAGGATTAATTAATAGCTAAAACAATAGCATTGTTATTCACAGAACGGATCACAAAATTTGTATAAAGAATGCTACTAGTTGGTAAAAATTTACTTGCATTTGATGTGTTCACCAATTCTATGAACACATAATATATGTCTTCACATACAATTTTATTACTAAATCATAATTAATAAATATTTATTCTCACCTTAATATATAACTTAATCAAAGTAAATTAGGATGATTTGATATAAACACGGGTATGGTTTTTACCCCACTAGTGCTAGGAGTCCAAAATCTAAATAATGAGTTTTGAGACTCAAAATACCTTTATACAGTTAAAAAAAAGTTATCTTTCTAACTAAAATGCAGTATTATACTGCGTTTTAGTTTAACGGAATTGTAGCCGTTAAAGGAAAGCGCAGTATAATACTTCATTTTAGTAAAACGCAGTATTATACTGCATTTTCCTTCTTCAATTTAAAATCCCCCTTTCTTCCCCACCCAAGATAGAACAACCCCTCCCCCATTAAAATACTCCAGCAGCGCCCCCCCCCCACCCCGATTCTAAAAAAAAAAATTCGAGTGGACCCCATCCGTCACACAAAAAGTGAAGATTGTAGGTCCCGCATACAACTCAAGCCTTCGATTGTTGTGGTTTTCTTGTTTCGGGCTCAAAATTTCAAATTTCCGACATTCTAAAAACATAAATCGATCGAGATATTCCGATTTAGTTTATGTCGAAACTCGTATAATTATGCATATTTGTTTTCTTGAATGTGTTTTCACGTTGTTTTGTATTTTGTTTGCGATTAAATTTGTATGTTATTTTTATTTGGATTAAATTATTAATGTTTAAAAAAATAGTTAGAAGTTGAGAAATAATTTTTATTGGTAATAAAAATGTTCATAAATTTCTTTTACTATTTTATATGTAATTTCGTGAATGTTATGTTAATATGTTTGTTGTTTTTATTTAGTTTAGATTATTTATTTGGTTAAAGAATAGTGCATTTTTAGCGTAGTAAAATATAGAGCCTTTTAGCATAGTAAAATATAGAGCCTTTTAGAGTAGAATTCTGTAGTTTAAGTATCTACTAACTACAAACTCTATCCAATTACACTTTACAAAAATTAATTATTTAATTTATAAAACAAACACACAGAACTAACAAATTAGTATATGGTGTCGAATTAAATATCTAGCCTGCAACCCATAGATATATAGTTTGTCCAATTAAAAATTAATTATTTAATTTATAAAACTAATAAAATTGTAAAAATATTGAAATTGATACACATAAGAATTCAGGATAGCTAGGTGCTACTGGGCCTCAAATATCGAGTCTGGAACCCACAGATATATACTCTGTCTAGTTATATAATTAAATATTAATTATTATAACACAAACAAAATTGTAGAAATATTGAAATTGATACACATAAGAATTCAGGATAGCTAGGTGCTACTGGGCCTCAAATATCGAGCCTGGAACCCATAGATATATATTCCGTCCAGTTAAATAATTAAATATTAATTATTATAACACAAACAAAATTGTAAAAATATTAAAATTGACACATCAGGATAGCTAGGCGCTATTGGGCCTCAAATATCGAGCCTGAAACTCATAGATATATACTTTGTCTAATTAAATAATTAAATATTAATTATTATAACACAAACAAAATTCTAAAAATATTGAAATTAACAGACACAAGAATTCAGGATAGCTTGGTACTACTGGGCCTCAAATATCGAGCCTGGAACCCATAGATATATACTCTGTCCCGTTAAATAATTTAATATTAATTATTACAACACAAACAAAATTCTAAAAATATTGAAATTGACACACATAAGAATTCAGGATAGCTAGGTTGAGTTTTGGCTCATCTCCGACAGTTGATGCGGATCTATCACAGGCGCAGGTATGTTTGTATTACTGTTAAATTTTAATTTATTTATTTTCCTTAATGATTTGTCATAAATTAATTTTTAATTTTCTTATTAAGGCTTCGTCCCAGCCCATCATGGAGCCCACTGTATGCGATGATGAGGACACCATAGATGCTTATACACAGGAACCCGACGAGACCATGGTGAGAAAATATTTTTGACTTAACACGTACATTACTAATATACATATTCATATGCTAAGCTTAGTAATTGTTTTGTAGGTTGCTGACAGACCGACGACCCCTTCTACTGATCCTGCCGCCTGTACTGACGATCGTGCTGCTGCACATCCTCACATAAAAAGAC
The DNA here is from genome assembly GCF_000393655.2 of Nicotiana sylvestris. Classification (NCBI taxonomy): domain Eukaryota; kingdom Viridiplantae; phylum Streptophyta; class Magnoliopsida; order Solanales; family Solanaceae; genus Nicotiana; species Nicotiana sylvestris. The sequence continues at coordinate 155,877,140 of NC_091065.1, read as the reverse complement.
GACGTGATAAGGATGATCCTGATAGTGTACCTGGGCGACAGGGGATGCGCTTCAGGCCAGCGGCTGCATTGAAGCACACAGGCTGTGGGACTCATTGATTTTTTTTTTTTTTGCATTTTGTGTAAATACTACGTTATGTAAATAATTGCAAGAATTTTATTTTAACAACAATTTTATTTTAACACAATTTGAACAACAAATTTATTTTAACAGTACAACACAAACACAAACATAGCAACACCTAACATAACATAAATTCAATACAACTAATGAAAACATATGACAAGGGAAACATAAAGATATACTACTACGCTCAACACGTACATGTCATTGTTTAGTCACGACCGCCTAGTATTCTCTGCTCCAACCACTTGAGTTGGTCTTCCAGCTTATTTTTTTCTTCTTTCACCTCCTTGAGTTTCGCCTTCAACTCCGCAACTTCTTGTTTGGATTGTCGCTCTTTTTCCCACTGCTTCAGACACAAACTATGAAGAGAATACAACTTGTCTTTGTAGTATTCCTGCTCACAGGGTTCATCAATCCATACCTCAAAATTGCAAACATGTTCGTCGGGTTGCCTATAAAACTTGTTCATACACACCCAGTAGCGGCGTCTAGCTTCTTCCCAAAAATCGTGCATCATGCATTTTTTGCCGCACTCGCACCTTGGGACATAAAGGGGTTGTTGAGACATTTGTTAAAGCGTAAAGAGAAACCTTGCTTTTATGAAAATATTTGCTATTGGTTATTGTTAAGCGCAGAAAATAACTAGAATGCGCCCGTTATTTATATGTAAGATTTCACACAAAACGTAGTATTATACCGCGCTATACATATTAAATTTTTCTGAAAGGAAACAGCTTTTGCGTAAGTGGTTCAGCTTTTTTCAGACCGACAAGACAACACACAAAACATAGTATTATACCGCGCTATATATATTAAATTTTTCTAAAATGAAATAACTTTTGCGCAGTCGGTTCAACTTTTTTCAGACCGATAAGACAACAGACAAAACGTAATATTGTATCGCGCTATACATATTTAATTTTTACTGAAACGAAACAACTTTTGTGCAGTCAGTTCAGATTTTCAGACCGACAAGACAACACACAAAATGTAGTATTGTGCCGCGCTATACATATTCAATTTTTCTGAAACGAAATAGCTTTTGCGCAGTCGGGTCAGCTTTTTAGACCGACAAGATAACACACAAATGTAGTATTGTACCGCGCTATACATATTCAATTTTTCTGAAACGAAACAGCTTTTGCGTAGTCGGTTCAGCTTTTCAGACTGACAAGACAATACACAAAATGTAGTATTGTACCGCGCTATACATATTCAATTTTTCTGAAACGAAACAGCAATGTCTTGATTTTTCCCTTATTATCTTTTATTTTCATGTATGTTGCTTTAGTTATAGTTGTTGTACATTTATCTCTTCTAATATTATGTTATGAAATTTCAATCTTTAGATTGGTCTTCTTTACTAACACCAATAAGTTGAATGTTGGACTACCATATCATCATCCCAATTCAAAAGGTCGTGTTAAAAAATAAGATGTAACAAGATTGTGGAATATAATTTTATTTGATAGATATTGCAACATACACAAGTACTGACACTAATTACAAAAAACATTACGAAAATAAAACACTAGCTGTATCCTTGATAGTTGGGTACATTCGACGAACTTGCACCAGGATTACCACCGCCACCCACACTAGCTGAAGGATATTTTACGACGATCGTATCCTGTTTGCAAGCATATGCCACATTTACGCGCATAAACGGTATCACCAACATCCATTTTGTTCCGTATACGCGTTCCCTTTTGAACTTGTAGCTTGCGCAAATAGTCCTTGTTACACACCATTTTAAAAGGTTCCGGCGGCCAATAATGTTCAGCACCCAATGGCTGCAACTGCCCACTATATGTGTCTACGTATGCAGCAATACTATATTGCCTATCAATATAGTTGGTTGCCTCTAAACCAACTTGTTGAAAGCACTTCAAGGCATGTGCACACGACATGTGGTAGATGGTCCATTTCCCACAGGAACACAACCTGCTGGCTTTATTCACCGTCTGTAGATTATTCCCCCGGTGTCCGCGGATAGCGGTGCGAACTTTAAAAATACCCTGGTCGTGATCGTACTGTAAAAATGAATGCCAATGTGCTCGCCTCTTGTACTTATCAAATCTTCTCATTGGTATTGGCATAAATTTAACACCCCTGTCCATCAATTTTGATGCAGCTCTATGCCTTTCAACAAACCTCTCCGCAATCTGTTTGAATATCATCCGGACCATGGCAGTGATAGGCAATCCACGTGCAGATTTCAACAAACCGTTGAATGACTCCGACACATTTGCAGTCAGGGCACCCCATCGTCTGCCACCATCAGCATACAATGTCCACATGTGAAGCTCATGTCCCATCAGCCAAGTATAGGCTCTTGGATCTAACTGTCAGATCACTTCTATGCGCCTCGTGAATTTGCACTGCTGGTGCTCAGTTGCTGCCATCCACATTAAATCATGCAAGGCCTTGTCGTGATATTTCTTCTGGAAATTGGACTTCAGGTGCCTCGCACAGTAACGGTGGTATGCATAGGGTTCCTGCCATCCAGGAAAATGTCGAACAGAACTTAAAATACCACCATGTCAATAAAATATTAGACAATTACCTGAACGCTGTTTGACAACGAGCTACTTCAAGTGGTTCGAAAAAAGCATCCACGTCTCTTCGCTTTCATTGGCACAAATGGAAAAAGCTAATGGAAATATTTGTCCATTGCAATCTATTTCAATTGCAATCAAAAGCTTAATATCATACTTTCCATAGACATGAGTACCGTCTATGGAAATTACAGGACGACAATGCACAAAACCATCAATTGCTGGTTTAAATGACCAGAACACATAGTTGAAAATATATTCGGGTCTATCCGGACTCCGCTCATGCCTCCATTCAACAACAGTCCCGGGGTTAAAGTGTTGCAGTGCTGCCATGTACCTGGGTAAAGATGAAAATAACTTATCCTAGTCACCATAAATAATTTCAAAGGCACGTTTGCGCTCGAGATATGCCTTTCTTTTGGTTATAGTACACCCATACTCCTGGTGGATGGTTGTAATACACTCTTTAATCTTGAACCTAATGGACACTTTCAAGTATGGAATCAAGACAAGAGAAATCAAGTCTACATCCAGGTTGAAGTGATTCTCATTGAATATGTCTATTTCACATTTGTGGGTGCTAATATATTTACCTAGTTTTCACAACCCTGATTTCTTCTTGCTGGCACGCAACATCCAGTGGCAACCCATAAAGTCTCTACGACATACAGCCTTGTATACCTCTGTAGTTGACTCCCTTACCGTCATCTCAAGGCACTCTCTTACGCTGTAGATTTTTACATCCCTGATTAGGCGAGCTTTATCGGGGAAATACATGCCCTTTGCCAGCACCACTGGTCTAGACTCATCCCACATTACTGACCGAAATTCGTCAGCATCCCTTGTGAGGGCATCCACGTCCGGCATACTTGGCAAATTATCAAGGTAGGGAATATTCCGCTCATGAAACGACACGTAGGACTTGTACACTCTTGGTCTAACGGGAGGTGGATGAGCATGTTCCCTTGTCAGCTAAGGTTCGACATTCACTTCCTCCTCCTCGTCACCCTCATCAGGGAAGGGTGCGTCAACTCCAGGCTCATCGGTATTGTTGTCATAATCTTCCTGAATCTGCGCATCTGCCAAATCACGAGTCAATATGACATCTATGGGCAACTGTGTGAGGTCAGGAACATCAAGTTACTTGTTTTCACTACACAAAAAGAACAAAATGATAAGCTACTCAACTAGATAAATACTTTACATATAGCTATATCACTTTACTTACAAGTCGTATTGTGTTGATGTTCCATGATGGACATTGTTTTGTTGGTGGTGACTCCCGGATGGACCATCGTGGTCCAACACGCCAGAACTACGCATATTCCAACTAGGAGCGGGGTCATAACTTGTAAAATTCATATCCGGACGGTACCCCCTATGAAAATTATGAGTGTTAATACAAATCCAATTCAAACATAAAATAAACATCGCTAAAGCGTAGAAAAATTAAAGTTTACCAGTAGTCTTGTGGATTATATAAAGTCGAAAAATTATTTCCTCGCTGCTCATTCATCGGTGGTAACAAGTTTAAATCAAGGCAAGCTCTTTCATCAGGAATCTGTCCGGCAAAAACTGCTTCATAATAACCACCCGATGACTGGGGGTTATCCCTGTAGACATGTGATTTTTGACCCTCCCCAAGATTTTTCACATTTTAGCGCGTAAATATTTAGTTTAGGCATAATATAGATATTTTAAGTAATTTTGACTTTTTACTTTATTTTATTACAAGAAAACAAAATTACAAAAATAGGTTCATTAATGTTTTGTAGTCATTTTTAATCTTAAAAAAAATACAAAAATCGTATCGTATTTTTATTTTAATATGATATTTGAAAATACCAAAAATAGATTTGTTTTAATGGTTAGTTTTATTTTAATAATTTTTTTAAATAGTAGGATTAATTAATAAATGAGACCGTATTTTTAATCTCGTCTGCAGGGAAAGAATAGAACTTGGGCTCGATCAACCCATTTTTAGGCCTAACTTTGGACCTAGCCCATAATTTCCAAGCCCATAATTCCTAGGCCCATACCCCTTAACCTAAAAACTCTACAATCTACAATATAAAAAGAAGAAAAAGAGAAAAGAAAAACGGGGAAAGAGGCTGAAAACAAAAAATACACAAAAGATGCGCATAGGAACCCCCCCTCTCAGATTGTCTTCTCCAAACACCCCTTTCCCCACTGCCTTTTCTTCAACAGCAAAACCAACAGACACCATAACAAGGAGCCGCTGCTGCTTCTCCATCTTGCGACCCCTTGCCGGAAACAACTAGTGAAAACTCACACACGCACCAACGACCACCTTCCTTCCTCAACCACGCTACCGACGTTGTTCAGTCCAAACGACACATCCCTCATCTCCGTCGGAGTCTGGTAAAACAGCAACCATGGCCTGAAACCGCCATGAAACACCGAGAACACAACAACTCAGCGTCACCATCGCACACCCCCGTCTACGACCACCCTTCAGCTCACCATCATCGCTGGACCTACTCACAACCTTCCAGCGATGCACCTCAGCCCTAGAAGTCGGTCGCCGAGCTCCCCCCCAATTCTGCCGTAACACAATAACAACCCCGAACCTCACGTCGTTCTTTCTTCTCCGCATCCCAACCAGACCTGAACGACTCCCAGCAGCTGAACCCAACGGCCAGTCCAGTGCTGCTGCTTCATCTCCTCACCTCGCAAATGACCACCCTACAAACACCAGGTCGTTGTTGTCCTCAAAGTTTCTGGCACGTCCCGAGTTTTCCGATTGATTATCGACGATCAAAGTTACTGGTTTTTTTGGTCGAAGCCGTTTGATGTTTGTCGTGTCGAAGTCTCCGTTGCTGGCTCTGTCATTGGGCTGGAGTTTCAAAGCAGTCCAAGCGTGCGGGTTTCGAATTCAATATTAAGCTCGATTGAAAAACTTGTTTTGGCCCTTATTTGTTGTTAAGGTATGTTTTCTTCCCAGATCTGGTGTAATCAATGTTTTACTATAAATTGTATCATGAATCTTTAGTGTTTTTGTGTGCCATATTGCTAATATTTCTTCACTCGTTTTCATTTGAGCACTGTAGCTGTAACCGTGTTATTTAGAGTTGAGATCAAAATGTGTTTGTGTTTATATTGTGCTTATTATAAACTTTGGAAAAGCAAAAATAGCAATTGCTAGTTTGGACAATTTGTTGACATGTCAGTTGATTTAAGTATCTATTATTGTATATCTTTTTTATATGCACCCTTAAGATCACTGTTCTTTTTGGTTTGATCATTTTACGCATTGGTTTTGTTGATTTAATTTTTTTTGGCCGAATTCTCCAGTATTAAATTTTTAGCCATTATATGTTCATCTGCATTTTGTTGTTAGCATGGTTTCAACGACCTTTGGCATGTGTATTGGCTTGAACAAGGAATTTCCATATTCGGATCTGTGGCATCTTAGGGTTCACGGTTTCATATTTCTAGATTGCATAATTGAATGTAAAAATTCATACTTGATACAATCATATGGAAGTTCAATTAGCGCAATAAAAGTGAGGTAAAGTACTTGAGGTAATATAATGTCATGTGGATTTAGAGCAGTAGATACAACTTATGAACACCTAGTTTGCATTGGGCGCGATTAATAAATCATCGTGACCATGGGTAAGGTTCCCATGACATAGTTACGATACCTAATTCTCAATTCGGGTGTGCATTTCATGTGACCCGGTCCTAATTTCCAACAAGGTTAAATAGAACGTGTCGTGAATCACGAGTGCATTTCATGTTGCGTGGCTTGTGATATGTTTTAAATAACCTTGAATTAATTCTTTAAATAAATAAAAACGGCTAAAAAGTTAAAATCGGCACATAGGTTCATAATTGATTAAAATCAGATAATTAAGCCAAATATGACAGTTGAGCGACCATGCTAGAACCACGGAACTCGGGAATGCCTAATACCTTCTCCCGGGTTAACAGAATTCCTTGCCCGGATTTCTAGTTCGCGGACTGTTAAACAGAGTCAAGCTTTTCCTCGATTCGGGATTCAACCGATGACTTGGGACACCATAAATCTCCCAAGTGGCGACTCTGAATCTTTTAATAATAATCCCGTTTCGATTGTCCATTAATTGGAAAAACTCCTTTACGCCCTTCCGGGTGTAGTGAAAAGGGAGGTGTGACAGCTCTGGCGACTCTGCTGGGGACTGAACCCAAAATCTCTAGTTCAGGGTTCAAGAATTCGAGCTTAGAATAATTGTTATAGTTGGCTTTATCCATTATCTAATTTTGTTACATGATTTGGGCCTAATGTACTAATTTATTGCTTTTACCGCTTTGATATTCCATGAACTGTATATAAACTGTTGCGAAATCCCTCTTCTCTCTGAGTCTTCTAAATCATGATGAAGTGTGCACTTCGTGTGACTTATTTTCTATTAGAGTCATATTCCAAATTTAGAACGAGATTCAGACAAGTTGCAAAGCCGGTGAAGCTTCTGTATTCTCGGTACGCTCTCGGCTCGAGCTGTCCGCTCGGGTAAGCCAGGTCTAGAACAATAAACCCAGGTTTTGAACCTAGTATAACAAGACCTCATGCCGGATCCCTAGTAGGAACGTTTGTTTGCATCATGTGCACTTGACTTAGGGGACCCAATACAGGGGTTGGGTCCGTCTAGGACAGGTGCATCCAAAATAACAGACCATCTTGATGTATCCTATGTGCTACATGTTGTATTTCTTCAAGGGTAAAAGGGTCATTTGGCGGACCAATGATAATTGAGGGCGAATGAAAAAAAGAAGAAGAAAAAAAGAAGAGAAAAAGAGAGAGGTTGAAGTGTGAGGATGAAGCGAGTAGGGCCCAATTATATTTATGTTACATCTTATTAAGAAAAAGAGCATGGAAACTTCAAAAAGATTTTACACTCTTTATCATTCTTCAAAAATAAAAATAAAATCGAAAAAAAAAAAAAGAAAATCCAAAAAGATTTTATATGTTTCATCATTTTTCGAAAAAAAAGAAGAAAGGATGTGTTTTCTATATGTCAGTTGTTTTTTTATTATTCTCGCCCGTATCCAATCTGCCCGAACTACACATGCCTGATTCTCGTCTTTCGGGGCGTGATATGTAGGCAACCCACTTAGGGTTCGGTATGCCTAGTAAATCTCAGGTTCTTGGCTTTGCGGGGTTTTAGCCAAATTTTGCACTTCCAACCACCTTTTGGCCAAATAAGTCATTTTGCAAAATAGCCTCAATCATGTCTTGCATGTGTCTTAGGGAATGTTATTGTCTCACATAGTGTTGGTTTAAGTTTTCTCATACAGGTGTGGATCCACTTAGCGGATTTGAATATGACAGATTTCCCAGGACCACCGCATTCAGGAGTTGCTTAAGGGGATTTGTTTTATTTTTATGTTTTGAGTTTGTTCCTCATTTTATGTCATCTTTTACTTTCTACTTTTGTACAGTAATGTCAAGTCTTTTTATTATTGTTATTTTCTGTTTTATATTTGAAAAAATGTGCTGTAACTCAAAAATCCAAAAAAGAGATGTTGCATTTTTATATTTCCGTTATAAGTTTTCTTTAGAATACTAATTCTAGAAATGAAAAAAAATTGAGGTTGTTTCTCCTTTAGGCAATTAATATTTAGGACTTAAAATGAATTATTTTTATGTTTCCTTTAGTATATTAGGACCAAAATTCAAAACAAAAAAGAGAGAATTTTATTTTAATACTTTTTTTAAAAGCTTTCTTTAAGGCGTTAACTCCAAAATCCAAAAAGATTTTCTTTTGAGGTGTTTCTTTGGGAAATTAATGAAAGATGAAAAAAAATCTTTTTATCTTCATTAGAACTTTAGGATATTCTACATAGAAAAAAATGTACTTTATCTTTTGTTTATCATTAGAATTTTTCCTTCAGGCAATCAAAATTGAAATCCAAAAACATTCTGTTTTATCTTTTTCATTGCTTGCTTCGAAATCTTGAGAAAATTCAAAATATTTTTCCGTGATTTATTCTTTCGATCTTCTTCCTAAAAAAAATATTTGTGTTTTCGATCTAAAAAAAATATTTGTGTTACCTACATAGTGTTCGATCGAATCATTTTTTTTATTAAAAGAAAAAGAAAATAAAATAAGAAAAGAAAAAAAGAGATGAAATTGTGGGATATGAGATATGAGAGAAAGAAAGTGTGATGATTAAAAAAAAAAGAGAAATGAAGGAAAATGGGCAAGCCAGCAAGTGCTAAAAAAGCAAAAAAAAAAAAAAAGAAAAAAAAAGAGAGAGGTTAAAATGAACAAATCGGGATGATGCCAACTGACCTTTATACCCTCGAAGTCATTTTAGAACCGATTACTGTGGCTAGGTGCATTGCACATAAAGTGAGATTATCTTATGTTAAATGCCTTAACGCTAACGTGATGGCTTCATTTTGTTATATTCATAGCAGAAGGGTGGTTGGTTTGTGGTTTTAAAGTGGTAACTCTTATCTGCAACATAAAGTCAAAAGGCAATGGCAGACAACAACAAAACTGAGTTGGTTGATACCGGTGCTAGAAAGCAGTTGGTTGAATAGGACAATGGCTTGGTTGAAGAGGTAAAGATGTTAAAACAACACATGACGGACATGTATCAGGCCTGGATGACTGGGAAGGCACCACCCCCGCCACCACCTAGCTTCCTAAATGCTACCCTTACCCAAACACCGGTCACAGCGCCAGATGATCCCCCATACTCTCCAGATCCACCCGCTTATCATGGCTTTCCCAACCACCCTAGTAGCTCCATCACTCATCTTCCAATTACCTTTCCCAAAAATTGCCCTCCGGTCTTATCCAACATCCCCAACAATGAACACCCACTCAAAGCTCATGATGCCCAATATTACCCCTCAGAGGATGCCCACAAGGTTCCCAACTCATACAAGCAGGGTCCGCGGGATGTGTCTCATGTTGTAAATAAACAGTTCACAGAAAGAAAAGGGCGAGATGGGATACCCAGGAGGCTGAAAGGCATAGAACAATCCTTAAAGAACAAACAAGGAAGGGGAGACCAGGGTAGCATGGCTTACAAAGAATTGTCTGTGTCCCCTGATGTTCGCCTGCCCGCGGGATTCAAAGTGCCAAGATTTAACTTGTATGATGGGTGTGGAGATCCGGTAGCCCATTTGAGGGATTATTGCAGTGAAATAAGAAGTGTTGGCGAGAAAGATGATTTGTTGATGGCATACTTCAGTAAGAGCCTGACCGGGGCAGCTTTGGAATGGCATAATCGTCAAGATGTTGGTAAGTGGCCTACATTGGGTGACATGGCTCAAGATTTCTTTCGATACTTTCAATACAGACCAGGTGTTAACCCAGACCGCTCCTCCCTATCTAAAATGGAAAAGAAGTCGGAGGAAAGCTTTAGTAAGTTTGGGCTCAGATAGAGGGAGCAAGTTGCTCGAGTCAGTACCCCGATTGGTGAAGAAGAAATGGTTGAGCTTTTCCTACAAGCCCAGGGGCCCACCTACTTCAGTCATTTGATCCCGGCCCTAGGGAAGCCTTTCAATGATGTGTTAAAAATGGGGGAGCTAGTAGAAGAGGGAATCAAGTCAGGCAAAATCATGAGTTGTCCGAAAAACATTCAGAACATCCCAGTAAGCTTGGGTGGAAGAAAGAGAAAAAGAAAAGATGATCCAATGGGTTTTCCCGATCAACACTTCCAACCTCGACATCATCCCCGTGGATATCCTTATGCACCAGATGATCCTCCCCAATGCCCCTTCTCTCCACAGAACTCCCAAAGTCGTACATCACTCTCCCAGTACCCAACTCCACAAAATGCCTATCTACCCCCACGAGCCTATCGAAAACCCCATGGATTAGATTTCCGGCCCAGTCAAGCCTTTAAGAACGAGAGGTTACAGAAGAAGAAAACATTTACTCCATTGGGAGTGTCATATGCCAGTCTGTTCCAGAGGCTAAGGAAATTGGACATGTTGAAGCTGACCCAGATAAAAATGCCAAACCCTCTTCTAAAAAAGTTTGATTTTTCTCAAAGGTGCGCCTATTGCTCACCGGGGCATGACATAGAGAAGTGTTACAATATGAAGAATGCGATTCAGAAGCTTATTGATGCAGGCGACATTGTCATGCAAAATCCAGATGCAGCAGACACTAGCCAAAGTCCATCGCCTGTGCATAATGAGACACATATGGTGGGTATGGTTTATTCTGAAAAGGAATGTGAGAATTCTTCTGGGAGCCTCGGAGGTCCATGTGCTACTAAGCTTTCAGCGCTATCAGGGGTTGATCTTAAGAATGAGCTGGCAAAAGGAACCCAAAAGCAATTTGTTAAGAACAATGTGATGAAGACTTGTGGAGGTCCTAGTATTGCTGATGCAGAATTCAGTGGATAGGATACCATGCTTGGTAATTGGAAAGAAGCTCTATTTCTTAGTCAGCCGGAGAGGAGCTTTTGGTGGTTTAGTTTGTTGTCATTTCTGTTGTCCGGGTTATTGCAGGTTGTAATCCGGACATCGTCTTGTGACTCAAATCCTTCTATCCTTTATTTTGTCTAGTTCCTTTAGTCGTATTATCTCACTTAGTATTTTCTAGGTTTGTTCTAGGTTTGTAACCCCAGTTTAGTTTGTCTGTTTTGTTGTCCAAATTCTTTCACCATCTGTCTAATGCAATTTTCTGTTTTCTGTAATTTCTAGTCATTTTCGTTTAGTTCTCTTTCTTTTCATAGTTCTTTTCTTGTTAACTCTAGTGACATGACATGCACGCGTAATTCTCAGCCTGGTTTTAAAAGTTAGTTTAATCACGAAGCAATGAAACAATGTTGAAGATGTAAGGACATTTGAGGGAAATAAGTAAAGGCATTTTGAGATCACTTCAAGCCTGAATTGTGTGAAACTGGGGCAGATAGAACAAAAGAAATACTATTGAAATGCATCCTACCGCATCAGGTTGAATCTAAAGGCAAGTTTGCCCCAAATTGGCAAGGGCCGTTCGTGGTAGTGAGAGTGTGAGTGTTGTCCAATTGTGCTTTGTATGTAACAGATGTAGAAGGCGAATGTGTGGATATGGTCATCAAGTCTGGCGCAATCAAAAGATGTTAGGAATGTTTTCCTTGGTTTGTTTAATTGTGTTGTTTGTATTTGGCATATTTTGAAGATTGAAATGATGAAGACATTTTGTTCTGCTATCTAAACACCTTATACTTCTTCACCCCTTTGAGCCTTGTTTATTTTCTTTCATACCCCTCTTTCGGAATCAGTAGCAAAGATAGAAACACAAGCGTGAAAGATAAGTAAAGAAAAAGGAGAAAAGAAAAGAACGAAAAGGGAGAGAAGAAAAATGAAAATCAAAAAAAAGAGAAAAATACAAAAAAGGAAAAAAAAGAATGAAAAGAAAAAAAGAAGAAAAACAACAAAAAGAGAAAAAGAAAGCAAAAAAGAGAAAGAAAAGAAAGAGAAAAGAGAAAATCACAACTACAAAGTAATTCCTATGTCATGAACTACTTTCGACCTGATTCCTTTTAAAGATACGTAGGCAGCTTCACGGTTCGGTCTCATCGAAATAAAAATTCAAAAGTCCCCAAGCAAGAACTGGGGCATAAGTTGTGGTTGTTGTAAGAAATCTAATTCCGAAAGTTGTAATTTTGAACCCATGTGAATTTTTTTGAGCCTTTGATATCCTTTCTTTTTAACCCTATCCAAAAGCCCATGTTACGGTCCAATGAAAGACCTTCCGATCAGTCTTCGAGAGATGCCAAGTCAAGCAAGGAGAGGTAATTCATATCAGGGGCAACACTCTGGTCCAAGCAGAAAAATAATAAAAATGAGAAAGTCTTATTGGTGAAAACCCTCACGGGCACCGTAAGGCGAAAGTAAGTTGAGAAAAAGAACAAATGAGAGAGGCTTGATGGTGAAAACTCCCCGGGCACTACAAGACGAATGAGGATTGTGAATCAGATTGGATAATCGGAGCATTGAAGCCCAGTTTCACGGTTTAAAGGTACAACAAGAGTTGAACATCATGCTTACTTGACAGAATAGGCCACAGGTGCATGTCATAGTCATTAGAGTTGGTATCCACAACTGATAGGTTTCTACTTTGTAATTTTCATTGTTAGGAATCATATTTTCTATTGTCCTTCACTCTGTTCTTTTTGTCTTGTTCTCTTCCTCTTCCTGAGTCTGTGCAGTTAGAACAAGTGAGAAATGACTTCAAAATTTGCCACCAGCTTTCCAGTTGCACAAAACGGGATCTGGCCAGTACATCAGTGTCATAAGTCAGGAAAGAACAACAAGCACACTGAGTTGGTAACAATCAACATGCTTTGGGGTTCATCATAAATACAAAGGTTTGGTATATTTCAATTCGTGAACAGTGCAACAGATAGAGGATGTTGGGTGAACGGTTCAAAGGTATTCTCTGTGATGAGATCAACAAAGAAAGTGTTTAACTAGTAACAAGCAAGGTATTCCAAGCCGACATCAAAGTTATCGTGACAAGTGAGAGAACAATAGACTTCAAGGACAAAGTCAGTAATTTAAGTCAGGAAGGAACAACATGCGCACTAGGTGGATGGTAATTAACGTGCTTTGGAATTCATGTCAACACAAGACGCACAATGCAACATATGGAGGGTGTTAGGTGGATAGATCAAAGATATTTTCGGTGAAACGCAAAGGTTGGTAAATGCCAGTTCATGAGCAATACAACAGATAAAGGGAATTGGGTTTGAACGGAGAAGAGGTATTTTCTGTGATAAGGATGACAGAGAAAGTGGTTAGTCTATAAGCAAGCAAGGTCCTCGAGTGGAAATCAGTTATCATGGGAAGTGAAGGGGCAATCGCCCTCAAAGTCAAAACCACAAACCAACCACCACATTTTAAACTGACAATATTTTTCTTTGATTGAAACAGGGGCAGAAAATTTCATTTGTTTCGGAGAAACCCTCCGCAAGGAAAATCAAGCACCAAACAGGTTTGACCGTAAATTTTCAGGACCCTCCTGGAAAATGGGACCTAGTTTAAAGTTCAGAAACAACATAATCTAGCATAAATGTATCCCGAAAGAATGTAAGTTAGCTAGAAGTTTGCATGTTCGAGATAGGACTCAATTAGGAGTTTCTAGGACCCTCATGAATAATGGGACTTAGCTTTATGATTTCGATTAGATAACAATATTTAGTGTAAACTCTGCTGTAGGGTAGTATAATTCAGCCATGAAAGTTGTCACCCTTAAGATAAAAATTGACCTTTGATTTTCAGGACTCTCATGGATAATGGGGAGTAGTTTAAAGACCCTCTTAAATAACAAGATTTAGCAGAAGTCACACTTTAGAAGATATAACTTAGATTTTTAATTGTCGTTTAACTAGGTGTTTTCAGGACCCGCCTGGATAATGGGACCCACCTTCCAAATTCTTAGTAATATTTGATAACATGATGTAGTTTTACACTCACACCCGTGCCCAGCCACCAAACTGGAGAAGGAAAAATTCTTTGTTTTATCTATTTTGAAGTCAGGAGCCCACCTGGAGAGCAGAGAATACATTTCAAGTTGAAGTCAGGAGCCCGCCTGGAGAGTAAGGAGTACTTTCAAGTCAGTAGTCAGGAGCCCGCCTGGAGAGCAGGGAATACTTTCAAGCACAGCAGTCAGGAGCCCGCCTGGAGAACAAGGGAGTACAATTTAAATTTTAGCTTTCAAATTCTTTATTTTGTCTATGTTGAAGTCAGGAGACCGCCTGGAGAGTAGGGAATACATTTCAAGTTGAAATCAGGAGCCCGCCTGGAGAGCAAGGAATACATTCAAGCGTAGCAGTCAGGAGCCCGCCTGGAGAACAAAGGAGTACAATTTAAGTTTTAGCATTCAAATTCTTTGTTTTATCTATTTTGAAGTCAGGAGCCCGCCTGGAGAGCAGGAAATACATTTCAAGTTCAGCAATCAGGAGCCCGCCTGGAGAGCAGGGAATACATTTCAAGTCAGCAGTCAGGAGCCCGCCTGAAGAGCAGGGAATACATTTCAAGTCAGCAATCAGGAGCCTGCTTGGAGAACAAGGGAGTACAATTCAAGTTTTAGCTTTCAAGTTCTTATTGATATTTGGTAATATGATCCGTTTTACACTTACATGTGTACCCAGATACCCAAACTGGGGCAGAAAAATTTCTTTATTTCTGTCTATTTTGTTGAAGTCAGGAGCCCGCCTGGAGAGCAGGGAATACATTTCAAGTCAGCAGTCAGGAGCTCGCCTGGAGAGCAGAGAATACATTTCAAGCTCAGTACTCAGGGGCCTACCTGAAGAGCAGGGAATACATTTTAATCCAGCAATTAGGAGCCCACCTAGAGAACAAGGGAGTATAACTCAAGTTTTAGCTTTTAAGTTCTTATTGATATTTGGTAATATGATTCAGTTTTACACTCACATCTGTGCCCAGCCACCAAACGGGCATAAAATTTTCTTTGTTTTTTGTTTATTTTGTTGGGGTCAGGAGCCCGCCTGGAGGGCAGGGAATACATTCAAGTTTAGCAGTCAGGAGCCCGCCTGGAGAGCAGAGAATACATATCAAGTTGAAGTCAGGAGCCCGCCTGGAGAGCAGGGAATACTTTCAAGCGTAGTAGTCAGGAGCTCGCCTGGAGAACAAGGGAGTACAATTTAAATTTTAGCTTTCAAATTCTTTGTTTTGTCTATATTGAAGTCAGGGGCCCGCCTGGAGAACAAGGAGCACTTTCAAGTTGAAGTCAGGAGCCCGCCTGGAAAGCAGGGAATACTTTCAAGTCAGCAATCAGGAGCCCGCCTGGAGAACAAGGGAGTACAATTCAAGTTTTAGCTTTCAAGTTTTATTGATATTTGGTAATGTGATCCATTTTACACTTACATCTGTGCCCAGCCACCGAACTGGGGTAGAAAATTTTCTTTGTTTTGTCTATTTTGTTGAAGTCAGGAGCCCGCCTGGAGAGCAGGGAATACATTTCAAGTTAGCAATCAGGAGCCCGCCTAGAGAGCAGGGAATACATTTCAAGTTAGCAGTCAGTAGCCCACTTGGAGAGCAGAGAATACATTCAAGTTTAGCAGTCAGGAGCCCGCCTGGAGAGCAGAGAATACATTTCAAGTTCAGCGGTCAGGAGCCCGCCTGGAGAGCAGGGAATACATTTCAAGTTAGCAGTCAGGGGCCCCGCCTGGAGAATAGGGTCAGTTTTTACTTTAGTCAAGCTTAGTTTATAGTTTTCCTAGTCTATTCTTTAGTTTAATTTCATCATTGCATCAATAGTACAAGTGGTTTACAATTTTGCTAACAACTCACAAATCTTCCTAGTGCAAACTGGGGCAGAAAAATTTCTTTGTTTTGTCTATTTTGTTGTAATCAGGCGCCCACCTAGATAACAAGGGGAAACAACTCAAGTTTCTAGGGAAAACAGTTTCGAAGGAAGACAGTTCAAGTTTCAGGAGAAAATGGTTCAAGGTGCAAAGGAAAATAGTGTCAAGTAATAAGAGAAGACGGTTCGAGTCCAACAGTCAGGCGTCCACCTGAAGAAAAGGAAAAGTATCTCAAATTGCAAGTCAAGTCAGCAACCAAAGAATCTCGCGGCAAGAATGCGAGTCAACAGTCCGAGGTGATCAACAGAAGTTAGTCACAATAAAGAAAAAAGAAAGGCAAGAAGTGAACCCAAATGCAGAAGTTGATGAAATATGTGGGTTGCTCAAAACATGGCCGAGGTAACAAGCATTGCATACCTGGTCTTGATCCGAAAAGTTGAAGAAGGATGAACTAGCACCTGCAACTAGCAAGCATCAAGGTTCAAATCTAAAGTCTGCATGAAGAACCATTCAAGACTGAAGATCAAGCTTCAGAAGACTTATAGATAGGAATCTTGTAACTCGTAATTGATAGGCTTAGCTAGTCTTTTTCATGTTTTGATTTTGATGTAATAGCAGGACTGCAGACCAGAACCTCGACGGAACGGTACCTCGACCGGCTCTCCACCTCGGCATACTCCATCATCTCACTCACCTCTAAACTACACGTGGCCTGATTCCTTTATAGCCAAGGATATGTAGGCAGCTCAAATACCAGAGCTCGGTCACATTCCCCTTTTCTCTTAGTTTTAGTCTCTCCAAATAAGGGTCGGGTCAAAAACCTGTCTAGTCATTCTTTGTCTGAAAATACTACGTCTTTCCAGTCAAAGAGGGGCAGCTGTAAACATGTGATTTTTGACTCTCCCCAAGATTTTTCACATTTTAGCGCGTAAATATTTAGTTTAGGCATAATATAGATATTTTAAGTAATTTTGATTTTTTACTTTATTTTATTACAAGAAAACAAAATTACAAAAATAGGTTCATTAATGTTTTGTAGTCATTTTTAATCTTAAAAAAATACAAAAATAGTATCGTATTTTTATTTTAATATGATATTTGAAAATACCAAAAATAGATTTGTTTTAATGGTTAGTTTTATTTTAATAATTTTTTTTTTGAATAGTAGGATTAATTAATAAATGGGACCGTATTTTTAATCTCGTTTGCAGGAAAAGAATAGAACTTGGGCTCGAACAACCCATTTTTAGGCCTAATTTTGGACCTAGCCCATAGTTTCTAAGCCAATAATTCCTTAACCTAAAAACCCTACAATCTACAATATAAAAAGAAGAAAAAGAGAAAAGAGGCTGAAAACAAAAAATACACAAAAGCTGCGCATAGGAACCCCCCCTCTCAGATCGTCTTCTCCAAACACCCCTTTCCCCACTGCCTTTTCTTCAACAGCAAAACCAACAGACACCATAACAAGGAGCCGCTGCTGCTTCTCCATCTTGCGACCCCTCGCCGGAAACAACCAGTGAAAACGCACACACGTACCAACGACCACCTCCCTTCCTCAACCACACTGCCGACGTTGTTCAGTCCAAAAGACACAGCCCTCACCTCCGTCGGAGTCTGGTAAACCAGCAGCCATGGCCTGAAAACACCATGAAACACCGAGAACATAGCAACTCAATGTCACCATCGCACACCCCCATCGACGACCACCCTTCAGCTCACCATCGTTGCTGGACCTACTCGCAACCTTCCAGCGACGCACCTCAGCCCTAGAAGTCAGTCGCCGAGCTCCCCCCCAATTCCGCCGTAACACAATAACAACCTCGACCATCACGTCGTTCTTTCTTCTACGCATCCCAACCAGACCTGAACGACTCCCAGCAGCTGAACCCAATGGCCAGTCCAGTGCTGCTGCTTCATCTCCTCACCTCGCAAACGACCACCCTACAAACACCAGGTCGTTGTTGTCCTCAAAGTTTCTGGTGCGTCCCGAGTTTTTCGATTGATTATCGACGATCAAAGTTACTGGTTTTTGGTCAAAGCCATTTGAGGTTTGTCGTGTCGAAGTCTCTGTTGCTGGCTCTGTCGTTGGGCTGGAGTTTCAAAGCAGTCCAAGCGTGAGGGTTTCGAGTTCAATATTAAGCTCGATTGAAAAATTTGTTTTGGCCCTTATTTGCTGTTAAGGTACGTTTTCTTCCCAAATCCGGTGTAATCAATGTTTTAATATAAATTGTATCATGAATCTTTAGTGTCTTTGTGTGCCATATTGCTAGTATTTCTTCACTCGTTTTCATTTGAGCGCCGTAGCTGTAACCGTGTTATTTGGAGTTGAGATCAAAATGTGTCTGTGTTTATATTGTGCTTAGTATAAACTTTGGAAAAGCAAAAATAGCAATTGCTAGTTTGGACAATTTGTTAACGTGTCAGTTGATTTAAGTATCTATTATTGTATATCTTTTTTATATGCACCCTTAAGATCACTGTTCATTTTGGTTTGATCATTTTACGCATTGGTTTTGTTGATTCATTTTTTTTTGCCAGATTCTCTAGTATTAAATTTTTAGCCATTATATGTTCATCTGCATTTTGTTGTTAGCATGGTTTCAACGACCTTTGGCATGTGTATTGGCTTGAACAAGGAATTTCCATATTCGGATTTGTGGCATCTTAGGGTTCACGGTTTCATATTTCTAGATTGCATAATTGAATGTAAAAATTCATACTTGATACAATCATATGGAAGTTCAATTAGTGCAATAAAAGTGAGGTAAAGTACTTGAGGTAATATAATGTCATGTGGATTTAGAGCAGTAGATACAACTTATGAACATCTAGTTTGCTTTGGGCGCGATTAATAAATCATCGTGACCATGGGTAAGGTTCCCATGACATAGTTACGATACCTAATTCTCAATTCGGGTGTGCATTTCATGTGACCCGATCCTAATTTCCAACAAGGTTAAATAGAACGTGTCGTGAATCACGGGTGCATTTCATGTAGCGTGGCTTGTGATATGTTTTAAATAACCTTAAATTAATTCTTTAAATAAATAAAAGCGGCTAAAAAGTTAAAATTGGCACATAGGTTCATAATTGATTAAAATCAGATAATTAAGCCAAATATGACAGTTGAGCGACCATGCTAGAACCACGGAACTCGGGAATGCCTAACACCTTCTCCCGAGTTAACAGAATTCCTTGCCCGGATTTCTGGTTCGCGGACTGTTAAACAGAGTCAAGCTTTTCCTCGATTCGGGATTCAACCGATGACTTGGGACACCATAAATTTCCCAAGTGGCGACTCTGAATCTTTTAATAATAATCTCGTTTCGATTGTCCTTTAATTGGAAAAACTCTTTTACGCCCTTCTGGGTGTAGTGAAAAGGGAGGTGTGACAATCCCTACTATGCACACCCTCATTATTGGGAACGTCTTCAACCTTGACGTATATTTCCAACAATTTTATTACAATAAATTCTCTGTATTCATCCGAAATCCGCAAAAAATCTCTAAGAGTTTCATCATCTTCGATGTTAAACTCAGAATAAGCAAATCCCTGCGGAGTCACAGAATACGGAAATTTACCGGTTACTTTAAGGTTCACCGAACGTTACCTCATACTCATTTTTTTATGTAACAACGATACCAGTTTATCTTACTCCATTGTAAGCGGCAATTTAACATGACACTGTGGAGGTGAACTATATCTCACAGAGTTATTCTCCATTACAACCTCACTCTCCCAGTATAATGAAACCTTTATTTTTGGCTCTTCGGACTTATAAAAAATGCTTGATAACAAGAAGAGAAGTATGAACGGAAGTTTGAAGGAGAGTTTTAAATGGATTTTCATAAAATCCTAACGCCTTTAAATAAGGCAAGTCCTAGCTCGAGGTGCAGAATGTTTTTATGTAAAACGCAGTATAATACCGCGCTTTATGTATTTGAATTATTATTATGTCAGTTATCCACAAAACACTTATTGGTGGGCCCAAAAATGAAGTAAAACGCAGTATAATACTGTGCTTTAGTAAACACAGTATTATACTGTGTTTTACATAAAAAATGAATTATTTAATAAAACGCAGTATTATACTGTGCTTTACCGTAACGACTAAAATTCCGTTAACGTAAAGCGCGGTATAATACTACGTTTTAGGTATAAATATAACTTTTTTTTAAAGGTGCAGAAACATAATTAGAGTCCAAAAAGTTACTATTTTGGTTTCAGACTCCTACTGCTCGGCCCCGAGTCCCAACTAGCGTTTTCAAATTTAGGAGTAGATTTAACGTGCCGCTCACGATAATCTGTTTCTGTCTCTTTTTTTTTGTTTTTCCTCTTTTCCCAAAATATGCTCGTAGTCTAGAAGTGATTAAAGAAACTTATTTTGTTTCCCCAAATTGAGGAAAGATTATCCAATTGCGCTATTAAACATCAATATTCATTTATTTTTGGAGTTATAATAGCAATAAAATGCCTTATCGCGATTGACAATTATTTTATCTCTTTTTGTTTTTCTAGAAGCCATATATTTTTTATCTCTCCTATTCAGAAAAAATGAGTTGTTTGCCGTCAAGGCGGAGCCACTGTCATAGTTACAAGTTCGGAAAAATCTAATAACTTTATTTAAACCATAAATTTATGTAAATTTTTATTTAATATGAATAAATAAATTACAATTTTAGCTCTGCCTCTATTTACGGTTAAAACCCTACAATAATTAACATAGACTAGCCTTTTTTTTCTTCTTTTTCTAAAGCCATTCACAACTACCATTCATGATTATTCCATAAAAGTTAGGTAACGTTCAAATTCAAATATGTCGTAATCTTTAAAGGAAGCAATAATACTTAGAGGGTATAATTCATTATATTTCTGTTTCATCATACTATATATATAATGGTTGTTTGGATTATTATCGCTCTTTTTTCTTTTTCTTTTGGCTTCCTTTGCTAGAGTCCTTGTATTCACTTAGTTAAAGACAAATTTGAATATGTTACAATGCTACGATATTTATATATTTCATAGTAAAAACTTTGTATTATTGGTCACCGAACTTCATGAGTGAGCAAATTTTGATAATTGTGTCTAATTTTAGACTTGAGTATCTTGTAGCACGCATATGGTCCATGGAAGTAAATTAATTGTTTCACAGACTGCATACACGAGAGCAATTGAATACTACAATATCATTCTTTAATCTTCTGGGACCATGTCTGGAAGATCTATTTCATCAACAAAAATCCCCCCAAGTTGGTCTGGCAAAACAAGTTGGTTTCCCGCAGAATTGAAAATTTAGAAATACATTCCTATTATTATGAAATAAAAGCAATTTAGTAAAACATGAACAAGAAATAAAGATAATTTAGTAAAACATGAACAAGAAATAGAGATAGAGAGAAAGGAAGAGATTTTCTTCTTAAATTGTGTGTATTTTCCTATCTATTACAAGACCTTTATATAGACATGAAAAGTGAAGAAAATATGTCATTGAATATGTCATTAACCATTTGAGAGAAAGATCATGGAGGAAGAGTAGACATCCACCATATTTTGATTTTTATCATAACACCTATGTACTTCTAGTGATCCTTTTCCTTTTTTTTGGGTGTGGGGCTAGGGGATGCGGGACATGAGTTTCACATAGTATGAACCAACTAGACAATAGTGTTGATTTCTGGAATTCCAACATGTAAAACTAATTTTGAAAGTCATGTATAATTACCTGACTGTGTAACTATTAGGATAGTAACTACACATCCTGATAATTACATAGTATAGTAATTATAAAGATCTGTTTAACTAATTTTGAAAGTCATGTATAATTACCTGACTGTGTAACTATTAGGATAGTAACTACACATCCTGATAATTACATAGTATAGTAATTATAAAGATCTGTTTATTTGTCAGAACACAATTATAGTGTAATTTGCATTATCATGTTTGGTTGGACAAGTATAATTACATAGACAAATATATATATTTTTAAATTAACCTATCAAAATATATTAAATAATATTATATAATTATAAATTGATAAGTAATATTTCAAATAGTAAGGATCTTCCAAATAAATAATATCATTACTTAAATTAATTAATTTAAATTAAAATAACAATTTAGTTTTTTACTTGTGAGCAAGTGATTTTGCCTCACATGAAGTACTCCTACAGAATTCCCAAAATTAAATTTTTTTCTTAATTATTGGTTATTTTAGGAATTATTGTAGAACTTTCCTGATTATTTGCATTGTTGTGTGCATGTTTAATTTTATTCAATTCATGAAAAATACAAAAAATACATTGCATTTGCATTTAGGACTTAATTATATTTTTTTCTTGATTAATTAGTAAATTAGCATTTTACAAAAATGGAAAATAACAAAAAAAAATAATAACTTATTTTTGCATTTTTTTATTTTTAGTTTTGAATTGTGGTAGTTTTCTTTTAATTTGGCATTTACTTGTGGTAATCATTATTAAGAGTTAATTAATTTAATTTGGTAGGATAATTTATGTTAAGAATTAATTTAGGTTTTGATTTTGAAAAAAGAAAAGATTTTGAAAAAAAAATAATAATAAAAGGAAAAGAATTGAAGAGAATTAGATTTTGGGCCCTTTTTATTCAAATTTCCTCAGGCCCAAATGAATTTCCCTTTCAATTACTCGATTAAATCCAAGCCCAAGTCCTACCCAACCCGGTCTATTCCCCTGTCTAAATTAAACGGCCCCGTTTTGGTCACGCATCATCACAGCCGTTGGATTTCTATCATCCAACGACTCAGAACTGTTTTGTCCTATGCTATAATAGTGTTTGAAGTGACCAACCCCCCATCAGACCTCCCCCTCCTCATTTCATCTCCCTCATCTCAAACATCCCAAACCCTAGCCACCTACGAACCCCACGCCGCCCCACCGTGAACCACCGCCGGAAATCGCCTCACGGCGGTTCCGGTGGTCTAATCGTCCTAAAATTGATACCACGGACTCTCCTTCACCTCCCCATCCTAAATCTCCACTCCATTTCCCTCGAATCAGACCCAAGCCCTTCGAATCTTGGATCGAAATTTCGGTCGAAAACCCTAAATGGTCCAAAGCCCCCCAAAATTACACCCTAGACTTCTTTTCATCACCTCTCTATGAATCCCCAACCATTCCCCTCGAATCATGGTTGAACGTTTCGAATCTTGGATCAAAGGTCCGGTTAAAAACTTGGTTTCCCCAAATTGATCCTAAAGTTCCTTCGTTTCTCTTTTCCTTCAAAGTTGAGGCTCCCAGGAGTCCTTTCTCTCATGAAGATCCAGCCAAAGCCATGCAAGGCTGAATCTATTAAAAGAAAAGATTTCTGTTGGTCAAAGCAAAAGCGGAATCCAAGGTTTGACGGTTGTTTCTTCCTCATTGGTAAGTTTTCATCGCTTGTTTTCCCTTTTTGTTCTTTTCTTTCTGCCCCCCTTCTTTCTTTTTCAAAAGGTCAATTCAGTTTTGCTTCGTCGACTGATTTCTGAGTTCTGTTAGAAATTTATTTCTAATTTTTGTAAAAATTAGTTTCTGAGTGATGTTGAAAACTGATTATTCTTCGAATTGTTTGAATTGGTTCTAGGGCACACTAGATTGTCTTAGAATCATTTTGTTTGTTTGTTTGAAGTTGCATTTAGTTTGTTAAATTAATTTAGGTCATGAGTCATTCTAATTTGTAGGGTAATTAGCATTTTTATTCGTGTTTAGATGCATCGTTAAATTAGCCTGTTGATTCCCTGTTAATCTAGAATTTGTTATGAATTAGTTTCATATGAAGCATGCTCAGCATGCTAGTTAATCTTAATTATCTTAGATCAAGTAGGGCTGAATTTAGATTATAAGATGTTTGTTTGATTTCTTTTCTTCTTCCCATTTTTTGTCTAATTAATGAAAGAATAGATTAGGTCAATTGGGTTTCCATTTCAGTATGGTTTTGATATCCTTTAGGGCATCAATTTCCTTTTTCAATTGGTCTGTTGATAAGGTCAGTATTTTTAGCATCATTTGATTCCTTTCTTCTTTGCTAGAAATTTGAAATAGGTTGTTCATTGTTGAATGTTTGTTAAATGTGAGTTCCAAGTGATGAATTATTGATGCCTTTTTTTATTCAATTTGCCTTTTGTTTCTATTAGAAAAGTGTTAGTCTGATTTCTGATTCGTCAAGACTTTTAAGGCTTAAATGAACAAATAGAAACTTTAGGGACCCATTTGGATTAGAAAGTTTAGGTAACACCTGAAATAAGTGATAAACTAAAGGGTAAAAATGGGTTTTTACTTAGGCTGAAAATCAGATATTTTAGGAAAAGTGTACAGCTGTCTTTGCTGTTTACAAATATGCTGAAAATGGGACAATTGTACCAAGGGCTGTTAAAAAGGACTTTACTATTATTCTTTAGGATAAGGAATATGCTAAAAGATGCCCTTCCATTAGACAGCCTATATATAGCCTCTATTGCTCTGAAAAAGGGAGAGGCTCAAGCATTTTTACCAGAAAATTTTCTGAAAAGGTTTCATTTTCATCCCTGAAAGGCTTCAAACACAAAAATAGTTCTGCAAACATCAAAAATCTCTTGCTATTCCAATCTTTGAAACATGGTTTGAAACAAAATATTCTTAGCCGGATCTGTGGGATTTCAAGTTGATTCTTAGTCTCTTTGTTTTGGGTCTTTGATTCATTTCCTGGTCTTGTTGCTGCTGCTCTGCTTGGTCAGTGTTGAAGTTGGGTTTTCTGGCTATTTCTGGTTTTCTTGACCTTTATTTGGTCATTTCTTTTCAGTCAAAACTTTAGTTTCCAGGTATGTACAATGTTTACTTTAAATGAAATCAGTTTTGTGCTAAAAATCTACATTTGGAACTTGTCTAATTAGCTGATCTTTGTGCTTTGGTCTGGAAATCATGAATGTTTTAAATAGTTAGGTTATATTGTAGTATTACCTGGTTGCTTGAAACATGAAGTCTGTAGAGATGTATTACTAAATAGGGTATGTGTATGCATTTGTGGAATCCATGTCCAAAGTTTCATTTGTAGTAGCACAACAGGGAAGTGAATTTGATCTTCCAAGTGGTCAGATTTGCCCTTTTTTAGTGCAGAACAATCTGGATTTTTATTCAGCATATGTTCATACTATTTCCCCTCTCCTGTAGCAGCACAAAAAGACAGTGAATCTGACCCTTTAAATGGTCAGATTCATCACTTAAATAGTGCATAATAGTCTTAATTCCTTCAGTATGTGTTTAAGTCATTTCCCCTTTCCCTCTTTCCTCCTTTACTGAAGTGAAAGCCCTGGATCAAATCATGGTTTGGAGATTTTTGCATGTCCATAGGGTTGACCTTGAACATGGTTAGACCTATGGACAACACTATCCATCCTTTATTCACTTTAGTATTAGGACTAACTTGGCAACATTGTAGGTCCCTTATGGAAAGATGTTTTTGTGAGTCTGACCCTTCCCACATGGTCGAATTCATGAAAATCTTGGTTCATTCAAGGCTGAAGCAGTGGCAACTTAGGAATTTTCTGCTTTTCATTTTGTTGCAATTTAGTTTAAGATATTAATGTAGTTCATATTTTTGTACCTTATTCAGTCCTGGAATATGTAATAAATTGGACTGGACCTTTATAAACTTATAAACTGATTAATATAGTTCCATACAGTATATTTAGCTATATTCAAAAGGTGTAAAGTAATGTGTTGGGTTTAGCAATTTTGTTATATTCTGGGCTTGCAAGTATTGTAAATGGACCCCTATGACTCTAAAAATTTAGTCTCCTTTTTTTGGTTTGTTTAAGTATTGGGTCATTACAATTAAGACCCATTGTTCATGTTTCATAGCATCGACTGGGCCAGGCTTACAGCCAGGCCCAAGTCGAGATCCATTCGAACAGATTCAGAAACTTAAGTTGTTGAACCTGGGCTTTAAGCCCAACAATTTAATAATGTGTAAAATGTCTTTCCTAAGTTTTGATATAAATGCATGCCTTTGTTACGTTTTCCTTTGCAAGTCATAGTAGTTGGACAAAACTTCAAATTCAAAGTGCTTTATTTTTTGAAGTTTCTTTTAAGTGAACTGCACTCCTTTCTTTTCTTTTTCTTGTCCAAGTTGGTTAAAGTTTTAATGCAAAGAGGTTGATAGGCCCAGTTGGTGCCAATGCACAACTGGGCCCGCCAAAAGATCCAAGCCCAACGTGGGCTGTTTGTCTCATAACCTGCAATTGTGTCATAGATTTCTGATTTCTGAGCCATTCGTGAGCGCTATCTTTCATCTCTCAAAGCTGATTCGAAGCTGGGCCATTTCTGGACCATTTCATTTTCCCCAAAAATACTCTTCCGACCTTTCCCGTGATTAGTTAGCTTTTGATGTTTTGATGAATTAAGTCCTAAATAAGAGTATTCTAGGTGACCTTGAATAATTAAGTTTTCTTGTAAAAAGAATCATTTGAGGCGAGCCACGATAAACGAATCCCTAAACCCATAGCTCTCACAAATGTTGCTTTTAAGAATTAAATAATCATAGTTTGCTTTAGGCCCGATTTAGATTAGTATTGCGATTATGTATACGTTCGTATAATATAATTGCAAATTTAATTCTAAAAGTAACTCGAGGTATGCGTTCGCGCAACTTCGACCAAACCTTTCTAAATCAACAAAAGCGTTAATAATCATGGACACGTTCGCGTGACATGATTTTGACGCGCCAAAGGAAAAGAGTATACATACGCGTAACTCAATTCTTTAATTTTTGAATAAGTCAAGTTATTAAAAGCGGTAAAAGGTAAATGCACATAGATCCTAAAATAAGTAATTAGGCAATTAAGCCAAGTACAAATTGCTAAGCGACCGTGCTAGAACCACGGAACCCGGGAATGCCTAACACCTTCTTCCGGTTTAGCATAATTCCTTACTTAGAATTTCTAGTTCGTAGATTTTTAAATAAAGTCGAAAACTTCCTCGATTTGGGATTTAAAATAAACCGGTGACTTGGGACACCAAATAATTTATTCCAAGTGGCGACTCTGATTAAATAAAACAATCCCATTTTGAATAATGTCACTTAAATTGGAAAAACTCCCCTATATCCCCCTCGGGGTGTAAAGAGGAGGTGTGACAGCTCTGGAGACTCTGCTGGAGATCGAACCCAAAATCTCTGGTTCATGGTTGAAGAATTCGAGCTTGTTAATGCGATTTTTAGTTGGCTTTATTGTTGATATTACTGTATTTTGTGGATTTAATGTGCTAATTATCATTTACCACTTTGATATTACTTGAACTGTATTTAAATGTCTTCTTACGCCACCCATCTGAGTCTTCTGAAAATGGTGCACACGTTCGCGTGGCCCGCTTTTTCGGTAAAAATTATGCCAAATAAGACGGGGCTAGGCAAGCAACAAGGCCATGCAGACTTTTGTGCTCCCGGTACGTTGCCCCCTCCTCGACCCCAGTTCTCTGCTCGGGTAACCCAAGTCTAGACCACAAATCCTAGGTTTTAAACTTAGAATAATGCAACCTCATGCCAGATCCCTAGTAAGAACGATTATTTGCATCACGTGCATTTGACCTTGGGGACTCAACACAGGGGTTGAGTCCGTCTAGGACATGTGTACCCAAAATAAAGACCATCCTGATGCATCCTACGTGCTATGTGAATATTTATCTGTTTCGGCTTGCATGTTGACCGGCTAGGAAAAAAAATAAAGAGAAAAACCAAGAGTGAGGTAGGAGAGAGAATTTACCCGATTTTCTAAAAATCCCGGTATTTGAAAATATCCCAAAACTCTGTAGAATTTTCAAAAGAGTGAGTCAAATATCATGTTTTTATGTCAACATTGACCGAACTACGCAGGTTTGATTCTCACTGGATGTGGGATACGTAGGCAACCTACATAAGGTTCGGCCTCATTTTTACCACATAATAAAATAAGAGGCGTTTCAGGGCTTTGGTTAAAACAATAAAGCCGACCCAACTTCGGTTTGTTTTTAAGTTATTTCTTACTGGAATAGCCTTAGATTACATTCCAATTGTCAAAAAGGCCATTTTCGGGAGAAACAGGAAAGTCTGTTTAAAAGGTGTTTTTTTCTTTTAAAATAGTTACCCCCAGCCTCAAAATTCATTTGGAATTGTGAAGAGGCCACGTTTGTAAAAATGACCATTTTTCTAACATAGCAATAAAAGGGGTCCTTGTTCGTTGATTTTTTTTTTAGAAAACTGTTTTGCAAAAAGAGTCCACAAGAGTCAACCCTAACCTTAACCCTCCACAGGTACAAATGAATACCGTCCAAGAATCATCGCAATCTATCATATAAAGGTCTTGGATGCAGCTACGTAAGTGGTGGGGTGGTTTAGATGAAGGTGGCCAACTTTGGGCAAAAGAGCATTTGGGTTCCCTGATAGACATCATGCACATCAAACACATGAGGATTTAATTAAGGCTTTGGTGACCTTTTGGGATCCCGTTCACAATGTGTTCCGTTTCTCAGATTTTGATCTCACACCCACTCTGGAAGAAATAGCTGGGTACATTGATTTCGGCCAAGAGTTAAGAAAGCAGCAACTCATATTCCCCAGGGCTTCCTCAGTACACAAATTCTTCGATCTTTTGAAAATTAGCAAACAAATGAGCAAGGACTGTGCAAGCAAAGGGAGTTGTTCATTCTACTTCCTGTATTTCAGATTTGGGCACTCAGCCGGGTTTGAAACACATGAAAAGGGGTTGAGTAACTAACAAGACAAGAGCATATGGCAAATTCATCGTCAGTTTGCTTTTATCATGGCATTTCTGGGAATCATGGTATTTCCAAATTCTGAGGGTACAATAGAACTTCGTATGGCCAGAATCGCACAGGTCCTCATCGACAAAAAAGATCACACCCTTGTCCGATTAGTGCTGGCGGACATTTACCAGGCATTAACATTGTGCAAATCTAGGGGTCAATTTTTTGAAGGCTGCAATATTCTTCTTCAAATGTGGATGATCGAACACCTTCGCCGTCATCCTAAGTTCATGAGACATGCTTCAGACGGGAACAATTTTATCAAAAAGTATGAGGAAAGGGTGGAAGACTACAAACTGCCGGAGGGGTTTGAAGCCTGGGTTTCTTATTTGAGAAAATTGAGAGCAAATCAAATTGAATGGACCATAGGATGGCTCCGATAACAGATATCATATACATGACCACTTCAAAGGGCTACTTGATGATGATGGGAGCAAGAAGTATACAACCATATGCACCACAAAGAGTTCTAAGACAACTGGGAAGATATTAGGTGATACCCGAAGAGGCAGACCTAAGCACCCACGTCATTGAACTACACCCGGAAGCAGCAATCCCTGAGGCTTTAGTTCAAAGGGACTGGAATTGTTGTCGGTATCGAAAAAGTAACACCCATGTTCCATACCCAGCTAAGGGCGAAGTTGATCCCAATTATGCTGCTTGGTTTGAAAGGAGTTTTTATGTGAATGATGAGCCGGAGCCCGAGCCCGAACCCGTAAGGCCCCATGTTCAAGCCCTTGATGAAAAAATTCAAGAAAGGTTAGCCTGGGGGAAAAGGAAAAGGAATATCAGGCCACCATTCATGCTTTGCGAGAAAAGTTGAGAAATGTCACATTCAACAATGATTTACAGGCACAAGAGGCCGAGGGTGAGAGGAGAAGATTGGTTCGAGGAAATGAAGTTCTTAGAGCCCAGGTTCGACAGCTAAAAATAGCAGCCAAGAACCCGGGTAGAAGCAGGAAAGATGAAAGGCTCATTTACAACCTTACTCAAAAGGTGCGTGACTATGAAGATGACCTGCAGAAAGCTAAGTCTAAACTAGCAAAAGCACGAACGAGGTTGGCTAAAAATGTCGAGGGTCGTGTAGCTTTCGTTCAACAGATGAAAGAAAAATCTGAAAGAGGGGTCATAGGTTGGGAAAAGGAGATTAGTAACCTCGAAGGTAAAATGGCTAAACAAGCCAAGAATTTTAAAGCCGATAGGGAACATTGTTACGCCATGATGGCACGATTGGAAGGGTATCTACAGCACTTGCAAGAGCAAAATCACACTGCCACCCAGGTCTTAGAAGCTAAATCCCAACATATTGGGCGCTTGCTACAAGAAAAGGGCATCATAAGAGAAAGGGTTAGGAGGATTGCTGACTACATCGCAATGAAATGCAGTTTGTGTGAGGACATGACCAGATCCATATTTTTCGCCACTGTAATGATCTTTGTCCGTCAGATAATGGAGGATCTATATCGTCTCCAAGATGACATAGCAAGTAGGCCCACTGCAAGACCAGTTGGTGTTCCTAGGACAGGATTGGAAGCACTGATGTTTTCTTGATTGTATTTTCTTTTTCTTTTCAAGTCTGTATTTTCATTTAAAAAAAATGTTTTGAGTCTGTTTAAAGTCTTAAAGTCCTAGAAAAGTATGTTTCGAGTCTTTTGTAATTCAGTAAAGTTGTATTAATGAAAATTTGAAAAACCACAAAAATTGTTCTTTTATTTTTCGCATTTACCTCTTGAACTACGTTATGATCTAATTTGTATGGTGTTGTGGTATGTAGGCAATCCTCATCGAATCCAGTCATGATTTCTGTAAACAATTTAAATAAAAGAAGGAAAAACCGAGAGAAAACCAAAAGAAAGGAAAATAGAAAAATGAAAAAGAAGAGAAAGGAAAGAAAAGAGAGGAAAATAAGGAATAAGATATGAGGCAAGGAGAGAATATTGGGAAAGGTAAGCAACAACCGGGATGAAACATGCAAACCGCTGTGAAACATGTAGAAACACATTTAAACTGTATAGGTGCCTCACACCCCAACGTGCGATTACCTATGTGTTATTTGTTTCAAACTAACATGTTTGTTGTATACTGTTAAGCTAGGTTTTACAGTAAGGTGGTTGGTTTTGTGGTAGTCTGGCTTCGCATCCATACTTCACAAGGTTGAAGGGTAGCGTTGAAATGTCTTCGGAAATGACTCTGCCAACAATTCCTATTGCGGATGATAGTCCAATCTCGGGCATCCCAACTTCAGAATCGGCAGCTGCTGAGGAAAACAGAATTTTGCGTCTCCACGTAATGGAAATGTGGGATGCCTGGGCCAATGGAAGAGAACCACCAAGTGTGATCCCTGGGTTCCCTGAGCTTTTTCCTAGGGCAAGTGGAACCTTCAACATCCCGATCAGTCACCCCAATACCCCACTGGGTTATCCTACCATCTCGGCCCACTTTGTTGGAATGCCTTCTGAGGTTCGCCCCCAGGTGTTAGCTTCAGGTGCGGCCTCAAATATCTTTACTGCTCCGCCTTGCTCGGCTATTGCACAACCCACACTGCCCAGGCCTAGCTTTGACCCATCATCTTTCACCTTCCAAACACCATCTTTCCCACTCGAACCTGCACAGTTCCCCACCTATACCTACTCTCAACCACCCTGGTATGAGTTCACAGCAGGGCAAGAAAAAGCCACCAAAACCCCTGAGCAAGAGGATATTGTGAGAAAGATGTGAAGCATGGAGCAGAGTCTCAAAAACACACAAGGTTTGAGCCGACAGAAAAATGTATCCTATGCCGACTTATGTATGTTCCCTCACGTGCATCTTCCCTTGGGATTTAAAACCATGAAGTTTGAGAAATATGACGGGCACAGAGATCCCATCGCCCACCTCAAAAGATATTGCAACCAGTTGCAGGGAGCGGGCAGAAAAGAGGAACTCCTCATGGCCTACTTTGGAGAAAGTTTAGTCGGAATCGCGTCTGAATCGTATATAGACCAAGATATATCCCGTTGGCATATCTGGGATGATCTTGCTCGGGTCTTTGTCAGGCAGTTTCAGTACAACATCGACATTTCCCCAGACAGAAACTCGTTAACAAATCTGAAGAAGAAATCCTCTGAGAACTTCCAGGAATATGCTGTCAAGTAGCGTGAGCAAGCCTCCAGGGTAAAGCATCCAATGGACGAGATTGAAATGGCCACGGTCTTCCTCTAAGCCCTAAAGGCTGATTATTTTCAAAACATGATGTCAGTAATGGGTAAACCGTTTGTCGAAGCCATCAAAATTGGCGAAATGGTTGAAAATGGGTTCAAAACAGGGCGAATCTTAAGTCAGTCCACAATAAGGGCTACCTCCCAAGAAATCCAAGGCGGGTCTGGAGGTGTAGCCAATCAAAAGAAGAAAAAAGAAGCAACAATGGCCACTTCCAGTGCAAGAAGACCCCGTCCACCCAGACCACTTTTCTCCGAAAGAACCCCACATCATTATTACCCCCACCAGGATGTGGCCTACGATATGGCTCCTCAGACATACGCAGTAATGAATGCCCAACCCTACGTCAAGCCACAATAACAATCTAATCAAAACAGAGCTCCATTTCCCAGAAATCAACCTCCTTACCAAGCTTACTACAATCCCCGGCCTCCACAAAACAACTTCCCCGCCCGTGAACCACCCAAAAGGCCAAACTTCACACCCATCGGTGAATCCTACTCCAGCCTGTTCCCTAAACTTGTTCAGATGGGTTTGTTGCAGCCTGTTCCCCAAACCAGATAGAATCCAGCATTGCCCACTTACAGAGCTGGTACTCGGTGCGCCTACCATTCAGGGGCAGAAGGGCATGATACAGATGATTGTTGGACCCTAAAGAGGGCTGTGGAGAACCTTATAGAACAAAAGAGAATCGTGCTAAAGGATGAAGATGTTCCTAATGTAACTAACAATCCATTACCGTCTCACAACAATGAGCCGATTATTGGGATGATTTGTGAAGACAAAGAGTTCGATCCGGCTCTAAAGGTCATCATTGCTATAGCTGATGTGGAGAAAAAGCCAAAAGCTGCTGCAAAACAAGAGAAAGGGGAGAAAAAGAGCAAAACCACCCCTCAGAAGATGGAGAAGAAAGTGGAAGTTGAAACTGGGGTAACACCTTCCAAAGATGCTGTTCTCTAAGTCCCTCGAGGCCGCAAGGAAGAACAGATGTCGTTGAGTCCTCCTAGAAGGTTTGAGATGAACAAGGGAGTTCAAATGTATGTGCCCAAGGGAACCTACGCAATGCGGGGGCCAATAATTCCACCAAGGCTGAGTGAGCCTGTGGTTATTGGCCGCGCGCCACAAAGGCCCATGACGGATTCCACCGCTATTCCATGGAACTATAACAAATCAGTGGACCTTATAAAGGCAAAGAGATATTGGCGGAAGTTTAGGAAAATAGCCCGGCCGAAAAGTACTTCAATTTGCAAGAGGTGAAAATGCCACAAAAAAACATTACCCACCTAGGAAGCCGGTGAGTGCTGAAGAGGCAGAGACGTTCTTTCAAAAAATGAAAATGGAAGATTACGAGATAATCACCCAGTTTAGAAAGTCTCCTGCCCAAATCTCTCTTTTATCTTTGTTGATGAACTCCACTGAACACCAAAAGGTACTGATCAAAACCCTCAACGAAGCATATGTACCCGTTGAAACCATGGTAGAACAATTGGAAAGAATGGCAGAGAGGTTCTTCACAATCAACCAAATCTCCTTCAGCAAGGACGATCTGCCCCTGGAAGGGGCCGCACACAACAAAGCCCTTCACCTGACTATGAAATGCGAAGGGTACTACGTAAAAAGAGTCATGTTGGATGGCGAGTCTGGGGTAGACATTTGCCCACTCTCAACTCTGTAGCGTATGGAAATCGGTACTGAGAGAATCAGACCCAACAACGTGTGAGTACGCGCCTTTGACGGCATAAAGAGGGATACAATAAGCAAAATTGATCCGATTCTAACTATCGGCCCGGTAGACTTCGAAGTAACCTTCCAGGTTTTGGACATGGAGACTTCACACAATTTTCTCTTGGGAAGGCCGTGGATTCACGCAGCGGGGGCTGTGCCATCTACTCTCCACCAGATGGTGAAGTTTGAACATGAGGATCAAGAGATTGTGGTTCACGGGGATGATGAGCAATCGATTTATCGGGATCCGCCAGTCCCGTGTCTTGAAGCAAGAGAGGGGAGTGAGCACATAGTCTATTAGGCTTTTGAAATTGTGGTCGCGGACCAATGCAAAGAAGGAAACCCTTGACCCCAACCCTTCCTTTCTAATGCATCAATCTTGGTGACCAAAGAAATGATCAGGCATGGCTACAAACTTGGGAAAGGGCTTGGGAGATCATTGCAAGGAATAGCTAAACCTATCACCTTGACCGCCAGTGAAAAGTTCTTTGGGGTAGGCTTCCGACCCACTCCAGCTGATGTAAAATGGGCAGATAATAGAAAGAATGATAGTTGGGTCTTGCCTCAGCCGGTGCCGCATCTGTACATAACATTTTTCAAGCCGAAATACAATGAGGAAGAGGAAGATGAGGCCTTTACGGTTGAAGAAATCGAAGAAATATGTGGGGCCATGAGGAAGATATTGTATGAAGCCCACATGGTCCAACTAGGGGAAGACTCAAGCACCGCTGAGGTGCTGTATATGAGACCTAATGCCAAACTGCAGAATTGGAAGGCTACGCCATTCCCAATCAGGCGGGAGTCCCGGTAGACCTGTCCTACCACCTTTTTTATATCACGAGTTATTCCAGGGTGTAACTCGGATATTTTCTTTAGTTTCCTGTTTTTTAATTTCCAATGTAAACCCTGTTATCTTCAAATTCAATAAAATGAAATCAATATTCATCGTTCATCTTTCTTTATTCCTTCTGATTTTTGTTATTTTTCTCTTTATTTCTTCTTTCAGTTGTAATAATGCGGCTTTAAATAACATGACATGCTTGCGGACTTCATGCCCAGATACAAACACACAGGCTAACTGTGAAATAATGAACCAAGAACTAGATTATGATGAAGAAGAGGCTTTTAGGGAAATAAATCGAGAATTGGAGCAAATTGAGAATAAATCTAAGCCCAACTTAAATGATACTGAGCCGACAAACTTGGGTAGTTTAGAAGAGGTCCAAGAGACCATGATAAGCATTCACACAGATGAAAGAACTAGGGATGCTTTGGTCCAACTTTTATTTGAGTTCAAAGATGTGTTTGCTTGGTCATATGATGACATGCCAGGACTGAGTGTTGATTTGGTGGTTCATAAGTTCCCAACTTACCCTGATTATCCCCCTGTTCAACAAAAGCAAAGAAAATTTAAAATAGATACCAGTGACAAGATCAAAGAAGAGGTCACAAAATAGTTGAAAGCGGGGGTAATCCAAGTGGTTCGATACACCATTTGGTTATCCAATGTAGTTCCAGTACCGAAGAAAGACAGGAAAACCCGAGTGTGTGTGGATTACAGAGATCTAAACAAAGCAAGTCCTAAGGACAATTTCCCTTTGCCAAACATCCACATCCTCGTTGACAACTGTGCCAAACATGAGATATAGTCTTTTGTGGATTGTTATGCTGGGTATCATCAAGTCTTAATGGACAAGGAAGATGCAGAGAAGACAACATTTACGACACCTTGGGGAACCTATTGCTACAGGGTCATGCCTTTTGGTCTGAAGAATGCTGGGGCAACCTATATGAGAGCCATCACCACCATCTTCCATGATATGATGCACCAAGAGATAGAGGTGTATGTGGACGACGTGATCATCAAGTCCAAAACTCAGGATGACCATGTGCAAGATTTGAGAAAATTCTTCGAGCAACTATGTAAATATGATCTAAAGCTGCATCCAGCCAAACGTGCATTCGGGGTTCCATCTGGTAAACTTTTGGGATTCATAGTTAGTCGGAGGGGCATCGAGTTAGACCCAACCAAGATAAATTCCATTCGGGATTTGCCTCCTCCAAGAACCAAGAAAGATGTTATGAGTTTGCTCAGAAGATTGAACTACATCAGCCGATTCATTGCCCAGTTGACATCTACATGTGAACCCATTTTCAAGATATTAAAGAAAGACGCAGCAATTAAATGGACAGGTGAGTGTGGAGAAGCTTTTAACAAAATCAAAGAATACTTGTCGAACCCGCTAGTATTGGTCCCGCCTAAACCGAGAAGGCCTCTCTTCTTATATCTGACAGTCTTGGAGAATTATTTTGGATGTATCCTCGGACAACATGATGTGACCGGGAGGAAGGAATAGACAATCTACTATGTAAGCAAAAAGTTCACAAGCTACGAGGCCAAATATACCTTGTTGGAGAGAACTTGCTGCGCTTTAACTTGGGTTTCTCAGAAGCTGAGATATTACTTGCTGGCCTACACCACCTACCTCATTACCAGGTTAAACCCTTTAAAGTACATATTCCAGAAACCAATGCCCACTGGGAGGTTATCAAAGTGGCAGATCTTGCTCACTGAATTTGACATAGTCTACGTCACTTGCACGGCAATGAAAGCCCAGGCATTACTAGATCACTTGGCTGAAAACCTAGTTGATGATGAATACCAACCTTTGAACACCTACTTCCCTGATGAAGAGGTGAATTTAGTTGAGGCAATATCCGAGGATGCCAATGCTTGGAAAATCTTCTTTGATGGAGCGGTAAACGGAAAAGGCATTGGAATTAGGGCAATTTTGATCTCACCCACTGGTCAACATTATCCAACCACAACCAGACTTCGGTTTTTATGCACAAAAAACACTACCGAGTATGAAGCTTGCATTATGGGTATGAACATGGCAATCGACCAAGATGTCGAAGAACTATTAATTATGGGAGACTCAGATTTGATTATCCGACAAGCTCAAGGAGAATGGGAAACCCGAGATGTCAAGCTTATTCCTTATAAGAGACATGTGGAAGAACTTGGCAAGCGATTCAAGTCGATAGAGTTTAGGTACATCCCTCGTTGCCACAATGAACTAGCTGATGCACTTGCCACTTTGGCCTCGATGCTGCCATACCCAGGCAATGCCCACATTGATCCCTTGGAAATCCAAATCTGGGAAAGTCACGGCTACTATAATACGGTTGAGGCAGAACCAAATGTTCAACCATGGTATCATGACATTAAAAGATTTTTGAAAACCAAAGAATACCCTGAGCAAGCCAGTGCAGACCAAAAGAGAACCATTAGACGACATGCAAGTGGTTTCTTCTTGAGCGGTGATGTCTTGTACAAAAGGACTCCGAATCTCAACTTGTTAAGATGTGCTGATGCCGAAGAGGCTGGAAGAATCATGTATGAAGTGCACATAGAAGTGTGTGGACCCCACATGAATGAGTATGTTTTGGCAAAGAAAATCCTCCGAGCAGGCTACTACTGGATGACCATGGAAAAAGACTACTTCAGTTTTGTTCGGAAGTGTCATCAGTGTTAGGTGCACGGTGATTTGATTCATGCACCTCCTAAAGAACTGCATCCTATGTCAGCGCCTTGACCATTTGTTGCCTGGGGAATGGACGTCATTGGGCCAATCGAGCCAAAAGCCTCAAATGGGCATAGATTCATATTGGTCGCCATCAACTATTTTACTAAATGGGTTGAAGCAATCACTCTCAAATCCGTCACCAAGAAAGCTGTGGTAGATTTGTGCACTCCAATCTTATCTGTTGTTTTGGTAATCCTGCAACTATTATCATAGACAATGCTGCAAACTTGAATAGTCATTTGATGGGGGAGATATGCGAACAATTCAAGATAACGCATCAGAATTCTACTCCCTATCGCCCTAAAGCCAATGGTGCCGTCGAAGAAGCAAACAAGAACATCAAAATGATTTTGAGAAAGATGATCCAAAGTTTCAGGTAGTGGCATGAAAAGTTGCTTTTTGCATTGTTGGGATATCACACTATGGTACGCACATCGATCGGAGCAACCCCGTATCTTTTGGTTTATGGCACTGAAGCCGTAATACCCACGGAGGTCGAAATCCCTTCTCTCCAGATCATTGTGGAAGATGAAATTGAAGACAGTGAGTGGGTCAAAACCCGTTTGGAATTACTAACCCTGGTCGATGAAAAGTGGATGACTGCAGTTTGCCGCGGGAAGTTGTATCAACAAAGAATGGCCCGTGCTTACAACCCCGTATCTTTTGGTTTATGGCACTGAAGCCGTAATACCCATGGAGGTCGAAATCCCTTCTCTCCAGATCATTGTGGAAGCTGAAATTGAAGACAGTGAGTGGGTCAAAACCTGTTTGGAACAACTGACCCTGATCGATGAAAAGTGGATGGCCGCAGTTTGCCACGGGCAGTTGTATCAACAAAGAATGGCCCGTGCTTACAACAAGAAAGTGCGGCCTAGAAATTTTGAAGTGGGGCAACTCGTACTAAGGCATATTCTTCCCCATTATCATGAAGCAGAAGGGAAATTTGCTCCCAATTGGAAAGGCTCATACATCATCAGAAAGATATTGCCCAGAGGAGCATTGTACTTGGGAGACATTGAAGGAAATGATCCCAAAGTAGTTGTAAATGCAGATGCAGTCAAAAGGTACTATGTCTAATCTTTCTGTAGTGACAACATTTCCCGATTGGGATTATGAAGGATTTCATTCTCGCTACCCCAAACACTCCAATCCTTTGTTAACCCATTGAGCTGTTTACTTTTCTTTCATTACCCTCTTTGGAACTCGAAAATGTTTGTAAAAAAAACGTTTCCCTGAACTACGTTGGACTTGATTCCGAAAGGA
Organism: Nicotiana sylvestris; assembly: GCF_000393655.2. NCBI lineage: Eukaryota > Viridiplantae > Streptophyta > Magnoliopsida > Solanales > Solanaceae > Nicotiana > Nicotiana sylvestris. The sequence goes on along the minus strand of NC_091065.1, from coordinate 155,838,598 downwards.
TACGTAGGCAGCCTCTCTCTGGGGTTCAGTCACACCAAAATAAAAATCCAATTTTCCCCAAAAGTGAAACTGGGGCAGATGTTATAATGGTTTGGCAATGAGCCCACCGGAATGGTTCCAAAGTTGTAATTCCATCCGAATTCTTTTTACCCAAACCTTGTTCAAGTCCTTCCGATCAATCGGTGAAAGATTTTCGAAATCAAAGAACGCAGTTGTTTGGATCCGATGCAGTCATGATAAGAAATAAAATGAGAGAGTCGTAATGGTGAAAACCTACGGGCACCGTAAGGCAATGTTAAGCAGAGAAATTGAAAATGAGAGAGTCTTGTTAGTGAAAACTCGTAAAGAGCACTATAAGGCGATAATGAGGAGAGAAATGAGAGAGGTCGATTGGTGAAAACCCGCAAAGGGCGTCGTTGATCGAAAAGGAGAACCCCTCATCACCACTGGTAATGAAAGGGTCCTGGCAAGGTTTCTCAATTTAAAAACACAGGTCGCAATGGGTATGTGAGAAGATGGTATATTTATGCGAATCGGGTATCCAGTCCAAGAAGCATGTCATGTCTATTGAAGTCTGCATGCACTCCAGATAAGTCCATCCTTCTTCCCCGAAAGGGACACTCCTCCTTAAATTTATTTTCCCGTCCTTTGTTTACTTTTCTTTGAATCCCTTTTCGGTCTAACTTTGTTCCGAAACTAATGAAAAGAAAAGGTGGCAAGATTGGTTTTACAGGGTTCTGCTTAATAAAAGCCAAGCCAAATAAAAGTACCCAGCCTCAGCGGGTGCATCAAGTCAATCCCGACTGGCCATGATGACTGATACTCTATAATCGGAGTTTATTGAAAATGAAAAGAAATCCAAAGTCAAAGCCCCTATAGGCAGAATAAAGTGAAAGGGACAAAGCCTATAAGTCGTCATGAGAAATTCTGAAAAGCTGAGTTCCTCGGTTTTAGGATAAAAGATCAATCTTTAGAAAAGCCATCAAGCAGCAAAGGTTCTCACCAAAAGAGTTGGGCCGAAATCAAGGGATCAAAAACAATGAAGGCCACAAAACCAACCACCGTTTCAAACTAACATTTGTTCATTGTTTGAAAAGTTGAAACATGTGCAATCCAAAGCAACCGTGCGAGAAATAGGTGCAACCAAAAAGGAAAAGATGCGCAAGAGCTAGAAACATCTTGCCACAACAAACACTCCAAAAAGAGAAGTTTACTCCAAGTTTCTTTCCCAATTTTTATTGAAAAATGAGGTAAAAATGAAAAAAGAAAGAAAGAAAAAAAAAGAGAAAAATAAATAAGAAGAAAATCCAAAAATGATAGCTGAGGACTCCTAACCTTAACCTTTTATGCCTTTTTCCAACATTAGGGCTCCAATCCCTGAGTTGGGATTTTTAGACATAATGTCTCCATTCCCTAGTCTCCTTTTGCCAACATTAGGGCTCCAATCCCTAAATTGAGATTTTAGACATTGGGCCTCCATTCCCTAGTCGCCTTTTACCAACATTAGGGCTCCAATCATTGAGTTCAGATTTTAGATATAAGGCCTCCATTCCCTAGTCGCCTTTTACCAACATTAGGGATCCAATGAGTTGAGATTTTAGACATAGGGCCTCCATTCCCTAGTCGCCTTTTACCAACATTAGGGCTCCAATCCCTGAGTTGAGATTTTAGACATAGGGCCTCCATTCCCTAGTCGCCTTTTACCAACATTAGGGCTCCAATCCCAGAGTTGAGATTTTAGACATAGGGCTTCAATTCCCTAGTCGCCTTTTGTCAACATTAGGGCTCCAATCCCTGAGTTGAGATTTTAGGCATAGGGCCTCCATTCCCTAGTCGCCTTTTGCCAACTTTAGGGCTTCAATCCCTGAGTTGAGATTTTAGACATAGGGCCTCCATTCCCTAGTCACCTTTTGTCAACATTAGGGCTCCAATCCCTGAGTTGAGATCTTAGACATGGGGCTTCCATTCCCTAATCGTCTTTTGCCAACATTAGGGCTCCAATCCCTAAGTTGAGTTTTTAGATATAGGGCTCCACTCCCTAATCTTTCCTCTTAAATACACAATCCTTACTTTATTGCTTTCAATAGAGAAATAATGTAGATTGTGGCTACAAATAACTCACAAAATTTTCCTAGCGAAACTAGGGCAGAAAAATTTCGTTCGTTCGTTTGTTTTGGTGTCTGAGTAGGTTTTACTTCAAGGCACAAGATTCAAACTGACCAAAAGAATGAGTCTCAATATAGAATAAAGAAAAGAAGGAAAAGAACAAAAGAAATAAATTCAAAAGGTTGAAGCGGAGAAAAATGCGGACTACTCAAGATATGATTGAAATCACAAGCTTCGCATGTCCCGCCTTGATCCAAAGCTGAAGAAAGAACCAGCACCTAGAGCTGACGAGCAACAAGATTCAGATCGGAGTCCACAACAAGAACCAGCTTAGACTCAAGATCAAGCTTCAAGAGATTTATAGATAGGAATCTTATAACTCGTAGTTGATAGGCTCAACTAGCTTAGCTTTTTATTTTCCATTTTGGTGTAATAAGGAGCTTAGCAAGCAGAAACAGCAGCAACAGCAGTGAAATCACAGCTTTTCGGTAGTCCCAGCTACCAAAACTTTCAGAACTACACTGACCCGATTCCTTTATAGCTAAGGATATGTAGGCAACCTTTGAAGCAAGGTTCGGTTGGACTCTTTTAAAAAAATGCTTTTCATGGAGTTTCAAACTGGCAAAAATCCCTCATAATTGCTCATTTTATCTTTGCTCGAAAACCTTTCGTGTCTCCGAGCAAAGAGGGGAAGCTGTGAGCACGTAATTTTTGCCTCACATGAAGTACTCCTACAGAATTCCTAAAATTAGATTTTTTCCTTAATTATTGGTTATTTTAGGAATTATTGTAGAACTTTCCTAATTATTTGCATTGTTGTGTGCATGTTTAATTTTATTCAATTCATGAAAATACAAAAAATACATTACATTTGCATTTAGGACTTAATTTCAGATTTTTTTCTTGATTAATTAGTAAATTAGCATTTTACAAAAATGGAAAATCACAAAAAAAACTTATTTTTGCATTTTTTTATTTTTAGTTTTGAATTGTGGTACTTTTCTTTTAATTTGGCATTTAATTGTGGTAATCATTATTTAGAGTTAATTAATTTAATTTTGTAGGATAATTTTTGTTAAGAATTAATTTAGGTTTTGATTTTGAAAAAAAGAAAAGATTTTGAAAAAAATAAATAATAATAATAAAAGGAAAAGAGTTGAAGAGAATCAGATTTTGGGCCTTTTTATTCAAATTTCCTCAAGTCCAAATGAATTTCCCTTTCAATTACCCGACCAAATCCAAGCCCAAGTCCTACCCAACCCGGTCCATTCCCTAGTCTAAATTAAACGACCCCGTTTTGGTCACGCATCATCACAGCCTTTGGATTTCTATCATCCAATGGCTCGGAACTATTTTGTCCTATGCTATAATAGTATCTGAAGAGACCAACCCCCCATCAGACCCCCCTCTCCTCATTTCGTCTCCCTTATCTCAAACATCCCAAACCCTAGCCACCTACGAACCCCACGCCGGCCCACCGTGAACCACCACCGGAAATCGCCTCACGACGGTTCTGGTGGTCCAATCGCCCCAAAATTGATACCACGGACTCTCCTTTACCTCCATCCTAAATCTCCACTCCATTTCCCTCGAATCAGATCCAAGCCCTTTGAATCTTGGATCGAAATTTCAGTCGAAAACCCTAAATGGTCCAAATCCCCCCAAAATTACACCCTAGACTCCTTTTCATCCCCTCTCTATGAATCCCCAACCATTCCCCTCGAATCATGGCTGAATGTTTCGAATCTTGGATCAAAGGTCCGGTTAAAACTTGGTTTCCCCAAATTGATCCCAAAGTTCCTTCGTTTCTCTTTTCCTTTAAAGTTGAGGCTCCTAGGAGTCCTTTCTCTCATGAAGATCCAGCCAAAGCCATGCAAGGCTGAATCTATTGAAAGAAAAGATTTCTGTTGGTCAAAGCGAAAGCGGAATCCAAGGGTTTGACGGTTGTTTCTTCCTCATTGGTAAGTTTTCATCGCTTGTTTTCCCTTTTTCTTCTTTTCTTTCTGCCCCCCCTTCTTTCTTTTTCAAAAGGTCAAGTCAGTTTTGCTTCGTAGACTGATTTCTGAGTTCTGTTAGAAATTTATTTCTAATTTTTGTAAAAATTGGTTTCTGAGTGCTGTTGAAAACTGATTATTCTTCGAATTGTTTGAATTGGTTCTAGGGCACACTAGATTGTCTCAGAATCATTCTATTTGTTTGTTTGAAGTTGCATTTAGTTTGTTAAATTAATTTAGGTCATGAGTCATTCTAATTAATAGGGTAATTAGCATTTTTATTCGTGTTTAGATGCATCGTTCAATTAGCTTGTTGATTCCCTGTAAATCTAGAATTTGTTACGAATTAGTTTCATATGAAGCATGCTCAACATGATAATTAATCTTAATTGTCTTAGATCAAGTAGGGCTGAATTTAGATTATAAGATGTTTGTTTGATTTCTTTTCTTCTTCCCATGTTTTGTCTAATTAATAAAAGAATAGATTAGGTCAATTAGGTTTCCATTTCAGTATGGTTTTGATATCCTTTACGGCATCAATTTCCTTTCTCAATTGGTCTATTGTTAAGATCAGTATTTTTAGCAACATTTGATTCCTTTCTTCTTTGCTAGAAATTTGAAATAGGTTGTTTATTGTTGAGTGTTTGTTAAATGTGAGTTCCAAGTGATGAATTGTTGATGCCTTTTTGATTCAATTTGCCTTTTGTTTCTATCAGAAAAGTGTTAGTATGATTTCTGATTCTTCAAGACTTTTAAGGCTTAAATGAACAAGTAAAAACTTTAGGGACCCATTTGGATTGAAAGTTTAGGTAACACCTGAAATAAGTGATAACCTAAAGGGTAAAAGGGGGTTTTGACTTAGGCTGAAAATCAGATATTTTAGGATAAGTGTACAGCTGTCCTAGCTGTTTAAAAATATGCTGAAAATGGGATTGTTGTACCAAGAGCTGTTAAAAAGGACTGTACTATTATTCTTTAGGATAAGGAATATGCTAAAAGATGCTCTTCCATTAGACAACCTATATATAGCCTCTATTGCTCTGAAAAAGGGAGAGGCTGAAGCATTTTTATCAGCAAATTTTCTGAAAAGGTTTCATTTTCTTCCCTGAAAGGCTTCATACTCAAAAATAGTTTTGCAAACATCAAAAATCTCTTGCTATTCCAATATTTGAAACATGGTTTGAAACAACACATTCTTAGCTGGATCTGTGGGATTTCAAGCTGATTCTTAGTCTTTTAGTTTTGGGTCTTTGATTCATTTCCTGGTTTTGTTGTTGCTGCTCTGCTTGGTCAGTGTTGAAGTTGGGTTTTCTGGATACTTCTTATTTTCTTGACCTTTATTTGGTCATTTCTTTTCAGTCAACACTTTAGTTTCCAGGTATGTACAATGTCTACTTTAAATGAAATTAGTTTTGTGCTAAAAATCTGCATTTGGAACTTGTCTAATTAGTTGATCTTTGTGCTTTGGTTTGGAAATCATGAATGTTTTAAATAGTTAGGTTATATTGTAGGATTACCTGATTGCTTGAAACATGAAGTCCGTAGAGATGAATTACTAAATAGGGTATGTGTATGCATTTGTGGAATCTATGTCCAAAGTTTCTTTTCTGTAGCAGCACAACAGGGAAATGAATCTGATCTTCCAAGTGGTCAGATTTGCCCTTTTTTAGTGCAGAACAATCTGAATTTTTATTCAGCATATGTTCATACTATTTCCACTCTCCTGTAGCAGCACAGAAAGACAGTGAATCTGACTCTTTAAATGGTCAGATTCATCCCTTAAATAGTGCATAATAGTCTTAATTCCTTCGGTATGTGTTTAAGTCATTTCTCCTTTCCCTCTTTCCACCTTTACTGAAGTGAAAGCCCTGGATCAAATATAGGTGTTAATCGGGCCGGGCTGACTCGCTAACAACCCGGGCCAGCCCGGTCCAGCCCGTTACTGTACATATGTGTGCGGGTTGGGACGGGTTGGACGGGGGGCGGGCTAGTGACGTTAAGTTTTCACCAAACGGGTACCCGAACCCGCCACAATCCGTTAAGGGCTTAACGGGTTCTTAACGGGCCTCAGCCCACGACAGCCCGCAAACCCGCCTAAATATTTTTTTTTTAAAATTAAATCTGACCATTGCCAACGGTCAAATTTCAAAAATGACCGTTGGCCAACAGCCAAATCTGTCAAAAACAGCCAAAATTTGGTATTTTATTTATATTTTAGCCCCCCCCCCCTTTATAATTTGTAAATTGCAATTGAATCCTTTTTAAAAACTACAAATACCCCTTTTCTTTTTCATTATTCCTCACAATTATCTCTCAATTCTCTCTAATTATATCTCAATTCTCTCTTGATAATATTCTCAATTGCTCATTATTTCAAGCTTTCAAGTTTCAACTTACAAGTTTCATACTTTCATTACAAAAGTATTATTATCATAAATTTCTAATTCAATTATTTAAGTGAAGTGTGACATCAATTATCAAGTTATCAAATATCAATTGAAGATTTGAAGTTTGAGTTTCTACTTTCTCGTTTCTATATCAAATTTAGTGCGGCATTCGGAATCCCGATACACTCGTTCCATCCCTTTCTCTTTATTGATGAACTCTAATTCTACTTGCAAAAGTCACCGGAGCCCCTCACAAAGGATTTTTTACCTCTGAGTTGGTGGAGGAGCAACGCAAATCAGTTTCCTGTTCTTTCGGCCATGGCTCGAGATGTTCTAAATGTGCCTATTTCAACAGTCGCATAAGAGAGCGCATTTTGCCAAGCAAGACAGCAACTAGGAGATACCGTCATTCATTGGGTAGCAACGCTTTGGAAGTTGTAGTGTGCTTCAGAGATTGGATTAGATCAGAACGACGAAATCAAGGGCACGACGAGGTAGATGAAGAGGAAGACCAAGAAATTAGAGATATAATAGTTTATGGTACCGATTATAATACCGAAAACCAAGCACCTCACATTGACATGGAAGAGCTTACAAAGATGATGCAAAACATTTGATTTACTATTACTTCTTTTTTTTTAACAATTGTTGTAAAGTTTTAATTTGCAAGTTCAAATATTTATAAAATCAAAAAAGAACTTGCAAATTAATTAGAAGTACTATATATTATTCAATAAAAATATCAAAGTGACTTAAATATTGTGACTTTTTTATATTGCATAATGTCTTATACTCTTATTCAATATTTTTTATATAGACTTATGCATTTATGTTAATATGTTTTATGTTTTAGACTTTTAGTTTGCAAATTTTAGATTTTTAGTTTGTTCTTTTAATTCTAACCTTTAAAAGTTGAATTCTATTCTTTAATTTTAACCCTTAAAAGTTTGAAAACACTTAAGTACTTAACTATCAATAACATTGAAAAAGAAAATTATAAGATAGTTAAAAATAAAAAATAAAAACGAAAGCCCGACCCGCCCGAACCCGCTAGGCCCGAACCCGTACGGGCCCTATAGGACCCGAAAAATCCCAGCCCGTTAACTCCAGCCCGCTAACAACCCGTCCGTAACCCTAACGGGCTGACCATTTTTGTGTCCAGCCCGTCCCAACCCGCCCGATAAACACCTTTAGGATCAAATCATGGTTTGGAGATTTTCATGTCCATACGGTTGACCTTGAACATGTTAGACCTATGGACAACATTATCCTTCCTTTATTCACTTTAGTATTAGGACTAACTTGGCAACATTATAGGTCCCTTCTGGAAAGATACTTTTGTGAGTATGACCCTTCCCACATGGTCGAATTCATGAAAATCTTGGTTCATTCAAGGCTGAAGCAGTGGTAGCTTAGGAATTTCCTGCTTTTCATTTGTTGCAATTTAGTTTATATTTTTGTACCTTATTCAGTCCTGAAATATGTAATAAATTGGACTGGACCTTTATAAACTTATAGACTGATTAATGTAGTTCCATACAGTATATTTAGCTATATTCAAAAGGTGTAAAGTAATGTGTTAGGTTTAGAAATTTTGTTATATTCTGGGCTTGCAAGTATTGTAAATGGACCCCTATGACTCTAAAAATTCAGTCTCTGTTTTCTGGTTTGCTTAAGTATTGGGTCATTACAATTAAGACCCATTGTTCATGTTTCATAGCATCGACTGGGCCAGGCTTACAGCCAGGCCCAAGTCGAGATCCATTCGACCAGATTCGAAAACTTAAGCTGTTGAGCCTGGGCTTTAAGCCTAGCAATTTAATAATGTGTAAAATGCCTTTCCTAAGTTTTGATATAAATACATGCCTTTGTTACTTTTTCCTTTGCAAGTCATAGTAGCTGGACAAAAACTTCGAATTCAAAGTGCTTTATTTTCTGAAGTTTCTTTTAAGTGAACTGTAAGCACGTGATTTTTGCCCTATATGAGAAATACTCCCAGAAAATGCAAAATAAAATAATTTTCCTTGGTGTGCAATTTTGAGTATTTTTGTGATATTTTTGGATAATCATTTGTATTTGTCTGCATTTGCTTATTTGTTAAATTAATAAAAAATATAAAAATATGTCGCATTTTGCATGTAGGATTTCGTTCTACAATTGTTAGTAATTAAATTAGTTTTACAAAAATTAAAAATTACAAAAATAGGCATCTTTTGCATTTTTAGCATTTAATGTCCAAATGAACAATTTTATGCTTAATTATTACTTAATTGTGCGTTAATTGTTATTGGGAGTTAATTTGCGCTTTTATAATTTAATTTAGTTCTTAATAATAACTTAAGTATTTTTATAATTTAGTTTTAGAAAATAAAAGAAGAAAAGAGAACAAAAATACAAATAAAAATCGGATTGGGCCACTTCTTCAATTTTCAACCCCAGGCCCAAACAATTGTCCACGACCCAGTCCACTTCACACGGGTCGACCCGGTCCGCCCCATTAACCCAATACCCAACCCCTTTCTTCATTTTTTGGTCTAAACACAAAAACAAAACAAAAACCCTAAAACACTAACTCATCCGCCTCCTCTCTTCATCCTCTCAAAACTCCAAGCACACAACCATGGCTGCCCTTCACCCTCACCATGGACGACCCAGCTGCGTCTTCAGCTTCACCAACGTTCATGGCTCCTCCTCCTCCTTCGTTCGTCGCTCAAACAACCAAGTGACACAACCACCCAATGATAGCCATGAACGAACAACCCCGTTGATGACCCACCCCGCTGCCTTCGGCTTCACCATCACCAAGGTCGCAGCTGCTTAGTCTTCGACCACGAGCAGCCCAGGCGACCACACGACTGTTTCTGTTTCATCCTCGTCATCCGGCGTCAAGATCGAGCTTGAGCTCGACGTCCATGGCTGCCTTCCTCCTCCCCGCATAGCTGCTCCATTCTCATCTTCATCCGTGTCTGCCTATGCCTTCTGCTTCGTCTTCCCCATCAGAACAACCAGCTTTACTACTTCGTCTTCGACTGCGAACAGTCCGAACAATGCTGTCTTCTTCATGTTTCGGCTGTTCCAGCTCGTTGTCCATGGCTGAGTTGCATCTTTTCCAGCTCCAGCTCGTTGCATCTTTTCCAGCCCGTTCATGTCTTCTTCGATGCGTTGTTGTTTCTGCTCCAGCTGCTGCTGCCGCGTCGATCGTTGTCTTGCTTCAGTTACTTCTTAATCGTGTTCGTCACTGTTGGTTCGAGCTTTGGTCGAGGCTCTTCAAGTTCGTTGTTTGTTTAGTCGTCCGTCGTTTCAATCCGGTTAGTAGATTTTTGAGTTTTATTTTGTCCATATTTGGTTTTGATATTTCTCGAACCTAAAATCAACAAATGTTTGTTTTGTTTATCGTTTGAATTAATTTTTTAGTTTGTTCATGTTGTTTGTTAAATTAATTTTTCAGATTCCAAATGAAAGATTAATTAATTATTTTTCATGTTTATTTCATGTTCGTATTGTTGTTTAAATGTATGTTTGTTGTTGTTTAAATAAATATTTGTTAGTTTAATGCTTGTTAGATTCAAATTGAAATTTAATTAATTATTTCTTCAATTTGTTTCATGTTGTTATAAATTTTCCAGAAAATGTTAATGTTGTTTAAATCGTTAGAATCCGTCATGTTTGTCGCTTAAAAACAGATTTAATTCATGTTCATCTTTGTTTGAAGTTCATGTTCAAATCCAGTGATTTAATGTGAGTTCATGTTTGTTTGTGATTTGTTGATTTAATTTGAATCATGCATATTGTTGTTGGTATTGTTGTATCTTTGTTCATCCATTGATGATCTAAATTAACCAGGATTGGTTTCCGATATGGTTGATTTATTTCCATTAATTTGGAGTTTGTGTTGTTCATGGTGTTCATATAATTGTTGTTGAAGATTGTTGAGAAATTGGTCATCTTGATCATATTTTGGTCAAGTTATGATTAATTGAGTGTTTAGAGCTGATGGGGGTAATTTGGTAAATTGCATTGCATTCGGGGGTAGATTTGTAATTGCAATAAGGTCGGAGGGGTAGTTTGGTAATTGAACATTATTTTGATTCTTTATGTTAAGCATGAGGGACAAATATAATGGGGTGGGTTTTTTGATATAATTGTTTAACATAATAGGACAAAACATAATGTAATGGAGGGGAATATTGTATTTGTTTATGTTAGGCATGGAAGACAAATTGTAATGGGTTGAGGAATCTTGTACTTGTTTAATGTAGGCATGGGGGACATATTGTAATGGGTTGGTAATGTGTCATTTATTTAATGTAGGCATGGGGGACAAAGTTTTAAAATAAAGAAGACATTTGATAGTGGGACAAAGCATGCCATTGGGGGAATAATTTGGGTTTAGGAATTCAAGGCAAGGTCTTGCTATAAATATAGAGTCATTTCTTGACATTAGGGAGACTTGAGAGTTTTAAGAGAGATTTTTGGGGGAGAGAAAAAGAGTTGAATATTATTGAGAGGATTTTTAGAGAGAGTTGACAGATTCTTTTTACACTTGAGAGTTGACATACTTTTATACTTGGAGAGAGTTTGTGATAGTAAAAGAGAAAGACAATTTGAACTTTCACTCGAACAATTCTGTTTGCTTTTCTTCGAGTGTTATTCAAAAGTCAGAAACTACTGCATCTCGTATCTTTTCTCTCTTCTGCTTTGACTGCGATTGTACTTTTGCACTGCTGAGTTTTCAATCTGTTACTGGGTTATTCTACTGGTTGTTACTGGTTTTGCGGTGTTGCTGAACCTGCTGTTGCCGCGTTATTACTGTTGCTGACTCCTACTTCTTTTGTTCTTGTACTGCTGTTTCCAGGTACACATTTGTACACTCTTGGCTTGAAGCGAAAAATGAAATATTAATCAGGCTCATGTTCCTGTTGAATTCTTTTGTTTGGATCTGTGTTTGAATATTAATTTTCCTCTCTTTGTATAAAAATGTAGTCGATTAATTAATTAGTAATGAGGCTGCATATGTATGATGTCTTCATCTAATAATGCTAGTTTAAATTACTTGAAGAATAGTTAATCGGCTTTGATATTATTGTGTATCCCTCTCATGTTCCAGCATTAGTAAATAATAGAATATAAAAATGAAAGCAGTTTTTCTTTGTACAAACTCGATCGCAATTTTCCAATCGCATTAGCCGTAAACTAATAACTAATAAGTTACGTTTTCAGCATGTAAATAATTAAGAGATTTTCTTTTATTTTAGAGACGAACTTAATAGAAAATATAGTCACTATAGGTTTATCCTTTAAAATAAAAATGAGACGAGCCTCGCCAAATAAAAATGCAAATTGCGGGGCCCTCAACAACTAATCATAATATTTAGAATTCAGGCTAGGCCGTTTAGTGAATCTCATGGCCTTCTCAAAAAATAATAACGCGTTAGACTCTTTAGGCGCGGCTTAATTAAATCATATTCTTAAATTCGGGTGCACATTGATGTGACCCAAATCCAAATCTCAACGAAGTCAAAATGTGTTGACGATCACGGGCGCATTGATTGTGACGTGGTTCGAAATGCATTTTCACGACGTTGCAATTCTATAAAAATAAGTGATAATGATAAAAGCGGTTTAAACTTAATAAAAGCACGTAAGTCATAACATGTATTTAAATCAGATATTTAGCCATTATAACAATTTAAGCGACCGTGCTAGAACCACGGGATTCGAGGGTGCCTAACACCTTCCCTCGGGTCAACAGAATTCCTTACTTAGAATTTCTGGTTCGCAGACTTCACTTGGAAAAGTCGAAAATTTCCTCGATTTGGGATTCAAGATAAACCAGTGACTTGGGACACCAAAAGCCAAACCTTTCCCAAGTGGCGACTCTGAATTAAATAAATAATCCCATTTCGAATATTGTCACTTAAATTGGAAAAACTCCCTCGCGCATTTAACCCTTCGGGGCGGGCGCGCAAAAAGGAGGTGTGACATGAACTGCACTCCTTGCTTTTCTTTTTCTTGTCCAATTTGGTTAAAGTTTTAATGCAAAGAGGTGGATAGGCCCAGTCGGTGCCAATGCACAACTGGGCCCGCCCAAAAGATCCAAGCCCAACATGGGTTGTTTGTCTCATAACCTGCAATTGTGTCATAGATTTCTGATTTCTGAGCCATTCGTGAGCTCTATCTTTCAGCTCTCAAAGCTGATTCGAAGCTGGGCCATTTTTTGGCCCATTTCGTTTGCCCCAAAAATACTCTTCCGACCTTTCCCGTAATTAGTTAGCTTTTGATGAATTATGTCCTAAATAAGAGTATTCTAGGTGACCTTGAATAATTAAGTTTGTTGTAAAAAGATTCATTTGAGCCGTGCCACGATAAACAAATCCCTAAACCCATGGCTCTCATAAATGTTGCTTTTAAGAATTAAATAATCATAGTTTGCTTTTGGCCCGATTTAGATTAGTATTGCAATTATGTATACGTTCACGTAACATAATTGCAAATTTAATTCTAAAAGTAACCCGAGAGATGCGTTCGCACAACTTCGACCAAACCTTTCTAAATCAACAAAAGCGTTAATAATCATGGACACGTTCGCGTGACATGATTTTGACGTGCCAAAGGAAAAGAGTATACGTACGCGTAACTCAATTCTTTAATTTTTGAATAAGTCAAGTTATTAAAAGCGGTTAAAAGGTAAATGCGCATATGTCCTAGAATAAGTAATTAGGCAATTAAGCCAAGTACAAATTGCTAAGCGACCGTGCTAGAACCACGGAACCCGGGAATGCCTAACACCTTCTCCCGGGTTAACAGAATTTCTTACTTAGAATTTCTAGTTCGCAGATTTTTAAATAAAGTCGAAAACTTCCTCGATTTGGGATTTAAAATAAACTGGTGGCTTGGGACACCAAATAATTTATTCCAAGTGGCGACTCTGATTAAATAAAATAATCTCATTTCAAATAATGTCACTTAAATTGGAAAAACTCCCCTATATCCCCCTCGGGGTGTAAAGAGGAGGTGTGACATTACTTGCTAATTAAAGTGTGATAAATATATTTATATATAAGAAATGTTAGATATTATTTATAATCACATATTTAAGCTATATGTTTTAAAGAAAATAAAAGTACTAAATAATTATAAATTGATAACTAATATCAGAAAGAATTATCAGTATCTTGACTATCTTTCAAATAAATAATATCTTAACTTAAAATAACTAATAAAGTTTTAATTATGAATTTAAAATTTTTACCAACTCATATGAGTAAAATATGAAATTTATTATTTATTTTAATTTTTATATAACAAAAAGATAAATACTTTTCTTAATGATTAGTTTATACTAATGAATACAAAATAAATCTAGTCAAATATTAATTGTGTTTAACAATTAAAAAATAAAGAAAATTAAAAAGGAAGAAGTAAAAGATAAGAAGCTGAAAAAATATATGGAAGCATACCATAGGTAACTCGTTGGAAGGTTAAAAAATAAGAATTAAGGGAAATGAAAAACAAAATTGTAAAAAAGAATAGTACTTAGTATATTCGAAATAGAAATATTAAATTTATTTTAGAAAAGGTACATTACTTTGTAATTGTATAGTGTAATTACCATCAATTTTCACCTCCCTCTTGAGAATTGGAAAGTATAATTACACCCTAATTATTTCATCTTGATCAAATAATTACATGGTGAGACAAACATGTCAAACTGTGTAATTACACTTAGAGCTCGTTTGGCCAAACTGCGAAAAACTACTTATTTTGAAAAATACTTTTATTTAAAAGTGCTTTTTGAAAAATTACTTTGTTAGATTAGCAATTTGTGTTTGGCCAATTCGTTTGAAAAGTGCTTTTTGCAATATTTGATAAGTAAATTGTGTGTAACAAATCTTTTCAAAAATTATTTTTGGGTGTCAAATTACGATAAAGGACAGTAAAAGTTTAGTTTATAAGTGGCATTATTTAAAAAAAGAGAAATTTTACAGATTTATTATAGAAAATTAATTAAATTTTTTTATATCTAATTAAAATATAAAATATAAAATAATATATATTAAAGATTTAATCAATATAAATTTAAAGCATATAAAAATAATAATATTGGTAGAAACATATGTGCTTACAAGTTATATGTATGAGAAACACTCTCAATTCTTAAAAACAATAACTAGGTACTATTGCATTATGTCAATTATGTTATATGTGTAGACAATAAATTTGCGTCGTGAAAATAAAAGCAGGCCTAAAAATATTGCAACAATCGTAGTATTTTATTTCAAATAATATGAACGTACAATCTCTATGATTCCTCTGATTCTACTTTACAATATAAATTCAAGGGCTTTTGAGCTTGATCTTGAATTTTAATTTGATTTATCTGTTGCGAACATTTTGATTGTTGCCACAAATTTTATCACGAACAAGTAACCTTGATCTTGAACGTCTTGTATTTGATTTGACTTCGTTCTTGATCTTGAATACTTGAATTGTTCTTCGTTCATGAGCTTGAACTTGATTTCTTGAACTTAAACTTGGTTGCTTGAAGCCTAAAACTTGTAGAGAAATTTGCGACATTTGATCCACGAGCTCTCTCTTGCTTCTTGTTATAACTTCTGGTCTCTTTTCTAAGTTGTGAAGACCCCTATTTATAGTTGTGGGAGGGAAGAGTTATGATAAGAATAAACTCTTTCCGACCAATCAAATTGAAATGTGACAAGGCCACATTTGATTGGCCAGAACATGTCACTTGCACATGTGGCGCGATATCATTAGCCTTTTAATATGACTTGGCATGCCTTGTCATTTTGACACATGGCATGATCTTATTGGCTTTTCCATTTACTTGGCGCGCTATGTCATGTGACACATGACACCAAACTGGACTTCTAGGAAGATGACATCTTGAGCTTAATGAAGTGGGCTCATCACTTTAGCCCAATTAAATGGGCTAGCCCAATGGACTTATTTATTTAATCCATATATATCAGACTTATATAATTAATTCAGTTGTATTAGTCCGTAGTATTTATTTGGACTAATATATCTTGAATTTAAAATATAATTCAAATTATTTTTTAATTTTAATTTTAATAAAATTTATATGCCTACAAATACCCCTATTTCAAAATTTGTCAGCGTCTTTAAACTTTTGAAGACTGGACTTGAAGTAATAGTATGAAAATACTTCATTGCCAATCGATATGCCACTTTCAAGGAAGGCATAACTTGTAGAGGTTGAAGAAGGCTATTCAGTAAAACGTATTTCACTTAGAATTCAAAATAGTCTTAGAGTTGTTATTGGACACTTTATCACAGTATACGTAGGAATTGGACTTCATAGCACTTCCTAGCATTTTTCAAAAATAAAAGTACTCAATTTCTTTATCACAGTACACGTAGGACTTGGACACTTTCCCTTCAACTTGTACAGATTCCCTTGAATTGGACACTTTTCAAAAAAACGAATTCCATGTTTTTTGTACAGATTTGAAGCTTATCATTCCTATTTGAATATGTTTCGAAGTCTGCCTAGTACTCGTTCCCACATTGAGAAACAGACTTCCCAATGTTCTCTTTTGCCATCAATATAAACACGTGTGCTCGTATTTATTGAGCATCAATTCACAGTCTTTGCAAGTCACTTGAGTCTAGTTTTATAGATTCGGAAGCATTAACGCGAAGGTAATTTCTTCCTCTTTTCTTGTGCCTTTCTTACTTTGTTGTCCTCCCCCCCCTTTTTTGTAGGTCAAGAAAGTGAGAGTAGATTCCTCCATGCATGAAGAATGCAATTTTAGGTGTGAAGGGATTAGTACTCATTCTTGCCCGAATATCGGAGAGATTACTCTCATGGCCCGACTACCGGAGAGATTACTCTCAATGTGGTCTGACTACCGGAGAGATTACTCTCAATGTGACTCGACTACCGGAGAGATTATTCTCAATGTGACCCTACTATCGGAGATTATTCTCAATGTTTCCCGACTACCGGAGAGATTACTCTCAATGTGACCCGACTACCGGAGAGATTACTCTCAATGTGACCCGACTACCGGAGAGATTACTCTCAATATGACCCGATTACCGGAGAGATTATTCTCAATGTGACCCAACTACCGGAGAGATTATTCTCAATGTGGCCCAACTACCGGAGAGATTACTCACAATGTTGCCCGAGTACCAGAGAGATTACTCTCAATATGGCCCGATTACCGGAGAGATTACTCTCAATGTGGCCCGACTACCGGAGAAATTACTCTCAAAATGATCCGACTACCGGAGAAATTACTCTCAAAATGATCCGACTACTGAAGAGATTACTCTCAATGTGGCCCGACTACCAGAGAGATTATTCTCAATATGGCCCGACTACCGGAGAGATTACTCTAAATGTGGCCCGACTACCGGAGAGATTACTCTAAATGTGGCTCGACTATCGGAGAGGCCAACTTAAGGTGCAGAGGGACTCATATGTCCACCTTAAGATTGGAAAGCTATAGTTTCCTTTTAAGGACAAACCCACGAAGAGGCCAACTTAAGGTGCAAAGGGACTCATATGTCCACCTTAAGATTAAAAAATTATAAAGCTTCAAATCGAAGACAACATCGACTTGAACACTTGGAAAACTTTGAAGATTTGGCGGACTTTGGAGACTTCAACTCGTAGATTTGGAGGGCTTAAACAATTCAACTTTAAGATCGGCAAATTTGAAGACTGAAAATTGAAGACCGATAGACTTGAAGACTTCAACTTGGAGAGCTTAAATATTTCAACTTTAAGATCGGCGAATTTTAAGATTGAAACTTGAAGACCAACAGACTTGAAAACTTCAACTTGGAGACTTGGAGGGCTTAAATATTTCAACTTGAAGAGTTGTGAACGTGAAGACTTTAACTTGAAGACCAACGGTCTTGAAGATTTCAACTTGGAGACTTCAACTTGAAGACTGACGAACTTGAAGACTTCAACTTAAGAGACTTCGAGGGCATAAATGTTTCGGCGTCTCTTTTGCTTTACATTGTCCTACTTTATCTTAGTCGCATAATTTTCAGCTTTATGCGCATGTAACAAAAGATTTGTATCTTGTCGTGGGAGAGTCCAACTAATGAGCCGTTTGATTTCTCAAAAATTAGACTTCAATTTCTAAAATATATCCAAAACTTAGAATCAAACACCTTCAGAATCGACCCAGATAATATTTTGAAGCCAACTTTAGATTCCACCACGTTAAAAATTTCAGATTTACGCGGTCTCAACAAAGAAGTCATATCTTGGTGAAATATCGAAATTGCAAACCGTTTGATTTCTTGAAAAATAGACTTCAAAATCTAGAACATATCCAAAAATTCTCAATCAAACAACTCCAGAATCATCCCAGATAATATTTTGAAATCAATTTTATATCGCACCATGCTATCAATTCCAGATTTGCGCGGTCTCACCAAACAATTCATATCTTGGTGTAGAAATATCGAAATTGCGAACTGTTTAATTTTTCGGAAACCAAACTTCAAAATTTAAATCATATCCAAAATAAAAAATTTAATACATTAAGGATAGTTTCAGATATTATTTCAAAGTCAACATAAACTTCTGACACATTGACAATTTCAGATTTCTGCGACTTCGCCAAAAGTTTTGTATCTTAAAGTAAGGACATCGAAATCACGAACCACTTAATTTCTTGGAAACTAAACTTCAAAATCTAAAACATATCCAACATATAAAATTTAATGCCTTAAGAGCTTGGTGTAGAAGCCTCGAGATTATAAGACTTTTTTAATTTTCGTAAATTGAAATTCAAGAGCTTCATTCTCGCCAAATATCTTGGGTTCAAGTCTCACTGAATTTGAAACATCATGAAGGTACACCAAAACTCGAAGGCTTGACGAACATGCAGGCATAGCGAATCCCCGGACTTTAATGCAAATATTTGGCAACCTCCTAAAAGATATTAATCATTTTATTGAAGACTCCAATTTACCATAGCGGCTGCCCCCTTTAAATAAAATGGGATCCAATGTTTAACAGATAAATGGTATCTCAACTCGATCTTTAAGTATTGATTGAATGAATTACACTTTATTGTACTTCATTCGGATAATGAATGGGGAATTATGTATCTTTTGAACTTATGCGACTGAACTCAGAATGAAACTTTAAGCTGCCTACGTACCTCAGTGAAGAGGATCAAGTCATACCGTAGTCCAGAATGGGTAGAATTTTTTTTCTTTATGTCCTAACTTTTGCCTAGGCCGCGCCTTTCAAGATTTTCAACCTAGCGGACTCTTTTTTTTGGGTCGTACACAGTTTATACTCTTGCGGACTAGGAGTATAAGAACATGCAGTTTAGGCTCCTGCGTCAAGGAGCGTTGCAACTTCAAGGATAATACTTCTTCAAAACTTACCATTGATAGGGCCGATTCTCATGCCATCTGCATCTACTAGCTTGTAAGCCCCACTTGAGTAAGCTTCTTGTACGACATATGGCCCATCCCATTTTGAAGTGAACTTCCCTACTGGTTTATGGGAAGTAATTATGGGTCTTCTTATGGAAAGGACTTGATCTCCTACTTGAAAGGATCTTGGGAGAACTCTTTTATTGAAGGCACGAGACAATCTAGCTTGATAACATTCAAGACTCTGTTGAGCTTCCAACCTTTTCTCATCAAGAGCCTCCAACTCTGCTAATCGAAGTCGAGTATTTTCTTCATTAGTGATGCCTTCTTGAATAGCTGATCGTAATGAAGGTATTTGACGCTCGAGTGGCAAGACGACTTTAACTCCATAAATGAGTGCATAAGGGGTCGCTTGTGTTGGCGTGCGGTGAGTTGTCCTATATGCCTACAGAGCTTCCTCCATACAATCATGCCAATCTTATTTGAATTTGGAGATGACTTTCTTTAACAAGTTGCATAGAGTTTTGTTGAATGCCTCGGCTAGACCATTGGCGGCAACATTGTACATAGAAGAGTTACATTGCTTGAAGCCAAAGAGTTCACAAATCTTATTCATCAACCTATTGTCGAATGACTTGCCATTATCCGTTATTATATAATGAGGAATGCCAAAGTGATAGATAATGTTTACTCTGATGAAACTTGCAATATTTTCTTTCTTTACCTCCTTAAGAGCAACAACTTCAGCCCATTTTGAGAAGTAGTCAGTTGCAGCAAAGATGTATAGGTGCCCACCATAGGACTTTGGCAGTGGTTCAACAACATCCAGTCCCCAAGCGTCAAATGGCCAGGGTGCAACAGTCGGGTGCAACACTTCAGGGGGTTGATGAATAAAATTTGCATGGAATTGACAAGCCTTGCATCTTCGAGCATAGTCCAAGCAATCTTTTACCATCATCGGCCAATAATATCCCATCCTTTTGATATGGAAGTGGAGCTTTGGTCCAGACTGGTGTGAACCATATATCCCAGAATGTGCCTCTTGCAAAGCTTGGAGTGCTTCTTCTTCCCCTAAGAATCGCAAGAGTACTCCCTCGAACGACCTTCTGTATAGAGTATCTTTGTAGTAAAGGAAGCGAGATGCACGACGACGGATTTCAGTCCTTCTTCTCGGATTTTCTTGAAGTATCCCATAGCATAAGTAGTCAATAATGGGTTTTCGCCATTCTTCTTTCTCATCTTCAGAAACATCGACAAGATGCTTGAGTTCATTCTCTTCACCTTCAGCCTCATTTGGCAGCGGTACTACCCATTTGGCAGACAGTAACTTGCGCTTGACCAGGCAGGGTTAATGATGAAGCTAGGGCAGCTAAAGCATCAGCCTTCTTATTTTCTTTCCTTGGCACGTGCTGAATAGCCATATCACCGAGCCACCCCATTAACTTTTTAGCATAATCATAATATGGGTGTAGTTCAGACTTCTTAACCTCGTAACTACCTAGAAGCTGATTGACCACTAACTGAGAGTCACCAAAGACTTGCAATTGTAACCGCTTCATTTCGACAGCCATTTCAAGCCCAAGTATTAGTGCTTTATACTCAGTAACGTTGTTAGAGTAGAGTTGCATCAACGTAAAAGAGTAGGGCAGAACTTCATCTTGAGAAATGACAAATACTACGCCAGTACCAGCTCCTCCGCGATGTGTAGCACCATCAAAGTACATCTTCCATGAAGGCTGAACTTCAATATACATTGTGTCCTCATCAGGTAGTTCGTCAATTAGCTCCCAATTATCAGGTATAGGGTGATCTGTTAAGAAGTCCACTAACGCTTGTCCTTTTATGGCCTTTTGAGGGATGTACACGATTTCAAATTGTTGAAACTGGAGGTACCACCTTACTAGTCAATCACTAAGGACATGTTTTGACATCACGAACTTGATGGGATTTGTCACACCTCCTTTTTCTACCCGAAAGGGTATAGGGGAATTTTTCCAATTAAAGTGACAATAATCGAAACGGTATTATTTATTCAAATTCAGACTCACCACTTGAGATATTTAGGGTGTCCCAAGTCACCGGTTTAAAATTTCGAATCGAGAAAGTTTGACTCTATTTTACAGTCCGCGAAACACAGAAATCTAGGTAAGGAATTCTATTAACCCGGAAGAAGGTGTTAGACATTCTCGGGTTCAGTGGTTTTAGCATGGTCGCTCAACTATTATTAATTGTCCTAGTTATCTGATTAATAACATATTTTATACCTATGGTGCATTTTTAACCTTTGATCGCTTTTAGCTATTTATGAAATTATTCTGGAACAAGTTACAGTTGTCGTATACTTGTTTGTTTGGTACACATTGTGAATCGTATCACGGGAACCGTAACCACGATTTACAACATGTTTAATTTATCAACATTATTAGTAGTTGTAGCCGGGTCACATAAATGTACCCCCGAATTTGGAAACTATGTATCAGAACTACGTCGCGGGAACTGTATCCATAGCTATGATAATTTTTATTATAGCACGCCTAAAGCAAACTACGAAGGTTCACATTTAAGCTAAGTTTGAAATTTGATATAGAGTTACTAATTGTAAGTATACATTGGGGAACAAGCTAGGCCTTTAATTATTTGAGAAGAACTGGGCTAGCAGTAGACCCAACTTATTATCTAAAAGGATCTTTAAGAGAAGTATGGCTGGTGAGAACTGGGCTCGAAATTGAGCCCAGGAATGAGGACAAGGGGGCAGGCGGCCTTAGCAACTTCGATTGGGCCAATACCAGGCCCAGCTTTTCAAAGACAAGCCTTCAATATTAAAAACCCATTTTTATTAAATTAACAGAAATTGGGTAAAATTGCTGAAGATAATTGGGCTCGAAATTGAGCCCAAAAGTGAAAGAAACCAAGAGCATGATCACGTCAGGCCTGGTTTTAACCAGGCTTCCTCATATGGGCCAACACCAGGCCTAATTATTTTAACCAAAGAGCCTTTAATGTTAAGGCCCTAATGAGTTCTGATTCTTTTGTATAGATATACCACAAAAAACACTACTTGAATATTGGAAGTTCGGAACACTGAGCAACCACATTTAAGTACTAAATCACTAGCAAACCATTAACGTTATTTTACTATAAGTTTGAACCTTAAACTCTTTAAATACATTAATCTCAAACATGTAATAACACTATCCATGATGAATTCCTAGATAATTAAACTAAATGTGCTCAACAACCCAAAAATGCACATCGAACATGTACAACACCTAACAACAACCTCTAATAGAGACCAAATGAACTACTATGGCTATTACACATTTTTAAAACTATCAAACAGTACATGGAGCATCTAGACTAATTTGAAAATTCATACAAATAACTAAGTTATAGACTAGAACACCAGATTCAGAATGCTAAAACAGAACTTAAAATAGAAATACTAAACTAGATAACTTGCAAACAACATACATAAGGAGAAACTGGAATTTACATTCGAATATCCAACTTCTTATTACATTAAAGACTAAACCATGCTTTAGAGCTTCATTTTGTCACTCAAGAGTTCATAGAGGTGCCTGGATGTCAAGAACAAAGACAAGGTAAAGAAGCTCAGCAAGAAGTCAGTAGAGATCAGCAACAAGAAAATAACACACAGCCTCCAAACTTAATCCATACTCGAATTGAAAAACCAGAAATCCCAAAGAAGTTTCCTAAGTTTTTTTTTGGGTCAAATCAGAAGAAAAGAGAATCAGCTATTAATGAAATAGTAGTTGAACCTTTTGGAGTGTTTTTAGGGTTCCCAAAATCTACCTAATGAGTGAAGAAAAGGTTCTATTTATACTCTAAGAGGGTTGTTGTGTGCTCTCCAAGTCAGTGAATAATTCCCTTTGAAAGCAGCCCTCAAAAACATCTTCTTAACAGAATTGGACAGCTGACTGCCTCTAATTGGTTTCAGTATTTTGTACAGGCCAAATAGAGCCAGCTGCCCATATTCTAGAAGCTTCCTAATGCCTTATCTGAAATCCCTATTTTACCGTCCCTTCAAATGACCCCCCTTAAGTTTTCTTTTGTTTAATTAACCCCCAGAAGTTTCCGATGATTTACATATCATAGCAAACATCAACAAAACCAACAACTATCCTAAATCAAATCAAAGAAATTACCAAACTCAGAAATAACCATGCTTATTCATATTAACATAGGCGAGATGATTAAACACGTAACAATAGAATACTGAAAATCCTAATTCATGCAAACTAAGTAGGAAAATAATCGTGAAGAAAAGAAAAGGATGAATAATAGAAAAAATGACGGAAAATACCACAAATGATTCAAAACAACAAAAATAGCTAGATTATGTGATAATAAACTAAACTATTCAATAGTTAAACTAAGTAAACATGAGCTAAACCAAGTTAACAAACATAACAAAAGAACTGATTGAACATGACTACAAACAAAACTAACAATCTAAAAAAACAGGAAATTAGTGGCTCAAAATGAAAAGAAAAAGAATGGAGAGGACAGTGGTGATATTACCCGTTGAATGGAAGAAATGTGCGATGGTAGTTTGGCAGCCCGTTCCACTCCGATTGACCACTCAAAGGTATCTTCCTCCAAGGAATCCGACCTCGCATGGAGTTTTGACCGGGTTCTCTTAGAAGAAGAGACTCATGATAGGCCAAACATAGACGAACCCCTCTGTCTATTTCTTAGATCCGGATTTTCGGGGTTTCTGAGGTGATTTGAAAGGGACCAAGGTGGAATATGAGATAAGGAGAAGGTCGAGGTTATGGGGTGTGATTTTCAGTAGGTTTGGAGAAGTTTGGGTGAACTAGGGTTTGAGTTTCAGATCTGGAATTGACGAATTTGGGTGGTGATTTAGAGGGAACTGGTGATGGATTAGTGTCCAAGGGGTTGTGGAGAGTGTAGAAGGTGAATTTGGGGTGGTTTGGTAACCAGCCGCCGCCGTAAAATGATTTTCGGCGGGTGGTGGCTAGGGTTCGGGCTGTGTGAGTTTGAGAGAAAAATAGGGCGACTAGGGTTTGCAGGTTAGAGATGGGGGGGGTAGGAAAATTATATAGGTAGATGAGGCTCAGTTCCCAGCCGTTAGATCATTGAAGATCAGCGGTTGGGATAAACAAAGGCCAAACAATGTCGTTTTGGTAACTAGGGGGGAAGCTAGACCGGGTAGAGGGAATTGGGCCTGGCGGGTGGGTAAGGAAAATTTGGGCTCAGGGGCGGTTTTGACCCAATTAGGACTCAACAGAATTTTCCCTTCTTTTTCTTTCTTCTCTTTTTTTCTTTTTCTTGATTTTATCTTACTAACTCATTTAAAAAAATCCTAAACTAAAAGTCTAATTTGTAAAACTACATTAATTGTTTATTTTTAACATAAAAATAATTAACTAACTTAAGGCTAAATGAAAGGAATTACTAATTTGCAACTAAAAGCTAAAAATGCAAAAATGGCCAATACTTTTTGATTTTTTTGTTTAATAATGCAATTAATTAAAAAACTAAACCTAAAAATGCAAATATCAACCTAAAAATACAATGCATGAAATTTGAACATTTTTAGGGTACTTTCCATAATTTTAAAATATTAAAATGCACGAAATGCAAACAATTTAACAGATATTCCTAAAAATTCCATAAAATTAAAATAAATTAGATAAATTTATTTTGTGACTTTGTAGGAGTATTTTGGTCGAGCAAAAATCACGTGTTCATAGCTGCCCCTCTTTGCTCGGAAACACGAAGAGTTTTCGGGCAAAGATAAAGTGAGTGAATACGAGCGATTTTTGCCCGTTTGGATACTCTATGGGAAGCATTTTTGAAAAGTCTGACCGAACCTTACTTTCGAGGTTACCTACATATCCTTGGCAATAAAGGAATTAGATCAGTGTAGTTCTGAAAGTTTTTGGTAGTTGGGACTACCGGAAAGCTGTGATTTCACTGCTACTGCTGCTGTTACTACTTGCTGAACTCCTTATTACACTGAAACCAAAATGAAAAGTAGCTAGGAAAATCTATAATCTATGAGTTACAATATTCCTATCTATATGTCTTCAAACTTAATCTTGAAACTTTTGCAATTCTGTCGTGCATCTCGAACTGTTGACTCGCACTCTTGAGGCTAGTTTCTGTTATTCCTAACTTGAATTGACCCTATTCTTCAGGTGGGTTCCTGCTGTTGTCTTGGGCTTACTCTAATATATATTCCCTCATTTCCCAGGTGGGTTCCTGCTATTTGACTCGATACTTGAAGTGAATTCCCTTGTTCTCCTGGTGGGTGCTTGCTACTTGACCTAATACTTGAATGGATTCCCTTGTTCTCCAGGTGGGCGCCTGCAACTGATGCTGACTTAAAATTTGAAATAAATTCTCTTGTTATCCAGGTGGTTACTTGCAACTTAAACTTGAAATGAATTCCCTTGTTCTCCAGGTGGGCGCGTGATGCTGACTTAAAATTTGAAATAAACCCTCTTATTTTCTCGGTGGGAGCCTACAACTTAGAATTGAAATGAATTCCCTTGTTCTCTAGGTGGGAGCCTAATGCTGACTTAAAATTTGAAATAAATTCCCTTGATTTCCAGGTGGGCGCCTGCAACTTAAACTTGAAATAAATTTCCTTGTTCTCCAGGTGGGCGCCTGTAACTTAAACTTAAATATAATCCCTTGTTTTCCAGGTGGGCGCCTGCAACTTAAACTTTAAATGAATTCCCTTGTTCTCCAGGTGGGCGCCTGATGCCAACTTAAAATTTGAATTAAATTCCCTTGTTTTCCAGGTGTGCGCCTGCAACTTAAACTTGAAATGAATTCCCTTGTTCTCCAGGTGGGCACCTGCATTGTAACAAAACAAACAAAACAAAAGAAACTTTTCTGCCCCCGTTTGGTACCGGGAACATTTGTGAGTGTTAATCGAATCCTGTTATCCAATTATAAGAATTTAAAAGCTGAATCCCATTATCCAGGAAGGCCCTGAAAATTTGAAATAAAATCTCATCTTAGGAGTGCAAACTTCAAAGCTAAATTCTACATCCTAAAGGTAAACTTACTCTAAACCTCATTATCTATGAAGGTCTTAAAAACATAAAATTAAATCCCATTATCCTGGGAGGTCCTGACGGACTTGAAACTAAATCCCATTATCCAAGAGGGTCCTGAGAACTTGAAATTAAATCCCATTATCCAGGAGGGTCCTGAGAACTTGAAATTAAATCCCATTATCCAGGAGGGTCCTGATAATTTTAAATTAAATTCCATTATCCAGGAGGGTCCTGAGAACTTACGGTTGAACCTATCTGGCGCCCGCTTTCCTCATAGAGGGTTCCACCAGAACACAAAATTTCCTGCCCCTGTTTCAATCAAAGAAAATCTTATCAGTTTGAAAATGTGGTGGTTAGTTTGCGACATTCTTGCTGAAGGTGGCTGTTCCACTGCCATGCATTGTTTCGATTGGCTACCTTGGGCTAGCAAAGAATTGTTTGACCTTCTGATCGAACCTCAACCACAGAACCCTGAATGAACCAAGTGCCTCACACTCACCCTGCTATTTTACATTTCTGTCCATCCAATTTGAACCTCTGTATTTCCTCAAAGTTCACGAAACCACTTGACCACTTGAATTCCCTCTAACACCTTATTTCTCATTTTGAATCATGCTATTTCTGGTATGTTTTGGCCGCACTTTTCTTTGTTCAATTGAAAGTCGGTAATAAGCTTTGAAATCCTTTCCTGCTAGCTTAACAAGGATATCATTGAAAAAGACTCAGAGAAGTAGACCCAAAAGAAAGCGAAGCAAAGTGACTTCGAGAAACAAAGACAAAGAGGAAATTTTAGATAGAGATGACTATTTGAGGAAAAGTGGAACAGAACTTATCTGAGTGAAGCAACTGGCTCCAATGATCATGACATGCATTTCAGATTAATCAGTCCAGACCATTCACCTAATCATATTTCATTCTGTGCCCCGTCTTCATACTTTGAAACTGGGATTTTCCATAATCCAATCTCTCTGCAAAGTCACGAGCCTCATTCGGCTTGTAGTTCCCTGACGGGTTTTCACCAACAAACCTCTCTCATTTGTTGATCTCTCGACTCACTGTCGCCTTACGGTGACCGCAAGGGTTTTCATCAATAAGACTCTCTCATTCTAAATTTATCTCAACCTTCCATCGCCTTACAGTGCCCATAAGGGTTTTCACCAATAAAACTCTCATTTATTCATTTTTTCTTGTGCTCCTAAACAAAAATGATGCCCATGTTGTGAATCATACCTCTATCTTGCTTGGCTTGGCATTTTTTCAAAAATTGATCGGAAGATCTTTCTTTGGACTGGGGTGCGGGCTTTTGGATAGGGTTAGAAAGAAAAAGTGGCATGCCAGTTTACAAATAATTTAAAATAACAGGGTTCAAAATTACAACTTTTGGAATTAGATCTTTTGCAAAACCACAATTTCTGCCCCAGTTTCTTCGAGTCTGGGGAGTTTTGGATTTTTGTTTTGATGGGACCGAACCGTGAGGCTTCCTATGTATCCTTAAAAGGAATCAGGTCGAACGTAGTTCAAGACATAGGAATTGGTTTATTTTTTGTTACTTTTTTTTCTCTTTTCTTTTCTTTTCTTTCTTTTGCTTTAATTTTTTTTCTCTTTTTCTCTTCTCTTTTTCCTCTTTTCTCTTTTTTTATTTATATTTTTTGTATCTATATTTCTAAACTCTGCTTCTGATTCCAAAAGAGGGGTATGAAAGAAAATAAATAAAGCTCAAAAGGGGTAAAAAAGGATAAATTGTTTAGATAGCAGAATAAAATACCTTCGTCATTCCAATCTTTAAAACATGCCAAGTATAAATAACACAATTAGACAATCCAAAGAAATCATACATAATATCTCTTGACTGCATTAGAATTGACAGCCATATCTACATATTGCTTCAATATTTGTTAAATACAAAGCACCATTGGGCAACACTCTCATTACAATAAACGGCCCCTGCCAATTTGGGGTGAACTTGCCTTTAGCTTCAGCATGATGTGGAAGAATGCATTTCAAATCTTGTTGACCCACTTCAAATTTCTAGGGATATACCTTCTTGTTGTATGCTCTTGCCATTATCTTCTGATACAGTTGACCATGACATACTGCCGCTAGTCTTTTCTCATCGATAAGGTTTAACTGCTCCAAACGGGTTTTGACCCACTCATCAACATCAATTTTGGCTTCAGCAATAATCTAAAGGGATGGAATTTCAACTTCCGTAGGTATAACTGCTTCAGTGCCATATACCAACAAATAAGGAGTTGCACATACTGAAGTGCGAACAGTAGTGCGATAACCCAACAAAGCAAAAGGAAACTTTTCATGTCATTGCCTAGAACCTTGCACCATCTTTTGAAGTATCTTATTTATGTTCTTGTTAGCTGCCTCAACAGCTCCATTTGCCTTGGGGCGATACAGAGTGGAATTTCGATGCATAATCTTGAACTGTTGGCATACTTCTTTCATCAAATGGCTATTAAGATTAGCACCATTGCCTGTGATGATTACCTTGGGGATTCCGAACCGGAAAATAAGGTTTGAATGAACAAAATCGACCACTGCCTTCTTGGTCATGGATTTGAAAGTCATAGCTTCAACCCACTAGGTGAAATAATCGATGGCCACCAGAATAAACCTGTGCCCATTTGATGTTGCTGGCTCAATTGGTCCAATTACATCCATGCCCCAAACAACAAAGGGCCAAGGTGCGGACATTGTATGCAACTCAGATGGCAAAGAATGAATTAAATCACCGTGTACCTGGCATTGATAACACTTGCGCACGAAGCTGATGCAATCTCGCTCCATGGTGAGCCAATAATATCCTGCTCGAAAAATTTTCTTTGCCAAAACATACCCACTCATATGCAGCCCCCAAACTCTGAAATGCACTTCGGTCATGATGGTTGTGGCTTGTTTAGCATCTATGCACCTCAGCAGTCCAAGATCTAGAGTTCTCTTGTACAAAATTCCCCCACTCAAGAAAAATCCACTAGCCAAACGTCAAATTATTCTCTTTTGATCACCTGTGGCCTGTAACGGATACACCTCCATCTTGATGTATTCCCGGATATCATGGAACCACGGTTCGTCATCAAGTTCCTCCTCAATCACATTACAATATGTTTGCTGATCACGAACCTGAATATGTAAAGGGTCGACATAAGCCTTATTCGGATGGTGTAATATTGATGCCAAAGTAGCCAAAGCGTCGGTAACCTCATTATGGATCCTGGGAATATGCCTAAATTCTACCAATCTGAATCGTTGACAAAGATCATGCAGACATTGTCGATATGGTATGAGCTTCAAATCTCGAATCACCCATTCTCCTTGAATCTGGTGCACCAATAGATTTGAATCTCCTAAAACTAGTACTTCCTGGACTCTCATGTCTATAACTAACCTCAAACCTAGAATACATGCCTCGTACTCAGCCATGTTGTTGGTACAATAGAAATAAAGTTAGGCCGTAATATGGTAGTGATGCCCTATTTCAGAAATAACCACCACCACTATTCCAACACCTTTCATGTTCGCGGCTCCATCAAAGAATAGTTTCCAACATGGATTTTCATCCTGCTCAACCTTGTCAATATGCATTACCTATTCATCAGGAAAATAAGTCCTTAATGGCTCATACACTTCATCCACCGGGTTCTCGGCCAAATAATCGGCCAATGCTTGGGCTTTCATCGCGGTTCGAGTCACATAGATGATGTCAAACTTTGTGAGCAGAATCTGCCACTTTGCAAGTCTTCCTGTGGGCATAGGCTTCTGAAAGATATACTTTAGAGGATCCAGGCAAGAAATGAGGTAAGTAGTGTAGGATGATAGATAATGCTTCAACTTTTGTGCTACCTAAGTCAGGGCGCAAAATGTCCTTTCAAGGGGAGTATAGTTAACCTCATAGGATGTAAACTTCTTGCTGAGATAATAAATGGCTTGCTTCTTCTTGCCAGTGATGTCATGTTGACCTAGCACACAACTGAATGAATTATCCAGGGCTGTCAAATAGAGAATTAAAGGTCTCCTAGGCTCCGGTGGGACCAATATAGGTGGGTTTGACAAGTACCCCTTGATCTTATCAAATGCCTCCTAGCACTCATCAGTCCATTTGACCACAGCATCCTTCTTTAGCAACTTAAAGATGGGCTCACAAGTTGTCATGAGTTGCGTAATAAACCTGCTAATGTAGTTTAAATGCCTGAGCAAACTCATCACCTTAGTCTTATTCCTTGGCAGTGGAATTTCTTGGATAACTTTGATCTTTGACGGATCTAACTCAATGCCTCGCCGACTGACTATGAACCCCAACAGTTTTACAGATGGGACACCAAATGCACATTTTGCAGGGTTGAGCTTAAGGTTGTACCTACGGAGCCTCTGGAAAAACTTTCTTAAGTCCTCAACGTGGTCGGACTGTTGCTTTGAATTTATAATCACATCATCTACATAAACCTCAATCTCCTTGTGTATTATGTCATGAAATACGGTAGTCATTGCCCTCATGTAAGTTGTCCCAGAGTTTTTCAAATCAAACGGCATTACCCAGTAGCAATATGTCCTCCTACGGCGTGATGAATGTTGTCTTTTCTGCATCTTCCTCATCCATCAAGATATGGTGGTACCCAGCATAGCAATCCACAAAAGACCTGATCTCATGCTTGGCACAGTTGTCAATCAAAATGTGGATATTTGGCAATGGAAAATTATCCTTTGGACTTGCTTTGTTGAGATCGCGGTAATCAATGCACACCCTAGTCTTACCATCTTTCTTTGGTATTGGCACAACATTAGCTAACCAAGTGGGGTATCGCGTGACTCGAATGACCTTTGCATCCAACTGTTTTGTGATTTCTTCCTTGATCTTCATACTCATATTAGTCTTGAACTTCTTTAACTTCTTCTTAACGGGAGGGAATGCCGGATCAATTGGTAATTTGTGAACTACCAAGTCAGTACTCAAACCCGACATGTCGTCATATGACCATGCAAAAATGTCTTTATATTCAAACAGTGCTTTGATTATTTCTTCCTTGATTTGTGGTTCCAAGTGTACACTTATCTTGGTTTCCCTGATATTATCTGGATCTCCTAAATTGATTTCTTCAGTTTCATTCAAATTATGCCTGAGTTTCTCTTCAAAATGATTTAGTTCATTACTAATTTCCTCTAATGCCTCCTCTTCATCATATTCTATTTCATCATCACACTCTATTTCTTGGATTATTATTTCAGAGTTAGATTGACTTTAAGACTTGGCCGAAGATTCTTCATGCATGTCATGTCATTGAAACTAGCATAAAAAGAACTGCACAAAGAAAGACAAAAATGACACTATCAGGAGTAATGGAGAAAGGGAAATTGCATTTCATTGAAAATAAAGGATAGAAGGGTTTACATCAAAATAAGCAAAAAATAAAAATATGTATTACAACCCTAGAATAATCTAGATAATAGAAATGAAAACAAAGCAAACTACCAAAACTCCTTCCGAGTAGGGAGAGGAGTAGCCTTCCAATTGTTAAGCTTCACTTTTGGCCCAATAAATTGCACTTATGATTTGCTGGAACCTTCCCCAATTTCTACCATGTTAACCTCATCAAATAGACTCTGGAACCTTTCAATCAACTCTTTATCACAGTCAACCACGGGCTTTGGGATTGCTGACACTGGGCGTTTCACAACCCCTGGCTTGACGAAGGACTTGGAGAGGCATGTGGTAGGTTTAGGGAGCGACCATGCCTTATTTTTCAACTCTTTAGCCTTCTTCACATCATCCCTTGTGGGAACCCTAGACCAAACCTACCCAGATTTTCACGTAAGGACACCGGCTGCACGATACCTTACAAAGATGCGCCCAGACCCTTGCCTGGCACAAAACCATTCTTCAACATTTTTTTTGCTACCATGACAGTTGCAGAAGCTAGCTTTGGACCTGGAATACATTCCCCTTCCGGAACCTTCTCAACTGACACTGTTTCGGAAACTTGGTAAACCCAAGGCCCCTTATCATCTTCGGCTTCAATAAACGGGACAGACGTATCATTGTAAGCACATAAGTTCTTGTCACCATGCACAATGATTTCCTATCTTTCCCACTCGAACTTTACCATCTGGTGCAAAGAAGACGGGACTACTTTGGCAACATGTATCCAGGGCCTACCCAATAGAAAACTGTAAGATACGGCCACATAAAGTATTTGGAACTCCATGGTAAATTCAATTGGTCTTATTGTCAGTTTGAGCATGATATCACCAACAGAATCTTTTCCCCCTCTGTCAAAACCTCGGACACATATACTATTCTTGTGGATCCTCTCAGTATCAATTTTCAACTTGTGCAGAGTGGAGAGAGGGCAAATGTTTGCACTGGAACCATTGTCAACTAACACCCTTCTGACCACAGAATCTTCACATTTCACTATGAGATAAAGAGCCCGATTGTGTTCTGTACCCTCCAGAGGCAACTCATCGTCCGAGAAGGTGATCTTGTTCGCCTCCAATATCTTGTTGGGAATCTTTTCCAAATGGTTCACTGTGATCTTATCAGGGACATAAGCTTCATTCAGAATCTTCATGGGGGCCCGGTGGTGCTCATCTGAATGTATCAACAATGATAGAAGAGAAATCTGAGCGGCTGTCTTCCTCAACTATTCCGCGATGGAGTAATCCTGCACCTTCATTTTCCTCAAGAATTCTTCAGCCTCCTCTTCGGTGACTGGCTTCATCACCAGGATTGGATTATCTTTGAGTGGCTTAACTTTCCTTAATTCTTCTAGGGCATAACATCTCCCTGAATGAGTCAACCCCCGGGTTTCATTAACTTTCTCTTCCACTTCTTTCCATTTATAAGTTACTATAACTCACTTGTAATTCTATGGAACAGCCTTGGTGTTATCTATCAGCAGCTGGGTCATAGGTTTAATAATAATAGGGGCGATGCGAGTCCCTTCCACGATAATGACATGCTTACTTGCTACCCCAGGCACAACCACTTTTGGCTTTCCTTGCTTTGTTTCATCATCATCTGGGAACCCCTTCCCGGCTACCATAGGTGGCTTATCATTGGGCATGCTTAGCTTGTCTGTCAGCCCTTCAGCTATCGCAGATGTTGCCTTTGTAACAATTGGAGTTTTGACTGGCTTACTTTCACTGGCACATATCATCATAACAAAGTTTGAAGGCTTCTTAGGCTCCCCATCCTTATGTACTATCTCAATCATGTGCGTTTTGGCATGGGCTGGTAATGGATTTTGATTATTTGGTACTTCCGGGCTTTAGACCACAATTTGGTTTGTATCAATAAGCTTCTGGATAACGCTCTTCAAATGCCAACACTTTTCTGTGTCGTGCCCCGGAGCATCAGAACATTATTCCTATATGAGGGAATAATCTAGGTTCTTCGGAGGGGGATTTGTTAATTTTGACTCAATCGGCCTTAGAACGTCCAATTGCCTCAACCTCTAGAACGGACTAGTGTAAGACTCTACAAGCGGGGTGGAATTTTGTTTCCGTTGCTACCTTTCCTTTTTATACTCCGGCTTGGGTCGAAAGCTCGGACCAGTATGGTTTTGGTAGGTTTGTGGAGGTAGGTAAGGGTTTTGTGGATCTAGGGCATTCTATTACGGGAAAGGAGGGGGTTGAGCATATGACTGTGTGTGGTGGACATGTTATTGGGGTGGCCTGACTGAGTACTGAGGGTCTGGTGGTGTAAAGTAGTGTTGCAGTAGATTATATGGTGCTTGGGTTTAGGTTTGAGGCTAGGGTCGAGGCTGGGTGTAATGGTGAGGTGAGCCCCTTGGGCCATGCCACGATCCTGAGACGACGATAGCAACATCTTTTTTCTTCTTTTTCCCTAACACACCCCCGGTGCCATTTTGGATTGCTTGTGTAGTTGCTTTGATGGCAGAGTAACTCATGATCTTGCTTGATTTGAGTCCCTCATCTACCATTCCTCCCATCTTCACCACTTGATTGAAAGACTTACCTATGGCCGAGATCATATGACCAAAGTAAGTAGGCTCCAAGGCCTGAATAAAGTGCTCCACCATTTCATCTTCCTCCATTTGAGGGTTGACTCATGCCGCCTGTTCTCTCCATCGGAAACCATACTCCCTGAAATTCTCACTGGGATTTTTCTCTATCTTAGTCAAGGACAAGAAATCTGGGACAATCTCTACGTTGTACTGGAAATGCCGAGCGAAAGCCCGGGCCAAGTCATCCCAAGTATACCACCTGTTATTGTCTTGTCCAATGCTACACCACTCAAACTTTGACTAAAATATGCCATCAGCAATTCATTTTTCCCACTAGCACCCCTTATTTTGCTGCAAAATCCTCTTAAGTGGGCCACAGGATCTTCATGCCCATCATACAAGTCAAATTTGGGCATTTTGAATCTTGCAGGCAGCTGAACTTTGGGAAACAAGCACATATCCTTATATGCCACACTCACTTGGCCACCTAACCCTTGCATATTTCTCAGCGAATGCTCCAAGCTCTTTACCTTCCTAAATATCTCCTCTTGCTTTGTGTTTTTGGGTGGCTTCTTAGTTTCGACAAGACGTTCGAAGTGGGGAGTGTAGGAGTAGTGATTTGGGACTTTGAAGGTGGGCTCTAGGTCATAGTACTAGTTTTCTTGGGCTTGGAATACCGGCTCACTGGAAGATCGATGGAGTGTAGCTGGCGGAGCTACTACGAAGACAGGGGTAGCAGGCGAAGCAGGTTATGTGGTTGCTTTGGCTAGTGGAGCTTGGGTGGTTTGGGAAGT
The DNA here is from genome assembly GCF_000393655.2 of Nicotiana sylvestris. Taxonomy (NCBI): domain Eukaryota; kingdom Viridiplantae; phylum Streptophyta; class Magnoliopsida; order Solanales; family Solanaceae; genus Nicotiana; species Nicotiana sylvestris. Next base: position 155,803,890 of record NC_091065.1, on the reverse strand, counting down.
GGTGTCATGATAGTGGTGGTAAGGGGTGAAGCTTGGTGCGTGTTACAGGGATAGATCGACAATGGTTGGATCTTGAGATTGAACCAGGGGTGGGATGAAAGCAGGGTTGGTAAGGTATGACGGTGGGGGATGCCCTTTCATCCATGCCTGGTATATTTTGGCCTTTTGGTGCTTCAGGTAATATATCTCTTCTTTCAAACCAGACTCAGATTCCTCCACCTCTTTCGGCGGGTCGATAACACTTGCGTCCAATTCTTTGCCATCCATGATCGCCTTTTGTTTAGACCTGGTATTATATGGGTGGCTTGCCAGAATGCCTAACAAACCAACCACCTTCCTGGACTCAATGACAACAACTTAACTTGTTAGTGTTTAAGGGTTTAACAGATAGGCAACCGCACATTTGAGATGCAATGCACCTAAGCAATTAAAAGTTTCTATTATGTATTTGAACGGTTGTATGTTTCATCCCGGCCTTAACTAACTCTTTTCACTTTGCACTTTCTCTTCTCTTTTTTTTTATCTTTTTCGTTCCTGCCCTTTTTAGTCACTATTGATTTTCCCACTTGGTTCTTGTCGCTCCCCTTTTATTTTTTGCACTCACTTTTGTTCTCTCATTTTGCCATTATTTCTTTCCACTCAGTTCTTTCTTCTCTTTTCATTTTATGGTTATGACTGAATCCTATGAGGATTGCCTACATATCATGACGCCGCATGAATCAGATCATTACATAGTTTAGGAGATAAATGCGAAATAAAAGAAAGAAATACTTTTGGGTTTTCAAATTTTCATAAAATAAAAAAATTCTAATTTTCCTCTATTACAATGACTCCGTCATACAGACTCAAGCACTAAAAAACCAAAATAAGACTCAAAGTGGACTAACAAGCTCTAAAGAAATTGAAATACAGACTCGAAATTAACATCAGGAATACATAAGTGCCTCCAATGCTGCTCTAGGAGCCCTCGGGACATCAGTCGGTTTCGTCGCGGGCCTACGTGCCATATCTTCTTAGAGGCGATATAGGTCATCCATTATCTGACAAACAAAAATCATCATTGCAGCGAAGAACATGGACCTGGTCATATCCTCACATTCATTTCACTTCATCGCAATATAGTCAGCAATTCTTCTAATCCTCTCCCTGATGACGCCTTTCTTTTAGAGCAGACATCCAATTTGTTGAGATCTGGCCTCTAAAAATTGTGTGGCCGTATGATTTTACTCTTGTAGTTGTTGCAGGTCTTCTTCTAGTTGTGACATCAATGCATATCAGTGCTCTCTTTCTGCTTTGAAGTTCTTTGCTTGCTTGGTCATTTCACTCTCAAGGGTATTGATTTTTTCTTTAGACACGTGATTTATTTGTCATACTTTTCCTTCAACTGTTGAACGAAACTTGCCTATTTTTCCGCATTCCTGGGCAACTTTGCTCGGGCCGTTACTAGTTCACTCTCAGTCATTTCCAAATCAACCCCATAGTCACATACTTTCTGCCTAAGACTGTTTATAAGTTTTTCATCTGCTCCGCTCCTGACCGGGTTCTCAACTGCTATTTCATCTTCTGGATTTAGGCTCGGAGGGCTTCATTTTCTTGGGCCAGTCTTTTCTCTTTACCCTCATCCGTAGCGGCTTGCAAACCATTGTCAAATTTAAGATATCTGATTTGCCCTTCCAAATTGTTTATGGGGGCCCTATATTCATTTTCTTTGGTCAGCCAATCCCACTGTTCTTGTGATGCTTCAACAAATTCTTGGAGGTGGGGTATTTTAGCTGGTCTTCCAAACTCAATACTCCTTTTATACCAAGCAAGGTAACCAGATGAGACTTCACCCTTGAATAAATCATGCACTCAGGTGTTCGCCGTCAAATATTGGCACTCACTCCAGATCTGGCGAACCACTGCTTCATGAAATTGGCCATCAGAGCGATTCTCGACTGCATGAATGCTAAGGTCTTCGTCCTTGGGGATTATTTGGCATCTTCCTAGCTGTATCAAAACCTGGTACGGGGCATAAGGTTGGATACTTTTAAGACCTATTAGGAGGAAGTGAGGACCGGTGGTAGGCATGTATACAATCTCATTAACAGGAAGCCAACCCAACATCCATTCTATCTGATCTGCAGTTATGGAACAAAGGCAAGATATCCAATCTACGACCCCTTTTGGCATCTTGAACCTATTGACCCTTGTACCAAACTCCTCTATGCAGCTTTTCCCTGTAGATCTGTAGTTCATGTACCGAGGACGATGACATAGATTCTCAATCATCCACATTTGTAGTAACAAATTGCACCCTTCAAAAAAATCTATTCCGACTTTGCAAGCTGTGAGAGCTCGGAATATTTCAGATACTATCATAGGTGAGAGGGTGCTCTTGGAATTGGTAATAAAATTGACGACTCTGTCTACCCGTAGATCAATATTCCCATCCTTCATGGAAAACACTAGAAGACCTAAGAATGCCACCATGAAAGCGAAACATCCATGCTCTTCCCACTTTGGTCGGTTCCGTTTACTACAGATTCTACTTTCCAGGTTTTCAAATCCCCTTATATGTCCATATCGCTTGTATATAAAGTGTAGAGTGGAAAACCCACCAGCCAAATCTGCATACTGGACCTGCCTGCTTATTTTTAGTAAGTCCAAAAACTTGTGAGGAGTGACGGCCCTTGGAGCGACCAAGTATTTATGCCTTAGACCCTTTGTACTCCCAGCATAACCCGCTATCTCCTCCAAAGTAGGTGTAAGTTCGAAATCCGAAAAATGCAGAACGTTGTGAGCTGGGTCCCAAAATGTCACCAATGCTTTTATTATATCACCCCTAGGATTAATCTTTAAGAGTTTAGTGAGTGCCCCCACGTAATGATTGACTGTGTCTCGTCCTTGTTCACCCAAATCTTCCCACCACATGTGAAGTGACAACGGAATCTTAGTCATAACCTTCATCAATAAATTTTGACTCGTGCTCATTCTGCACATTTAGATTAGGTGGATCGGTTTAAATAAAAAGTGAATCTTATTAAAAATTGATAAAAAGGGTTTATTTTGCAAAAATCAAATAAATCAAGGCTACTTTGCGAATACGACCCTTCAGCACTTCAAAATGGAAGATTTTAGGGTTGTGTTTGCGAGGTGGCCAAAAAACTGATAAAGAAACCTTCGGTGGCTATTTTTGCAAAAATAGCCTTCTGGCGTCCCGTTGGGACATTTGGCTATTTAGACAAAAATGGCATCACTCACTTTATTTACGACAGAAAAAATGACGACAATTTCATATTTTTGGTTATTTTTCCAAAAATGAGGCTGGACCCGATGAGGGTTGTCTACGTATCCCACATCCTGTGAGAATCAAACCCGCGTAGTTTGGTCAGTTTTGACACGACGAGAAAAATATAAACCATTTTGGACTAACCCCTTTTTTTTCCTTTTTTTCAAAATTTCGGCAAAGTTTCAGGATATTTTGAACACCATTTTTGGGAAACGGAAGAAATTTCTCTCATACCCCGAACTTGATTTTTCGTACCTAATCTAGGAGTCGGTCAACCTGCAAGCCGAAATAAATAAATGCACAGGTAGCACGTAAAAATGCATCAAGTTGGTTTTTTTATTTTCGGGTACACCTGTCCTAGACAGACCCAACCCCTGTGTTGAGTCCCCAAAGTCAAATGCACATGATGCAAACAAGCACTCCTACTAAGGATCCAACATGAGTCTATGTTATTCTAGGTTTAAAGCCTGGGTGTATTGTTGTAGACCTAGCTTACCCGAACGGACAACTCGAGAAGGGGGGGAGGGGGGCTATGTACTGGGAACCAAGAGGCCATCCAGCTTTGTAACTGATCCGATCCTCGTTCTAAATTAGGGTATGCCACTAACAGAAAAGAAGTTACGCCAGCGTGCACGTCCCAGAAGATTAGAAGAGAAGGGTTTCACAGTAGTTTATATACAGTTCAAATTATATCAAAGCGTTAAAAATGGAATTTAGCACATTAGGCCCAAGCATGTAATAAAAATTAGATAATAAATAAAAGCCAAATATAACAATTATTCTAAGCTCGAATTCTTGAACCCTGAATAAGAGATTCTGGGTTCGCTCCCCAGCAGAGTCGCCAGAGCTGTCACACCTCCTTTTTCTACCCGAAAGGGTATATGTGAGTTATTCTAATTAAAGTGATAATAATCGAAACGAGATTATTTATTCAAATTCAGAGTCACCACTTGAGATAATTTAGGGTGTCCCAAGTCACCGGTTTAAAATACCGAATTGAGGAAGTTTGACTCTATTTTATAGTTCGCGAAACATAGATATATGGGTAAGGAATTCTGGTAAGCTGGGAGAAGGTGTTAGGCATTCCTAGGTTCCGTGGTTTTAGCACGGTCACTCAACTATTATTAATTGGCCTAATTATCTAATTACTAACATATTTGTAACGACCCGGCCGGTCATTTTAAGAATTTACTCTTTGATCCTCTATTAACTGCTTTCCTCATGTTTGTTTCTGTTATTGTGAGTTGGCGGGAGGGTTTATTTGGAGTTTCGGAGAGTTTTGGGACACTTAGTTCCCAAATGAGAGCTTAAGTTTTGGAAATTTGACCGTAGTCGGAACAATATGAAGACGGCCTCGGAATGGAATTCTGATGGTTCCCTTAGCTCCGTTGGGTGATTTCGGGTTTAGGAGTGTGTTCGGATTGTGTTTTGGAGGTATGTAGCTAATGTAGGCTTGAAATGCCGAAAGTTGAATTTTTTAAGTTTCGGATTCGATAGTGAGATTTTGATCCGAGGGTCGGAATGAAATTCTGGAAGTTGCAGTAGCTTCGTAGTGTTGAATGTGATGTGTTTGCAAAATTTCGGCTCATTCGGACGAGGTTTGATAGACTTTTTGATCGAAAGCGTATTTTGAGAGTTTTTGAAGTTCTTAGGCTTGAATCCGGTGCTAAATTGGTGTTTTGATGTTGTTTTGAGCGTTCTGAAGATTGGAACAAGTTGAATGATGTTTTAGGATTGGTTGGCATGTTGGGTTGAGGTCCCGGGGGCCTCGGGTGTGTTTCAGATGCTCAACGGATCAATTTGGAACTTGTTGGAATTGCAGAAAAGTTGCAGCAGCCGAGTTCTGGTTTCTTTCTTCGCGTTCGCGAGTGGGGTCTCGCATTTGCGAAGAGGAGCTGGGTTGAGGGAGTTTTAATGCTTCGTGTTCGCGAAGGTTCTCCTGCGTTCGTGAAGCTGGAGGAAATGTTGCATCGCGTTTGCGGCCTGGGAATCACGTTAGCGATGAAGGAAGTTGGACCCAAGCGAAGTAGTACGCCATGAACGCGAGGGTCCTTCTGCGTTCACGAAGAAGGAATATCTGGGCAGTATTTAAATAGCCCATCCATGACCCTTCTTTATTTTCCACCATTTTTGAACTGGATTGAAGCTTTTGAGGGAGATTTTTGGGTAAACCAAAGGGGAATCACTTGGAGGTAACATTTTTTGACTTCATAACTCATTTATATGTGATTAAAGGTCTAATTAATGGTGAAAAATTTGGAAAAAATCAGTGCAAAATGGGTAATTAGGGCTTGAGATTAAGAGACCTTAAAATGGGTATTTGAGGGGTCAATAGAACTCTGATTTCAGTGTTCTTGTTATGTATAGACTCGTGAGAGTATGAGGATTCTAAAAATGTAAATTTCACCCGATTCAAGATGTGGGACCGAGGGACATTTTGGTCATTTTACCTAATTGCGCGTATTAGCTTAGTAATCATGGCAAGAACATGATTTCAGATTGATTTTGAGACGGTTCGAGGTAAGTGGTTTTCCTAACCTTGTGTGGGGGACCTTCCCTCTAGGATTTAGTATTATTGATAATTAAAATGCCTTGTGCGTGAGGTGACGAGTGAGTACTTGTGCTAATTGTTGAAAAATCCGATTTTCATTAAGTATTTACTTGTATGTTTCTTTTTCTATGTACACTACTTGCAACTTAAGCCTATTGTTAGTTTAGGAAAGCACGTCTAATTGACTTAATTGCCTTACTTGCTCAAACTGACTTATTTAGATTACGTGCAACATGCTAGGTTAGAAATACTTGTTTTACTTGGTATGGAACTTGAATTGAAGTGTGTACTCTTGTTGTTGTTGTTGTTGTGTGTTTACTTTGGGACTACGGGACGGTATCCTGGGAGATCCCCCTATATGTTTACTTAGGGACCACGGAACGGTATTCCGGGAGAACCCCCTACACATTTACATTGGAACTACGGGACTGCACCCAGTAGATTCCCCCTGTAACGCGTATTTGCACTTGGGACTACGGATCGGTATTCCGAGAGATCCCTTCACATTATGAGTTGGACTACGGGACGGTATCCCGGGAGATCCACTGGATATTTATATTTGGGACTACAGGACGGTATCCTGGGAGATCCACGGTTGTTATCTTTGTGTTGAGCTGTATTTCTTTCTGTGTTTACTTGGCCTCTGTGGTAGTTATTGTTGTCCGTTACATCCTGTGTTACTTTTACCATTGCACTTACTTATACTATTTTTGTTCTACACTATTGAACCTTATATTTTATTTAACCTCAGTAGGGCCCTAACCTTCCTCATCATTACCCGACCAAGGTTAGGCTTGGCACTTACTGAGTACCGATGTGGTGTACTCATGCCCTTTCTGCGCATGTTTTTCATGTGCAGATCCAGGTACTTCGACTCAGTCCTATCACCTTGAGGCGAGGTGACTTTCCCTGAGACTTCGAGGTATATATGCCGTGTCCGCAGACCGAGGAGTCCCTTTCTATTCTCTCTTTAAGTTTTAGCCCTTCTGTACTTATTTTTGTTAGACATTCTGGAGTTAGATACTTGTAGACATTCAAAGGCTTATGATCATGAGATTCCGGGTTTTGGGAAAATGAATTTATATTTTGAGAGTTGCTATTGTGTATGCCGAACGGCACTTTTAAACACTATTTTATTTCACTATTTCATTTTTAATATTTCTTTCGCAAATTGGTTTATTTTTCGTATTGTTAGGCTTACCTAGTCGTAGAGACTAGGTGCCATCATGATGGCTCACGGAGAGTGAACCGGGGTCGTGACAAGTTGGTATGAGAGCTCTAGGTTCATAGGAGTCATGAATCACAAGCTGGTTTATTAGAGTCTCGCTGATCGGTATGGAGACGTGTGTACTTATCTACGAGAGTCTATGTAACTGTCAGGAAAATTCCACTTCATTTGATTTTCTTGTTGTGCGAGATTTTGAGATCACAATTCTAAACTTCTATCTTATATTCTCTCACAGATGGTGAGGACACGTGCTACTCGAGATGTCAGGAACTCGCGCCCCCTACTGTAACTATCAAAGGCCGGGTCCGGGGTAGAGGCCGAGGACGTGCATGTGGTGCAGCCAGAGCACCCGCATGAGCTGCCACCAAGGTACCACCAGCAGCTCCAGCCAGATCTAGGCACCTAATACGCCTACTGCTACTACTACTCAAACTCTTTAGGAGACTCTTGCACAGTTCATGAGCATGTACACCACTTTGGCTCAGGCAGGGTTACTTCCCCTTGCTGCAGCCACATCTCAGGATGGGGAAGGAGCACAGACTCCCACCGCCCGCACTCTTAAGCACCGAGTGCATGTTGATCAGGTCGTAGAGATTATTCTTGTATAGCCTGTAGTCCCAGGCCAGCCCGAGGACAGGGCAGCGGCTTCAGAGGATGAGCAGCGGAGACTTGAGAGGTTCAAGAAGTATGATCCTCATATATTCATTGGGTTAGCCTAAGATAATGCCTTGGGATTTCTGGAGGAGTGTCACCTAACCTCTACACTATGGGTATATCAGGATCGAGTTGGGTTTCTTTCTCTGCCTTCCAGCTTCGAGGGGCATCTTATGAGTGGTGGCGCACCTATGAGTTAGACAGTCCGGACGAGGCTGCTTCACTGACTTGGACCCAGTTTTCAGATATGTTCCTGAGAGAGTTTGTTCCTCAGATCCTAAGGGATGCATAGCGCACAGAGTTTGAGCATTTGCGCTAGGGTACTATGACTGTCTCGAAGTATACTGTCTATTACACTAGCTTATCTAGACATGTCCCAGCCTTGGTTTCTTCTGTTCAAGAGAGGGTTCACCGGTTTATTGAGGGGCTTATTCCAGCGTCAAGTCTAACATGGCTCGTGGTTGGAGATGGATATTTCTTATCAGCAGGTGGTGAGCATTGCTAGGAGGATTGAGGGTATGCATGCTAGGGAGAGAGAGGAGAGGGAGGCCAAGAGGTCTTGAGAGTCGGGCCATTATTCTGGTGCTCATGCCCCAGCTACAGGTCGTCATGATAGGGGTTATAAGGGTCACCCCGTTCATTCAGCTCTTTCAACAGCCAGTGATATTCCAGCTCCTCCTAGGCCTTAGGAGCCTTATTATGCACCTCCAGTATCTAGTGCGCCTTCTGCACGGGGTGCTTTTAATGGTCAGTCCAGCAGACCTGGCCCGAGCTAGTCACAGCTACCACGTCCTCCCATAGCTTGTTTTGAGTCTGGTGATACACTCTATATGGCGAGGGATTGCCCCAGACTTAGGAGGGGTGCACCTCCACAAACTTCTCAGCCACAGCGTGCCCCGCAGAGTTCTCAGGCTATGGTTACAACTCCAGTTGCTACCCCACCTACTCAACCAGCTAGTGGTGGAGGTTAGGGAGGTAGAGGTCACCCTAGAGGGGGAGGCTAGGCCAGATACTATGCCATTCCTGCCCGTACCGAGGATGTTTCTTCCGATTCCGTCATCACATGTATTATACTGTGTAAGCACGTGATTTTTGCCCAATATGAGAAATACTCCCAAAAAAATGCAAAATAAAATGATTTTTTCTTGATGTGCAATTTTGAGTGTTTTTGTGATATTTTTGGATAATTATTTGTATTTGTCTGTGTTTTCTTATTTGTTAAATTAATAAAAAATACAAAAATACGTCGCATTTTGCATGTAGGATTTAATTCTACAATTGTTAGTAATTAAATTTGTTTATAAAAAATGAAAATTACAAAAATAGGCATCGTTTGCATTTTTAGCATTTAATGTCCAAATATACAATTTTATGCTTAATTAACACTTAATTGTGCGTTAATTGTTATTGGAAGTTAATTTGTGCTTTTATAACTTAATTTAGTTCTTAATAATAGTTTAAGTATTTTTATAATTTAGTTTTAGAAAAATAAAAGAAGAAAAAGAGCGAAAATATAAAGAAAGTCGGAATTGGGCCTCTTCTTCAATTTCAAGCCATAGGCCCAAAAAATGGCCCAATCTTCCCTACGACCCAGTCCATTTCGAACTGGGTCGACCCAGTCCATAACCCAAAAGACCCAAACCCCTTTGTCTTACATTTTACAACACAAAACAAAAGAAAAAAGAAGAAAAAACCCTAAAAACTAAGGAAAGCTATCCGCCCCCCTCCCCTTGTCTTCTTCTTCTCCATCTCCAAAATAGTGAGCTGCCATGGATACCCAGCAGCCACCCCCCTTCGTCGAACACCACCCAAGAACCGTCCAAACACCACCAAACGACACAACCTCTTTCGCGACCCCAACCCCAATCACGCCGGAAAAACCCTCGACCAACGAAGGAGAAACCCCATTGTTGCGGCTTCCTTTCCTCCGACCAGCTGTTCCTGTTCCGAGCACGTCGAGTTGCTGCCATGGTCGACCAGCTGCTCCTGTTCCGAACACGTCAACTGCTGCCCGCGACGAGCTGCGACGAGCAGCCATGAGTGTTCAGCTGCGACGAGCTGCGACGGGCAGCCATGAACGATCAGCTGCGACGAGCTGCGACGAGCAGCCATGAGCGTTCAGCTGCGACGGGCAGCCATGAGCGTTCAGCTGCGAGGAGCTGCGACGAGCAGCCATGAGCGTTCAGCTGCGGACTGCTGCTCCTTCCTCTCCATCTTCTTCGTTTATTCGTCGTTGTTTCGAATCGGTTAGTTGGTTTATGTTTCCAAATTTCGTCCATATTTTTTTGTTGTTCGTTGTTTTTCGGATTCAAAATCGATAAATGATTCAATGTTTGTTTTGTTTGTCCGTAGTTGAAATAATTTTAGTTTGTTCATATGTTTCGTTAAATTAATTTTCAGATTTTAAAATGGAAGTTTAATTAGTTGTTTTCATGTTTATTTCATGTTTGTATTATTGTTTAAGTAAGTATTTGTTAGTTTGATGTTTGTTAGATTCAAATTGAAATTTAATCAACTATTTCTTCAATTTGTTTCATGTGTTTATGTATTGTTAGAAATTGTTAATATTGTTAAGTTCAAGTTTAAGTTCATAATTGTTTCTTCGTCGATCTTGTTATTTGTTTAAAGAATTTAGTTGTATTAAAGGAATATATTGTTTTAATCGTTTAATCCGTCATGTTTGTTGTCTTAAAATAGATTCATTCATGTTCATACTTTGTTTGGATGATCTTGAATCCGAATTTTGTATAGTTTGATTTCTTGTTTACCATTTATGATTATTGCTTGAATTGTTCTCATAATCTTGTTTTAAGTTTAATATAAGAATTGTTTGTTGTAATGTTGTTAGAGTTGATTTTTAAGTTCAATATGATTGAATTTAGAAATCTTCATATTTTGTTTGTTGTTGTTTGTTGAATCCGAAAATAGGATTGTTTGTTGCTAAAATATTGTTCAATCATAGTTGTTCTTTGTTGTTCAATTCGTGTTCATGTGACTTGTTGTTGAAATGTTGTTAAAATCGTGTTCATGTGATATTGTTGTTATGATGTTCATCCATGTTCATATTGTTGTTTGAACATTGTTAGAAATTGATCATATTGTCTATATTTTGGTTAAGTTTGATTAATTGATGTGTTATAGCTGATGGGTAGTTTGGTAAATTTGTAGTACGTTCAGGGGTAGTTTGGTAATTTCAGTAAGGTCGGAAGGGGTAGTTTAGGAATTGTACATTTTGAAATTGTTTATTTGAAGCATGGGGGACAAAATGAAATGGGGTGGGTTGTGATATGATTATTTAATATAAAGGGGGACAAGATTTAAATTAAAGGGGAATCTTGCATTATTTTAAATAAAGCATGAGGGACAAAATATAATGGGGTGGTGTGATATGTTTATTTAATGTAATGGGGATGAGTGGAAAGATAATGGGTTGGGTAGAGAAAAAGTGTTGATTTAATTGATTAAAAGGTTTATGGGATGTGTTATATATGTGAAGTCTTGAAGACAAATAAGGAGAAGAAGAATACAGATAGAGAAAAAAAACGGACAGAGAATAGAAGAGAGAAAAATTTCGAAAAATATTTAAGCTTTCAAAATAAAAATAAAAGCTGAAAAATATATTGTTTTCTTTCTTTGTTTGAAATTAGTATTAATGGTTGTTGTTACATTTAAAGCTTAAAGCTTTTGTTTTTGGGATTACTACTCCACCGGTCTGTTACTGGGTTGTTACTGTTGCTGGGCAGTTGTTGCTATTGCACTGTTATTACTGTTGCTGATTTTCATCTTCATTTTCTTTTGCTTCCAATATCAGGTACATATCTTTTAAACTCATGTTGTGAAGAGCTTCAACATGGCAAGTAAATGAAGTTTGGAATTATAAGGATGTCTTCTACTCATTTAAATTTTATTAGTTTAAATTTCAGTTTTGTTTTAGTTGGTTAATATAGTATTAAATCAATTAGTAGATTAGTTCTCTTTCTTAATAACTAATGGCTTAGTTATTTTAGGAACGCGATCAACTCATTTCTTTTAATATATGAAATAATGTCAATGATTTTTTTTTACAAAATATAGAGTTAAGTGTTTGCAAATAGTCGCATAGGCAAAAAATAAGAATTGGTTTATTTATCTCAAACTCAATCTTTGTAAACAAATTAACCAAACAATTATAACTTTGGACTAAAAATAAGTATATGAGAAGGATATGGGATTTACAAGCACGAATTGCAACATTTTATGTCAAGGATATGTAGAAATAGAATTCGCATTAAATGTAACAATAAAAATTCTTCAGAAACTATTAATTTGTTTATCAAATTAATTCTTTTTCCAGTTTTATATGCGATTCAATTTTTGGATATGTTAATGTTGTATCCACGATAAAAATGGCAGTATTTTTAGTTACATGTTGTTTGTTTCTTTTTCATATCATTAATTCTTTAAAATTTGAATAGTTTTGAGGTATATAATTCATACGCGTAAAATAAGACTTGTAGCAACGCCTAATAAATTTTGAATTCTTTGTCAAGAAATTTGGTGGCATCCCAATCGGTAATTCTCCACGATTCTTACATTTAAAAATAGATGGATGCAATAAACATTTATGGAAAATCTATACTACTATTAAGAATCTTTTGCGTGATTAGGGATGCGTTCGCGTAACCTGATTATATTTCTAAAAGCAATTCGGATTATGCGTTCGCGCAACTTCGAACGAACATTTAATAAAAAGGGGGCTCTTCGGAGAATATCAATATTAATTTCATATAACTCGAGATGTGCGGTTCAATATTTAATTATACAAGAGCGACGAACGTTCTTAATTTTATTTTTAGCACAATTTCGAACTTAAGTCTTTTTTTATATAATAAAAAATTTCGAAAAAAAATAAATAATAATTATTATATTGTGTATACGTACGCGTGACACGATTTTCACGTTAAAAATATTAATATATAAAACGGATACACGTACGCGTGATTCGATTCAAAGAAGGGTCTTTAAATCTAAATAGAAGCGGTAACAATAAAATCATGCAATAAAAATGTATTTTACAAATCAAAATAATCAAGCCGAATATAACAGTTGAGCGACCGTGCTAGAACCACGGAACTCGGGAATGCCTAACACCTTCTCCCGGGTTAACAGAATTCCTTATCCGGATTTCTGGTGCGCAGATTGTAATATGGAGTCATTCTTTTCCTCGATTCGGGATTAAAATAGGTGACTTGCAAAAAAAATTCAAAATAAAATTCCAAAAAAAAATATGTCTTGCAAAAAATAATATAAATATCTTTATTTTCCATTGTTGATAAAACAAAAATAATAAAAATGTTTTCTTTTAAGAAAAAAAATCCGAAAATATTTTGATTCTTCTTTCAAAATTGAAAAGAAAATTCAAAATTCAAAAAATATTTTTTAGAAGCATTTCTTTTATCAAAAGTAAAATTCCAAAAATATTTTTTTTTCTTTAGAATAAAAAAAAGAGACAAATGGAAATTCGAAAAAAAAACTTCCTTTTACTTTTGAAATTCTCAAAGTTCAAATCAAAAGAAAAGGAATTTTTACGTGTTTTTCTTTCAAAAAGAAATCAATCAAAAAAATATATATACTTCCTTTGAGCAGTTCTTTCACAGTTCCAATAAAAAAAAATATTAGTTCATTTACTTATTCACAAGACCCGAACTACGCGGGTTTGATTCTCACCGGATGTGAGATACGTAGGCAACCCTCATCGGGTCCAACCCCCCTTTTTGCTAAAATAGCCAAAAACCAATAAATAAATAAATAAATAAAAAACGTGTCAAAATTTTAATCTTGTCATAAATAAGTCGGGTGGTGTCCAACCTCCCCTTTTGCTAAAATATAGCCAAAAATAATATGTCAAATTTTAATTTTGTCATAAAGAAGTCGGGTGACGCTGTTTTATCAAGACATAGCCGAATGTTCCCGAAAGGGATGCCGGAAGGCTGACTTTGCATAAATAACCACCTTTGGATCATTTTTTAAGATTTGGTCCAATCGACCCACACAGCCTTAAAAATCTTCGTCCCCGAGGCGCTGAAGGGTCGTGTTTGCAACACCCGATTTTTATTGTAATTTGAAAAAAAAAGAGTTAGTGGTCAGGTGAATACCGTTTGGATTTTTGGTCAAAATAAGTCGAGCCAACTTCGACCGCGTCTTAAACGGTTCTTGCCGAAATAGCCTTAGAGTATCTTTCAGTTGTCGAAAGGCTATTTTCGTAAAAGAACGGACAAGTGTGTAAAGTGTCATAAAATAATCCTCTCCGGCCTCAAAATTTGGAAGGGGCCGCATTTGCAAAAATAACCATTTGTTTGCATTTGTCAAACGGGGAAAGGAAGCTGACCTTTTTGTTTCGAGGTTATAAATCTTTAATTAGAATATGTGGGTTGTTTGATTTTCGAGTTTGTAGGTCATCTTCAAACCTTTAAAACCCAGTTTATTTTAATATGAAAATTGAAAAAAATTTATTGGTCCGAACTACGCAAGGTCTGATTCATGCGGGGTCATGATACGTAGGCAATCTCCATAAGATTCGACCACCTGAAAAAAAAAAAAAAAGAAGAAGAATAAAAGAAAGCGCAAGTGCATCGCATTTCTGATAGAACAGTTTAAACTACTTAGGTGCATTGCATCTCTAATATATGATTATCTGTCAAATGCCCTGACACTAACATGATGGCTTCCCTTTGCTGTGTTCATATATAGAAAAGTGGTTGGTTGTGGTAACTCCTCCCCGCAAAGCAAATGACACAGAACCTCAGAACAGGATGGGTCGGTACTGATGACCGACAACAATTGGTCGAACAGAACAACGGGTTGGTAGAAGAAGTGAAAATGCTGAGACAACATGTGGCAGACATGTATCAAGCATGGATAACTGGGAAAGCACCACCCCCACCACCGCCAAGCTTTTCAAACTCTGGCATTACCCATCCCCCATACTCTCCATCCCAACCCACTTATGACAGTTTTCCTAGCTACCCGAGTAGCTCCATCACTCGCCCACGCTACTCCCCTCCCCGATGATACTTCTCTCCACGAGATTCCCAAAGATGGGCTTCACTTTCCAAATACCCAGCTCCACAGAAGGCCTATCTACCCTCACAAGCCTACCGGAAGCCCCCTGGATTAGGTTTCCGGCCCAATCAAGCATTTAGGAACGAAAGGTTGTTGAAACGAGGAAAAGCTCTCACCCCTATCGGAGTATCTTATGCAAGTCTGTTTGAAAGGCTAAAGCATGCTGGCTTGATTGAGCCGCTCCCCGCATATACTCCAGATCCACATGCAAGAAACTTTGATCCGGCAGCGCAATGCGCGTACCACTCCAATGTCATAGGGCACAACATTGAGAGTTGTCGTAATTTGAAAAGGGAAGTAGAGAAAATGATCCAAGAAGGGCGGATTGTGATCGATAACAGTAACATGGAGCACTCGAACCCTATCGAGAACTTGTTGACGGAGGTTGATGATATGGAAGCTGATAATGGTCTTGGCAATACTAATGCAAAGCTTAGTGGCTAAGATGCCAATTTTGATAAAATGGGAGGACGCTCCGTTCCTTGGTTAGCAAGAGAGAAGCTGTTGGTGGTTATTTTGTTGTCATTTCTGTTATCCGGATTATTCTTAGGGTTGTAATCCGAATATTGTCTTGTGTCAAACCTTCTTATCTTTCCATGTTTGTCGTATCAGTTTGTTTAAGTCTCGTTGATGTTGTGTTAAGATTTTATTCTGGTTATTTTGTTTGTTTTTCTAACCATTTCGCCGGAAGTTTAATACAAAAGCCGGTCTTTTATTATTTCCAGTCATCTTTTTATTTAGTCCTTTTGTCATTTTCGTTCAATGCCGATTCTAGGGACATGACATGCGCACACAGTTTGGGCCTAGTCTATAAAGTTAATCATAAAACCCTGGGAAGGTGATCAAAGCATTTAAAGGAAATAAGAACGGTTTGAGATTATTTGAAGCCCGAGTCATGTGGAACTGGGGCAAGTAAAACATAAAGAAAACCGTTAAATGCAAGATTCGCCAAATTGGCATGAGGGTCGTGCATGAGAGTGAGAGTGTCGCCCAGCAGTGCTTTAGAAATGACAAATGAAAAAGCAAGTGTTTAACATAATTGTCAAGTCCAGCACCATCGGAAGAGACTATAAATCTATGTTCAATTGTGTTGTTTGCACTTGGCATGTTTTGAAGACTGGAATGACGAAGGCATTTTGTTCTGCTACCTAAACACTTTATCCTTCGTTACCCCTTTTGAGCCTTATTTTATTTTCTTTCATACCCCTCGTTCGGAATCAATAGCAACGACTAGGAAATACGAGCCTGGAAGGTAAAGAAAAAAATCAACAAAAAAAAAATAATAATAGTAAAAAAAAAACGAAAAATAAAAGAAAAATGATAAAAGAAAGTCAGAAGAAAACAGAGGAATTGGGAACTACGTTTGACCTGATTCCTCAAAGAGGATACGTAGGCGCTTCACGGCTCGGTCATAGGGTGCATAGTGTGCATAATGTGCGTAATATGCATAGTGTAAAAAAAAATTAAAAAATATATATAATAAATAAATAATCCCCAAGCAAGAAACTGGGGCAAGAGTTGTGCTCGTTGTAAGCAAAATTGGTTCCGAAGGTTGTAATTTTGAACCCCAAATTGATTTGTTTTTGAGCCTTTAATACCCTTTCTTTCTAAGCCTATCCAAAAAACCCACATTACGGTCCAAAGAAAGACCTTCTGATCAGTCTGCAAAAGATGCCAAGTCAGACAAATGAGAATCTTACCAGCGAACATAACATTCTGTTCCACAGCAGAAAGGACTCTAATCTCCAGCAGAGAGAGTCATACCGGCAACACTCCAAATCCCCAGCTAGAAAGTGATATAAATGAGAGAGTCTTATCGGTGAAAATCTTCACGGACACCATAAGGCGATGAAAGCTGAGAGAAAAACCCAAAATGAGAGAGGCTTGATAGTGAAAACCCTTCGGGCACTACAAGTCGAATAAGATTGGGAATCAGATGGGGAATAGTCAAGGGAAGACCTTGAAAGACGATTGATGACGAAGGATAGGCCACATATGCATGTCATGACCATTAGAGTCAGTGTTTTCATTTGATAGGTTTTTATTTATAGTTTCTTTTGTTAAAGAGTCATTTTTTCCTTTGTCTTTTATTCTGTTCCCTTTTATCTTTTCCTTTCATAGCAATTTCCCCAGTAGAGTCTGTTTGGTCAAGACCAGTGGGAAATGACTTCAAAGTAGACCATCAGCTTTCCAAGATAAGATCTGACTAGTACATCCAAGTGATATAGTCAGGAAGGAACAAGCGCGAGGCCAGTGTCAAGAAAGATATCCCCAGCAAAAGGATTGACGAGTGTCAAGAGGGATATCCTTGCCGAAATCAAAGGTTATTAAACCTCAAGACCAGAGCCCGTGGACAAAACAAGAAAAACAATAAGCATGATTTGGGAAATTCATGCGAGACTAAAAGGTCGGGAAAATGCAAGTTTCCGAGCCATGCCACGAAAGAAGAGGGATATCCCCAGCAGAAAAGGATTATCCCCAGCAAAGAATATCATCCCCAACAAGTTGTGGAACGCAGAGCAAGGAAGGGAAAAGGGAAAACCATCCCAGTGGGAGTATCACAACCAACCACCGCGTTTTAAACTAACAAATTTTGTTTAAATTGAAACAGGTAAAGGAAGTGGCATTGATGACAGAAATGCAGGCCATAAGGGAGACTGTCAAACTGGGGCAGAAAATTTTCCTTTCATTTGGAAAATTTTCTGGAAGTCAGATACCCATTCAGGGTAAAATGAATATAGCACCAGTCTCAAGGGAAGTGGTCTTTGAACCAGTTTTACCCCCAGCATAACAAGTTTTAATAAAAGAAGTTGTTCCCCAGCAGACAGAACAAAGGGATGACATTTGTGCTCAGAAAAGCCAAAAACCATTATCATCCTCAGCAGCTTCCAGAAGAATGAAGCATCGATTTGAAGGGATAAAATTCCCCAGCAGCATTATCCTCAACAACGTTATCCCAAGAAGATAACACTTTTATCCCTAGCAGTGTTGAGCGAAAATAAATTCGGAAAAAAAATTGAATTTGAAGGAGGGGAAGAAAGGAGACTCCCACAGTGGTATTATCCCCAGCAAGCAAGAACAAAGCAGAGCGAAGGAAAAATTGAAGAAGAAGTCAGGCATCCACCTGGAGAATGAGGATGAAGAATTTAAGAAGAAATCAGGCGTCCACCTGGAGAACGAGGATGAAGAATTTAAGAAGAAGTCAGGCATCCACCTGGAGAACGAGGATGAAAAAATTGAAGAAGAAGTCAGGCGTCCACCTGGAGAATGAGGATGAAAAAAAAAATTGAAGAAGAAGTCAGGCATCCACCTAGAGAATGAGGATGAAGAATTAAAGAAGAAGTCAGGCGTCCACCTGGAGAATGAGGATGAAGAATTTAAGAATAATTCAGGCGTCCACCTGGAGAATGAGGATGAAGAATTTAAGAATAAGTCAGGTGTCCACCTGGAGAACGAGGATGAAGAATTTAAGAAGAAGTCAGGCATCCACTTGGAGAACGAGGATGAAAAAATTGAAGAAGAAGTCAGGCGTCCACCTGGAGAATGAGAATGAAAAAAAAAATTGAAGAAGAAGTCAGGCGTCCACCTGGAGAATGAGGATGAAGAATTAAAGAAGAAGTCAGGCGTCCACCTGGAGAATGAGGATGAAGAATTTAAGAATAAGTCAGGCGTCCACCTGGAGAATGAGGATGAAGAATTTAAGAATAAGTCAGGCGTCCACCTGGAGAACGAGGATGAAGAATTTAAGAAGAAGTCAGGAGCCCACCTGAAGAACAGAATGACGATATATTGGTTGAAGTCAGGAGCCCGCCTGAAGAGAGGAATGGCGATTATTTTCAAAGTTGTTGTCAGGAGCCCGCCTGAAGAGAGGAAAGACATTTTTAAAAGTTGTTGAAATCTTGCCAACCTAAAGAAAGGAATGGCGATGTATTGTTTGAAGTCAGGAGCCCGCCTGAAGAGAGGAATGGCGATTATTTTCAAAGTTGTTGTCAGGAGCCCGCCTGAAGAGAGGAAAGGCGTTTTAAAAAAAAAGTTGTTGAAATCTTGCCAACCTAAAGAAAGGAATGGCGATGTATGGTTTGAAGTCAGGAGCCCGCCTGAAGAGAGGAATGGCGATTATTTTCAAAGTTGTTGTCAGGAGCCCACCTGAAGAGAGGAAAGGCGTTGTCAAAAGTTGTTGAAATCTTGCCAACCTAAAGAAAGGAATGGCGATGTATGATTTGAAGTCAGGAGCCCGCCTGAAGAGAGGAATGGCGATTATTTTCAAAGTTGTTGTCAGGAGCCCGCCTGAAGAGAGGAAAGGCGTTTTAAAAAAAAGTTGTTGAAATCTTGCCAACCTAAAGAAAGGAATGGCGATGTATGGTTTGAAGTCAGGAGCCCGCCTGAAGAGAGGAATGGCGATTATTTTCAAAGTTGTTGTCAGGAGCCCGCCTGAAGAGAGGAAAGGCATTTTTAAAAAAAGTTGTTGAAATCTTGCCAACCTAAAGAAAGGAATGGCGATGTATGGTTTGAAGTCAGGAGCCCGCCTGAAGAGAGGAATGGCGATTATTTTCAAAGTTGTTGTCAGGAGCCCGCCTGAAGAGAGGAAAGGCATTTTTAAAAGTTGTTGAAATCTTGCCAACCTAAAGAAAGGAATGGCGATGTATTGGTGGAAGTCAGGAGCCCGCCTGAAGAGAGGAATGGCGAATTATTTTCAAAGTTGTTGTTGAAGTCAGGAGCCCGCCTGAAGAGAGGAATGGCATTCATTTTTGTTGTTAAAGTTGGGAGCCCGCCCATAGAACAGAGGCATACATTTCAGTCTTTAATTTTCAAGCATTGAACTTGGGAGCCCGCCCAGATAACAGAGGCATACATTTCAAGTCTTTAATTTTCAAGTATTGAAGTTGGGAGCCCGCCCAGATAACAGAGGCATACATTTCAAGATCAAGTCAGAGAACAATAAAACAGAGGGTTACAATAGGAATCCCCAGCAGGAAACAATAAAATTCCCCGGCACCGGGAAACAGAAGGTTCCAACAAGAGGTCACAGCACAAACTCAAGTGCATGTGTCAAAAAGAAGAAAAGCACCAGGAAAAAATGCAAGCAGACAAGAAAGCAAGGCAACAAAAAAAAATTGTACTCTAGCCTAGCTTCTTGTTTTCTTTTAAGCATGGTGTAACAAGAAGATCAGTAAGCAGTAGTAATAGCATGCAACAACAGTAACAATGCAGACCCACGGTAGTCCCAGCTACCAAAACTTCCCGAACTACATTGACCTGATTCCTGTTTAGCCCAGGATATGTAGGAAACCTTTGAAGCAAAGGTTCGATCAAATCTTTTTCAAAAAAATGCTTCACACAGAGTACTCAGATGGGCAAAAAATCTCTCGCTTTATCTTTACACGAAAACCCTTCGTGTCTTCGGGCAAAGAGGGGCAGCTGTAAGCACGTGATTTTTGCCCAATATGAGAAATACTCCCAAAAAAATGCAAAATAAAATGATTTTTTCTTGATGTGCAATTTTGAGTGTTTTTGTGATATTTTTGGATAATTATTTGTATTTGTCTGTGTTTTCTTATTTGTTAAATTAATAAAAAATACAAAAATACGTCGCATTTTGCATGTAGGATTTAATTCTACAATTGTTAGTAATTAAATTTGTTTATAAAAAATGAAAATTACAAAAATAGGCATCGTTTGCATTTTTAGCATTTAATGTCCAAATATACAATTTTATGCTTAATTAACACTTAATTGTGCGTTAATTGTTATTGGAAGTTAATTTGTGCTTTTATAACTTAATTTAGTTCTTAATAATAGTTTAAGTATTTTTATAATTTAGTTTTAGAAAAATAAAAGAAGAAAAAGAGCGAAAATATAAAGAAAGTCGGAATTGGGCCTCTTCTTCAATTTCAAGCCATAGGCCCAAAAAATGGCCCAATCTTCCCTACGACCCAGTCCATTTCGAACTGGGTCGACCCAGTCCATAACCCAAAAGACCCAAACCCCTTTGTCTTACATTTTACAACACAAAACAAAAGAAAAAAGAAGAAAAAACCCTAAAAACTAAGGAAAGCTATCCGCCCCCCTCCCCTTGTCTTCTTCTTCTCCATCTCCAAAATAGTGAGCTGTCATGGCTACCCAGCAGCCACCCCCCTTCGTTGAACACCACCCAAGCACCGTCCAAACACCACCAAACAACACAACCTCTTTCGCGACCCCAACCCCAATCACGCCGGAAAAACCCTCGACCAACGAAGGAGAAACTCCATCGTTGCGGCTTCCTTTCCTCCGACCAGTTGTTCCTGTTCCGAGAATGTCGAGCTGCTGCCATGGTCGACCAGCTGCTCCTGTTCCGAACACGTCAACTGCTGCCCGCGACGAGCTCCGACGAGCAGCCATGAGTGTTCAGCTGCGACGAGCTGCGACGGGCAGCCATGAACGATCAGCTGCGACGAGCTGCGACGAGCAGCCATGAGTGTTCAGCTGCGACGAGCTGCGACGGGCAGCCATGAGCGTTCAGCTGCGAGGAGCTGCGACGAGCAGCCATGAGCGTTCAGCTGCGGACTGCTGCTCCTTCCTCTCCATCTTCTTCGTTTATTCGTCGTTGTTTCGAATCGGTTAGTTGGTTTATGTTTCCAAATTTCGTCCATATTTTTTTGTTGTTCGTTGTTTTTCGGATTCAAAATCGATAAATGATTCAATGTTTGTTTTGTTTGTCCGTAGTTGAAATAATTATAGTTTGTTCATATATTTCGTTAAATTAATTTTCAGATTTTAAAATGGAAGTTTAATTAGTTGTTTTCATGTTTATTTCATGTTTGTATTATTGTTTAAGTAAGTATTTGTTAGTTTGATGTTTGTTAGATTCAAATTGAAATTTAATCAACTATTTCTTCAATTTGTTTCATGTGTTTATGTATTGTTAGAAATTGTTAATATTGTTAAGTTCAAGTTTAAGTTCATAATTGTTTCTTCGTCGATCTTGTTATTTGTTTAAAGAATTTAGTTGTATTAAAGGAATATATTGTTTTAATCGTTTAATCCGTCATGTTTGTTGTCTTAAAATAGATTCATTCATGTTCATACTTTGTTTGGATGATCTTGAATCCGAATTTTGTATAGTTTGATTTCTTGTTTACCATTTATGATTATTGCTTGAATTGTTCTCATAATCTTGTTTTAAGTTTAATATAAGAATTGTTTGTTGTAATGTTGTTAGAGTTGATTTTTAAGTTCAATATGATTGAATTTAGAAATCTTCATATTTTGTTTGTTGTTGTTTGTTGAATCCGAAAATAGGATTGTTTGTTGCTAAAATATTGTTCAATCATAGTTGTTCTTTGTTGTTCAATTCGTGTTCATGTGACTTGTTGTTGAAATGTTGTTAAAATCGTGTTCATGTGATATTGTTGTTATGATGTTCATCCATGTTCATATTGTTGTTTGAACATTGTTAGAAATTGATCATATTGTCTATATTTTGGTTAAGTTTGATTAATTGATGTGTTATAGCTGATGGGTAGTTTGGTAAATTTGTAGTACGTTCAGGGGTAGTTTGGTAATTTCAGTAAGGTCGGAAGGGGTAGTTTAGGAATTGTACATTTTGAAATTGTTTATTTGAAGCATGGGGGACAAAATGAAATGGGGTGGGTTGTGATATGATTATTTAATATAAAGGGGGGACAAGATTTAAATTAAAGGGGAATCTTGCATTATTTTAAATAAAGCATGGGGGACAAAATATAATGGGGTGGTGTGATATGTTTATTTAATGTAATGGGGATGAGTGGAAAGATAATGGGTTGGGTAGAGAAAAAGTATTGATTTAATTGATTAAAAGGTTTATGGGATGTGTTATATATGTGAAGTCTTGAAGACAAATAAGGAGAAGAAGAATACAGATAGAGAAAAAAAAACGGACAGAGAATAGAAGAGAGAAAAATTTCGAAAAATATTTAAGCTTTCAAAATAAAAATAAAAGCTGAAAAATATATTGTTTTCTTTCTTTGTTTGAAATTAGTATTAATGGTTGTTGTTACATTTAAAGCTTAAAGCTTTTGTTTTTGGGATTACTACTCCACCGGTCTGTTACTGGGTTGTTACTGTTGCTGGGCAGTTGTTGCTATTGCACTGTTATTACTGTTGCTGATTTTCATCTTCATTTTCTTTTGCTTCCAATATCAGGTACATATCTTTTAAACTCATGTTGTGAAGAGCTTCAACATGGCAAGTAAATGAAGTTTGGAATTATAAGGATGTCTTCTACTCATTTAAATTTTATTAGTTTAAATTTCAGTTTTGTTTTAGTTGGTTAATATAGTATTAAATCAATTAGTAGATTAGTTCTCTTTCTTAATAACTAATGGCTTAGTTATTTTAGGAACGCGATCAACTCATTTCTTTTAATATATGAAATAATGTCAATGATTTTTTTTTACAAAATATAGAGTTAAGTGTTTGCAAATAGTCGCATAGGCAAAAAATAAGAATTGGTTTATTTATCTCAAACTCAATCTTTGTAAACAAATTAACCAAACAATTATAACTTTGGACTAAAAATAAGTATATGAGAAGGATATGGGATTTACAAGCACGAATTGCAACATTTTATGTCAAGGATATGTAGAAATAGAATTCGCATTAAATGTAACAATAAAAATTCTTCAGAAACTATTAATTTGTTTATCAAATTAATTCTTTTTCCAGTTTTATATGCGATTCAATTTTTGGATATGTTAATGTTGTATCCACGATAAAAATGGCAGTATTTTTAGTTACATGTTGTTTGTTTCTTTTTCATATCATTAATTCTTTAAAATTTGAATAGTTTTGAGGTATATAATTCATACGCGTAAAATAAGACTTGTAGCAACGCCTAATAAATTTTGAATTCTTTGTCAAGAAATTTGGTGGCATCCCAATCGGTAATTCTCCACGATTCTTACATTTAAAAATAGATGGATGCAATAAACATTTATGGAAAATCTATACTACTATTAAGAATCTTTTGCGTGATTAGGGATGCGTTCGCGTAACCTGATTATATTTCTAAAAGCAATTCGGATTATGCGTTCGCGCAACTTCGAACGAACATTTAATAAAAAGGGGACTCTTCGGAGAATATCAATATTAATTTCATATAACTCGAGATGTGCGGTTCAATATTTAATTATACAAGAGCGACGAACGTTCTTAATTTTATTTTTAGCACAATTTCGAACTTAAGTCTTTTTTTATATAATAAAAAATTTCGAAAAACAAAAAATAATAATTATTATATTGTGTATACGTACGCGTGACACGATTTTCACGTTAAAAATATTAATATATAAAACGAATACACGTACGCGTGATTCGATTCGAAGAAGGGTCTTTAATTATAAACAATTTAAATAGAAGCGGTAACAATAAAATCATGCAATAAAAATGTATTTTACAAATCAAAATAATCAAGCCGAATATAACAGTTGAGCGACCGTGCTAGAACCACGGAACTCGGGAATGCCTAACACCTTCTCCCGGGTTAACAGAATTCCTTATCCGGATTTCTGGTGCACAGACTGTTAAATAGACAGAGTCATATTCTTTTCCTCGATTCGGGATTAAAATAGGTGACTTGGGACACCCTAAATCTCCCAAGTGGCGACTCTGAAATAAAGAAATAAATCCCGTTTCGACTGTCCTTTAATTGGAAAAAACTCCCTACGCACCCTCGCGGGGGCGGAAAAAGGAGGTGTGACATACTGGTTTTTCACAGAGATGCATCGGTTCTATTCGATCCAGGCTCCACTTACTCTTATGTTTTTTCTTATTTTGCTCTGCATTTGGGTGTACCTCAGGATTCTTTGAGTTTCCCTATTTATGTTTCTACTCCTGTGGGAGATTCTCTTGTTGTGGACCGTGTTTATCGGTTGTGTTTGGTTGCTCTTAGTGGGTTTGAGACTAGAGATAATTTATTGTTACTCAGCATGGTAGATTTTGATATTATCTTAGGCATGGACTGGTTGTCGCCCCATTATGCTATTCTTGATTGTCACGCCAAAACCGTGATGCTGGCTATGCCAGGTGTACCGCATGTTGAGTGGAGGGGTACTTTAGATCACAATCCCAGTAGAGTTATTTCTTTCCTTAAGGATCATCGAATGGTTGAGAAGGGGTGTGATGCGTATTTAGCTTATGTGAGAGATGTCAGTATTGATACCCCTTCAGTTGACTTAGTCCCAATGGTACGGGATTTTCCTGATGTGTTTCTAGCTGATCTTCCGAGCATGCCGCCTAATAGAGATATTGATTTTGGCATTGATCTGTTGCCGGGCACTCAGCCCATTTCTATTCCTCCGTATCGTATGGCTCCTCCTGAGTTGAAGGATTAGTTATAGGAATTGCTTGATAAGGGTTTTATTAGGCCTAGTGTATCACCTTGGGGTACTCCTGTCTTGTTTGTGAAGAAAAAGGATGGTTCTATGCGTATGTGTATTGATCATCTCCAGTTAAACAAAGTTACAGTGAAGAATCATTATCTTTTGCCTCGTATTGATGATCTCTTTGACCAGCTTCAGGGCATACGGGTGTTTTCTAAGATTGACTTGCGCTCAGGTTACCATCAGTTGAAGATTCGAGAGCCAGATATCCCGAAGACTCCTTTCTGGACTCAGTATGGTCATTACGAGTTCCTTGTTATGTCATTTGGGCTGACTAATGCCCCAGCATCCTTTATGCATTTGATGTACAGCGTGTTCCAGCCATATCTTGACCCGTTCATCAATGTCTTTATTAATGATATTCTGGTGTATTCCCGGAGTCAGGAAGATCATGAGCAGCACCTGAGAACAGTGCTCCAGACTCTGAAGGAAAAGAAGTTATATGCAAAGTTCTCAAAATGTGAGTTTTGGTTGGATTCTGTGGCATTCTTAGGCCACGTGGTATCGAGTGAGGGTATTCAGGTGGATCCGAAGAAAGTAGAGGCAGTGCAGATTTGCCCAGAGCATCCTCAGCTATAGAGATCCGCAGTTTTCTTGGCTTGGCGATTATTACTGTCATTTCGTTGAGGGGTTTTCATCGATTGCAGCCCCTATGACCAGGCTGACCCAGAAGGGTGCTCCATTCCAGTGGATGAAAGAGTGTGAGGCGAGCTTTCAGAAGCTCAAGACAGCTCTGACTACAACCCCAATTTTAATATTGCCTACAGGTTCGGGGTCTTACACTGTCTATTGTGATGCCTCGAGGATTGGCCTTGGAGCTGTTTTAATGCAGGATAGTAGATTGATTGCCTACGCGTCCAGATAGTTAAAGATGCATGAGAAGAATTACCCTATTCATTATCTCGAGCTAGCTGCCATTGTTCACTCCCTGAAGATCTGGCGTCATTATTTGTACGATATGTCTTGTGAGATTTATACTGATCATCGGAGCTTGCAGCACCTATTCAAGAAAAAAGATCTAAATTTGCGCCAGAAAAGGTGGTTAGAGTTGTTGAAGGACTATGATATCACTATTTTGTGTCACCCAGGCAAGGCCAATGTGGTGGTCGATGCCTTGAGTCACCGGGTAGAGAGTTTGGGAAGTTTGACTTATTTACCAGCATCGGAGAGGACTATGGCGATGGATGTTCAGGTCTTAGCCAACCAGTTTGTGAGATTAGATATTTCAGAGCCCAGTTGGGTTCTAGTTTGTGTGGTTTCTCGGTCTTCCTTATTTGATCGTATCAGGGAGCGTCAGTATGATGACCCTCATTTGCTTGTCCTCAAGGACAAGGTTCAGCATGGTGATGCCAGAGATGTGACTATTGGTGATGACGGGGTATTGAAGATGCAGGGTCGGATCTGTGTACCCAATGTTGATGGGCTTCGGGAGTTGATTCTAGAGGAGGCCCATAGTTCACGGTATTCCATTCATCCGGGTGCCGCGAAGATGTATTAGGACATGAGACAACACTATTGGTGGAGGCAGATAAAGAAAGATATAGTTGAATTTGTAGCTCGGTGCCTCAACTGTCAGCAGGTGAAGTATAAGCACCAAAGACCAGGTGGGTTGCTTCAGCAGATAGAGATCCTGGAGTGGAAGTGGGAGCGGATCACCATGGACTTTGTAGTTGGGCTCCTACGGACTTTGAGAAAGTTCGATGCTATTTGGGTGATTGTGGATCGGCTGACCAAGTCCGTGCACTTCATTCCTGTGTGTATTAGTTATTCTATAGAGCGGTTGGCGGAGATTTATATTCGGGAGATTGTTCGTCTTCATGATGTTCCAGTCTCCATCATTTCAAATAGAGGTACTCAGTTTACATCACGGTTCTGGAGGGGCGTACAGCATGAGTTGGGTACTCGGGTGGAGTTGAGTACATCATTTCACCCTCAAACACACGGACAAGAGGACTATTCAGATTCTTGAGGATATGCTCTATGCATGTGGTATTGAGTTTGGAGGGTCTTGGGATCCGTTCTTGCCATTGGCGGAGTTTGCCTACAACAACAGCTATCAGTCCAGCATTTAGATGGCACCGTATGAGGCTTTATATGGTAGGCGGTGTAGATCCCTGATGGGTTGGTTTGAGCCGGGTGAGGCTAAATTATTGGGCACAAACATGGTTCAGGATGCTTTGGAGAAGGTTGAGGTGATTCAGTATAGACTCCATACAGTCCAGTCCAGACAGAAGAGTTACGCAGACCGTAAGGTTCGTGATATTTCCTATATGGTTGGAGAGCGAGTTCTACTTCGAGTTTCGCCTATAAAGGGCGTTATGAGATATGGGAAGAAATGGAAGTTTATTCTGAGGTTTATTGGCCCTTTTGAGATATTGCGGCGTATTGGGGAGGTTGCTTATGAGCTTGCCTTACCTCCTAGCTTGGCAAGAGTTAATCTGGTATTTCATGTTTCGATGCTCCAAAGGTATCACGGTGATCTGTCGCACGTGTTGGATTTCAGTTCAGTCCAGTTGGACAAGGATCTATCTTATGTTGAGGAGCCAGTGGCAATATTGGACAGACAGGTTAGAAAGCTGAGATCAAAGAACATTGCATCAGTAAAGATTCAGTGGCGGGGTCAGCCGGTCCAGGAGGCGACCTAGGAGATCGAGCAGGATATGCACAGTCGTTACCCTCATCTTTTCAGTACTTCAGGTATGTCTCTATGCTCGTTCGAGGATGAACGAATGTTTAAGTGTGGGAGGATGTAATGACTCGGCCGATCGTTTTAAGAATTTATGCCTCGATCCTCTATTAACTTCTTTCCCCGTGTTTGTTTATGCTATTGTGAGTTGTCGGGAGGGTTTATTTGGAGTTCGGAGAGTTTTGGGACACTTAGTCCCCAAATGAGAGCTTAAGTTTTAAAAATTTAACCGTATTCGGAACAGTGTGAAGACGGTCTCGGAATGGAATTTCGATGGTTCCGTTAGCTCCATTGGGTGATTTCGAGTTTAGGAGCGTGTTCGAATTATGTTTTGGAGGTTCGTAGCTAATGTCAGCTTGAAATGTCGAAAGTTGAATTTTTCAAGTTTTCGGTTGGATAGTGAGATTTTGATCCGAGGGTCGGAATGGAATTCTGGAAGTTGGAGTAGCTCCGTAGTGTTGAATGTGATGTGTGTGCAAAATTTTGGGTCATTCGTACGAGGTTTGATAGACTTTTTGATCGAAAGCATATTTTGAGAGTTTTTGAAGTTCTTATTCTTGAATCCGGTGCTAAATTGGTGTTTTGATATTTTTTTAAGCGTTCCGAAGATTAGAACAAGTTTGAATGATATTTTAAGATTGGTTGGCATGTTGGGTTGAGGTTCCTGAGGCCTCGTGTGTGTTTCGGATGCTCAACGGATTATTTTGTAACTTGTTGGAATTGCAGAAAAGTTGCAGCAGCCCAGTTCTGGTTTCCTTCTTCGCGTTCGCGAGTGGTGTCTCGTGTTCGCGAAGAGGAGCTGGGCTAGGGGAGTTTTAATGCTTCATGTTCGCGAAGGTTCTTCTGCATTCGCGAAGGTTCTCCTGCATTCGCAAAGCTGGAGGAAATGTTGCATCGCTCGCGGCTTGGGAATCGCATTCGCGATGAAGGAAGCTGGACCCAAGCGAAGTTGTACTTCGCGAACACAAGGGTCCTTCCGCGTTCGCGAAGAAGGAATATCTGGCAGTATTTAAATAGCCCATTCGCGACCCTTCTTCATTTTTCCACCATTTTTGAACGGGATTGAAGCTTTTGAGGGAGATTTTTGGGGAAACCAAAGGGGAATCACTTGGAGGTAACATTTTTTGACTTTATAAGTCATTTATATATGATTAAAGGTCTAACTAGTGGTGAAAATTTGGAAAAAATTATTGCAAAATGGGTAATTAGGGCTTGAGATTAAGAGACCTTAAAATGGGTATTTGAGGGGCCAATTGAATTCTGATTTCAATGTTCTTGCTATGTAGACTCGTGAGAGTATGAGGATTCTGAAAATGTAAATTTCACCCGATTCCGAGATGTGGGCCCAAGGGGGGTTTTGGTCATTTTACCTAATTTCGCATATTAGCTTAGAATTTATTTGTAGAATCAGTTACTTGAAGTGTTATTTACATTATGCAATTGAATTGAATAGATTCGAGCCATTTGGAGTCGAGTACTCGTGGCAACAACGTGGTTTGGGGTTGATTTTGAGCTGGTTCGAGGTATGTGGCATGCCTAACCTGGTGTAGGGGACATTCCCCTTAGGATTTGGTATTATTGATAATTGAAATGCCTTGTACGTGAGGTGACGAGTGCGTACTTGTGCTAATTGTTGAAAAATCCAGTTTTCATTAAGTATTTACTAGTATGCTTCTTTTCCTGTTTATACTACTTGCAATTTAAGCCCGTTGTTAGCTTAGGAAAGCATGTCTAATTGACTTAATTGTCTTACTTGCTCAAACTATCTTATTTGGATTAGGTGCAGCATGCTAGATTAGAAATACTTGTTTTACTTGGTATGGAACTTGAATTGAACTGTGTACTCTTCTTGTTGTTGCTGTGTGTTTACTTTGGGACTATGGGATGGCATCCCGGGAGATCCCCCTACATACTTACTTTGGGACTACGGAACGGTATTCCGGGAGATCCCCCTGCACATTTACATTGGAACTACGGGACTGCACCCGGTAGATTCCCCCTGTACTGAGTATTTACATTTGGGACTACGGATCGGTATTCCGGGAGATCCCTTCGCATTATGAGTTGGACTACGGGATGGTATCCCAGGAGATCCACTGGATATTTATATTTGGGACTACAAGACAGTATCCTGG
Organism: Nicotiana sylvestris; assembly: GCF_000393655.2. NCBI lineage: Eukaryota > Viridiplantae > Streptophyta > Magnoliopsida > Solanales > Solanaceae > Nicotiana > Nicotiana sylvestris. Next base: position 155,773,861 of record NC_091065.1, on the reverse strand, counting down.
GAGATCCCTGGTTGTTATCTTTGTGCTGAGCTGTATTTCTTTCTGTGTTTACTTGGCCTCTGTGGTAGTTGTTGCTATCCTTTACATCCTGTGTTACTTTTACCGTTGCACTTACTTATATTGTTTTTGTTCTACACTGTTGAACCTTATATTTTATTTAACCTCACTAGGGCCCTGACCTTCCTCGTCATTACCTGATCGAGATTAGGCTTGGCACTTACTGAGTACCGCTGTGGTGTACTCATGTTCTTTCTGCGCATGTTCTTCATGTGCAGTTCCAGGTAATTCGACTCAGTCCTATCACCCTTGAGGCGAGCCGACTTTCCCTGAGACTTCGAGGTATATCTACCGCATCCGTAGACCGAGGAGTCCTTTTCTATTCTCTCTTTAAGTTTTAGCCCTTCTGTACTTATTTTTGTTAGACATTCTGGAGTTAGATACTTGTAGACATTCAAAGGCTTGTGATCATGAGATTTCGGGTTTTGGGAAAATGTATTTAGATTTCGAGTGTTGCTATTGTGTATGCCGAGCGGCACTTTTAAACACTATTTTATTTCACTATTTCTTTTTTATTATTTCTTCCACAAATTGGTTTATTTTCTGCATTGTTAGGCTTACCTAGTCGTAAAGACTAGGTGTCGTCACGATGGTTTACGGAGGGCGAACTGGGGTTGTGACAATATTTTATACCTATGGTGCATTTTTAACCTTTGACCGTTTTTAGCTATTTATGGAATTATTCTGGAACAAGTTATGGTTATCGTATACTTGTTTGTTTGGTACACATTGTGAATCGTGTCACAGGAAGTGTAGCCACGATTTACAACATGTTTAATTTATCAACATTATTAGAAGTTATTGTCGGGTCGCATAAATGTACCCTCAGATTTGTAAATTATGTATCACAACTACGTCACGGGAGCCGTACCCGTAGCTATGATAATTTTATTATAGCGCGCCTAAAGCAAACTACGAAGGTTCACGTTTAAGCTAAGTTTGAAATTCGATATAGAGCTACTAATTGTAAGTATACATTGAGAAACAAGCCAGGACTTTAATTATTTGAGAAGAACTAAGCCATCAGTAGACCTAACACATTATCTAAAAGGATCTTTAAGAGAAGTATGGTTGGTGAGAACTGGGCTCAAAATTGAGCCTAGGAATGAGGACAAGGGGGCAAGCGACCTTAGCAGCTTCGATTGGGCCAATACCAGGCCTAACTTTTCAAAGACAAGCCTTCAATATTAAAAACCCATTTTTTATTAAATTAACAGAAAACTTATTGGGTAAAATTGTTAAAGATAATTAGGCTCGAAATTGATCCCAAAAGTGAAAAAACCAAGAGCATGATCACGTCAAGCCTGGTTTTAACCAGGCTGTCTCATATGGGCCAACACTAGGCCCAATTATTTTAACCAAAGAGCCTTTAATGTTAAGGCCCTAATGAGGCCTGATTCTTTTGTACAGATATACCACAAAAAACACTACTTGAATACTGGAAGTTCGGAACACTGATCAACCACATTTAAGTACTAAATCACTAGCAAACCATTAATGTTATTTTACTATAAGTTTGAACCTTAAACTCTTTAAATACATTAATCTCAAATATGTAATCACACTATCCATGATGAATTCGTAGATAATTAAACTAAATGTGCTCAACAACCCAAAAATGGACATCGAACATGTACAACACCTAACAACAACCTCTAATAGAGACCAAATAAACTACTAGGGCTATTAAACTTTTTTAAAACTATCAAACAGTGCATGGAGCAGCTAGACTAATTTGAATATTCATACAAATAACTAAGTTATAGACTAGAACACCAGATTCAGAATGCTGAATCGGAACTTAAAACAGAAATACTAAACTAGATAACTTGCAAACAGCATACATAAGGAGAAACTGGAATTTACATTCGGATATCCAACTTCTTATTACATTAAAGACTAAACCATGCTTTAGAGCTTCATTTTGCCACTCAAAAGTTCATAGAGGTACCTGGATGTCAAGAACAAAGACAAGGTAAAGCAGCTCAGTAAGAAGTCAGTAGAGATCAGCAGCAAGAAAATAATACACAGCCTCCAAACTTAATCCATACTCGAATTGAAAAACAATAAATCCCAAAGAAGTTTTCTAAGTTTTTTTTTTTTGCTCAAATCAGAAGAAATGAGAATCAACTATTAATGAAATAGTAGCTGAACCTTTTGGAGTGTTTTTTAGGGTTTTCAGAATCTGCCTAATGAGTGAAGAAAAGGTTCTATTTATACTCTAAGAGGGTTGTTGTGTGCTCTCCAAGTCAGGGAATAATTCCCTTTGAAAGTGGCCCTCAAATACATCTTCTTAACAGAGCCAAATAGACCCCCCCCCCTTGGTTGCCTCTAATTGGTTTCAGTATTTTGTACTGGCCAAATAGAGCCAACTGTCCATATTCTAGAAGCTTCCTAATGCCTTATCTGAAATCCTTGTTTTACCGGCCCTTCAAATGACCCCCCCCCTTAAGTTTCCTTTTGTTCAATTAACTCCTAGAAGTGTCCAATGATTTACATATCATATGAAACATCAACAAAACCAACAACTATCCTAAATCAAATCAAAGAGACTGCCAAACTCAAAAATAACCATGCTGATTCATATTAACAAAGGCGAGACGATTAAACATGTAACAATAGAATACTAAAAATTATAAAGCATGCAAACTAAGTAGGAAAATAATCGTGAAGAAAAGAAAAGGAAGAATAATAGGAGAAATGACGAAAAATACCACAAATGATTCAAAACAACAAAAATAGCTAGATTTTGTGATAATAAACTAAACTATTCAATAGTTAAACTAAGTAAACATGAGCTAAACCAAGTTAACAAACCCTAACAAAAGAACTGATTGAACATGACTACAAACAAAACAAACAAACTAAAAAAAAGGAAATTATTGACTCGAAAATGAAAAGAAAAAGAATGGAGAGGACAGTGGTGATATTACCAGTTGAATGGAAGAAATGTGTGAAGGTAGTTTGGCAGCCCGTTCCACTCCGATTGACCACTCAAAGGTCTCTTCCTCCAAGGAATCCGTCCTCGCATGGAGTTTTGACCGGGTTCTCTTGGAAGAAGAGACTCATGATAGGCCAAACATAGACGAACCCCTCTGGCTATTTCTTAGATCGGAGTTTCTAGGGTTTCTAAGGTGATTTGAAAGGGACCAAGGTGGACGGGGTTATGGGGTGTGATTTTCAGTAGGTTTGGAGGAGTTTTGGGTGAACTAGGGTTTGGGTTTCAGATCTGGAATTGACGAATTTGGGTGGTGATTTAGAGGGAACTGGTGATGGATTAGTGTCCAATGGGTTGTGGAGAGTGTAGAGGGTGAATTTGGGGTAGTTTGGTAACCGGACGCTGCTGTGAAATGATTTCCGCCAGGCGGCGGCTAGGCTTTGTGTGTGTGAGTTTGAGAGAAAAATAGGGCGACTAGGGTTTGCAGGTTAGAGGCGGGAGGGGGGAATGAAGGGGTTCTCTAGGGTATGGGGGTTTAGGACAGTTATATAGGTAGATGAGGGTCAGTTCCAGCCGTTAGATCATTGAAGATCAACGATATGGATCAACAAAGGCCAAACGGTGTCGTTTTGGTAATTAGGGGGAAGCTGGACCGGATAGAGGGGAATTGGGCCTGGCGGGTGGGCAAGGAAAATTTAGGCTCACGGGTGGTTTTGACCCAATTAGGACTTAATAGAATTTTCCCTTCTTTTTCTTTCTTCTCTTTTTTTTGTTTTTCTTGATTTAAGCTTACTAATTCAATTAAAAAATCCTAAACAAAAAGTCTAATTTGTAAAACTACATTAATTGTTTATTTTTAACATAAAAATAATTAACTAACTTAAGGATAAATGAAAGGAAATTATTAATTTGCAACTAAAAGCTAAAAATGCAAAAATGGCCAATACTTTTTGATTTTTTTGTCTAATAATGCAATTAATTAACAACTAAACCTAAAAATGTAAATATCAACCTAAAAATGCAATGCATGAAATTTGAACATTTTTAGGGTACTTTCCATAATTTTAAAATATTAAAATGCACTAAATGCAAACAATTTAATAGATATTCCTAAAAATTCCATAAAATTAAAATAAATTAGAAAAATTTATTTTGTAACTTTGTAGGAGTATTTTGGTCGGGCAAATAATACGTGCTCACAGGATTTGCTCTTGAAACCAAACGAATGACATGAGCTTGAAAGTAGTGCTTCAACTTTTGGATCGAGAAGACTAGCGCCAAACATAACTTTTCAATTGGCGAATAATTCAGCTCATTTGGTGTCATCATCCTGCTCAAGTTGCAAAGGGAGTTTTCTTTCCCTTCACGATTTTCTTGGGCCAAAAGTGCTGCAACAGACCTTTCTTGTGCTGAAATGTATAGTATCAACGGCTTTCCAAGTATAAGGGCTTCCAAAATTGGAGGTTTCATCAAGTAGGATTTAATGCTCTCAAAGGCATTGCTACACGCTTGGTTCCATTTGAAAGGGACACCTTTCTTCATAAGGCAACTGAATGGTTGGCACCTCTCATCTAGGTTTGACATGAACCTTCTAAGGTATGCTAGCTTTCCTTGCAGACTTTTCAATTTATGAATATTGCGGGACTCGGGCATTTTCAAAATGGCATCCACTTTGGCTTGATCAATTTCGATCCCTAAACTGTTTGACGAGGTAATCTCCATAAATCCCAGCATTGTTGCATGTCTCAATGAAGTGCGCCACATGTTGCTTTGGAGTGCCTTCTCCATCAAATTGTTGAATTTTTGGAGGTTGATAGCCAGCGGGCATCTTCAACATATCGATCCTTAAAGTGTACGGCTTTGCATAGTTAAAGGAGGACATGGAAGTGACTTCACATTTGTTTTTTTATAGTCCCTTCAATGAACTCCTTTAGTTGATTGATTGGAATTATCCCTTCCAAAGAGACTGGAATTTCCTTAGTGGATGAAACTTGTCGTTGGGGGGGGGGGATCCATCTCTTGAACTTCTGGGAGTTTGCCGGGTGCATGGGTGGATTCTTCTTCCATCAAGATTCCCACCCTGTATGTTAGTTTGTCAAGTCTAGCCTCTTGATTTTGTATTCATTTGGTCAAGCCACCGATTGCTTCCGTCAAGTTTTCCAATTGGTCCTCCATAGATGAAGTGTTTATCACCATGATTTGCACGATTGTTGTGTATGATGGAGAGTAGCATCGATTGTCACACAAATTGATCCTTGATTGGCTCATGCTATGTGGGTGTAAGTGGGGAGGATCCATCACATGAAGCATCATCACCTTCCTTCACAGCAGAGTGCTTGGATCTGGAAAGGTCAAGCAGAGTAAGAGTTTTCTTGATATTTTCAGCCACATCGCTTCCTCCTTCAGGTGTGTTTGTGGAAGATCTTGCTCCTTTTGAGGATGAAGATCCGAAAACAAGGGTTGATGCGGACGGCACTTAGGGTGCTTGTTGTCCTAAAGAGCTTGCTTTACTCCTCGTGACTGGTCCGAAGCTTCCAAAGGTAACATCGATGATACTTTCCACATTAGCATAGAACCTGGAGTTAGCAGCCTTGATGGATGTTGATCTGGAGTTGATTTTCTTCGAAGTCATTTCAATGTTTTTGAACTTTGGTGATTGAAAAGTTGAGATGAGAGGTAGAGATTGTCCCCACTGGGCATGCCAGAAGTTGTAGATAATAAATTTGCGTCGTGAAAATAAAATCAGGCCGAAAAATATTACAACAATCGTAATATTTTATTTCAAATAATATGAGTGTACAATCTTTATGATTCCTCTGATTCTACTTTCAATATAAATTCAAGGGCCTTTGAGCTTGATCTTGAATTTTAATTTAATTTATCCGTCGCGAACACTTTGATTGTTGCCACGAATTTTATCACGAACAAGTAACCTTGATCTTGAACGCCTTGTATTTGATTTTACTTCGTTCTTGATCTTGAATACTTGAATTGTTCTTCGTTCTTGAACTTGAACTTGGTTGCTTGAAGCCTAAAACTTGTAGAGAAATATGCGGCGTTTGATCCACGAGCTCTCTCTTGCTTCTTGTTATAATTTCTGGTTTCTTTTCTGAGTTATAAAGACCCTATTTATAATTGTGGGAGGGAAGAGTTATGATAGGAATAAATTCTTTCTGACCAATCAAATCGAAGTGTGACAAGGCCGCATTTGATTGGCCAGAACATGTCACTTGCACACGTGGCACGATTTCATTAGCCTTTTAATGTGACTTGGCATGCCTTGTCATTTTGACACGTGGCATGATCCTATTGGCTTTTCCATTTGACTTGGCGCGACATGTTATTTGACATGTGGCACCAAACTGGGCCTCTAGGAAGATGACATATTGGGCTTAATGAAGTGGGCTCATCACTTTAGCCCAATTAAATGGGCTAGCCCAATGGATTAAGACTTATTTATTTAATCCATATATATTGGACTTATATAATTAATTCAATTGTATTAGCCCGTAGTATTTATTTGGACTAATATATCTTGAATTTAAAATATAATCCAAATTATTTTATGAATTTAATTTTAATAAAATTTATATGCCTACATTATGCATACATACCAAAAAAATATATAAATAAAACTTCAAAGTGGAGATCATATACTATTGGTATACTATAAAAAAAACAATATACCTTATGAAGAAATTGCTTGAATCTGGTGAGTAGTCTTGTTATTTCAAAGAGTAATATGAGGCGGACAAAAAAGGCAGAAGAGAAAAGAAGAGATCTATTTATAGTAGAGAGATTATTCCAGATAGAAATAAGAGAAGAATAATAAAAGTACGATAAAAATAAAAGAGAGAAATAAGGGATGGTAGAGATAAAAAAAAAAGTAAAGCTTATGATAAGGAATAATTTAGAAAATATAATTCTATTATAAAGATATTTTTGTCTTGAAAAAAATTAATTTTTTGATTATGCTTCTTGGAAGAAGTTAAAATTTATAGCTTATTTCCAAAGACAAAAAAACTACAAATGCTGCTGCTCAAAAGCACATTTCAGTTTTGGCCAAACACCTCATATTTCCAAACAAGTACTTTTGCTTTTTTGACAAAAAGAAGTGTTTTTAACCTCCCGGAAACTTGGCCAAACAAGCTATTAATTACACTCAAATTCTACTCCTAAATGGCTTTCCAAATAGGCTTTAAGATTTAAAGTGTGAGCTATTTGCCTGTGAAGTACTCGCCTAGAGATCAAACATGGTTGCTCTTATATTTGCCCATTAAGTGGATTCAATAGAATTTTGGTCCATTCAAAATTAATTCAGCTTTCAATTATTCAGGGTTGAGGAATGTGGGATTCACTTCGAAGCAGAGTAGATGACAGAATTCCTCCAATTTTGTTTTTTGTATTTGAACTTAACTTGAAATAGGGGTGTTAAAAGAGAAGGGTTTAATCAAATTCGAGTGGGTTACATCGAAAGAAATTGGTCCTCCGACCTGGATTTCAACAAAACCAAATATAGAGGAAGCGTAGCTGTTGGCTCCACTGTAGTAATCCATAATTTATCTGAAGATTTATACCAACATTTTCTTCTCTTTAATTATTTCTAGATTTTAATCAACCAAAACAGTGTCAAGTGCTTTATTATTTTTAATGTCATTTGCTTCGACTTGTAAGTTATTAGGAACTAAAGGAGCAGTTGGTGCTATCCTATTTGGTCTCTGATTTCTGGTGTAATGACTTGCAGCATCCATTCATCTCGCACTTTGGACTTCTTCATATAAGACCATTGGACTGGCCCGATAACAGGTATAATTGGGCCAATTGGCAAATTAACGTTAAAATAGCATAAGCTATGGAGAAATTCAAAAAGGGATTTTTTCCTATCCATACCATATATGAAACCTTATTATTAAAAATATGCATATTTTCATTATTACCCGCCATGTTTATATTTTTCCTACAAAATTTATACCATTTATTAAATACCCAATATTAAGAGCTGATTCCTTCCAAATTAGGAGCCTACAAATCTGGGATAAAAATTTGAATAGCTTATTCCTTCCAAATTAGGCGCCTAAAAATTTGGGACTAAATATTTTTTCATATTCACATTAGATTTGTTTCCTCCTTTTTCTGCATGCTTCTCTTTCCTCATTTTTCACGTATTTCTGTTTCTCTAAGTATATACCAGTCTTCCCTTTCTAAAGCTCAGGGTCTTTTTGATTTGGTTCTCCTCTTTTTTCTTTTAGGAATGGTTGAGCATATTTAAATATGCAAGGCTCTGTTTTCGTCAACTATTCGAAGGGAGGAGCTTTTGTTCTTGACGGGAGTGAGCTGATGCGCTTGGGTCAACAAATTTTCTACAAAAAATCTACAAATAAACTACAAATCAGTTTAAGTATGTATAAAGCAATATTGTTTGGTATCTACAAATTACTATATTTAGACTACAATTAAACTGCAATCTATATTGAAAAAAAATATTGACTACAAAATTTTCTACAAAAAATCTACAAAGAAACTACAAATCAGTTTACGTATGTACAAAACAGTATTGTTTTGAAGGGTATCTACAAAATTACTACATTTATAGTACAATTACACAACAATCTATGTTGAAAAAAAATGTTGACTATAAAATTTTCTCTTTATCTACAAAATTTCTACAAATAAACTACAAATCAATTTTTCCAAGATTGATGAAGAACAAAACAGCAGAAGATGCAGAAGATGGGCCACCAGAGTTGCTCTTTATTCATGGTGGCCATACAAGTAAAATTTCTGACTTCTCATGGAACCCATGTGAAGACTGGGTCGTCGCTAGTGTTGCTGAAGACAATATACTACAAATCTAGCAGATGGCGGAAAACATTTACCACGATGAAGATGATATACTCAATGGGTCTCATCTCTGTATTTTTTGAGAAGAAGAAGGAATGGAGAAGAGAAAGAAATGGGAGGGGGAAAACGAATATGGTCGGATCTTAGGAATTAAGGGGAGAGAGAAACGTGGGATATATGGATACCTTTAATTAAGGAATAAAAACTGCCCATTAATTAGACCCTTAATTAAGTATGATATAGGATTGATAATTTGGTATACGGGTTTGTAATTAAATCAAACCTTAAACATTGAGGGTAATAAGGTTTCATATATGGTGTAGATAGGTAAAAATTCCATTCAAAAATAGCCAGATTTATAACTGATCGCTCAAAAATAGCCCAATTTCAAAAGTAATCGAAATTTAGCCACTTTTCATGTAAAGAAAAATCTGAGCGAAAACACTGTTCAAAACCCGGAAAATACGTCAGTATATTATATTGGAGTTCCAGCATAAGTATACTTGAACTCCAGCATATTATACTGGAGTTCCAGGATAAGTATGTTGGAACTCCAGCATAATATGATGGAGTTCCAGCATAAGTACAGTAGAACTCCAGCATAATATACTGGAGTTCCAGCAAGTATAATTGTCCAATATAATATACTGGAGTTTGTAGCACCGGTGCTCCAGTCTCCAGTATATTATACTGGAGTCAACAAAGTATACGGTCCAGCATAATATGCTGGAGTTCATACACAGGTGCACCGAACTCCAGTATATTATGCTGGACCGGTCTCTGTTGCAGCAAAATAGTGGCTATTTTTCATTGACTTTGTAAACGCTGGCTATTTTTGAATGACCAGTCCGAAAACTGGCTATACCATGCTATTTTTACCATAAGCTAGCCAGTTTCTGGTCGTTCAAAAATAGCCAGCGTTTGCAAAGTCATTGAAAAATAGCCACTATTTTGCTGCAACAGTGACCGATCCAGCATAATATATGGAGATCGATGCACCTGTGCATGAACTTCCAGCATATTATGCTGGAACACCAACACGCGGAAAGATCCCCCATAATATACCGGAGAATAGAGCACTTGTTTATGAACTTCTAGCATATTATATTGGACCGGTATATTATACTGGAACTCCAGTATATTATGCTGGAGTTCCAGTAACTTATGCTGGAACTCCATTATAATATGCTGGCATTCCAGTATATTTATGCTGTAACTCCACTATATTATACTGGAGTATTTTTCATATTTTGACCAGTGTTTTCGTTCAGATTTATCTTTACATGAAAAGTGACTAATTTCGATTACTTTTGAAACTGTGGCTATTTTTGAATGACGACTTGTAAATCTGACTATTTTTAAACTTCTCCCCAAATTAACTTAAATAACCGGCTACCTTATTGCTTAAACTTAAAATAACCAACACTAAATTTACATAACATATTATTAGACTTCTTACACAATTCTTACAACTAATTTTATTTCTTAAGAACTTTTATTTTCTTCTATTTTACTCAGTAACAAATGATGGGAAATCATGAGACGATGAAATTAAATACTCCTTCCGGTCCATAATAAGTGACCAATTTATTTTTTATTTTGGTCCAAAATAAGTGTCCATTTATATAATCAAGAAAGAATTCAATTTGTTTTTACAAGATTACCCTTATATATGTAGATATCCCTAAAAAGTTTTCTTACTCCTCACATTAAATATTTAATTAAGGGTAGTTTAGTCATACTAGTTATTTTTGTATAGAATTTAGTATTTTTTTAATGGGCATGTCAAAAATAAATTGATCACTTATTGTGGACCGGAGAATAATAAATAAGCAATTAAATAAATATACATGCGTACATAAATCAGTGTTGACCAATTTTTATGCCTTTCTAAAGCTAAATAAAAGGCGTAGTTATTGTGCCTTTATTTGAGACTGAGGCATATGTGTTGCTATTGTTGTTTATTAGCTAAATAAAATATTATTAAAAAAAGAAATGTTGGATAAAATATGGAGGGAGGAACTCACTCACGCCATATGTGCTGACCTTTAAGTATACGTAGTTTGAATCTCTGTTTTAAAGGGCAGAATTGGGATTCGTCTGGGGTTCGTCCCCGGTAGAGCACTTGTAAAACATTTTTGGGTTTATGTGTGAGGTTTAGTTCTGTGAGACTTATGCCTCAGCCATAGGGGCTTACGCCCCAGACACACCCAACGCCCAGTATACCGGGCTTACCTAATAGAATTTTATGCAATTGTATGTAACTAACCTTATAAATCCTCAAATTTTCTTAATAAATCGTTGATTATTCAAAATTACTTTTTTTCTTAATCATAAATCATTAAGTTGAGAGTATTTTATGTTATAATCAAAATAAAAATTATTGCACGTTATCTACTAAGACTGTTATGATAGTTAGTTTTAAATAATCTTTCATTTAAAAAATATTTATTTATTAAATTTTGTTACGTCTTTATTTTATAATAGTCCTTTTTTATAATTATTTTTCTAAATATTATTTTTTTCACTTTTACGAGATACAATACTTATTAATTTAATAGCTCAGTATTAGCTAGTAACTATTTACAAGTAATTAGTTGTCATGGTATTGTATGGTGAATAATGTGTCACTTTATTAACTTGTGAACTTAAAAATAAATGACGCAAGAGAATCATATTTAAATTGCGAATTATGTTTTTTAATTCTCTTTCAAATAGAAAGCATGTTAAATAAAAGGAGTATTTTAAGAAAAATATCAAATTATAATATCGAAATTCTTTCAAGATTTATTACTCCTTAAGAGATACATATAAGATTTCGTATCGAATACATTACTTTTGATGTTTGAGTTGTAACGATGTTGTAGTTAATTTGTATATTATGATATATGTCATATTTTTCGTATTATTCATAGGTGAATTATAATTTATAAATATTTTAAATAAATTATTTGTTATAATTTTGTGATTTAAATGTAACTTTTATAATTATTTTTTATTTTATACTCTCTTAAATTTTTTGAAATTAATAAAATTTAAAGATCTGTAGGACTTACGCCTCATGTCTCAGGGCTTACGCCTCGCCTCACGCCCGCCTTTTAAAACATTGGTTTGAATATGTTTTCATATCAAAGCGAGACCCTACGGATTTGTCGATGTATATGTATTTTGAGGGTCGACCACTTTTATAAAATAAGCTACAATTTCACATTCTTTATCAATTATCATGAGCTCTTTAACAAGTATTGGTGGTGCTACAGAAAGACAAAATTCAGTAAACTTCACAAAACGTATTATCAATTATTTATTGTTTCTGAATGATATGGTGCCTTTTTTAGCTCAAATATTATGGGTCATCTTCAGTGATTCATATACTTTGAATTTTACTGTGCTGTATATTTTTAAGTTCTATTCGCATAATTAAGTACTATACCAGTGTTGTCGTTGTTAGATCTTTATTAGTGATAACCTTTAGTAAAAGTCGATTATTCATTCTATTTTGTGTTTATTTTTTCTTCTGGTTAGAATGGAAAAAAATAATTCAAATAGCGTTACAACATGCGCCTTAGAGTTTAAAATCTTTGTACTATTTAGTTGAGAATTTTTTAACAACATATTAACTTTCTTTAATTTTTAATTATATATATATAAAGAGAGAGAATGGTGTCACGACCCAAAATCCCTCCGAAGGAGTCGTGATGGCACCTAGTCTCTAAACTATGTAAGTCTAACATTAACTGAAATAACCTTGATATTTACTAACTTTAAGTTAAATAACTCTACAAATTTAAAATTTTCCAAAACCGGTGGTACGATTCATAAGCTTTTCTAAGAGTATATACAAAATAAATACATCATTATCCCAAAACAAAGGAACAAATGGAAATAAGTACAAATGAAGGTGACTCTGAGGTCTGCGAACGCAAGCAACAGGTTTATCTTGAATCTTTACTACAACGACCCGCACATCTACTACCGATCAAATACCTGAATCTGTACACCAAAATGTACAGAAGTGTAGTATGAGCACACCATGGCGGTGCCCAGTAAGTATCAAGACTAACCTCGATGGAGTAGTGACGAGGAACAGTCCAGATACCTACTCGTTAATTAAATTGGACAAGATGTGATAATAAACTATCAACATAAAGATAAAAAAGTAAATATCAACAGCAGGGGGAAACCAAACTATAATCAGTGGAAGCAAAAAAGGGAAACACGGATAAAATAAAAGATAACCAAGTAACTTAACACTAACATATCTGAGATGCAGACAAGTAAAATGTACTCAAATAAGGGAAAACAATGTCAACTCAATTTATCATATCATTCCTGATGCACAATTTCAGCCATCTCAAAACTCGATGTCTCGTATCGTAACCTCAACTTCCAAGCCTTTAGCACACCCGGCACCTTGTGCCCACATGTTTTTATCTCACTTTGCACAACAACATTCTCATTTACATAACATACAATAGAGTACAACTTCTAAACCAATTAGAAAATCAGCAAGAAAAGATAAAGTTATTTTCAGAAATAATTTGAATGAAGAAAGTTCCCTTTTAAATTAAAACACGACATCGAATGAAATATTACCTTTAACATGAGATTTATTAAATTAAAACTTAGTAGAACTTCCTTTTTAAGTAAAGTACATCTCAGACGGTTTAAGGAGATTTAACTGAGAAACTAATTGAATAATAAATATCACGACCCTAAACCCAGACCCGATCGTGATGGCGCCTCTCGTGAAGACAAGGCTAGCCGACAAAACCCCTAACTAAATTAACAGATATAATAATTTATAATTAAGTTATTAATAATGATAATTCCGAAAATAGAGTGAAATACATCAACTACGGAAAGAAACACAGCCCGACATCGGGGTGTCACCAGTCATGAGCATCTAACATAAGTCTAAGAGTATGAAAGAGTTTATACAGACTATTACAGAACTAGAACAGGGAAAGTAAGATAGGAGGGAGAAACTGGGCTGCGAACGCCGAGCAGCTACCTAGTGGACTCCAAACAGCCTGTTGGGAGAAATTAACCCACACTAGCGGGACCCGAAGCTCCTGAATCTCCACACATGATGCAGGGAGTAATGTGAGTATTCCAACTCAGTGAGTAATAAAAATAAATGAAGACTGAGCGATAAGAAACCACATAAAACACAACAACATGCTAAAATGAGGCAGTGTAAAACCAATACAATGCAATAAAACAGTGAAATCTTATAAAAAAAAAGACCTTAGTTCAGTATAAGCTCTTTTAAAATACCATTTTAACAGTTAAACAAGTAAATGAAAAGCAACGAGGAAAGATAAACACATAAAAGAAACCCTTCGGGCACAATATTAACAGAATCAGCCCCTCGAGCACTAACATGGAACAAACCAGCCCCTCGGGCTATATCACATATCACACTGGGTACCCACGCTCACTAGGGGTGTATAAACTTCGGGAGGGGCCCCTTACGGCCCAAGCGCAATATCAAGCCATCTCATGGCATAATCAACAGGCTCTCGGCCTCATATCAGGCCACCTCGTGGCATAACAACTTAGTCCCTCGGCCTCATAATCATAAATCAGTACATCACTGCTGCCGCGTGCAGCCCGATTCCATAATAACCTCACAACACAGGCCCTCGGCCCTACTCAGCCAGAAATCTCTAAAAGCCACTCGGGCACAGTAAAATATGATGCTCAGCTCAAAGTATCATTTAAGATGTCAAAACATAGTAAACATGACTGAGTTATAAAAACAATAGGATATAGTATGACTGAGCACAAGTATAAAGTCAAAACAATGCGGAATAGTAGTAAAAATCCCCTAAGGGTCCAAAACAGTTGGCACGAGACTCAAATATGGCATTCAGTCCAAAACATGATGATAACAATAGTTTTTCAATCAAATACGCGGTAAAATATTCATACGGGATGGACTAAGTCACAATCTCCAACAGTGTACGACCCCACGCTCGTTATCTAGCGTGTGTGTCACCTCAAAATAGCACAACGATATGAAATTCGGGGTCATACCCTCATGACAACATTTAAAATCATTACTCACCTCTATCCGGTCCAAACTCTAGCCTGCGATGCCTTTGCCTCTCGAATCGGCCTTCGGATGCTCCAAATCTAACCAAAATCAGTGCAAAACCATCAAAATATGTTAAGGGAACAAAGCCCACACGAAAGAAATTAAATTACAACACAAATTCCGAAATTGGCCAAACCCGATCCCCGGGCCCACATCTCGAAATCCGATAAAATTTAAATCAATAGACTCCTTATCACTTCCCGAGTTCATTCATATCAAAAGCACCGAAATCCAACCACAAACGACCCATCAAATCCCAAATTTTAGGTCTCCAATTACAAGCCCTAGTTCTCAATATTTAGGCTTAAATTCTACAAATTCCATGATTAATTAGGTAGAAATTACATTAGGATTGAGTATTAAGTCCATAAATCTTACCTCCAAGTGTTCCCCCTTGATTCGCTATTCAATACCCTTCAAAAAAAGCTTCAAAATCACCCAAAATAGAGGAACTTAGACCCAAAATTGCGGAAATGGGTCTTTTAAATATTTTGCCCAGCACTTAAAAATCCTTCATCGCAAACGCGGTCAACGCCTCACGTTCGCGAAGCACAACCTGGCGTTGACCACTTTTTCCTTCATCACGATCGCGACTCCTCGTACGCAAACGCGAAAGCTTGACTTCCCCCCTTATCGCGAACGCGGCTCCCCACCCGCGAACGCGAAGAACAAAACCTCCAGGACCCCATCTGCTCACTTACCTCTACGCGAACGCGGCAAGAACCTCGCGAACGCGATGACCATGAGCCTCAACCCTTCGCAAAAGCGGGATCACCTTCGCGAACGCAAAGGACAATTTCCCAGCCTCACATCTCAACCCTTCGCAAATGCGAGGGTCCACTCGCGAACGCGAAGGCCAAAAGATATGCAACACACAGCAACAGATTTCTGCAATTTTTCTCAACTTGAAATGATCCGTTTAACCACCCGAAACTCACCCGAGGCCCTCAGGACCTCAACCAAACATGCCAACCTATCCCATAACATCATTAAAACTTGTTCCAACCTTCGGAACGCTCAAAACAACATCAAAACACCAAATTTACATCGGATTCAAGCTTAAGAATTCTAAAATCTTCCAAATTCTACTTTCGATCAAAAAGTATATCAAACCATGTCCGAATGACCTGAAATTTTGCACACACATCCCAAATGACACAACGGACCTATTGCAACTCCCAGAATTCCATTCTGACCCCGATATCAAAATCTCACCTATTAACCGGAAAACGCTGAAATTCCAATTTCGCCAATTCAAGCCTAAATCTACTTTGTACCTCCAAAACACATTCTGATCGCACTCCTAAGTTCCAAATCACCTCCCGAAACTACCGAACCATCAGAACTCACATCTGAGCCCTTTAACGCATAAGTCAACATCCGGTTGACTTTTCTAACTTAAGCTTACTCAAAAAAGACTAAGTATCTCAAACCTTATCAAAACCTCTTCGAACCCGAGTCAACCAACCCGATAATACAAAATACAGCTGAACAAGGAAATAATATGCAAAAATAGGGGAAACGGAGCGGTAACTCATGAAACGACTGGCCGGGTCGGTATATCCTCCCCCTCTTAAACAAACGTTCATCCTCGAACGAGTCAAGAAACATAACTGAAACCTCAAATAGGTGAGGATATTTGCTCCGTATCTCCCGCTCGGTCTCCCAGGTAGCCTCCTCCACAGGTCGACCTCTCTACCGCACCTTCACTGAAGCTATATCCTTTGACCTCAACATCCGAACCTGACGCTCCAAAATAGTTATTGGCTCCACATCATAAGTCAAATCATCATCTAACTGAATCGTGCTGAAATCTAGAACATGAGACGGATCCCCAATATACTTCCGAAGCATAGAAACATGAAATACCAGATGCACACTCGACAAGCTGGGTGGCAAAACAAGCTCATAAGTCACCTCCCCAATCCTCCGAAGTACCTCAAAAGGCCCAATGAACCAAGGACTCAATTTACACTTATTCCCAAATCTCATAACACCCTTCATGGGTTAAACCTTTAGTAGAACCTTCTCACTAACCATGTAGGACACATCCCGAACTTTCATGTCAGCATAATTCTTTTGTCTCGACTGCGCTGCACGAAGCCTCTCCTGAATTACCTTCACCTTTTCTAAAGCATCCTGTACCAAGTTTGTACCCAATAGCCTAGCCTCACCCGGCTCAAACCAACCAATTGGAGATCTACACCGCCTCCCATACAAAGCCTCATATAGAGCCATCTGAATACTCAATCGGTAGCTGTTGTTATAAGCAAACTCTGCTAGCAGTAGAAACTGATCCTATGACCCTCCAAAATCAATGACACAAGCGCGCAATATGTCCTCCAATATCTGAATAGTGCACTCAGACTGCCCGTCCGTCTGAGGATGAAAAGTTGTGCTCAACTCAACCTGAGTACCCAACTCTCGCTGCACAGACCTCCAAACCTGCGAAGTAAACTGAGTGCCCCTATCTGAAATAATGGAAACTGGAAAACTATGCAGACGAACAATCTCTCGGATATAGATCTCTGCCAACTGCTTTGAAGAATATGTAGTGCACACAAGAATGAAGTGCGCAGACTTGGTCAACCAATCCACAATCACCCAAATAGCATCGAACTTCTTCAAAGTCCATGGGAGCCCAACTACAAAGTCCATGGTGATCCGCTCCCACTTCCACTCTGGAATATCCATCTGCTGAAGCAAGCCACCTGGTCTCTGATGCTCATATTTCACCTGCTGATAATTGGGACACCGAGCTACAAATCTCATAATGTCCTTCTTCATTCTCCTTCATCAATAATGTTGTCTCAGATCCTGATACATCTTCACGGCACCCGGATGAATGGAATACCGCGAGCTATGGTCCTCCTCCAGAATCAACTCTCGAAGCCCATCTACATTGGGCACACATATCCGGCTCTGCATCCTCAACACCCCATCATCACCAATGGTCACATCTCTGGCATCATTGTGCTAAACTCTATCCTTAAGGGCAAGCAAATGACGATCAACATACTGGCGCTCTCTGATGCGATCATATAAGGTAGACCGAGAAATCACACAAGCCAATACCCGATTGGGCTCCGAAATATCTAACCTCACGAACCGATTGGCCAAGGCCTGAACATCAACTACAAGAGGTCTCTCCCGAACTAGAATATATGCCAAAGTCCCCATACTCACCGCCTTCCTACTCAAAGCATCGGCCACCACATTGGCTTTCCCCGGATGGTACAATATAGTAATATAATAAACCTTTAGCAACTCCAACCATCTCCACTGCCTCAAATTGAGATCCTTCTGCTTGAACAAGTGCTGGAGGCTACGATGATCAGTAAATACCTCACAAGAAACACCATACAAATAATGCCTCCAAATCTTCAACGCGTGAACAATGGTAGCCAACTCCAAATCATGAACAGGGTAGTTATTCTCATGGGGCTTCAACTGACGAGAAGCATAAGCAATAACTCTACCCTCTTGCATCAATACACACCCAATACCAACTCTTGAAGCATCACAATACACGGTATATAAACCTGAAACTGATGGTAAAACTAACCCTGAAGCTGTAGTCAAGGCAGTCTTGAGCTTCTGAAAGCTCTCCTCACACTCATCCGACCACCTGAATAGAGCACCCTTTTGAGTCAACTTGGTCAAGGGCGATGCGATAGATGAGAATCCCTGAAAAATTAACGGTAATAACCCGCCAAACCAAAACAGCAGCGAATCTCTGTGGTTGAGGACGGTCTGGGCCAACTCTAAACCGCCTTTATCTTCTTCGGATCAACCTGAATACCCTCACTGGACACCACGTGCCCCAAGAAGCCACTAAACTTAGCCAAAACTCACACTTGGAGAACTTTGCATAAAGCTTCTCCTCCCTCAACCTCTGCAACACAACTCTCAAATGCTCCGCGTGCTCCTCCTGACTATGCGAGTACACCAGAATATCATCAATGAAAACTATGACAAACTAGTTGAGACAGGGCCGAAACACACTGTTCATCAAATGCATGAATACTGCTGGGGCATTGGTCAGCCCAAAAGACATCACCAAGAACTCATAATGATCGTATTAGGTCCTGAAAGATGTCTTAAGAATATCTGAGTCCCTTATCTTCAACTGGTGATAACCTGAATGGAGTTCAATCTTGGAGAATACTCTCGCTCCCTTAAGCTAGTCAAACAAATGATCAATGCGAGGCGGAGGATACTTGTTCTTAATTGTTACTTTGTTCAACTGCCTATAATTAATGCACATCCTTATAGTGCCATCCTTCTTCTTTACAAATAGAACCGGCACACCCAAGGCGACACACTAGGCCAAATGAACCCCTTATCAAGGAGTTCCTGAAGCTGCTCCTTTAACTCTTTCAACTTCACTGGTGCCATACGATACGGTGGAATAGAAATGGGATGAGTGCCCGACACCAAATCAATACCAAAATTAATATCCCTGTCCGGTGGCATGCCCCGCAGGTCTGCAGGAAACACATCGGGAAAATCCCTCACAACAGGAACAGAATCAATACTAGGAGTCTTTGCACCGACATCCCTCAGAAAGGCTATATATGAAAGACAACCCTTCCCAACCATAGGTTAGGCCTTCAAGAATGAAATTACCCTACTGGAAACATAATCAGTCGAAC
This sequence comes from Nicotiana sylvestris, assembly GCF_000393655.2. NCBI lineage: Eukaryota > Viridiplantae > Streptophyta > Magnoliopsida > Solanales > Solanaceae > Nicotiana > Nicotiana sylvestris. Next base: position 155,754,267 of record NC_091065.1, on the reverse strand, counting down.
CTCGCCACTCAATCCGTGGCACACCCGGCATAGCCAATGTCACTATCTTAGTATGACAGTCCAAAATAGCATGATACGGAGATAGCCAATCCATGCTCAATATAACATCGAAGTCTACCATACATAACAACAAAATATCCACTCGTGTCTCAAAACCCTCAATAGTCACCACACATGATTGGTACACACGGTCTACAACAACAATATCGCCCACCGGAGTAGATACACGAACAGATGTAATAAGAGACTCACGGGGCATATCCAAATAACGAGCAAAGTATGATGACACATAAGAATAAGTGGAACCAGGATCAAATAATACAGAGGCATCTCTGTGGCAGACTGAGACAATACCTGTGATCATGACGTCTGAAGCAATAGCATTGGGTCTAGCTGGAAGTGCATAGAAACGGGCTTGACCGCCACCTGATCGACCTCCCTCTCTAAGGCGACCCCTAGCTGACTGACCTCCACCCCTAGCTGGGTGGATGAGTGGTTGTGAAGTAACTGGCGTTGAAGCTGATGGCTGACTCCTCTACTGAGATAAACCCCCAAGACGACAAGGACAATGCCTCCATATATGACCCATATCTCCACATTCATAGCAACTCCCGGGTGCTGGAGACGGGGACTAAAGGGAACTCCTAGCACCGGAATGCTAGCAGATGCACCTGGCATAGAAGAGCCCTGAACTAATGGAGCACGAGACAAACTCTGAGCTGGAAGGGCACTGAGTGATGACTATCCCTGATGAGAACTGTGAGAACCATGACCCAATGACGCCCCACGATAACCTGGGCGAGCTGGCTGAGCATGCCAAAATGGACGGCCTCTGCCGTGCTGAAACTGACCTCTCGAAGGAGCACCATCATAACTACCAGATCCTTGAGGCCTTTTGGCCTCCCTCTCGTCTCGCTCCTGGAGACGAACTAACTCAATCTCACGAGCAATGTCAACAACCTCCTCAAAAGTAGCACCAGAAACCCTCTCCCTAGTCATGAGAATACGAAGCTGATAAGTGAGGCCATCAACGAATCTCCTAATCCTCTCTCTCTCTCTATAGGAACCAACCAAAAAGCATGACGAGCTAACTCCGAGAACCTCATCTCATACTACTTCACAGTCATCTCTCCCTAAGGGGTACTGCACCAACAGGCCTACGCCTCTCATAAGCCTCCCACCAAGTGAAGGCAGCTCTAGAAAATTGAAAAGTAGTGAAAGCAACCCCCTTGGTCTCCAGAATACACTCCATACGAAGAATCCTCTAACACTTGTCTAAGAAATCCAGGGCATCATCGCCCTCTGCACCATTGAATGTCGGAGGTGGAAGTATACCAAACCTCTCCAACCTGCGCTGCTCGTCCTTTGGCATGGAAGGAGCTACATAGTCCTAAGTAGCAGCAACCGGCTGGGCTGAATGTGACCCTGGTGTTTGAATTCCATGCACGACCTGCTCGGGTGTGCGAGCGGCGGGAGTCTGAGTGCCTCCCCCGACCTGAGATGTAGCTGCGGCTGTAGTAACTGAGACCGCCTGAGCTAGGCCAGTGCATACTAATAGAATCTGAGCCAAGGTCTCCTGAAGACTCGAAATCACAATGGGCACAACTGGTGCCTGAGCTGGTGCTGCTGGAGTGTCTACAACTGGGACCTGATCTTGAACTAGGGCGGCTGCTGGATCTGCAGGTGCTTCCCTAACTATTGTGCGGGCTACACCCCTGCCCCTACCGCGGCCTCGACTACGTCCTCAACCTCTAGTTGCCACAACTCGTGGTACTGGTGGTCGTCCATCCTGACCACTCGCTCGTGTCCTCACCATCTATGAGAGAATAGAATAACAGAAGTTTAGTCCTCGGATCAGAACATTCACACGACAAGAATTTCAAGAATATGAAGTTTTTCCTAACGGTTCTGCAGCCTCTCGAGGATAAATACAGACGTCTCTGTACCGATCCGCGAGACTCTACTAAACCTACTTATGACTCGTGAGACCTATGTAACCTAAGCTCTAATACCAACTTATCACGACCCTAAACCCAGACCTGATCGTGATGGCGCCTTTCATGAAGACAAGGCCAGCCGACACAAACCCCCAACTAAATTAACAAATATAATAATTCATAATTAAGTCATTAATAATGATAATTCCCAAAATAGAGTGAAATACACCAACTGCGAAAACAAACATAGCCCAACATCGGGGTGTCACCGATCATGAGAATCTAACATAAGTCTAAGAGTATGAAAGAGTTTATACAGTCTATTACAAAACTAGAACAGGGAAAGTAAGATATCAGGGAGAAATACTGGGCTGCGAACACCGAGCAGCTACCTACTGGACTCAAAATAGCCTGCTGGGAGCGATCAACCCTGACTAGCAGGACCCAAAGCTCCTAAATTTGCACACAGGGTGCAAGGAGTAATGTGAGTATGCCAACTCAGTGAGTAATAAAAATAAATGAAGACTGAGCGATAAGAAATCACGTAAAACACAACAACATGCTAAAATGAGGTAGTGTAAAACCAATACAATGCAATAAAATAGTGAAATCTTATAAAAAACACCTTAGTTCATTATAAGATCTTTTAAAACACCTTTTTAACAATTAAACAAGTAAATGAAAAGCAGCAAGGAAAGATAAACACATAAAATCAGCCCCTCGGGCACAATATTAACAGAATCAGCCCCTCGGGCAATAACATGGAACAATATCAGTCCCTCGGGCTATATCACATATCACACTGGGTACCCGCGCTCACTGGGGATGTACAGACTCCGGGAGGGGCCCCTTACGACCCAAGTGCAATATCAAGCCATCTCGTGGTATAATCAACAGGCTCTCGGCCTCACATCAGGCCACCTCGTGGCATAACAACTTAGGCCCTCAACCTCATAATCATAAATCAGTACAACACTGCTGCGGTGTGCAGCCCGATCCTATAATAACCTCACAACACAGGTCCTTGGCCCTACTCAGTTAGAAATCTCTAAAAGCCACTCGAGCATAATAAAATATAATGCTCCGCTCAAAATATCATTTAAGAAGTCAAAACAAAGTAAACATTGCTAAGTTATAAAAACAGTAGGATATAGCAAGATTGAGTACAAGTATAAAGTTAAAACAGCGAGGAATAGTAGTAAAAATCCCCTAAGGTTCCAAAACAGTTTGCACGAGGCCCAGATATGGCATTCAACCCAAAACATGATGATAGCAACAATTTTTCAATAAAATACACGGTAAAACAGTCATACAGGATGGACTAAGTCACAATCCCTAATAGTGCACGACCCCACGCTCGTCATCTAGCGTGTGCGTCACCTCAAAATAGCTCAACGATGTGAAATCCGGGGTTTCATACCCTCGGGACAACATTTACAATCATTACTCACCTCTATCCGGTTCAAACTCTAGCCCGTGATGCCTTTGCCTCTCGAATCGGCCTCCGGATGTTCCAAATCTAACCAAAACCAGTGAAAACCATGAAAATATTCTAAGGAAATAAATCCCACTCGAAAGAAATTAAATTACAACATAAATCCCGAAATTGGCCAAACCCGACCCTTGGGACCACGTCTTGAAATCCGATAAAATTTACATTAATAGACTCCTTATCACTTCCCGAGTTCATTTATATCAAAAGCACTAAAATCCAACCACAACCGGCCCCTCAAATCCAAAATTCTAGGTCTCCAATTACAAGCCCTAGTTCTTCAATTTTTAGGCTTAAATTCTACAAATTCCATGATTAATTTGGTAGAAATCACATTGGGATTGAGTATTAAGTCCATAAATCTTACCTCAAAGTGTTCCCCCTTGATTCCCTCTTCAATCCCCTTCAAAAAAGCTTCAAAATCACCCAAAAATGGAGGAACTTAGACCCAAAATCGCGGAAATGGGTCTTTTAAACATTCTGCCCAGCAGTTAAAAATCCTTCATCTTCCCACCCGCTAACACGAAGAACAAAACTTCCATGACCCCATCTGCTCACTTACCTCTACGCGAACGCGGCAAGAACCTCGCAAACACGATGACCACGAGCCTCAACCCTTTGCGAATGTGGGATCACCTTCACGAACGCAGAGTCCAATTTTCCAGCCTCACATCTCAACCCTTCCCGAACGCGAAGGCCAAAAGATCTGCAACACATACAGTAGATTTCTGCAATTTTTTCAACTTGAAATGATCCGTTTAACCACCCGAAACTCACCCGAGGCCCTCGGGACCTCAACCAAATATGCCAACCTATCCCATAACATCATTCAAACTTGTTCCAACCTTCGGAATGCTCAAAACAACATCAAAACAACAAATTTGCATCGGATTCAAGCCTAAGAATTCTAAAAACTTTCAAATTCTGCTTTCGATCAAAAAGTATATCAAACCACGTCCGAATGACCTAAAATTTTGCACACACATCCCAAATGACACAGCGGACCTACTGCAACTCCCGGAATTACATTCCGACCCTGATATCAAAATCTCACCTATCAACCGGAAAACGCCGAAATTCTATTTTCGCCAATTCAAACCTAAATCTACTCCTTACCTCCAAAACACATTCCGATCACACTCCTAAGTCCCAAATCACCTCCCGAAGCTATCCGAACCATCGAAACTCACATCTGAGCTCTTTAACACATAAGTCAACATCCGGTTGACTATTCCAACTTAAGCTTACTCAAAAGAGACTAAGTGTCTCAAACCTTACCAAACCTTCTCCGAACCCGAGCCAACCAACTCGATAACACAAAATACAGCTGAACAAGGCAATAATAAGCAGAAATGGGGGAAATAGAGCGGTAACTCATGAAACAACCAGCCGGGTCGTTACAATAAATGTTTTTGAAGTACTGAAATATATATATATATAATTACGACGAGTTCAAATTAAAAAGAAAATCATGCAAAGCAATGTAGTATAAATTCCTTTATTTTAAATCACGATATTACTAGTAACTCAATAGGACGGGAGCAAAATATTGATGGGAACATCAAATATGATAGTAAATAAGTAGAGAAGCAAGGTAATTATCATCTTTGGAACCAATAAAAATAGTAGAAACAGTAACAAGCGCACGGCATAACCCTTCGTGCTTTTACTCTCGTCCTCACTATAGAAATCAACGGAAACGACACGGCATCACCCTTCGTGCTTTTAATCTCTCATAATCATGGCACGACGTCACACTTCGTGCTTTTACTCTCAATAATGTGTGTAAGCACGTGATTTTTGCCCTATATGAGAATTACTCCCAAAAAATTCAAAAATAAAATGATTTTTCTTTGGTGTACAATTTTGTGATATTTTGAAGAATTATTTGTATTTGTCTGTGCGTGTTTATTCGCTAAATTAATAAAAAATACAAAAATATGTCGCATTTTGCATGTAGGATTTAATTCTACAATTGTTAGTAATTAAAATTGTTTTACAAAAACTAAAAATTACAAAAATAGGCATCGTTTGCATTTTTAGCATTTAATGTCCAAATATACAATTTTATGCTTAATTAATACTTAATTGTGCGTTAATTGTTATTGGGAGTTAATTTGCGCCTTTATAACTTAATTTAGTTCTTAATAATAGTTTAAGTATTTTTATAATTTAGTTTTAGAAAAATAAAAGAAGAAAAGAGAGCGAAAATATAAAGAAAGTCGGAATTGGGCCTCTTCTTCAATTTCAAGCTATAGGCCCAAAAAATGGCCCAATCTTCCCTACGACCCAGTCCATTTCGAACTGGGTCGACCCAGTCCATTAACCCAACACCCCTTCTTCATTTTTGTCCAACACAAAACAAAACCAAAAAAAAAAAAAAAAAAAAAGTGAATTATCACTATTAATAGTTTTATTTTTTGTTTTTTTATATATATAAAAAAATCCGAAAATATTTTATTTTATTTATTATTTTTATTTTAAATATATATATATATATATATATATATATAGTAATTTCGGAAATGATTTTTAAAAAATAAAAAATAAAAAAATAAAAAAATGTAAAAGAATGTAGAAAATTTTAAAAAAAAAGTAAAAAGTTTTAAAAAAAATTTAAAAGTAAAAGAAGGTTGGAATTAAAAAATAAATATAAAGATATCTGAAAATTTAAAAAATTTAAAGTAATTGAAAGTAGCATTTTTAAAAGAAAAAGAAAAGATAGTGGTTTATTTTTTAAAGAAAAGTTAAATAAAGTGAGATTCTCTTTTAAAAAAATAAAAAGTGGGATTTTAAATAAGATAAAGTAATTAAAGTTGGAATTTTAAAAATAAAAGTAAATAAAGGTGAGATTTCTTTTTCTAAAAAAATAAAAGCAATTTGTAAGTGGGATTTCTTTTAATTAAAAAAATAATAAAATAATAAAAAACAAATCTGAAAATTTCGAAAATTTTGCTATAAATAGAAGAGAAAATTTAGGAAGAAGGGTGGAAAAAAAGAGAGGAAAAACTAGATAGAGAGAAGAAAAAAAGAGGGGGCGGAGTGAGAAGTATACACCCGATATACATTCTGTATACACTGAATATACAGGGGCAGAATTCATTTTGGAGAGTTTTGAAGTTGAAAAAAAATAGTTACTGCTTCATTGCCTCGCTTAAGATCTGAAATAGTCAGAACCTTCCTGCCTTTTACTTCTTCACTATACTTGGAGTCGTTTATAGTCTCCTGGGTTTTCTGCTATTCCTACTGTACTGGTTTGCGATGTTGCTGAATCTGCTGTTGCTGTGTTATTACTGCTGCTGACTTCTCCTTCTTTTGTTCTTGTACTGCTGTTTCCAGGTACACATTTGTACAATCTCGGCTTGAAGCAAAAAATGAAATATTAATCAGGCTTTGTTCCTGTTGAATTCCTCCTGTTTAGATTTGTGGTTGAATATAATTTTTCTTTCTTCGTATAAAGATGTAGTTGAATGATTAATGAATAATGAGGTTGCATATGTATACTTTCTTCATCTAATAATGTTAGTTTAAATTACGGAGAATAATTAATCTGTTTTGATATTATGGTCAATCTCATGTTCTAGTATTATTGAATAACAGAATATAAAATGAAAGCAGTTTTTCTTTGTACAAACTCGATCGCAATTTTCCATTCGCATTAGCCGTAAACTAATAACTAATAAGTTACGTTTTTCAGCATGTAAATAATTAAGAGATTTTCTTTTAGTTTAGAGACGAACTTAATAGAAAATATAGTCATTGTAGGTTTATCCTGTAAAAATAAAAATGAGACGAGCCTCGCCAAATAAAACGTATAGATTGCGGGGCCCTCACAAAATGTATGGTTTAATTAGAATTCGGAAGGACCGTTTAGCGAATTTCACGGTCTTCCCCAAAATAATAACGCGATAGTCTCTTTAGGCGCGTGTTTAATATTTTACTTTCTTAAGCCTGGGTGTGCATTTCATGCGACCCGAATCCAAATCCCAAAACATCAAATAAAACGTGTTCCGGATTGTGGGTGCATTTCATGTAACGCAGTCCAAAGACGTGTTTTAAGCGATGTTCATATTTCTTTTAAAAACAATAATAATAAAGCGGTTAAAAGATAAAATTTGCACATAAGTTCATATTTGTATAAAATCAGACAATCAAGCCGAATATAACAGTTGAGCGACCGTGCTAGAACCACGGAACTCGGGAATGCCTAACACCTTCTCCCGGGTTAACAGAATTCCTTATCCGGATTTCTGGTACGCAGACTGTAATATGGAGTCATTCTTTTCCTCGATTCGGGATTAAAATTGGTGACTTGGGACACCCTAAATCTCCCAAGTGGCGACTCTGAAATAAATAAACCAATCCCGTCTCGATTGTCCTTTAATTGGAAAAACTCCCTTGCACCCTCGCGGGTGCAGAAAAAGGAGGTGTGACAGCTCTGGCGACTGTGCTGGGGATCATAACCCAGAACCACTGGTTCAGGGTTCAAGAATTCGAGCTTAAAATAATTGTTATAGTTGGTTTTATTTATTATCTGATTTTTTTACATGATATATGCCCAATGTGCTAAATGACACTTTTACCGCTTTAATATTATTTGAATTATGAATATATACAACTGCTACGAAACCCCCTTCTTTCTGAGTCTTCTAAATTTATGGTGCACACGTGCGCGTGGCCCACCTTTCTGTTAAAGTCATACCAAATAAGACGAAGTTGGGACAAGTAACTAGGCCGGGTAGACTTTCGTGCTCCCGGTACGTTGCCCCCGCTTCGGCTCAAACTGTCCGTTTGGGTAAGCCAGGGCTAGATCAATATGCCTCAGGTTTTTTCACTTAGAATAACTCAGCTTCATGCCGGATCCCTAGTAGGAGCGATTGTTTGCATCACGTGCATTTGACTTTGGAGACTCAACACAGGGGTTGGGTCTGTCTAGGACAGGTGTACCAAAAAAAAAAAAATGACCATCCTGATGCATCTTACTTGCTGCTACTTGCGCATTTATTTGATCCGGATTTGTGTGTTGACTGACTTTTGAATATCATGAATAATATTTTAAAATTGAAAAAAAGAAATAGCGGTTAGGGAATTGACTGTTTATTTTTGAAAAAAAAACCAATGCCCAAATACTGTCAAAACTCTGCCGAAATTTTGAGAAAATGAAAAAAAAATGTCTTATTAGTTTGTTTTATTAAAACCAAAGAAAAAATAGAAAGAAAAAAAAATCGTTGTTTTGTCTTATTTTTCAAAAAAATAAAAAATAAAAAAAGAAATATATATATATATATATATATATATATATATATATATAAAGGAAAATAGTTTGTCTTCCCCTGAAAATGACAATGAAAAAGAGTCTTACTTTTAAAATAGTTTTTTTTTTATTCGTTTCTGAAAAATTCAAAATAATAAAATAAAAAGAGTCGCGTTGAAAGTGGTTTTATTATTTGTTGCAAATATATATATAAATCCAAAAAGTTTTACTTTATTTCCAAAAATGTATATATATCTTTATTTGTTGCAAAAATATTTGTCCTGCCGAAAAGTCTAGAAAAGTTTTTTTTAGACTCCCAATTTTCAAAACAAAAAATCCAAAAATATTTTCCATTATTGACTTCTTTAAGAAAGTCTTTTTAATTATTAAAAATATATATATATATATATATATATATATATATATATATATATATATATATATATATATATATAATAAAATAAAACAAATTCGAAAATATTTTCCTTCTTCTTTAAAAATTGAAAAGAAAATTCAAAATTCAAAAAAAATATTTTTTTTTAGAAATCATTTCATTTATTAAAGGTAAAATTCCAAAAAAATATTTTCTTTCTTCTTAGAATAAGAAAGAACAAAAAAAAATCTTCCTTTTACTTTTGAAATTCTCAAAGTTTAAATCAAAAGAAAAGGAATTCTTAGAAGTCTTTCTTTCAAAAAGAAAATCAATCAAAAATTCAAAAAAAAAATATATATATACTTCATTTCTTCTTTCAAAGCAGTTCTTTTACAAATTCAAAATAATAATAATTTAAAATTAGTTTACTTACTTTATTCATGACCTGCCCGAACTACGCGGGTTTGATTCTCACCGGATGTGAGATACGTAGGCAACCCTCATCGGGTCCAACCCCCATTTTTGCTAAAATAGCCAAAAAAAAAATTAATAAAATAAAAATATATATATGTCAAATTTTAATTTTGTCATAAAGAAGTCGGGTGACGCTGTTTTATCAAGACATAGCCGAATGTTCCCGAAAAGGACGCCGGAAGGCTGACTTTGCATAAACAGCCACTTTTTGGGTCATGTTTTGGATTTGGTCCAATTGGCCCACACAGCCTTAAAAATCTTCGTCCCCGAGACGTTGAAAGGCCGTGCTTGCAATATTGAGTTTTCTAATTTGAAAAAAAAATGATAAAAAGAGTCATAAATAAGTCAGGTGATGTTGTTTTGCCATAAATAGCCGAATGTTCCCGAAAGGGACGCCGGAAGGCTGACTTTGCATAAATAGCCACCTTCGGGTCATGTTTAGGATTTTTGGTCTAGTTGACCCACACATCCTTATAAATCTTCGTCCCCGAGGCGCTGAAGGGTCGTGTTTGCAATACCTGGTTTTTATTATAATTTGAAAAGAAAAACAAAAAAAAACAAAAAAAACAACAACTAGTCAACGGTCAGGGGAATACCGTTCAAATTTTGTCATAATAAGCCGAGCCAGCTTCGACCGCGTCTTAAACCGTTCTTGCCGAAATAGCCTTAGAGTATCTTTCAGTTGTCGAAAGGTTATTTTCGTAAAAGAATGGACAAATTTGTAAAGTGTCATAAAATAATCCTCCCCGGCCTCAAAATTTATACAAAATTTGGAAGGGGCCACGTTTGCAAAAATAACCGTTCGGTTGCATCTGTCAAACGGAGAAAGGAAGCTGGCCGTTTGTTTTGAATTTTGTAAATCTTTTAATTAAAATACGTGGGATGTTTGATTTTCGAGTTTGTAGGTCATCTTCAAACCTTTGAAACCCAGTTTATTTTAATATGAAAATCGAAAAAATGATTAGTATTGTTTATCTTTTATTGGTCCGAACTACGCAAGGTCTGATTCATGCGGGGTCATGATACGTAGGCAATCTCCATAAGATTCGACCACAACAAAAAAATGAAAAAAAAAAGGAAAAGAAAAGAAAAAATGAAAAAAAAAATCGAAAAAAAAGAAAAAATGAAATGAAAAAAAAAAATCGAAAAAGAAAAAAAAGAAAATGAAAAAAAAATGTTATTAATAATGGGGACCGACGGAGTCCATTCTAACCTGTTTTGAATCGCAAAGAAAGAAGGTGGTTGGTTTGTGGTAAGCCGGAAATACAAGACCCAGAAACACACTTTGCGGGGATCAGGCCTGATAGCAGAAGCACTCGAATCCTATTGGGACTTGTTGACTAAGGTTGACGATATCGAAGTTGGAAATGGTCTAGACAATACTGATGCAAAGCTCAGTGGCTAAAGATGCCAATTTTGATAAAGTGGGAGGACGCTCCGTTCCGTGGTTAGCAAAAGAGAAGCGGGTGGTGTCTTATTTTGTTGTCATTTCTGTTGTTCGGATTATTAGGATTGTAATCCGAATATTGTCTTGTGTCAAACCTTCTTATCTTTCCAGTTTGTCATATCAATTTGTTTAAGTTTTGTCAAGGTTGTGTTAAGATTTTATTCTGGTTGTTTTGTTTGTTTTATTATTCAAACCATTTCACCGGTAGTCTAATACAAAAGCCGGTCTTTTATTGTTTCCAGTCATCTTTTGTTTAGTCCTTTTATCATTTTGTTCAGCGCCGATTCCAGTGACATGACATGCGCACACAGTTTGGGCCTAGTCTTAAAAGTTAATCATAAAACCTTGGGAAGATGATCAAAGCATTTAAAGGAAATAAGAACGGTTTGAGATTATTTGGAGCCCGAGTCATGTGGAACTGGGGCAAGTTAAACACAAAGAAAACCGTTAAAGAAAGATTAGCCTAAATTGGCATGAGGGTCGTTCATAATAATGAGAATGAGAGTATCGCCCAACGGTGCTTTAGAAGTGACAAATGAACAAACAGATGTTGAATATAATTGTCAAGTCCAGCACCATCGGAAGAGACTATAAATCTATGTTCAATTGTGTTGTTTGCACTTGGCATGTTTTGAAGACTGGAATGACGAAGGCATTTTATTCTGCTACCTAAACACTTTATCCTTCGTTACCCCTTTTGAGCCTTATTTATTTTCTTTCATACCCCTCGTTCGGAATCAATAGCAACGACTAGGAAATACGAGCCTGGAAGGTAAAGAAAAATCATCAAAAAAAAAAAAATGAAAAAGAAAAAGAAAAATAAAAAAAAACAAAAACAAAAGAAAGTCAAATGAAAAAAGAGGAATTGGGAACTACGTTTGACCTGATTCCTCAAAGAGGATACGTAGGCGCCTCACGGCTCGGTCATGGTGTAAAAAGAAATTAAAAATAATAAATAAATAATCCCCAAGCAAGAAACTGGGGCAAGGGTTGCGCTCGTGGTAAGCAAAATTGGTTCCGAATGTTGTAATTTTTAACCCCAAATTTATTTTGTTTTTGAGCCTTTAATACCCTTTCTTTCTAGCCTATCCAAAAACCCACATTACGGTCCAAAGAAAGACCTTCTGATCAGTCTGCAAAAGATGCCAAGTCAGACAAATGAGAGTCTTACCGGTGAACATAACACTCTGTTCCACAACAGAAAGGACTCTAATCTCCAGCAGAGAGAGTCATACCGGCAACACTCCAAATCCCCAGCTGGAAAGTGATATAAATGAGAGAGTCTTATCGGTGAAAATCTTCACGGACACCATAAGGCGATGAAAGCTGAGAGAAAAACCAAAATGAGAGAGACTTGATGGTGAAAACCTTTTGGGCACTACAAGTCGAATAAGATTGGGAATCAGATGGAGGATAGTCAAGGGAAGATCTTGAAAGACGATTGACGACGGAGGATAGGCCACATATGCATGTCATGACCATTAGAGTCGGTGTCTGCGTTTGATAGGTTTTTATTTATAATTTCTTTTGTTAAAGAGTCATCTTTTTCCTTTGTCTTTTATTCTGTTCCTTTTTATCTTTCTCCTTTCATAGAAATTTCCCCAGTAGAGTCTGTTTGGTCAGAACCAGTGGGAAATGACTTCAAAATAGGCCATCAGCTTTCCAAGATAAGATCTGACTAATACATCCAAGTGATATAGTCAGGAAGGAACAAGCGCGAGGCCAATGTCAAGAAAGATATCCCCAGCAAAAGGGAATTGACAAAAGGATCGACGAGTGTCTAGAGGGATATCCTTGCCGAAATCAGAGGTTATTAAAACCTCAAGGCCAAGGCCCGTGGACAAAACAAGTAGAGCAATAAGCATGATTTGGAAAATTCATGCGAGACTAAAAGGTCGGAAAAATGCAAGTCTCCAAGCCATGTCACGAAAGAAGAGGGATATCCCTAGCAGAAAAGGATTATCCCCAGCAAATAATATCATCCCCAACAAGTTGTGGAATGCAGAGCAAGGAAAGGAGAAAGGGAAAAGCCATCCCAGTGGAGTATCACAACCAACTACCACGCTTTAAGCTAACAAATTTTGTTTAAATTGAAACAGGTAAAGGAAGTGGCATTGATGACAGAAATACAGGCCATAAGGGAGACTGTCAAACTGGGGCAGAAAATTTTCCTTTCATTTGGAAATTTTTCTGGAAGTCAGATACCCATTCAGGGTAAAATGAATATAGCACCAGTCTCAAGGGAAGTGGTCTTTGAACCAGTTTTACCCCCAGCATAACAAGTTTTAATAAAAGAAGTTGTTCCCCAACAGACAGAACAAAGGGATGACATTTGTGCTCATAAGAGCAAAAACCATTATCATCCCCAGCAGCTTCCAGAAGAATGATGCATCAATTTGAAGGGATAAAATTCTCCAGCAGCATTGTCCTCAACAACGTTATCCCAAGAAGATAACACTTTTATCCCCAGCAGTGTTGAGAGAAAATAAATTCTGAAAAAAAATGAATTTGAAGGAGGGGAAGAAAGGAGACTCCCACAGTGGTATTATCCCCAGCAAGCAAGAACAAAGCAGAGCGGAGGATAAAAAATTGAAGAAGAAGTCAGGCGTCCACCTGGAGAATGAGGATGAAAAATTGAAGAAGAAATCAGGCGTCCACCTGGAGAACAAGGAAGAGAAATGGAAGTATTAGTAGTCAGGCGTCCACCTGGAGAACAAGGAAGAACAGTTGAAGTATCAGCAATCAGGCATCCACCTAGAGAACAAGGAAGAACAGTTGAAATATCAGAAGTCAGGCGTCCACCTGGAGAACAAGGAAAAGCACCAAAACTGGGGCAGAAGATTTTCTGCCATTGTCGAAAATTTTCTCGGAAGAACGAGGAAATCAATTCAAGTTTTAAGAGATAGCAAGACAACACGATTCGAAGAAAAACAGTCGGAGGTAAGACAATTCCAAGATTTTGAAAATGGGTTCATCCGCCCTCGAATAGGATATTTTGGGTTCATCCGCCCTCGAATAGGATATTTTGGTTCATCCGCCCTCGAATAGGATATTTTGGGATCATCCGCCCTCGAATAGGATATTCTGGGTTCATCCGCCCTCGAATAGGATATTCTGGGTTCATCCGCCCTCGAATAGGATATTCTGGGTTCATCCGCCCTCGAATAGGATATTCTGGGTTCATCCGCCCTCGAATAGGATATTTTGGGTTCATCCGCCCTCGAATAGGATATTTGGGTTCATCCGCCCTCGAATAGGATATTTTGGGTTCATCCGCCCTCGAATAGGATATTCTGGGTTCATCCGCCCTCGAATAGGATATTCTGGGTTCATCCGCCCTCGAATAGGATATTCTGGGTTCATCCGCCCTCGAATAGGATATTTTGGGTTCATCCGCCCTCGAATAGGATATTTTGGGTTCATCCGCCCTCGAATAGGATATTTTGGGTTCATCCGCCCTCGAATAGGATATTTTGGGTTCATCCGCCCTCGAATAGGATATTTTGGGTTCATCCGCCCTCGAATAGGATATTTGGGTTCATCCGCCCTCGAATAGGATATTTTGGGTTCATCCGCCCTCGAATAGGATATTTTGGGTTCATCCGCCCTCGAATAGGATATTTTGGGTTCATCCGCCCTCGAATAGGATATTTTGGGTTCATCCGCCCTCGAATAGGATATTTGGGTTCATCCGCCCTCGAATAGGATATTTGGGTTCATCCGCCCTCGAATAGGATATTTGGGTTCATCCGCCCTCGAATAGGATATTTGGGTTCATCCGCCCTCGAACAGGATATTTTGGGTTCATCCGCCCTCGAACAGGATATTTGGGTTCATCCGCCCTCGAATAGGATATTTTGGGTTCATCCGCCCTCGAATAGGATATATGGGTTCATCCACCCTCGAATAGGATATTTTGGGTTCATCCACCCTCGAATAGGATATTTTGGGTTCATCCGCCCTCGAATAGGATATTTTGGGTTCATCCGCCCTCGAATAGGATATTTCGGGTTCATCCGCCCTCGAATAGGATTTTATTTTTTAAAGTTGTTGAAATCAGGAGCCCCCTCTGAAGAACAGAATGGCGATGTATTGGTTGAAGAGAGGAATGACATTCATTTTTAAAGTTGTTGTTGAAGTTGGGAGCCCGCCCATAGAACAGAGGCATACATTTCAGTCTTTAATTTTCAAGCATTGAACTTGGGAGCCCGCCCAGATAACAGAGGCATACATTTCAAGTCTTTAATTTTCAAGTATTAAAATTGGGAGCCCGCCCAGATAACAGAGGCATACATTTCAAAATCAAGTCAGAGGACAATAAAACAGAGGGTTACAATAGGAATCCCCAGCAGGAAACAATAAAATTCCCCGGCACCGGGAAACAGAAGGTTGCAACAAGAGGTCACAGTACAAACTCAAGTACATGTGTCAAAAGAAGTAAAGCACCGAAAGAAATGCAAGCAGACAAGGAAGCAAGGCAACAAAAACAAATTGTACTCTAGCCTAGCTTCTTGTTTTTTTAAGCACGGTGTAACAAGGAGATCGGTAAGCAGTAGTAATAACATGCAACAACAGTAACATTGCAGTCCAACGGTAGTCCCAGCTACCAAAATTTCTCGAACTACATTGACCTGATTCCTGTTTAGCCCAGGATATGTAGGAAACCTTTGAAGCAAAGGTTCGGTCAAATCTTTTTCAAAAAATGCTTCAACGGAGTACTCGGATGGGCAAAAATCGCTCGCTTTATCTTTGCACGAAAACCCTTCGTGTCTCCGGGCAAAGAGGGGCAGCTGTAAGCACGTGATTTTTGCCCTATATGAGAATTACTCCCAAAAAATTCAAAAATAAAATGATTTTTCTTTGGTGTACAATTTTGTGATATTTTGAAGAATTATTTGTATTTGTCTGTGCGTGTTTATTCGCTAAATTAATAAAAAATACAAAAATATGTCGCATTTTGCATGTAGGATTTAATTCTACAATTGTTAGTAATTAAAATTGTTTTACAAAAACTAAAAATTACAAAAATAGGCATCGTTTGCATTTTTAGCATTTAATGTCCAAATATACAATTTTATGCTTAATTAATACTTAATTGTGCGTTAATTGTTATTGGGAGTTAATTTGCGCCTTTATAACTTAATTTAGTTCTTAATAATAGTTTAAGTATTTTTATAATTTAGTTTTAGAAAAATAAAAGAAGAAAAGAGAGCGAAAATATAAAGAAAGTCGGAATTGGGCCTCTTCTTCAATTTCAAGCTATAGGCCCAAAAAATGGCCCAATCTTCCCTACGACCCAGTCCATTTCGAACTGGGTCGACCCAGTCCATTAACCCAACACCCCTTCTTCATTTTTGTCCAACACAAAACAAAACCAAAAAAAATAAAAAAATAAAAAGTGAATTATCACTATTAATAGTTTTATTTTTTGTTTTTTTATATATATAAAAAAATCCGAAAATATTTTATTTTATTTATTATTTTTATTTTAAAAATATATATATATATATATATATATATATATATATATATATATATATATATATAGTAATTTCGGAAATGATTTTCAAAAAATAAAAAATAAAAAAATAAAAAAATGTAAAAGAATGTAGAAAATTTAAAAAAAAAAGTAAAAAGTTTTAAAAAAATTTAAAAGTAAAAGAAGGTTGGAATTAAAAAATAAATATAAAGATATCTGAAAATTTAAAAAATTTAAAGTAATTGAAAGTAGCATTTTTAAAAGAAAAAGAAAAGATAGTGGTTTATTTTTTAAAGAAAAGTTAAATAAAGTGAGATTCTCTTTTAAAAAAATAAAAAGTGGGATTTTAAATAAGATAAAGTAATTAAAGTTGGAATTTTAAAAATAAAAGTAAATAAAGGTGAGATTTCTTTTTCTAAAAAAATAAAAGCAATTTGTAAGTGGGATTTCTTTTAATTAAAAAAATAATAAAATAATAAAAAACAAATCTGAAAATTTCGAAAATTTTGCTATAAATAGAAGAGAAAATTTAGGAAGAAGGGTGGAAAAAAAGAGAGGAAAAACTAGATAGAGAGAAGAAAAAAAGAGGGGGCGGAGTGAGAAGTATACACCCGATATACATTCTGTATACACTGAATATACAGGGGCAGAATTCATTTTGGAGAGTTTTGAAGTTGAAAAAAAATAGTTACTGCTTCATTGCCTCGCTTAAGATCTGAAATAGTCAGAACCTTCCTGCCTTTTACTTCTTCACTATACTTGGAGTCGTTTATAGTCTCCTGGGTTTTCTGCTATTCCTACTGTACTGGTTTGCGATGTTGCTGAATCTGCTGTTGCTGTGTTATTACTGCTGCTGACTTCTCCTTCTTTTGTTCTTGTACTGCTGTTTCCAGGTACACATTTGTACAATCTCGGCTTGAAGCAAAAAATGAAATATTAATCAGGCTTTGTTCCTGTTGAATTCCTCCTGTTTAGATTTGTGGTTGAATATAATTTTTCTTTCTTCGTATAAAGATGTAGTTGAATGATTAATGAATAATGAGGTTGCATATGTATACTTTCTTCATCTAATAATGTTAGTTTAAATTACGGAGAATAATTAATCTGTTTTGATATTATGGTCAATCTCATGTTCTAGTATTATTGAATAACAGAATATAAAATGAAAGCAGTTTTTCTTTGTACAAACTCGATCGCAATTTTCCATTCGCATTAGCCGTAAACTAATAACTAATAAGTTACGTTTTTCAGCATGTAAATAATTAAGAGATTTTCTTTTAGTTTAGAGACGAACTTAATAGAAAATATAGTCATTGTAGGTTTATCCTGTAAAAATAAAAATGAGACGAGCCTCGCCAAATAAAACGTATAGATTGCGGGGCCCTCACAAAATGTATGGTTTAATTAGAATTCGGAAGGACCGTTTAGCGAATTTCACGGTCTTCCCCAAAATAATAACGCGATAGTCTCTTTAGGCGCGTGTTTAATATTTTACTTTCTTAAGCCTGGGTGTGCATTTCATGCGACCCGAATCCAAATCCCAAAACATCAAATAAAACGTGTTCCGGATTGTGGGTGCATTTCATGTAACGCAGTCCAAAGACGTGTTTTAAGCGATGTTCATATTTCTTTTAAAAACAATAATAATAAAGCGGTTAAAAGATAAAATTTGCACATAAGTTCATATTTGTATAAAATCAGACAATCAAGCCGAATATAACAGTTGAGCGACCGTGCTAGAACCACGGAACTCGGGAATGCCTAACACCTTCTCCCGGGTTAACAGAATTCCTTATCCGGATTTCTGGTACGCAGACTGTAATATGGAGTCATTCTTTTCCTCGATTCGGGATTAAAATTGGTGACTTGGGACACCCTAAATCTCCCAAGTGGCGACTCTGAAATAAATAAACCAATCCCGTCTCGATTGTCCTTTAATTGGAAAAACTCCCTTGCACCCTCGCGGGTGCAGAAAAAGGAGGTGTGACAATGTGGCACGTCATCACCCTTCGTGCTTTTACTCTCAATAATGTGGCACGACATCACCCTTCGTGCTTTTACACTCACAGAATATGGCACGACATCACCCTTCATGCATTAACACTCACAATATCGGCACAACATCACGCTTCGTGCATTAACACTCACTCACAATATCATGCACGACATCACCCTTCGTGCTTTACACTCTTCCTCACCCAAACAATAGAAATCATAACATTCCGGCAAGGGAATCAACAATAGAAACAATAACATTCCAGTAAGGGAATCAACAATAGAAACATTCACATCCCGGCAAGGGAATCAATAATATAAACAATAGCATCCCGGCAAGGGAATCAACAATAACCAATCTTGTTTCAACAGTTAGCTTCGCAATATAGATCTCAACTTGAGTCAATACTCAACAATGGTCAATTACCCAGAGAATATCATAAGTCTTGTCCAACATGAATAATCGTCAATTTATGCATGAATAGTACATAATAAGGATCACGGAAAAACCAAGAAGCACAATAACCATAACAGAGCAACAAAACATAATAAGCATGTGATTACTACACCGGTAACCACAACAATTGGGCATGTAACATATTTGCACGAAGTCATAGAGGAACTCACAATTAAGAAGTATCAAAACAATAAGGAAGGCAATCACTTCAATTAAGGCAATTAAGGGTCATGTAACAAGTAAGAGTTAGAGGAAGGCTAACAACATCATATGGAGCATATAGAGGCAAAACAAGCAATTAGGAAACCCAATCATAACGGAAAACTTCTTACTTAATGAATATAAGGACCTAAGAACCCTAAAGGTAATTTCCCACAAATAAGTCCGAGCACACACTCGTCACCTCATGTGCACGGACTGCAATTAGCATAGAAAACTCAAATCCTAAGGGGAAGTCCCCCACACAAGGTTAGGCAAGATACTTACCTCAAAGATGACAAACCGATACTCTAAAATGTACTTCTCGAGTGAAAATACCTCTGGACGGCTCAAATCTAACCAAATTAACTTTAAAGCACAAATAAAATACATAAGAAACTATTCTGGATCATAAAGTCCAATCTTTAACAAAATTCAAAAAATCGGTCCAAAAGTAGACCCCTGTGCCCATACCTCGGAACCCGACAAATTTTACAAAAACCGAATACTCATTTCGATACGAGTTCAACCATATAAAATTTATCAAATTCTGATACCATTTGGTCCCTCAAATCACGATTTTTCATTACAAGAATTTTCTTTCAAAACCAACATTTCCTCAACTCAAAACACAATTTAAATGATGAAAATGAAGAAAAAATCATGGAATATGTTAGATTCTAGGTGAAGAACACTTACCCAATCGATTTGTGTGAAAAACTCTCAAAGAACCGCTCAAAACCAAGCTCCACAAGTCAAGATATGATAAAAATGGCATAACCCTCGATTTGGAATTATATTCTGTCCGCCCAGGTTTTTGTGCATCGTGAACCCAGAAGAAGGATCACGGTCGTGAAGAAGAGAAGTGAAGGCTTCCTAGGTTACTCATCGCGAACGCGAACGCGAAGGAGGAAAGTCTGATGGCCCAAAGACTGCTCTTCGCGAACGCATGAACTAGTTCGCGAATGCGAAAAGTGGAATGGCATACCTACGCGAACGCGAGGGACGGATGCGAACGCGATGAAGGAAGAGACAGAGCTTCTCGAACGCGAGGCGTGTTACGCGAACGCGAAGAAGGAAAATTGAGGCGACTAGCAGAGACTCTTTGCGAACGCGGAAGGGGCTTCGTGAACGTGAAAGAGGATATCAGACACCAGAAACAACAGTTCAAAAATAAGGGAAAATGACCCGTAGCCAACCCGGAACACACCCGAGGCCCCTGGGACCCCGTCTAAACATACAAACAAGTCATATAACTTAACACAGACTCGCTCGAGGTCTCAAATCATATGACACCATAACGAAACGACGAATCACACCATGAATCGAACTTGGGAACTTTCAAACCTTCCAACTTCCAAAACTCGTGTCGAAACCTATCAAAATCAACCCGGAACGCCAAATTTTGCAGACAAGTCCAAAATGACATAACGGGGCTGTTCCAACTCTCGGAATCGCATTTTGACCCCGATATCACAAAAGTCAACTATGGATCAAACTTCTCTATTTTCCGAACTTCAACTTTTCCAACTTTTGCCAAAACAACTCAATTTACTCTACGGACCTCCAAATCTGAATCCGGACGCGCACCTAAGTCCAAAATCACCATACAAAGCTGTTGAGACCACCCACAACCCATTACGGGATCGTTTACACAAAAGTCCAATTCCGGTCAAATTCTCACCGTTTAAGTTTCCAAAACTAGATTCCTTCTTCCAATTCGACTTCGATTCATCTGGAAACAGAATCCAACCATGCACGCAAGTCGATACACATAATATGAAGCTGCTCGTGACCTCAAGCTACCGAACCGAATGCAATTGCTCAAAACGACCAGTCGGGTTGTTACATCCTCCTCCACTTAAACATACGTTCGTCCTCGAACATGCCCGGAGTCATTCCAAAGCCATCAAACCACTACATAAGCTCACTATAAATACACCCGGGGGTGATTCCCCATCACCCAACCTAAGTAGAACTGACAATGCAACTTAACTGAAGGTCTCATCTCCTCCTTAGCCCATATTCTTAGAACCGAACCCAAATCTCAACTCTTGAAATTCATCATAGGATCTGAATTCCACGTCATCACACTACATGAACTTTAACAAGCTGAATTGAGCCAAAATTCCAATCTAGAATACAATCACATGTTGTTCCACACAACTCAAATGCCCGAAGCAATAACCTCTGACCACCATAGCTGCTTAAATAACATCCTGGATACTGGCAATACACTTCATATTGAATATAACCTTGTTCCGGATCTCCACATCGCTGCTCATGATAAAGAAATATGCAGGAACTCATAGCCACCCATGAAGACAACAAGTCAAGAAGCTCTCTCGCCCGCCAAGGGCCATTACCCGAATCTTAGCAGAAACACCCTCATCTTCCAAACACTCCTCACTCCCAATACCATAGTACTAATCTCAGGTCTAAAAATCTCATCTCAGCCAATACAAGCAACCTAACTAACAGCTTATCACAGAAACACACGGATTCTCACACTACACAATTCGTACACCAAACCATCAATAACTCAATTATGCAGCACCAATAAAGAAAAGAAAAGAATAAGAATTATCTAACGAGTACCACATGTGTAACAACAGAAGTATAGTTTTCATCAAATCGTCCTACAGAGGGAAAACACAACACCCAATAAATACAAGGAAAGGGGGTAGCCCACATAACATCTACTGCGGCGTGCAACCCACTCCCAAATGCTCATCGAGTCAAAATGCTCTGGTTCACTGATCATATAAATACTAATATCAAGCTCAACAGAGTGCACAAATAAAACTATGGGAAAATAAATGAAAGTGCTAAAACATGAAAGAAGCAAGCACAACTAAGGTGCAATGAGCAAATCAACATTACGAGGGCTATCTCGCCCGCATAGCCATAAGGCTTGAACAAAATTACAACATGCGTAGGGAATAATCATACAACCTCACCGCCTAACATCGCGTAAAAGAGTAGCACACATCATAGGCTAGGGGCACAAATAATATCCATTCTGCATGATAACATAACCAAAATGATAATCTCACAGGAGCACACAACTTGACCTGATACAAGGTACATATTCTCATTGAGCTTTCAAATAGACCCTACCCAAATCCTGGTTATTTCCAAATAGGTAAATATCCTTTCCAAAAATCCACAACGACCTGTCAATCATACATGCTATTAACTACCTCATCCTCAATGTTTCTTCACAACACTCAAACAGGAAATAGTCCACATATGAGGGCATCTAGCCCCAAAACCTCAGGAATACCAAAAATTCCATAATCAAACTGAACTATGCAAATCAAATGGTCGATATATCACTCACACCCTATCATTCTGCTGAAGTAATCATATAGAGTTTCTAGCCGCGTAACAAAACAAGAACCTTGAAAGCCTCATACCCAGTAATCACCATGCTACGAGCCACACACTACAAACCAAAACTCAAGGTCCTTTCCAAAAGTGCACACTCTTCACATATGATAGCCAACAATGCCAACACCTTATTAATTATTGATACCTAACCAAGAGAAATCCAAAATGCACAACATATTCCTTATGCTCATAGTAGCCAGCCAACTCAAGCCATTGCCCAAACCATCGAGGACTCCCCGAGATCCGCCCGCACGTAACTAAGCCATTCGGACCGCACCTCCCCAAATCAACCGACCCACACCATTCGTCCAATACCAGAATGTTGCAACAAATGCCAGTAGAGAATTCTTACTCAAAGAACCAATTACTTCCATTGCCATGCTGACCTAACACCACAGAACTGACCCATTTCTTTGGATAGTCGATGTCACACCTGCTTTTTACAAGCACCTATCCCGAGGGATAAAAGCACAAGGGGGTTTTTCCAATTTAAGTGACAATATTCGAAATGGGATTATTCATTTATTTCAGAGTCGCTACTTGGGAGATTTATGGTGTCCCAAGTCACCGGTTGAATCCCGAATCGAGGAAAATATTGACTCTATTTAATAGTCTGCGCACCAGAAATCCGGATAAGGAATTCTGTTAACCCGGGAGAAGGTGTTAGGCATTCCCGAGTTCTGTGGTTCTAGAACGGTCGCTCAACTGTCATATTTGGCTTGATTATCTGATACAATACATGTTGAACATATGTGCAAATTTTAACTTTTAACCGCTTTTATCATAGACCATTTTTATCGAGAATTGCAACATCGTGAAAATATATCTCAAACCACGTCACATCAATGTACCCGTGGTTACCAACATATTTCGACTCTATTGAGATTTGGATTTGGGTCACACAAATGTGCACCCGAGTTTAAGAAAATAAATTGTTAAAGGCGCGCCTAAAGCGACTAGCGTATCATTATTTTGGGTAAGTCCATGAAATTTGCTAAACGACTGATCCCGAAGTCTATACAATTATTAACCATTTATTGAGGACCCCGCAACTTGTGCATTTTATTGGGCGAGGCTCATCTCATTTATTTTAAAAGGATAATCCTAAAGTGCCTAAATTCTTTTCTATTAAATTTGTCTCTAAAAAATGAAAGAGAAAAGGTCCTGATTTATTTACATGCTTACGAGTTGTTAAATTAAAAAAAACTTGGCAATCTAATTTTAATCATAGACCATTTACATGCTGAAATTAACCAATAGTATCTAGCTAAACAATATTCCTACAAGTTCCGAAACGGCCTATTCGTTTAATGAGCTAACTGTTGAATGTTTAAGAATAGTCTAAATCAGCTAACATGCTTTTTGAGACATGATGATAATCCAACAATAGCGAACTAACTGGACACAGTTACTACACCATTTATTTATTTTTTAGGCAATACATAGACAGTTCGTCCACTAAGCTACTGTCAGATGTTCCATTATATATATTAAACAACTACATGATTCTGATTAGAGGAAGCTAAATAATGTATATATACAAATAAAATTCAGAATATAACTAAGATAAATTCAGAACTTCAACTCTTCATTTCATATTCATGCTTCATGTTTCAGTTTACAGTAACCAGCGTGTCAGTTGTGTACCTGATATTGGAAGCAAAAGAAAAGGAAGATCAGCAGGAATGCAGTAGCATACAACAACAACAACACCCAACAACAGATTTTAAAAAAAAAACGAGCAGAAATCCAGCAACAACCAGTGAAGTAGTAGCAAATAACCAACCAAACTCAAGGAAACAAATCAAATGAAAATCCCGAAACACCAACAACAATCAATGGGCAGAAACAAAGTAAATCTTTTTTAGATTGAAAGACCAGTTAATGTTTAACCCTTAAATCTTGACCCCTCTGTATATCCAGTGTATGCAGATTGTATATCGGGTGTATACTACTCTCTCTTTCGAATCTCCTTCGGAATGTTTTCTCAATATTCAGCCAATCCCCTATCCCCTTTCAATATTTTTTCGGAATCCTCCTCAATATTTTCGGAATTCCCCCCCCCCCCTCTTCCAATATCTAGACCCCTTATTTATCGCCAAACGTCAAGCATTTAAAATTAAAATCCCACCATCTTCCACTCATCCCCCTTTTAACTTCCACTACTTAATGTTTTGTCCCCCACTATATTAAACAAATATATTAGTTCCCACTAACACATATCTTTTCTTTATTTAATTCCATTATTCCCCACTACCGCATGCTTTGTCCCCCACTATATTAAACAATGTATTAATTCTCCACCATTATGTCTTGTCCCCCACTACGTATTAAAAAATATATTAATTTAATATTATTAGTACCTAGTGGACGGAACACTCAGATTAAATAATTGTTCAAATTTTCAATTCCAAAAATACCCCTCTGAAATTACTGAAATTACCATTCTACCCCTAAAAATACTGCAATTTACCATTCTACCCCATCACCTATAACCAATTCACCTAATCAATTCTAACCAAAATACAGCAACTATAACCAATTCTTAATCAAATTCAAACAACAAATTCAAACTAAATGATGAACAACAAAGAAACAGCTGGAATTATTTTGACTGAACAATATTTTTTAACAACAAACCTACTTTCAGATTCAACAACAATAACAAACAAGTATATTTAAATCACTGAGCTCAAATTCAAATTAAACTTAAACAGAACAAATAAACAGATTCAAATCACTAAACTCAATAATCAATTGGACTTCAAATTAAATCTAACAACATTACAACCAACAATTTCTATATTAAACTAAACAAGAACATAAAACAATCTGAAGAAATAATCAAAAAACGATAAACGACGAACAAGAAAAGAATTAAACATATACTGATTTCAAATCCAAGAATATCAAACAAAATACGGACAGAAATGAAACTTAAACTAACTAACCGGAAATGAACAACAACGAACTTGAACGGAAACGGAAAACTCGAACCAAGACTACCAACGACCTCGACGTGAGATGAAGCTGCTTCTGGTGGACGACCTCGACGATGGTTAACGTGAGCTGCTCAGCTGGTGGTGGGCGACGAGGATCGTGTCTGGTCGACGCACGAGTGATCTAGGTTGCTCGACGAGCAAGAACGCAGCAGTGGGGCGCTGGGCAGTCTGTAGGGGTTGTGCGGAGATGGAACTCGCTGGGGTTTCAGGTGGAACGAAGAAGAAGATGACCGGAGCAGCTGCTGCGTCAATGGCGACGTGACGTGAGGTGAAGATCGAGTGGGTGGTCTTTTATGGGGAAGAAGCAGAAGCAGCAATGGCTATGCTGCTCGTCGGTTTCTGTCCAGCGGCGACGAGGGGGTGTGCTGGTTGATTTTTGGGCGGTGGCTATTGCAGCTTATTTTCTGACGAGCTGGGGCTGGAGATGATGGCGTTGGCTGGTCGTTTGACGTAAGGAGATGGAGCAGAAGTGAAGAAGAAGAAGAGGATGAAGACGAGGCAGCCATGGTTGCCGGAGATGGAGCTTGTTTTGGACATGGAGGTTGACGTCGAAGAACGACGATGATGAGGCAGGTTTTGCTGGTCAGCTGGACGTGAGGTGAGCAGAAGCAGCGGGGGAAGCCATGGGAGGGGGCTTGGGGTTGTTTGGAGAAGAAGAAGATGAGGGGGGGCGGATGATTTTTTTAGGGTAATGAAAAAATGAAAATGGGGGTTGGGATTAGTTTGGGTTATGGGGCGGACTGGGTCGGGTCGACCCGGTAAGGTTTTGGGTTGGGTAGAGGTGTTTTGGGCCTAAATTTAGATTTGAAGAGGAGGCCCAATTCAGATTTTCTTCTATTTTTTTGTTCTCTTTTCTTTTACTTATTAATAAAACTAAAATGCTAAAATTAAATTATAAAACCAAAATTATCTTAAAATACTAATTAACTCCTAATAATAATTATCACCCAAAATTAAACATCAATAAAAATAAAATCACACAATTTGGACATTAAATGATAAAAATGCAAAAGATGCATATTTTTGTAATTTTCATTCTTGTAAAACAAACTTAATTACTCATAATTGCAAACCTAAATCCTAAATGCAAATGCGACATATTTTTGTATTTTTTATTAATTTAGCAAATAAACATGCACAGACAAAATGCAAACAATACAAGAAAAATAACACAAAATTCACAACAATTGCAAACAATCAAAAAATTGTTTTATTTTTGGAATTGTTTTGGGAGTAATTCTCATATAGGGCAAAAATCACGTGCTCACAGCTGTCCCTCTTTGTCCGAAGACACGAAGAGTTTTCGTGCAAAGATAAAGTGAGCGATTTTTGCCCATCCGAGTACTCCGTGTGAAGCATTTTTGAAAAATATTTAACCGAACCTTTGCTTCAAAGGTTTCCTACATATCCCTGGCTAGAAGGGAATGAGGTTAATGTAGTTCGGGAAGTTTTGGTAGCTGGGACTACCATGGAACTGCAATTTTGCCGTTACTGTTGCTGCATGTTGTTGCTACTGCTTTTTGATCTCCTTATTACACCGTGCCAAAAGAAAACAAGAAGCTAGACTTAAACTAGGAATTTAAAAAAAAATCTTATCTATCTACGACTTGTTCTTGTTGCCTTGATTTCTTGTCGGGTTGTATTTCCTCCGGTGCTTTTTCTTCCTAATACTGCTGGGGATGACACTGGCCTTTTGCTTTTACAAGTGTCATCATTTTGTTCGGTCTGCTGGGGATACTGCTCCCTTCATTAAAGCTTGTTATGCTGGGGATTTTTTTGTTGTAACCCTCCTCATTACTGACTTCTGAAAGATGACACAACCTCCATTCTTCAGGCGGGATCCTGACTTCTTCAACTTAAAAATATAACAACCTCCGTTCTCAGGCGGACTCCTGACTTCAACAACAACTTAACAATAATTCAGCCTCCATTCTCCAAGCGGGCTCCTGACTTCTTCAGCAACTTTGAAAAAAAATCATTTGGCAATGATTTATGGAAATATATATTTTGGCAATATTTATACAAGAAGGACCACTCGGGTCGAGACCAATTAAATGTCCTTTTGAGGAAGGATTAAATTCAATATCCTATTCGAGGGCGGATGCACCCCAAAATATCCTATTCGAGGGCGGATGCACCCCAAAATATCCTATTCGAGGGCGGATGAACCCAAAATATCCTATTCGGGGGCGGATGAACCCAAAATATCCTATTCGAGGGCGGATGAACCCAAAATATCCTATTCGAGGGCGGATGAACCCAAAATATCCTTTTCGAGGGCGGATAGACCCATCTTCAAAACTTGAAATTGTCTTACCTCCGACTGTTTTTCTTAAAATTGTGCTATCTTGCTATCCCTTAAAATTTGAATTGATTTCCTCGTTCCTCCGAGAAAATTTTCGACAATGGTAGAAAATTTTCTGCCCCAGTTTTGGTGCTTTTCCTTGTGGCATGTTTTTCTCCATTAATAAGATTTCCTTTTCCTGCTTCAATCAAAGAAAATTTGTTAGTTTTAAAACATGGTGAGTGGTCGTGCCACTCCTGCTGGGGATGGTTTTTCCTTTTCTCCCTTTCCCGCTCTGTGTTTCATTACACTATCAAAACTTGCTGGGGATGAATTTTCCTTTTCTTCCTTCCCCACTCTGTGTTGTCCGACCCTCTTGGAACTTGGTCGAAAATCTGTCGGGGATGCTCCTACATCTCGATGATCTGCTTGGGGCCCTCTTGGAATTAGGTCCACAATTTCCTCAACTGTTGTTTTCCTATTTTTCTCCAACTTCCCCTGGAAATTTGGTCCTCTTGGGATGTAGACTCATTCATCATTTGGTCTTGCGACCAACTTCTTTTCAATTATCGCCTTATCTTTGGCCTGTCCTATTCGCATTTTGCTTTGCATCATTTTGGCAACTGGTAGTAAGATCTGAAAATCCTTTTCAAAAACAAACTGCTGGGGAGGTAAAGTCTTTAAACCAATAAATGAAAAAGTGATGATCTCAAAAAATAGAAAAAGAAGAAGTCTTTCTGAACAAATGCTGGGGAAAAGGAAAGAAAAGAACTTATTTGAATGATATAACTGATCCCAACGATCATGTCGCGCATTCCGGATTAATCAACCCAGTCTATTTGTATCAATCAACCTTTCAGACGGCCTCATGTTGCTGAGGATAAACATACACTCAACTCTTTGCCAAATGCGGATCCTTTTCGCCAATCTTGTCTTGTCGCCTCATAGTGCCCTTCGAGGGGTTTTCACTAATAAGACTCTCTCGTTTCTCTCCACTCCCGTCGTCTTATGGTTCCTGTGAATGTTTTCACCGATAAGACTCTCTCGTTTTATTTCTCTCATCTTTCGTCGCCTTATGGTGCCTGTGAAGGTTTTCACCGATAAGACTCTCTCATTTTATTTTATTTTTTCAGCTGGGGATTGGAGTGCTGCCGATATGACTCTCTCTGCTGGGGATTCTTTCGGCTATCAATTCATTTCCAGCTTATGATCTTCTTCTTTGCTGGGGATCAAAGTGTTATTCTCGACTTCCATTTGCATTGATTTAGCACTTCTCGGATACTGATCGGGTTGTCTTTTTTGGACATCAATATGGGTTTTTGTGTATGGTTAAAAAAAATGGTAACAAGAGGTTCAAAATAATTTTGATGGGTAAAACACTACAACTCTTGGAATCAACTTTCTTTCCCAAAATTATAAATACAAACTTCTGCCCCAGTTTTTCTTGCTTGGGGATTTTTATTTTTTGTTACACTATGACCGAGCCGTGAGGCACCTACGTATCCTTCTTTGAGGAATCAGGTCAAACGTAGTTCCCAATTCCTTTGTTTTTTTTTCTTGTGACTTTTCTTTTGTCTTTATTATCTTTATTTTTTTTTCTTTCATTTTCATTACTGATTCCAAAAGGAGGGGTATGAAAGAATAAATAAGGCTCAAAAGGGGAAGCAAAGGTTAAAGTGTTTGGATAGAAGAAAGAATTGCCTCCGTCATTTCATTCTCCGATAAATGCTAAGTACAAACAAACAACAATTACAATTACAAGAAATCATCCATAATATCTCTTAACTGCGTCAGAATTGATAGCCATGTCGATGCATTTCCCTTCGATATCTGTTAAACATAAAGCGCTATTGGGCTTGCTTTGTTCAGATTGCGATAATCAACACACACCCTGATTTTTCCATCTTTTTTGGCCCTGGCACCACATTAGCCAACCAATCAGGATATGGAGCGACCCGAATAACCTTAACAATCAGCTATTTGGTTACTTCTTCCTTAATCTTCACACTCATGTCGGTTTTGAACTTCCTCAATTCTGCTCGACGGGAGGAAATGTCGGGTCAGTGGGCAATTTGTGAACCACTAGATTGGTGCTTAAACCCGGCATGTCGTCGTATGACTATGCAAAATGTTTTTGAATTCAATAAGTGCTTTGATTAGTTCTTCCCTGATGTTTGGTTCAATGTGGATGCTTATATTAGCTTCCCTGATATCATCTGCATCCCCTAGATTGACGACTTCCGTGTCATTTTAGTTGGGTTTTTTTTTTCAAACTGGCTCAACTCTCTGTTAATTTCTTCGAAGGCTTCATCCTCATCGTATTCCGACTCATCATCACAATCTTGTACTATAAGTTCGAAATCAGACTGATTTTTTTAGACTAGGTTGAAGATCCGTCGCGCATGCCATGTCATTAGAACCAGTATAAAGAGAACTGTTCAAAAGAGAAAAAGAAGAAGAAAAATTAAAACAAAATAAGGAATGAAGAAAAAAACTTTCACTTTATTAAAATACGGGATAGCAAGGTTTCACACTTTGGCGAGCACAAAAATAAATCTGGATTACAACCCGGGAATAATCCAGACAACAAGAAAGAAAATCAGAGCCCACTACCAAGATTCCCTTCGGATAGGAAGAGGAGTAGCCATTCAATTGTTGATTTTTGCTTTCAGCCCCACAAACTGTACATCTGCCCCAATGGACCCTTTTTCCACTACCATAACTGGCTTATCATCTACCTTTTCCAACTATGCCACCGCTTTTCCACTGGTCGACTTTTCTTTTGAACCGGCACAGATCATCATCACTGTTTGTGAAGGTTTCTTTAGCTCCCCTCCTTCGTGCACTAGCTCGATCATGTGGGTTTCATGGTGTGCCGACAATGGGTTCTGATTGGGTGGCGAAGCTTGGGGATCATAGGCATCTCTCCCCTGATAGTAGTGGTAGCTTGGGAAGCTTGTTGAAGGGCCGGGGGAAGGGTATTCCGGCGTGTGTCCCGGTGGGGGAGTAGGAGTGACGAGTGGTTCGGGCCCCTTTTGCACCTTAGCCATGGCTAGCTGCATTTCATGCATTTCCAATCTCATTTTTTCTATATTGGCCATCGCCTCCTTCAGCATCTGATGTGCCGCCCTTTCTGACTCA
Source organism: Nicotiana sylvestris (assembly GCF_000393655.2). Taxonomy (NCBI): domain Eukaryota; kingdom Viridiplantae; phylum Streptophyta; class Magnoliopsida; order Solanales; family Solanaceae; genus Nicotiana; species Nicotiana sylvestris. The sequence goes on along the minus strand of NC_091065.1, from coordinate 155,723,341 downwards.
ACATTATTTTCTGAGCCAGTCATGCTTTCTGGTATAGGCCCTTTTGATCTTGTTTGATAATGGTATGGTGTCAGTACGCTTTAACAACTAACTGTTTGGAATTGGACAAACAACAAACCTGTTAGCGCTAGAGTTTTAACAGATATTGCAATTGCACGTTGGGGGATGCAATGTTCTTAGGCAGTTAACCATTTCTAACATGTTTTTGCTCCTACCGCATGCATCCTCCCAGCTTGTTTTATTTGTGCCTTTTTCAAGTGTTTCGGAAACCCTCCATTCCCTCTTTTTTTCTTTTTTTCTTTTTCTCTCCCTCTTTTTTTTTTCTTTTATTCACTTTCTTTTTTTTCTTTTTTAGCGGTGGTCGAACCTTATGTAGATTGCCTACGTATCATGTCCCCGCATGAATCAGACCTTGCGTAGTTCGGACCAATAAAAGTTAAATAATAATAAAACATTTTTTTGGAATTTTTAATTTTCATAATAAAACAAACTTGATTACAAAAGTTTAAAAACTGACCATACTGACAGACTTTGACAAAAGACAACAAACGGTCTCGAAAATCAAATAACCCGCATACTCTAATCAAAGAATTACAAACTCAAAAACAAACAGCCAGATTCCTTCCCCTATATGCCAATTTTAACCAAATGGTTGTTTTTGGCCCCTTCTCAATTTCACATGAATTTTAAGGCCGGGAAGGATTATTTTACGACTTTTCACAAACTTATTCGTTCTTTTACAAAAATAGCCCTTCGACAACTGAAAGATACTCTAAGGCTATCTCGACAAGAACGGTTTTAAGACATCACCGAAGCCGGGCCGACTTATTTTAACTAAAAACCAAAACGGTATTCACTTGACCACTGACTATTTTCTTGTTTTTCAAATAATAAATGACCTGGTTTTGCAAACACGACCTCTCAGTGCCTCAGAGACGAAGATTTTAAGGCTGTGAGGGTCAAAAATCAAAACATAACCAAAGGTGGCTATTTATGCAAAATCAGCCTTCCAGCGTCCCGTTTGGGAACATTTGGCTAATTTTGACAAAACGGTGTGACCCAACTTATTTATGACTCTCTTCTTGTTTTTTTTTTCAAATTAGAATAAAAGACCCGGTATTGCAAACACAACCTTTCAGCGCCTCGGGGACGAAGAATTTAAGGTTGTGTGGATAACCGGTCAAAATTCTAAAAGAATGACCAAATGTGGCCGTTTATGCAAAGTCAGCCTTCCAGCGTCCCTTTTGGGGACACTTGGCTATATTTGACATGAGTGACATTACCCGACTTATTTATGACAAAAATTCGACATTTTTTGGCTTTTTTTGTAAAGGAGAGGTTGGACCCGATTAGGGCTGCCTACGTATCTCACATCCGGTGAGAATTAAACCAGCGTAGTTCGCCACATATAAACTAAACTTTGTAAACAATACTCCTTTCTTTTCCAATAAATCAAACTAAAAAAAAATTCAAAATTTTGGCAGGGTTTTGACACTACTTGGACATTGGTTTTATTTTTTTCTAAAAACAATAAGTAGTTATCTCCCTACACTGCTATGTTTTTTTTCACAATTTTTCAAAAATTCCTGATTTCAGAAACCGGTCAGCATGCGGATCTGAAGCAAATAAATGTGCCAAAACAAACAGGATGCAGCAGGATGGTCTTTTTCATTTCAGGTTGCTTGTCCTAGACGGACCCAACCCCTGTGTTGAGTCCCCTAAGTCAAATGCAACATGATGCAAATAAGCGTTCCTACTAGGGATCCGACATGAAGCTGAGTTATTCTAGGTTCATAACCTGGGTATTTGTTCTAGACTGTGTACCCGAGCGGACAACTCGAGTCGAGGAGGGGGCTACGTACCGAGAACCAAAAGGCCATCCGGCTTAGTAACTTGTCCGGCCTCTTTCTTATTTCAGGTATTGACACTAACAGAATAGGGAGTCTCGACCAGCAAGCACATCCCCGGAGGTAAGAAGAGAAGGGTTTCGGCACAGTTTATATACAGTTGAGATAATATCAAAGCGGTAAAAGCAGCATTTAGCACATTAGGCCCAAACATGTAACAAAATCAGATAAAGCCAAATATAACAATTTATCTAAGCTCGAATTCTGAACCCTGAACCAGAGATTCTGGGTTTACCTCCCCAACGGAGTCGCCAGAGCTGTCACACCTCCTTTTTACACGCACCTACCCCGAGGGATAAAAGCACAAGGGAGTTTTTCCAATTTAAATGACAATATTCGAAATGAGATTATTCATTTATTTCAGAGTCGCCACTTGGGAGATTTATGGTGTCCCAAGTCACCGGTTGAATCCCGAATCGAGGAAAATATTAACTCAGTTTAACAGTCTGCGCACTAGAAATCCGGATAAGGAATTCTGTTAACCCGGGAGAAGGTGTTAGGCATTCCCGAGTTCCGTGGTTCTAGCACGGTCGCTCAACTGTCATATTCGGCTTGATTATCTGATACAATACATGTTGAACATATGTGCGAATTTTAACTTTTAACCGCTTTTATCATAGACCATTTTTATCGAGAATTGCAACATCGTAAAAATATATCTCGAACCACGTCACATCAATGTACCCGTGGTTACCGACATATTTCGACTCTGTTGAGATTTGAATTTGGGTCACATAAATGTGCACCCGAGTTTAAGAAAATAAATTGTTAAAGGCGCGCCTAAAGCGATTAGCGTATCATTATTTTGGGTAAGGCCATAAAATTTGCTAAACGACCGATCCCGAAGTCTATACAATTATTAACCATTTATTGTGGGCCCCGCAACTTGTGCATTTTATTGGGCGAGGCTCATCTCATTTATTTTAAAAGGATAATCCTAAAGTGCCTACAATTTTTTCTATTAAATTTGTCTCTAAAAAATGAAAGAGAAAAGGTCCTAATTTATTTATATGCTTACAAGTTGTTAAATTTAAAAAAAAAAACTTGGCAATCTAATTTTAATCATAGACCATTTACATGCTGAAATTAACCAATAGTATCTAGCTAAACAATATTCCTACAAGTTCTGAAACGGTCTATTCGTTTAATGAGCTAACTGTTGAATGTTTAAGAATAGTCTAAATCAGCTAACATGCTTTTTGAGACATGATGATCATCCAACAATAGCGAACTAACTAGACAGAGTTACTACACCATTTATTTATTTATTAGGCAATACATAGACAGTTCGTCCACTAAGCTACTGTCAGATGTTCCATTATATATATTAAACAACTACATGATTCTGATTAGAGGAAACTAAATAATGTATATATACAAATAAAATTCAGAATATAACTAAGATAAATTCAGAACTTCAACTCTTCATTTCATATTCATGCTTCATGTTTCAGTTTACAGTAACCAGCGTGTCAGTTGTGTACCTGATATTGGAAGCAAAAGAAAAGGAAGATCAGCAGGAATGCAGTAGCATACAACAACAGCAACACCCAACAACAGATTTAAAAAAACGAGCAGAAATCCAGCAACAACCAGTGAAGTAGTAGCAAATAACCAACCAAACTCAAGGAAACAAATCAAATGAAAATCCCGAAACACCAACAACAATCAACGGGCAGAAACAAAGTAAATCTTTTTTAGATTGAAAGACCAGTTAATGTTTAACCCTTAAATCTTGACCCCTCTGTATATCCAATGTATGCAGATTATATATCGGGTGTATACTACTCTCTCTTTCGAATCTCCTTCGAAATGTTTTCTCAATATTCAGCCAATCCCATATCCCCTTTCAATATTTTATGTATGCAGATTATATATCGGGTGTATACTACTCTCTCTTTCGAATCTCCTTCGAAATGTTTTCTCAATATTCAGCCAATCCCATATCCCCTTTCAATATTTTTTCGGAATACTCCTTAATATTTTCGGAATTCCCCCCCCCTCTTCCAATATCCAGACCCCTTATTTATAGCCAAACTTCAAGCATTTAAAATTAAAATCCTACCATCTTCCACCCATCCCCCTTTAACTTTCACTACTTAATGTTTTGTCCCCCACTATATTAAACAAATATATTAGTTCCCACTAACACATATCTTTTCTTTATTTAATTCCATTATTCCCCGCTACCGCATGCTTTGTCCCACACTATATTAAACAATGTATTAATTCCCCACCATTATGTCTTGTCCTCCACTACGTATTAAAAAATGTATTAATTTAATATTATTAGTACCTAGTGGATGGAACACTCAGATTAAACTATTGTTCAAATTTTCAATTCCAAAAATACCCCTCTGAAATTACTGAAATTACCATTCTACCCCTGAAAATACTGCAATTTACCATTCCACCCCATCAGTTATAACCAATTCACCTAATCAATTCTAACCAAAACACAGCAGCTATAACCAATTCCTAATCAAATTCAAACTAAATGATGAACAACAAAGAAATAGCTGGAATTATTTTGACTGAACAATATTTTTTAACAACAAACCTACTTTCAGATTCAACAACAATAACAAACAAGTATATTCAAATCACTGAGCTCAAATTCAAATTAAACTTAAACAGAACAAATAAACAGATTCAAATCACTAAACTCAATAATCAATTGGACTTCAAATTAAATCTAACAACATTACAACTAACAATTTCTATATTAAACTAAACAAGAACATAAAACAGAAGAAATAGTCAAAAAACGATAAACGACGAACAAGAAAAGAATTAAACATATACTAATTTCAAATCCAAGAATAACAAACAAAATACGGACAGAAATGAAACTTAAACTAACTGACCGGAAATGAACAACAACGAACTTGAACGGAAACGGAAAACTCGAACCAAGACTGCCAACGACCTTGACGTGAGATGAAGCTGCTACTGGTGGACGACCTCGACGATGGTTAACGTGAGCTGCTCAGCTGCTGGTGGGTGATGAGGGTCGTGACTAGTCGACGCACGAGTGAGCTAGGTTGCTCGACGAGCAAGAACGCAGCAGTGGGGCGCTGGGCAGTCCGTAGGGGTTGTGCGGAGATGGAACTCGCTGGGGTTTCAGGTGGAACGAAGAAGAAGATGACCGGAGCAGCTGCTGCGTCAATGGCGACGTGAGGTGAGGTGAAGATCGAGTGGGTGGTCTTTATGGGGAAGAAGCAGAAGCAGCAATGGCTATGCTGCTCGTCGATTTTTGTCCAGCAGCGACGAGGGGGGTGTGCTGGTTGATTTTTGGGCGGTGGCTATTGCAGCTTGTTTTCTAACGAGCTGGGGCTGGAGATGATGGCGTTGGATGGTCGTTTGACGTGAGGAGATGGAGCAGAAGTGAAGAAGAAGAAGAAGAAGAAGAAGAAGATGAAGACGGGGCAGCCATGGTTGCCAGAGATGGAGCTTGTTTTGGGCATGGAGGTTGACGTCGAAGAACGACGATGATGAGGCAGGTTTTGGTGGTCAGCTGGACGTGAGGTGAGCAGAAGCAGCGAGGGAAGCCATGGGAGGGGGCTTGGGGTTGTTTGGAGAAGAAGAAGATGGGGGGGATGATTTTTTTAGGGTTTTTTAGGGTAATGAAAAAATGAAAATGGGGGTTGGGATTAGTTTGGGTTATGGGGCGGACTGGGTCGGGTCGACCCGGTAAGGTTTTGGGTTGGGTAGAGGTGTTTTGGGCCTAAATTTAGAATTGAAGAGGAGGCCCAATTCCGATTTTCTTCTATTTTTTTGTTCTCTTTTCTTTTACTTATTAATAAAACTAAAATGCTAAAATTAAATTATAAAACCAAAATTATCTTAAAATACTAATTAACTCCTAATAATAATTATCACCCAAAATTAAACATCAATAAAAATAAAATCACACAATTTGGACATTAAATGCTAAAAATGCAAAAGATGCCTATTTTTGTAATTTTCATTCTTGTAAAACAAACTTAATTACTCATAATTGCAAACCTAAATCCTAAATGCAAATGCGACATATTTTTGTATTTTTTATTAATTTAGCAAATAAACATGCACAGACAAAATGCAAACAATACAAGAAAAATAACACAAAATTCACAACAATTGCAAACAATCAAAAAATTGTTTTATTTTTGGAGTTTTTTTGGGAGTAATTCTCATATAGGGCAAAAATCGCGTGCTCACAGTCGATATACAATAATCCCAATCAAAGCCTCTAATACAGATGATCTTAACATGAACCACGTAGCCCAGAATCTCATAAACCAACACATTTCCTCTGAAGCACCTCGTCTTGCCGCAACCATGGTACCCATGCTGACTAGACCTTCTGTGAATCTGAAGATGTTCCTCCGACTCCCCTTGATACTGCAATCTAGATTCATTAATGACATAGAAACACTCTAAGCCCCAACATCATCCCGTGCAAGATCTCAGACCTTGGTCATGCCCAAAATCCAGGAACCCACCAATACCACATATACACCTACCTCAGGCTAAAACTGATATAAATCTGACTCTACAATCTGAATGCTCCTCCACATGGCGCAAAGCCATAGAAAACAACATCTGATGATCCGCAAAACTAACCTTCACAGCCTGCACAACACATATCACAAGTTACTCCAATACCACAAACTATTCCTAATCAACACCCACCTCGTGGCCTTGCCACAATTGTTATGACTAGTCAACAAATTAAACCTTCCCAAGCTCGCACTCATCGATCAGATGCCGGGAACCGCTGCGCCTCCATATGAACAACTAAATAGCCTCTCAATACCTTTGTATCTTCAGTTTGGACAACACGTTAAGACAATGCCTGAGCATCCCTGACTCGTTCGTAGCCCGTCTATAGCATCACAAACCACTGGCACATAGAGGACACTGAGAGCGTAATATTATAAACGAGTAGATGTAAAGGAACATAAGTTATATACTTCGAGCTAACTTAATATCACACGATAAGGAATGAAAGAAGTGAAATTTCTTAAGAGTTCTGTAGCCTCTGGAAGATAAGTACAGACGTCTCCATACCAATCCACAACTCCACTAAACCTGCTTATGACTCATAGCACCTATGAACCTAGAGCTATGATACCAACTTGTCATGACCCAAAATCCCTCTGAAGGATTCGTGATGGCACCTAGTCTCTAAACTAGGTAAGCCTGACATTAACTGAAATAACCTTGACATTTATTGACTTTAAGTTAAATAACTCTGCAAATTTATAATTTTCCAAAATTGGTGGTACAAGTCATAAGCTTTTCTAAGAGTAGTTATACAAAATAAATAAATCACTGTCCCGAAACAAAGGAACAAATGGAAATAAGAAATAAATAAAGGTAACTCTGAGGCTTGCGAACGCAGCAGGTTTACCTTGAGTCTCCACTGCAACAACCCGCATAGCTACTACCCATCAAATACATAGATCTATACACCAAAAATGTTTGGAAGTGTAGTATGAGCACACCACGGCAGTGCCTAGTAAGTATCAAGACTAACCTCGGTAGAGTAGTGACGAGGAACAGTCCAGACACCTATTGGTCAATTAAATTGAACAGGATATGATAATAAACTATCAACATAAAGATAAACAAGTAATATCAACAGTAGGGGGAAACCAAACGATAATCAGCGGAAGCAAAAAGGGGAAACACGGATAAAAATGAAAGATAACCAATTAACTCAACACTAACATAGCTGGGACACAGACAAGTAAAATGTACTCAAATAAGGAAAAACAATATCAACTCAATTTATCATATCATTCCTGATGCGCAATTTCAGCCATCTCAAAACTCGATGTTTCATATCATAACCTTAACTTCCAAGCCTTTAGCACACCCGACACCTTGTGCCCACATGTTTCTATCTCACTTTTCACAACAACATTCTCATTTACATAACGTACAGTAGAGTACATCTTCTAAACCAATTAGGAAATCAACAAGAAAAGATAAAGTTATTTTCAGAAATCATTTGAATGAAGAAAGTTCCCTTTTAAATTAAAATACGACATCAAATGAAATATTACCTTTGACATGAGATTTAATAAATTACAACTTAGTAGAAATTCCTTTTTAAGTAAAGTACATCTCAAACGGTTTAAGGAGATTTAATTGAGAAACTAATTGAATAATAAATGTAACAATTATTGAAATTTGAAGTATTGAAATATATATATAATTACGGCGAGTTCAAATTAAAAAGAAGATCATGCAAAGCATTGTAGTATAATTTTTTTTATTTTAAATCACGATATTACTAATAACTTAACGGTACGGGAGCAAAATATTGAGGGGAACATCAAATATGATAGTAAATAAGTAGAGAAGCAAGGTAATTATCATCTTTGGAACCAACAAAACTAGTAGAAACAGTAACAAGCGCACAACATCACCCTTCGTGCTTTTACTCTCGTCCTTACCATAGAAATCAACGAAAACAGCACAGCATCACCCTTCGTGCTTTTACTGTCTCATAATTATGGCACGACATCACCCTTCGTGCTTTTACTCTCAATAATGTGGCACGACATCACCCTTCATGCTTTTACTCTCAATAATGTGGCACGACATCACCCTTCATGCTTTTACTCTCAATAATGTGGCACGATATCACTCTTCGTGCTTTTACATTCACATAATATGCCACGTCATCACCCTTTGTGCATTAACACTCATAATATCGACACGGCATCACCCTTCGTGCATTAACACTCACTCAATATATCATGCACGACATTACCCTTCGTTCTTTACACTCTTCCTCACCCAAATAACAAAAATCATAATATACCGGCAAGGAAATCAACAATAGAAACAATAACATCCCGGCAAGGGAATCAACAATAGAAACAATAGCATCTCGGCAAGGGAATTAACAATAACCAATCTTGTTTCAACAGTTAGCATCGCAATATATATCTCAACTTGAGTCAATACTCAACAATGGTCAATTACCAAGAGAATATCATAAGTCTTGTCCAACATGAATAATCGTCAATTTAAGCATGAATAGTACATAATAAGGATCACGAAAAAACCAAGAAGCACAATAACCATAACAAAGCAACAAGACATAATAAACACGTGATAACTACACCAGTAACCACAATAATTGGGCATGTTACATATTTGCACGAAGTCATAGAGGACCTCACAATCAAGAAGTATCAAAACAATAAGGAAGACAATCACTTCAATTAAGGCAATTAAGGGTCAAGTAACAAGTAGGAGTTAGAGGAAGGCTAACAACTTCATGTGGAGCATATAGAGGCAAAACAAGCAATTAGAAAATCCAATCATATCGAAAAATTTCTCACTTAATGAATATAAGGATCTAAGAACCCTAAAGTCAATTTCCCACAAATAAGTCCGAGCACACACTCGTCACCTCATGTGGACGGACTACAATTAGCATAGAAGACTCAAATCCTAAGGGGAAGTCCCCACACAAGGTTAGGCAAGATACTTATCTCAAAGACGACAAACTGATACTCTATATTGCACTTCTCAGGTGAAAAGACCTTCGGATGGCTCAAATTTAACCAAATTAACTTCAAAGCACAAATAAAACACATACGGAACTATTTTGGATCATAAAGTCTCAATCTTTAACAAAATTCAAAAATCGGTCCAAAAGTTGAGCCCCGGGCCCGCACCTCGGAACCCGACAAATTTTATAAAAACCGATTACGTATTTCGATACCAGTTCAACCATACAAAATTTATCAAATTCTGATACCATTTGGTCTCTCAAATCACGATTTTTCATTTTAGGAATTTTCTTTCAAAACCAACATTTTCATTAAATCAAAACACTATCTAAATGATGAAAATGAAGAAAAAATCATGGAATATGTTAGATTCTAGGTGAAGAACACTTACCCAATCGATTTGTGTGAAAACCCCACAAAGAATCGCTCAAAACCGAGCTCCACAAGTCAAGATATGATGAAAATGGTATAACCCTCGATTTGGAATTATATTTTGTTCGCCCAGGTTTTTGTGCATCGCGAACGCGAAAGAAGGATCGCGTTCGCGATGAAGAGAAGTGAAGGTTGCCCAGGTTACTCATCGCGAATGCGACAATGCGTACACGCACGCGAAGGAGGAAAGTCTGATGGCCCAAAGACTGCTCTTCGTGAACGCGAAGAGTGGAATTGCATAACTATGCGAACACGAGGGACGGATGCGAACGCGACGAAGGAAGAGACAGAGCTTTGCGAACGCGAGGCGTGTTACGTGAACGCAAGGCGTGTTACGCGAACACGCAGAAGGAAAACTGAGGCGACCAGCAGAGACTCTTCGCGAATGCGGAAGGGGCTTCGCGAACACAAAGGAGGATATCAGATACCAAAAACAGCAGTTCAAAAACAAGGGAAAATTACCCGGAGCCCACCCAGAACACACTCGAGGCCCCCAGGACCCCGTCTAAACACACAAACAAGTCACATAACTCAACACGGGCTCGCTCGAAGTATCAAATCATATCAAACAACGTCGAAACGATGAATCACACCATGAATCAAACTTAGGAACTTTCAAACCTTCCAACTTCCAAAACTCGTGCCGAAACCTATCAAATCAACCCGGAATGATGCCAAATTTTGCAGACAAGTCCAAAATGACATAACGGAGTTTTTCCAACTCTCAGAATCGCATTCCGATCCCGATACCACAAAAGTCAACTATGGGTCAAACTTCTCCATTTTCCAAACTTCAACTTTTCCAACTTTCGCCGAAACGCCTCAATTTTCCCTACGGACCTCCAAATCTGAATCCGGACGCGCGCCTAAGTCCAAAATCACCATACGAAGTTGTTGAGATTACCCACAACCCATTCCGGGGCCGTTTACTCAAAAGTTCAATTCCGGTCAAATTCTCACCGTTTAAGTTTCCAAAACTAGATTACTTCTTCCAATTCGACTCCGATTCATCCGAAAACAGAATCCAACCATGCACGCAAGTCGATACACATAATATGAAGCTACTTGTGACCTCAAGCTGTCGAGCCGGACGCAATTGCTCAAAATGACCAGTCGGATCGTTACGAGGGGGGGGGGAGATATTTAAATTTAAATAATTAAAGATTGATTTTTTCAATAAATTTTATTTATAACAACCAAATAATATACTTTTATATGTGTATAATATTCAGTAGCTATAAAGGTTAAAAAAAATATCGAAACAAATGAAACTTTCATAAAGAAGTTTGACTATAAAATTATCTAACTTAAGCTAAAGCAAAATGTATGTAACTTGGGGTTAATTTCACGCTGTGATCACTAAACTTTACTCATTGGCATTAAAGTCACAAAACTATTTTTATATTAAAATCGCTGAACTTTAAGTGTTGTATCAGTAACCTATTTGGGCATACAAGCCATCGGACAGTTAAATGCAGAATTTAGGCTAACATGCATCATTGACTTCATAGAGTCTCTAGATTTCACTGCTAGCGGACAGTACCTAAAAAGGACAATTTAATAAAGCATCAGAAACGAAAAGGAGGCCTAGGAGTTGCTCATGCATATGGCTACTAAATCATGAAGCCATGATTTGAAGGTAAGCTGTCGTTTTCCAACGTCTTACGAGAGAGGACAATATTTGGAATCCAACGACAGGCATTGACATAGTGTGTAACCATGAAAGCTCACATTCTCTTGCCGGGGTTCCAGTGCATATACACGTTAATTCAGGTTGATTTAAGGTGTATATATATCATCGATCAATATACAAAAAAGAAAAAATTATATATATATATATATATATATGTGTGTGTGTGTGTGTGTGTGTGTGTGTGTGAAATTTATTATCTTAAAAATAAGACAAGTTAGTTGCTAAAGCAGTGGTATAAAAATTTCTTACATAACGATGTGTAAAACTTAAATTCATTTAGGTTTTGCTTTTGAGGGCCTAAGATGGAAACAATAGAATTCTAGTAGAGCTTCCACTGTGAGTTCCATTTTCCTTAATCAAGATAATGTGTCATTAACCTTACTATACTATGCACTCAAAAATATACTCAAAGACAAAGGTACGTAGTAGCTGAAGTATCGCATGCAATGCATGCACTATCTAAAAAAGGAAAAATATAGTTTCAACCTCTACGACAATAATATAGTAAGCAAAAGGGAAAAGATACCTCAGGCAACATAGCCACGGCAACAGGCAATATTAATACTTAGAAACTGGACCACATATATTGAAATGTGCATGCAATCCACAAAATATCAAACCAAAGATCAGACCCTTTTAATTTGTTGCTGAAGAGCAGTTTGATGAAATTCAACTGAATGCCTGCTACCTCTTTTTGTCGCTCTTATGGTTCCAGACCTAAAGTCGGACTTTATCTTTCCAATTCCTGATATTGGACCACTTTTCTTCGGCCTTGTGAAATGCATGAGATATTGAAACAGTAAATTATCAGGATACTGTCATCATCAACTAGAACTCATTAATTTTGCCTGAAATTCTAGTTGTTTCTATATATGATATCCATAGTGTGACTAGCAGCAAAACTATTCACTCCTTTTTAATTTATGAGTCGATATTTAATTGGACACCAAAATTAAGAAAGAAAGTACGAGTTCTTTTGAAACTTGTTAATTTCTATGACTATTAAAGTACGTCATTAACGGCGAAATAAGAAGTTTAAATTATATTATTTTTTAAAAATAAAAATATACTATTCTTTTTAGAACAATTTAAAAACGAAATAATGTCACATAAAATGAAATATAAGGAGTGGGTAATAGCATGAGAGAGGGCAAAAAGCACCCTGATCAGGGATAGTCTTAATAATCTGCCCCAACTCCATCTGCAACATAATAAAATAACAAAAGCAATTATGTCTCAATTTTGGACAAGTGAAGTCCATTACATAAATTTTCACTGTCCTTTTTGTTTTATTTAATTAAATACATCTTAATCTCTTACACTATATAGACTAAAATTAAACATAAGAATAATCTGCTACTTACGATATCCCAAAAATTTTCATGGCACAGATGTGTTCTTCAATAAATTAAGGCCCCGTTTGGCATACATTTTGGCAACATTTTTTCAAATCTTTTTTGAAAATATTGTTTGTTCATAGATTAATGATCTATTTTTGAAAATTTTCTGAAATTATTTTTCAAGTTCCCAAAATCTAGTTTAGGGTAGATTTTGGGTGAAACTTGTTCTCCCACTCACAAAACTTCAATTTTTTTTAAAATAAAATGCATGTCCAAACATAATTTCAACTTCCAAAAATTATTTTTCAAAACTATTTCAAAAATTATTTTTTCAAGTTTCAACTAAATCCATGTCCAAACGCTAGCTAAAATGATCTATGGAATTTCAAAAAATTTAACTTAGCTAGCGTTTGGCCATAGATTCCCAAATTTATTTTGAAAAATCCGATTTGAGTGAAGTTTGGTTTGAAGATAAAAATATGTTTGGACATGCGTTTTCAAAATATATTTCCCAAATTTATTTTGGAAAGACATGTATATAATTAATATTTGTAAAAGTTTTGGCCCAAAACCTGCTATCGAGCTATGACCAATAGCTGGTTTTGGGATTTGGGATTTTGCCAAAATATAAGCAAAATCTATGATGAAACATGTGCTTGCCAAATAAAACCCAAATTTATTTTGGTAAAATTTATGGCTAAAACGGGTCGTTATTCTGGTAACTGGAGGCAAATAAATAGTCAACAGCAGATGGAATGATGACGTGTATCTTTCACCTAGAAATAGATGGGAAGACAGAGCAACGTAGAGATATCCCCACTTTCCAGCGATCACTGCAGACTGTGTGTTCGTGCCCATCTTATAACTGTATGAGGACCATTACCCCTTCCATAAATGCTCATTGCCAACTTTTGATTTTGTCTGCCGGAGATAAGCATATATAGTAAGTACAAAATACCGTTTGCTAGATACAATTTAACTTATACTTTCTCCATCCTGTTTTAATTATTGTTGCTTTAGCTCAAAATAATTATCACTTCAAAATTTTCCAATTAAATTTTTTAATTGTTTTCAACTATACCCTTAATATGACAATAGTAGTAGGTTTTTAAAAAAACCTCTTAATGCTTAAAAAATATTTAATAAGGATAACTTAGTGGAGAACATTTGGTAAGAAGACCCCTCAACACTTGAATTGGTCAAGTGACCTCCCATTTCCTTTCTCAATTACTTTTGGGTTGAAAAATGGTTAAATGAGTGGGTTAGGATGGATGTGGTATTTTTAACATTTTAAAAATTTGTGCGTCACATATAAGGTTTGAAAAATATTATCTCTCTCTCATTTTTTCGCCTAATTTCTCTCTCATCTCTCTATTCTCTCTGCTCTCTATAATTCAACCCATCGACCAAGGTGGTTTCCGGCGGGAAGGGACAAGAATCAAGCTTGAATTTTGGGTGTAATCGTCTCTATAGGCCCATCAAGCACTATATTAAAGCTCAGAACGCGTCAATTTTGGTAAATCCTAAATTCTTCTTTATCCGTTTCTTACATTTTGTAGTTCGGATTTTGTGGAGTGATTTATTCATGTGCATGTTCAAGATCGATTGGGTTGTATATAGCCATATCTTATATGGTGTGGGTGGTTATATTTGCTTCTTGGACTACCCATGTGCTCTGTATTTTAGATTTTACTCCTAGCTGGCGACCTAATGTTAATTGATAAAACTGTGGTCGATTGTTTTCTGGTCATAGATGTTTGCTAGAATTGGGGCTTATTTTTCTTATTTTGATCATAAGTTTGAAATTAATAAATGTGACATTGCATGTAGGTAACACGAGGAGGAAATCAATTGCTAAGAAGCATATTCCTTTGACCTTCATAATCTTCAAAGCCTTCAAACAGGAAAGAAAATGCAAAAAAAGAAGCATCACCAAGTAAAGCAATTGTTGAGCTTTCAAAAACTGCTACTAGAAAATAAAATGTAGATACTTCTAAAGCTTCCCCTAGTAAAGGAAATGCTGAGATTTCTAAGCGTGATGGGAGGAAAAAGAACAAAGAGCCATCAAAGTCTATCAGTAAACAAAGAACAAGATCAAGGTCTGGATTAGTTCACGAGGACATACATGTTAGTAAAAGATATGTTTCAAGGAGATTAACATTAGAAGGTGTTTGATAGGGGGGGGGGGAAGAAAGAAGACTTGGACATAAATATTGCACAAGCTCAAATGGAAGAACATGTTTCTGAAAAACAATTGTCAAAGAAGAAAAAGACAGTGATGTAGTACAAGAAGAAGAAAAAGAAAAAGAAGAATAAGTATTAGGAAAAGGAAAAAAAAAAGATGTAGCAGAAGAGAATTAGTATGGCAAGCGCAAAATACAACACGAAATTGCTGCTCGCTAGCCAAAGATAGTATAGTTTAAAATTCGTCTTCACATGGATTGGATTTAAACACTGTTCAAGTAATTTCTAGCTTAACACTATCCAGGATGATTAACACGTTGGTTGGGATGATTAATAACTATAATGAACTATGAAATTAAAACAATTAATAATTGATCACTTGAAGACAAGAGTTGAGCAACACTGAGATATCAATGGGAGAAATAAGGGTCGTGACAAGATATGTGCAAGATAGCTAATTGGGATCCAACTCTAGTTCAATTCACTTTAATATTCTAATGATTCTCACGAATTCACTCGATGATTAGTTCAAATGTGTAGTCAATCTCCTCTCTCGATTAAATTTTAACTCTATGAGGTGACTAATATAAGCACTATAAAAATATGAAACCATACGTTTATGGATTAGTTTTCAGGAAAACGTCTCTTGAATATTCTCCTAACTTGATTTAATCAATAATTCACAAAGACTATTAAGATTTTCAGTGTGATGGAGGTGGTGAGTTTAATAACACTACATTTGTTGAACATCTAGATAACTGTGGTATTGTTAGACATATATCATGTCCTCATATACCTGAGCAGAATGGAGTTTCTGAGAGGAAATACAGACATATAGTAGAAACTGGTCTAACTTTGTCGTTTCATGCAAAGTTGTCACAGTTTCTTTGGGTAGAAGCCTTCTTGACAGTTGTATTCTTAATTAACAGAATGCCTTCAGTAGTGTTACAAATGGTAACTCCGTTCTTTAAGCTCTTTGGAGAGCATCTGAATTATAATAGTCTAAAGGTCTTTGGATGCAGGTGTTTTACTTAATTTAAAGGAAAAACAAAATTCTCTCTAAAGACTTATCCTTGTGTGTTTATTGGATACACTAGCCTTTATAAAGGCTATATGTGCTACCACCCACCTACCAGGAGAGTGTTTGTCTCAAGACTTATGGTCTTTGATGAGAACACATTGCCTTATGTGCAACCGGATGCACCATTAGGCAGTTCAAGTGATTCTACTCACGTTGCTACCTTCTATGAGTTTTTCTCCAGGTTGCAGGATACCTCAAGCTTAGATATGGACTCTTTTAATTTAGACGAAGTGTTGAGTGGATCACCATTAAATAATCAGATGATCAGTCTACAGCTGATTTGAATGAACTACTACTAAGTGATCAGCCCATACCTGATTCTCAGTTGATACTCCTGATGAGACTGTTGAGCCTACACCAACAACTAACGACATTGCTAAGTCTGCTAAATCTCCTTTATCAGCAGTTCCTGCAGGAACATATGATCACATGACTGCAGCAACTCCTAGCCTTCCTTGGATCACTATTGATGCCCCTACTGAACCTCAGTCCACTGGATCAAGTGAAAAACCAAACAGCTCAGCTTAGGGCAGTGCACCTTCTGAGTCCAATGTGTTTTCAATTTATGATCCACAGGGAATTCAGCTTGAAGTTGGCTTGTCTTATTGGTTCAACACTGAACCTAATCAGGATATACAAGATATACCAACACAAGCAGAATCCATTGATGATGTAGAACCGACAGAGCACACATCAAATGCACAAAAGTATCACATGGTGATAAGACAGAAATAAAAATACATGCCAATGAGACATATGTGTTTGGTAGTAGGTAAGGAGCCATAGACCATAAATAAGGCACTTAGCTCACCAGAATAGCTTACAGCTATGCAAGAGGAGATAAATGCACTTCACCAAAACAAGATTGGGACAATGGTGCCCAAGGCAACTGGTATGAACATAGTTGGCTCTAGGTGGGTGTTTAAAACCAAGTTAAAGGATGATGGATCCATTGATAGGTACAAGGCAAGACTAATTATCAAAGGATATTTACAGTTTGAAGGAGTAGCTAGACTTTGAAGAAACTTCCAGTCCAATTGTTAAAGCAAGCACTATAAGAGTAGTTCTCTCAGTATATATGAGTCTTCACTGGTGTATTAGGAAATTAGATGTAAAGAATGTATTTTGCATGGACATCCACAAGAGGAGGTGTACATGAGTCAGCCACCAGGTTCTAAAGATCCTAAACATCCTTATAATGTGTGCCTTCTAAAAAAAGCACTGTACGACCTTAAGAAGGCACGTAGAGCCTGGTTTGACAGGTTCAATCTACAGTTGCTTCACCTTGGATTTAAGTGCAGTACGGTAGACTCCTCACTCTTTGCGATGCATTGTAAAAGAGGCACAGTCCTACTTCTTCTGTATGTTGACGATATAATTTTCACTGGGTGTCACACTACACTAATTTCAGAAATCATTGGTGAACTACGGAAGGAGTTTGCTATGAAGGATCTTAATCCTATGCACTTTTTCTTAGGGATCGAGGTCACCTACTTTACTAGAGACATTCATCTAAGTCCAAGTAAGTATGCTGCAGAATTACTTGCCAAGACTAGCATGGCACTTTCTAAACCAATAAGCACACCTCTTGCACAGAAGCATGGTCTATAAGAAGCTGTGGGTGATCTAGTGGATGCTTCGTTATACATGAGTATTTAACTCTCACAAGGCCAAACATAGCTCATGCGGTGAATTTGGCAAGTCAATTCATGCAAAGTGCAGACAACACTCATTACCAAGTTGTAAAAAGGATCCTTAGATATGTGAAAGGCACAACTGAGTATGGTCTAAGAATCTTGTCTCAGTTATCATTCAAGTTATATGGTTTCTCTAATGCAAACTAGGGAGGGCGTCCTATGACTAGGAGATCAACTACAGGCTACAATGTTTACCTAGGAGATAACTATATATCTTGGACATCCAAAAAGAAAAACACAGTGGCAAGGTCTAGTGCAGAAACTGAGTATAGAGCACTAGCCTCGACAACAACTGAAAAGACATGGATAACCTACATTCTCAATGACATTGGGGTTCGTTTAAAAATTTCACCAACATTGTTTTGTGATAAGTTGAGTGCACTATATATGATAGTCAATCCAGTAATGTGTGCCAGAACAAAGCATGTTGAGATGGACTGTCATTTTGTTAGAGAAAAGGTTGTCAGTGGTGAGCTTATCACAAGGTTTGTTAGATCAAAAGACCAACTAGCTGACATTCATACTAAGGCATTGACTAAGCACATGTTTGCAGGTTTTCGAAGCAAGCTAGTAGTGGTAACTCCACCCCATCACTAGCTTGAGGGAAAGTGTTGAAGAAGCTGAGCATGAAAAGGATAAGCTTACACGAGATAAAGATGGTTAGATTGCATTATAGAATTTGTACTTAACTCAATGTAATAGTCATACATGTAGTAGAACTCTAAGTTATTTGTATAAATGCAGTCACTTGTGGCTTTGTAACATATGTAGAAACACATGATTACTGAATACAATTCCTTCTCAATCTTGTGATTTTCTACGTGACCATCCGTGGGTTGAGCAATCTCGGGTCAGTTCCTCGGGCTTCAATCTTCGATCCAAGAGATATTGAGTGGTGCTCCTAAGAAATATTAGCCACGTGCCGACCCTTGTGCTGGCCATGTGCAGGGGCAGATCTACGTTCGGCGAAGCGATGTCACGTGACACCGCTTCGCCGGAAAATTTTACTAAACATGTACATATAATTAAAATACAGAAACACAAATAGAGTAAATGTGACACCACTTGACACAGACATGTAGCACATTTGGTGAAGCGCTATAAATGTTCAGGAGATGTCATGGGTTCGAAACTGGGCAGCCCCATTTTTTGTTTTAATTTCTTTATTGCATCGTCTACTAAATAAAAATTGTGTTCGGTGGAGTTTGAACGTATTCCAAGTTTTTGTAATCTTCTTTTTCTCCTTTCATCTTGTCTCTAGGCATGAAATTGATTAAGAACGATTTGTGGAATCAAATAAATGATAAAAAATTTTGTGTGATTTTCGGTTGTTTATATAAAAAAAGTATTTAATATTATTCCGAATGAGGTTATTTTGATACATTTCTAAAATGAAAATTCATCGATAAGAGTTGTAGTAATATACCTGAGTAGTGGTTTATTATTAGAAGAATTTGAAAGTATTTTTTAAATATGATATTATTAAAGTGAATTGTTAGTCGTTCACTATTTAAGATTGTGACACCACTTACAAAAAATCCTGCGTACGCCACTGGCCATGTGTCCCATTTATATTTTACCTATACAAATGCACTCTCTCAAAAATGGAAAATATAGTTCCAACTTCTAAGATTAGCATTGATAGATTAGTTAAGCAAAAGGACAAATGATACGTCAACCATAACCACAGCAACAAGCAATATTAAGACTTAAAAATTGGACCACGTACTGAAATGTGCATGCACTGCAAAAATATGTCATAATCAGAGTATCAGACTCATTTCCCCACCTCTCGAATTTCTTGCTGAAGAGTTAGTTAGATCAAATTCAAGTGAATGCCTGTTACCTCTTTTTGTCGCTCTTATGGTTCCAGACTTAAAGTGGGTGTTTTATTTTTCCATTTCCTGATATTATGGACCACTTCCCCATTTTGATACAATTTCTAGTTGTCATGTGCTTTATTTCTTCAAATTTCAGTTTGTTTAGCTCCGCCCCTGGTTTAGTCCCCCACAATAATAGTCATACTTGCTGACTTATTTTAATGTTGCACTGTTTTTTTCGCGGCGTTGCGAATTTGCATTGGATGAAACAGTTAAAAAAATTAGGATATTATCATCAATACCCATTAATTTTGCCTGAAATTTAGTTATTTCTAGGATATCCATAGTGTGGCTAATAACAAAGTATTCCCTCCTTTCATTTTGTATGGAAGAATTAACCTAAATAGTCGCCCACCAAATCGTTTAAACCGAAAATAGCCAGCTTATGTATAATTTTATATATATATATATATATATATATATAAGGAGATTGCTTCGATCTTCAGTCATCTCTACTAGATGTTGTTACCAGGAATCCAATGCACTAACTCCTAGAAGCTCCATTCAGGCCCACCTACCGACCGAGGAAGACGCTACCGATCCCTGAATCGAGGGACTACGCGCTTTCAATTCCTTACAATCCTAGAAACGGTGGCAGCGGCGCGAGGATACGACCGGACATGCTGCAACCTAGGGATCACCAGGCAGCTCTTTCGCTCTATGGGGATCGATGCCCTAATATACGATGTCATAACTCGATTTCGTTATAAGAAGAATCATTCAAGGCCTGTGTGGAGGTAATAAGACCGCATATATATATATATATATATATATATATATATATATATATATATAACTATGTATAAAGATCAGTGTTTTAATCTATGTATATCGGATAAAAAAAAGTAAACAGTGAATCTGACAGGCTATTCGTGTAAAAATCCCTTTTGTATAGCGGTGTTCGAGCGAAAACAGAATTTAAGAAAGAGGGAAGACTATTTTTTAAAATCTTAGTCAAATCTTATATTATATTGAATAAAATTAAAAATAAGAATAATATGCAACCTACTATATCCCAAAAAATTTCATGGCAAAAATATATTTTAAATTGATATCATAACTCGAGGCAAACAAAAGGTCAACAGCAGATGGAATGATGACGTGTTTCTTTCACCTAGAAATAGATGGGAGGAGAGAGCAAAGTAGAGATATCCCCACTTTACAGCGATCACTGCAGACTGTGTTCGCCCCATCTTATTTACTGCCTATATAATTGTGGTACTAAAAACCGTTTTATACACGGATAATGTAATAAAAATACATCTTACATCTAATATTGGTGTAATTTAACCTATTATAGTAGGTTACCTGCTTTATTTTTAGTAATTATGTAAGTAACTTGATATAAAAATTCTTACAATACCAATTTACAACTGGTAAAATTCTTATAAGGTGTTTGAACATAGATCTGTTATATATGGTCAAACGCATACGAAATTGTGTTTCGATATGCATTTAACTTGAGAAGAAGTTGAAGTTTTGTGAGTGGATTTTTTTTTTTAATCCAAACTAGTGTTTACAACTCGAAAACTGTCCTTTAAATGTTTTTCAAAAACTAATCAAATTCCATGAACAAAGAATGTTAGACAAAAAATGAAAAAAGAAAATCTATATTCAAACGGAAGCTTAATTTTTAACCGAAGTTAATTTTTGCATCAGCTTTCTTTTTTTTACGTGTTTTTTTATGCATGAAGAGCAGGGGTGAGACTTGTGAAAAGGGACCAATAAATGTTTATTCAATAGTACTGGCAAAGATCTGATAAGTAATACTTACTCATTTTGAAAAGATAAAAAGAAATCAGAGGAGTGGACCATTAGCAGCACAAGCCATGGAAATGTGTCAGATATGAAAAAGAAATTTTATCTCCGTTTTAATTTAGATGAAAGTCAATTTGATTGAACTTTAAAACTAATCGTAATTAATAAAAACAAACATATTCTCTAACTCTATCTGCAACCCGTATGACCCAAAACTAGTCATGATGCAAATCGAATATCTTAAAAAAATTTATTTTGTACCTCAGAAATTTATACTTATATATAGTATGAGCCTTTATTTCGTGGACCCAAATATGTATGAATTGGATCAACTCTTTCACTTCTCAAAAATTCAATAACTTGATTTCTTGGGATATTGTTTCTAGGCCAAACCCATATGCGGCCCTCCTAACTTGGAATCAAAATTTATATGGACACCTCAACTTAGCTATGTTTTATTTAAATACTCTAATTATATTTCAACTGTTCCCCTTAAACACAATTTTGACAACTCTAAGCAAGGCTAAGTGCGTGAATGCTACTTCCCAATTTTCTTTTTTTCTTTCTCTTTTATGATTTTTTTGCTTAAGCCATTTATCAGACATTTTCATGGCCCTGCTGTAAAAGTTCATCACTGACCATTTCTCACTTCTCCCCAAGAATGCCATCACCTAAACATGTGGAATAAAAACCCAGATCTGAATTGAAATTCAAGAACAAAATTGTCCATAGAAACTCCAATAATCACAAACTATATTTCTGGGTCAAAATCAACCAACCCACATCTATGAAATTCAAGAATAAATCAAGTGGGAATGAAAACACAATAAGATAACCTCCAAATTCTTCAATTCGAAATTTAAAGCTTCGAACTTGAGTGGGTGTTTATAGAGCTTTTAAGTTTCAACTTTAATCTTTAACTGATATTATCAGCAATAATATGAAATTTTTAATTTTTCTTAAAGCTTCGAATTTTTGAAGAACCGGGTAACAAGAATTTCAAACTGATGTTACCCAAATTCATCATCGAACAGAGCAACATAAATGGAGGGGCCAACAATTTTTTCTTTTTATGCATTTTATTTTGTAAAAAGCTTCAACACATAAATTATGTCATTATCAAACCAGTGAAATTCCTACAATATTTGGAAGGTTTTCGTCCTATTTTTCTTCAAGACAGTGGAGGAGGAAGGGGAAGAGTGGCGGAGGAGAGAGAGAGATGAGAATAGTGGCGGAGGAGTTGTAGCAATAGGCCAGAGACGGTGGTGATGAGCTTTTGGGGAGAAGGAATATAAAAAGAAAAGGAAAATATTATATCAGATCCAATCACGCGCCTAAGAGCCGTGAACTACAATCTTTTTGCCATGTCAGTGTTTTGTGTTTAAGTGGAATACTTAAAACATAGTTGGAGTGTTTAAATGAAACATAGCTAAGTTTGAGGTGTCCATATAAATTTTGGCGCCAAGTTAGAGGGGCGCATATGGGTTTGGCCTTGTTTCTAATTATCGAATAAAAGGTGAGGAACCTCGAGGCTAACAAAGTCAACAGCAGAAAGTTGACGCCTTTCTTTCACATAGTAAAAGATGAAGCTATTTGCAGGCCCATCTTTCAATTAATTAACTAACTATTATTAGTTGTTTTAGGACCATTAGCATGCAGTTTGAAGACTAATCATTACCCCTTTCATGAATACTCCAATTGCCAACTTTCTGCTTTTTGCAAAATTTTGTGATGACCCGCCATGTCATCATGCCACATAAGCGCCATTTGGCACATATTAATGTCATGTGGAAGCTTACATAAGAAGAAGGCTAGCATTTGTGAGAAGATTCTAGAGAGGTATGGATATTTTCTTAGGAAGAACCTAGATCCTTATGGATTTGCTAGAAAAGTCCTTGGAATCTTCTAGGCTTGTAGAGAATTCTAGAAAAAGTCCTTATCTTGTAAATATCATGGACTTGTGTAATAATTAATATTTACACACTATCCCCTAGGAGACTAGTATATAAAGGGAGTCATTCATTTGTAATTCATCAAGCAAACAATTCAAGTTCTCTCTAATACAAAGCTTCCTTTAACAATTCTCTTATGTTCTTTCTTCCATTCTCTTAGCGATCTTGAGTGTAGTAAGGCTGACTTGACATAGCAAGAACATGATCAAGTTGTGCAAGATTGTGAGCGAGTTGTCAAGTGCCACACGTGTACTTAGTTAACAACTAAGGACGTGATAACGTGGTATCAGAGCGAAGGTTTCAACTAAGGGAATGGCGAACGACGGAGAAATTAACGCTGCCAACACCCAAGCCAACGTCATCCAGGATGCTGTTAGCAAGAGTGGCTGTAGCAAAAAGAGGAATGCCACCAACAAGAGCCAGGAGGTGCCACCTGAGGTTGTGTCAAACGAAGGGCTTACATCCCAAGAACCATCTGCCACTGAGGCGAGCGAGTATGAAGTGGAGGTCCTTCCAGAGGACGTCTCACTCGGTAAAGAGTGGGTGATGAAGATGAACGCGGAGATGGACGCCGCGGAGATCTTTGGCCAACGCTTGAGGAAGGTGGAAGGCACCCTTAACGTTCTTGAGGGGCACACTCTTGAAGAGATTGAGAGTATCCGAAATGACTTGGAGGGACGTACACAGACTGAGATGGAACTAAGGCAAACCATCACCGCCTTAGATTGCAGACTCATGGAGGCTTTGAGTACTATCGATGCTATGAAGGAAAATATAGAGTCACTCGAGGAGCATGTCAATGCTGGCGTGACCGAGGTAGCTAGCAATGTTGTGGTGACGAGGGAGGCCAAGATCGAGGCTACCAAATCCCTGGTGTTCAAAGGTGTTCGTGATGCACAAGAAGTGGAAAACTTCCTTTGGCACTTGGAGAACTACTTCAGGCACGACAAAGTGAGGGACGACAAGGCTAAGATTAACACTGCGGTATTGTACCTCTCAGAGACTGCCATGCTGTGGTGGAGAAGGAAGATGGCCGACGTGGATAAAAGTCTATGTACTATTAGCACATGGGATCAGTTCAAAGCGGAGTTCAAGCGACAGTTCTTTCCAAACAATGTCTTGTACGAGGCAAGGCGTAAGCTTAGGGAATTGAAGCAAACAGGGATCATACGTAACTATGTCAAGGAGTTCACTACCCTTATGCTTCAACTCCCCAACCTGACCAATGATGACTTGTTGTTCCACTTCATGGATGGGTTGCAAAATTGGGCTAAGCAGGAGTTGCAACTCCGACAAGTCACTGATATAAACCAAGCCATAGTGGAGGCCGAATCATTAATGGATTTCAGGCATGACAAGCACGACAAAGGCAATGTCAAGAAGTCAAAGGTTAACAATGCCAAAGGCGGGGGAGACCGTGGCAAAGTCAAGGAGATACAACAACAATACTCCAAGACTCAAGATTTCAAAAAGTCGAGTAGTCATCAGGGCTATGCCGAGAAGAAGGGATGCTATATATGCGGAGGGCCACATGGCTTTAGGAATTGTCCTAATCTCAAGAGCCTCAGTGCCATGGTACGTGAGCAAAAGGAGCAGCCACAAGGAGAGAGTCCAGGAACTGCACAGTTGGGTATGATCGGATTATGTGGTGTTGTCACGAAGCAAGCTATCCAACCTACCGAGAATGGCAATCAGTACGTGGATCTCACCATCAACAACAAGCCCGCTCGTGCAATGGTGGATACTGGAGCAACTCATAATTTCGTGACTGAGGTTGCCGTAAAGAGACTAGAATTGAAGCTGCTCCAACCAACTCTCGCGTCAAGACCGTAAATGCAGAGATACATAATGCTCATGGGGTAGCTAATGGAGTTGGTGTCAAATTGGGAACTTGGAAAGGTATGACAAACTTTACCGTAACCGCTATGGATATCTTTGACATCATACTGGGGCAAGACTTCTTTAGACATTGTCATACTTTAATCAACCCCTACCTCCAACGTCTTTTGGTTATGGAGCGAGAAGGAGCTTGAATGGTACCTACAATGACTATGCCACACGGACAGATCCAAGCACAACTCTCAGCTATGCAAGTTTTCAAGGGGATCAAGAAGGGGGAGCCAACGTTCGTGGCAACCATTGCAAGTCTAGAGGAAGACAAAAAATTTCAAGAGACAGTGCCACCTTGCATAGAGAAGTTGCTTAAGGAAAACAAAGATGTCATGCCTGAGGAGTTGCCTAAGCACTTGCCGCCCAGGCGAGAGGTGGATCACAAGATTGAGTTGGATCCAGGGGCTAAGCCACCCGCATTTGCCTCATATCGTATGGCACCTCCCGAGCTAGAGGAGCTCAGGAAACAAATGAAGGAGCTGCTAGATGCTGGTCACATTTGCCCATCAAAGGCACCTTTTGGCGCACCAATATTGTTCCAGAAGAAGAAGGATGGATCGTTGCGTTTGTGCATAGACTACCGAGCACTTAATAAGGTCACCGTGAAGAATAAGTACCCGATCCCGCTCATTGCTGACTTGTTTGATAGACTTGGGCAAGCCAAGTACTTTACCAAGGTAGATCTTCGAAAGGGCTACTACCAGGTTCGCATTGCGGAAGGGGATGAGCCAAAGACAACATGTGTGACGAGACATGGAGCCTTTGAGTGGTTGGTGATGCCCTTCGGCTTAACCAATGCACCGACCACATTTTTCACCCTTATGAACAAGATTTTTCATCCCTACCTTGATCAGTTCGTGGTAGTCTACCTAGATGACATAGTCATCTACAGCAACACCTTGGAGGAACACATGGAGCACTTAAGGAAGGTTTTTTAAGTCTTGCGGGAGAACGAGCTATACATCAAGAGAGAGAAGTGCGAGTTTGCACAATCAAAGGTGCACTTCTTGGGCCATGTCATTAGCAATGATGAGTTACGCATGGACAAGGCTAAGGTACGTGCTATCCAGGAGTGGGAGGCACCCATAAAGGTAAGTGAGTTGAGATCCTTCCTTGGCATTCTTAACTACTATCATCAGTTCATCAGTGGATACTCAGCAAAGGTCGCACCTGTCATACCTCCTTTTTGCGCGCCTACCCCGAAGGATAAATGCGTGAGAGAGTTTTTCCAATTTAAGTGACAATATTCGAAATGAGATTATTTATTTAATTCAGAGTCGCCACTTGGAATATTTTAATTGGCGTTCCAAGTCACCGGTTTATTTTAAATCCCAAATCGAGGAAATTCGACTTTCCTTTTGAAGTCTGCGAACCAGAAATTCTAAGTAAGGAATTCTATTAACCCGGGAGAAGGTGTTAGGCATTCCCGGGTTCCGTGGTACTAGCACGGTCACTCAACTATTATATTTGGCCTATTTACTTGATTTTAATCCATGTTTTAACCTATGGTGCAATTTTAAATTTATAACCGCTTTTATTTAAATATATTTTTTGGGAAGATTCAACGTCATCTAAAACACATCTTGAACCACGTCACATAAATGCACCCGCGGTCCACGACACATTTTATTTAACATTGTTGAAATTTGGATTTGGATCACATAAATGCACACCCGAATTTAGGAAAGTAATTTAAATTACGCGCCTAAAGCAACTACACATTTTTAAATTTGCGAGGGCCATGGAAATTCAATTGAGGGCGCACCTCGATTTCTAAAGAGTTGATATTAATTACATGAAGGCCATGTGTTATTTAATGAAAACGATACCAAAATTATTAGCTCAAAATCTTAAATCAATGAACTGTTGGTTTGTCTCTAATTAAATTATCCATGTAGCAGTACCAAAATTGTCTCATTAGATATTATCCAAAACATGACAACCAGGAGGAATTCACATATGAAATATTTAAAGCATGATTCAATATTTGACCACATAAAGGTAAACCACCCACAATACTAATATTGGTTACAACCAAGCAATTCAAACTATTCTCACGTGATTGTATACCAAACAAGGTTATGTATCACTTATTTACATTCGGAAATGTCTATTTTACTATGTGCTCCATGAATTGTCTTAAAAATCAGCTACCTACTTATTTGGTTCACTTCAAAATCGCAAGATGCTCTGTCACTTAGTATTCACAACAAAGTCATGGAAAAGTTCATCACAACAAAGAATTAAAAATTATTCAAAGCTTTCTCATAACAGATGGATTAATAGAATCCAAACAAACACATGGAAAAGGATTTAATGGCAAACGAAAATTTTAAAACAAAACAAAAAAAAAACACTAAGGAATTCAAATAGCAAGGGTAAGAATGAACCTTAATATTCAGTAAATAAACTTCTTCAATAGATGAAAACACGAAGCTCCCGACGTCGACAAACTATATGAATTCCAAAGATTACAACCCCAATAAAAAGTCAAACAAGATCCGCGACATGAGCACTCGAACAAAGACCTTGACGGAACCTCCGATTTTGGTGATTTCGGAACTGTTTGCAGCTGGTTCTGCTGCTGGTTCGATGGCTGAAGAAGCAGTGTGTTTCCACTGCAATTTTGAAGATGTTTTGAGGCTTAAATTGGAGGTCGTTTTGGACATGGGTTTTGGGGCGACGCAACTAGTTTTAAAGCTGCATTAATGGAGATTTTCATACTGGTTTTAATGGTGAAAAGGTCGTTGTTTTCTGGTTTGAGAAGAAAGAAGAAGGAGATACGTTGGGGAGGGGGTGTTCTGCCCATGTATATCCACGGTATATCGAGTGTATATCAAATGTATATTCTGTCCGTGTTTTGGGAGGGTCGGTGTCTTTGGAGAGAAAATGGGTAGAGGAGAGAGTTGGGGAAGGGGGGGTCTCCTCCAGATGACCGTGTATGTGTATGTTTTTAGTAGAGAGCATGAGGGAAAAGAGAATAGGGAACGTGTGAAGGGGACAAGCATGGGGGACAAGGGAAAGTGGAATGAGGAATAAAGGAGAGTGGGGGGACCAGCGTGGGGGACAAGGAGTGGGGGAATAAAGAAGAGTGGGGTAGGGAATAATTTTGTGAGTGGAAAATGTAGGGAAATGGGAAGTAAGTGGGAAAAGTGGGAAAAGAATTCAAACAATGTCAAAAATTAGGTGTTAACAACACCATTGACTGAGTTGCTAAAGAAGAACAAGCCATGGGTTTGGACGAAGCATTGTCAAAAGGCGTTTGAAGGCCTTAAGGCAGCTGTAATAGAGGAGCCATCCTTGGCATTACCTGACTTGGCCAAGACTTTTGAGGTGCGCACAGATGCTTCAGACTTTGCCATTGGGGGTGTCCTGATGCAGGATAAGCATCCCATAACATTTGAGAGCTGCAAGTTAAATGAGACGGAGCGGCGTTACACGGTACAAGAGAAGGAAATGACTGCCATTGTGCATTGCCTTCGTACATGGAGACATTATCTGCTCGGGTCGAGGTTCGTGGTCAAGACTGATAATATGGCTACTAGCTACTTTCAGACATAGAAGAAGCTCACACCAAAGCAGGCTAGGTGGCAGGATTTCTTGGCCGAGTTTGATTATGCGATGGAGTATAAGCCGGGCAAAAGTAACATTGTAGCCGATGCCTTGATCCGGAAAGCCAAGCTTGCTGCAATCACTTCAGCGAGATGGGATATTTGAGAGGCTATAAAAGAAGGCATGCAACATGATCCAGCAGCCAAACAACTTGTCGAGTTAGCCAACCAGGGCAAGACGAGACATTTTTGGGTCGAAGACGGCATATTGCTTACCACGGATCAGCGGGTCTACGTGCCTAAGTTTGGAGACATTAGATGGCGGATCATAAGGGAGAGTCATGATACAATGTGGCTGGTCATCCAAGACAACGTCGCACAAGGGCCTTGGTTGAGTCAGTCTACTATTGGCCACACATGGGAGATGATATTGAATGTTATGTGCAGACTTGTCTTGTATGTCAGTAGGACAAGGTTGAGCAACAACAGCCTAGAGGACTTTTTGAGCCACTACTAGTTGCAGAGCGTCCATGGGAGAGTGTGACTATGGACTTTATCACTTGTCTACCAAGGTCCGATGGTTATGGTACTATTATGGTGGTCGTGGATAGATTTTCCAAATATGCCACCTTCATGCCCGCCTCACTAGGTTGCACAACCAAGGAAGCCGCCAAGCTATTCTTTAAGAATGTGGTGAAGTATTGGGGCTTACCAAGGCATATAATCAGTGATCGAGACCCCCGCTTTACTGGAAACTTTTGGAGAGAGTTGTTTGACATACTTGGTATGGAGCTGCACTTTTCTACTAGTTTCCACCCACAGACGGATGGACAAACGGAACGAGTCAATGCCTTACAAGAATGCCACTTGAGGCATTATGTAAGCGCGCATCAGAAAGATTGGGCAAGGCTCATAGATATCGCCCAATTCTCTTATAACTTGTAGCGGAGTGAGTCCACGAGACGAACACCATTTGAGCTAGCCACAGGTCAACAACCACAAACTCCACATTCCTTGCTAGCCACGTTCGATAGAAAGAGTTTGGGGGCTTATCATATGGCCAAAGGATGGGAGGAGCAGCTTGACTCTGCTAAGTCCTACTTGGATAAGGCAGCTAAGAAGATGAAGAAGTTTATGGACCGTAAGCGGCTTCCCACATATTATAGAGTTGGGGACATGGTCATGGTGAAGTTTAACCCAAGACAATTCAAGTCACTACGGGGCATGCATCAAAATCTGATTCGTAAGTATGAGGGGGCATTTAAGATTGTCGCCAAGGTAGGCAAGATCTCATACAAGCTTGACATGCCATCGTATCTTAAGATCTACCCTGTCTTCCATGCCAGCATGCTTAAGCCATATCATGAAGATAAGGATGATCTGAGTAGGGGCCAATCAAGTCGGGCGCCAATGACTATAAATCGCCTCGCATGATCGGGAGATTGAAGCTATCATAGATTACCAGGCTAGGCGAAAACAAGGGAAAAAAGCCACCACTATGTTCCTCGTCTATTGGAAAAGGCAATCACCGGAGGAGGCCACACGGGAACGATATGAAGACTTGTGGCAATTCAAAGATAAGATTCGAGAGTTTATGCAGCAGCATTACACCGCGGTCGTCGCAATATTGGGTGAGGGAGAGTGTGATGACCCGCCATGTCATCATGCCACATAAACGCCATTTGGCATATATTAATTCCATGTGGAAGCTTACATAAGAAGAAGGCTAGAATTTGTGAGAAGATTCTAGAGAGATATGGACATTTCCTTAGGAAGAACCTAGATCCTTATGGATTTGCTAGAAAAGTCCTTGTAATCTTCTAGGCTTGTAGAGAATTCTAGAAAAAGCCCTTATCTTGTAAATATCAAGGACTTGTGTAATAATTAATATTTACACACTAGCCCCTAGGAGACTAGTATATAAAGGGGGCCATTCATTTGTAATTCATCAAGCAAACAATTCAAGTTTTCTCTAATACAAAGCTTCCTTTAACAATTCTCTTGTGTTCTTTCTTCCATTCTCTTAGCGATCTTTAGTGTAGTAAGGCTGACTTGACATAGCAAGAACGTGAGCAAGTTGTGCAAGATCGTGAGTGACTTGTCAAGTGCCGCACGTGTACTTGTCAAGTGTCGCACGTGTACTTAGTTGTACAAGATTGTGAGCGATTTGTCAACTGCTTGTGGCTAGATTTGGGTTATTTGAAGGTCGATTTACGAGGCAAAGGCATGTTGGAGTAGAGTTTTACTTGGATTGAGGTAAGTAACACTTCTAAAGTTGATTTTGAAGGTTCGAAACCCCGAATTATGTATTATGTGATTGGTATTGAGGTGAAGCACATGCCAAGTGACGGGCGTGCGGGTGTGCACTGTGAGAATTGTGACGTGGTCGATTCTATGGCATTGTATAGTGGTCCTATTTTGTTGATATCCGTGTTTTCACCATGTGATAAAGTAATTGAGCTGTTAATAATGCTAGAGATCATATTTAGGCTATATGTTGGTACTATTGGGACCCACAATGGTCGTTTCTTGCTATTGACTTACTAGTTTCACTGATATTTCATACTCACTCATATTCATTGATTTCATATCATATCTCAGTCTTTGTTATTATTTATTAATACATCATATCATCATGTTCGGTCTAGTTTCATGATATTGTGAGCCCGTGAGAGAGACTAGAGAGATTGATGACTGATTGAGGCCGAGAGCCTGATTATGAGTGATATTTATGGGATTAAGCTGCACGTTGCAACAGTTAAACTGATTTCACGATAGCGCTTGGGCTGAAGGAACCACTTTGGAGTCTGATTGATTGATGGATCTTCCCTGGACATGGATCTTGTTCGAAGCGTTATATACCTGGAGATAGATCTTCTCCATGGATTGGATTGGTCCTACTCGGTAATGGGTGACTGATGGTCAGTGATGTATATATTTTGCGATGGATCTTCCCTGGGCCGTATGGGCCATATACAGTACCGAGTGATTCAGCATTCGAGAGTGTGAGCACATAAGGCTATCAGCATGGAGCATCACATACAGCATGTGCATTTGCATGTAGAAGTAGAGGAGTTATATTCTTCATATCATTAAGATTTGATATATTTTACTGTTTTGAGTTATCTATTGAACTTAAAAGCGTGCCTATATTTTTGCACTATTATTTCTATATTGAACTATGCTGGTTGAGTTCGTCACTACCTTTCAGTCCAAAGGTTGGATTTGTTACTTATTAAGTTGGTTGTACTCACGCTATGCCGTGCACCTCGTTTGTAGATCCATATGCTTCCGGTTATAGCGGTTGCTGAGTGAGGAGTCAGGATTTCGGGAGACTATAGAGGTAGTTGTATGGTGTTCGTCAGCCTTGACTCTCCTTCATTATCTTTATTTGTTTTTCAGTTCTTATTCCTTATATATTGTAGTAGACTGTATCCCGGTATAGATGCTCATGTACTCGGTGACACCCCGGTTTTGGGAGAGAATTGTATTGAGTTGCGAACTTATTTCTGTTTTCAAAAGGTTTTCTTTAAATATTAACGGCTTCTGTAAAAATTTTAAAGCTTTTATTTGATTGAATTGGTTCAGTAGTTGGCTTGCCTAGTTCCATGATAGGCACCATCACGACGGTTGATTTTGGGGCGTGACAAGTTGGTATTAGAGCCTAGGTTATATAGGTCTTACGAATCATGAGCAAGTTTAGAAAAGTTTTGCGGATCGGTACGGAGACGTCTGTACTTATCTTCGAGAGCTGCCGAACCCTTAGGAAACTTCACATTCTTGAATTCTTGTCATGCTAATCTATTGATTCTGGTAACTAAACTTCTGTTATTCTATTCTCTCGCAGATTGTGAGAATACGTACTATTGGGCAGGATGGACAGCCACCAGTACCACTAGCTAGGGCCTCGAGAGGTCGAGGTTGCAGTAGAGGTCGCGGTAGGGGTAGAGGCGCAATTCATACACTTGCAGACCCACCAATCGCTCCAGCTCAGGAGCAGGTACCAAATACAGTTGAGCCAATAGGGACAGCTCAGGCATTAACTATGCCCATCGTGATTACAGGCCTTTAGGAGGCCTTGGCTCAAATTCTGACCGTATGCACCAGTCTTGCTCGGGCGATGTCTGTTTCGGCCGTAGCAGCCACTTCTCTGTCCAGGAGAGGTACTCAGACTCCCGCTGCCCATATACTAGATCAGGAGATACAGGGACTCCAAACACCGAAGGCAGTACAAGCCCAGCTGGTTGCAGCTGCTCAGACCCATATGGTTCTTGTTATGACTGATGATGAGCAGTGGAGACTAGAAAGGTTTGGGAGACTCTAGCCTCCATCTTTCAGTAGGACAGAGGCGGAGGATGCCTAGGGTTTCTTGGACAAGTGTCAGAGAATTCTCCGTACATGAGGTATTATGGAAACCAATAGGGTCTCGTTCAATATTTTTCAATTTTTTGGGGCCGCATTTTGGATGGTGGGAGGCTTATGAGAGGCGCATGCCGATTGGTGCAATATCACTTACTTGGCAGGAGTTCTCCATTCTCTTCTTGGAGAAGTTTGTGCCGCATTCCCTTTGAGAGGAACTACGCAGACAGTTTGAGCAGTTATGCCAGGATGATATGTTTGTGATGCAGTATGAGATGAAGTTTTCTGAGTTGGCCCGTCATGTAGTTTGGATGGTTCTCACTGATAAGGAGAGGATCAGGAGGTTCATTGATGGCCTCACATATCAGCTGCGATTGCTTATGACTAGGGAGATGGCATCTGGTGCTACTTTTGATGAGGTTGTCGATATTGCTCGGCAGATAGAGATGGTCCGCAGCCAGGAGCGGGTTGAGCGGGAGGCCACGGCAAGGGTCATCCTTATAGGCATGCTCAGGCGGCTCGAACAGTTCACCGTAATGTATCATCTGGCCATGGTTCACATAGTTCTCAGTAGGGTCACTCATCTCTCAGTGCCCTTCCAGCTCAAAGTTTATCTTATGGACCATCAACTCAGGGTTTATCTATGTCAAGTCCTTCTAGCAGATATACCAGTGCTTGGGGCTCCCTTCAGTCCCTACTGCCATTCACATGGAGGGGTTGCTTTAAGTGTGGAGATTTGCATCACATCAAGAGGCACTGTCCCCGCCTTTCAGGAGCTTCAGTTTAGTAGAGGAGTCAACCTAGGACTTTAGCACCCATTACTTCACCATCCGCCCAACCATCTTGGGGTGGATCTTAGTCATCTAGGGTTGATCTAGAGAGGAAGGTCGATTAGGTGGCAGCCAGGCTCGATTCTATGCACTCGTGCCAGACCAGATGATATTTCTTAAGACACAATGATCGCATGTATTGTCTCAGTATGTCACCGAGATGCTTCTGTATTATTTGACCATGTTTCCACCTATTCATATCTATCATCGTATTTTTCTCATTATCTAGATATGTCCCGAGAGTCTTTAGCTTCATCTATTCATGTATCTACGCTGGTAGGCGATACTATTATTGTGGACCGTGTATTTCGGTCGTGTGTAGTAACTATTGGGGGATTGGAGACTAGAGTTGATCTCTTGCTGCTTAGTATGGTCGATTTTGATGTGATCTTGGGTATAGATTGGTTGTTTCCATGTCATGCTATTTTGGATTATCACGCTAAGACTGCGATATTGGCGATGCTGGGGTTGCCACGGATTGAGTCGCGAGGTTCTCTAGACTATGTTCCTAGTAGAGTGATTTCATATTTGAAGGTCTAGCGGATGGCTGGAAAGGGTTGTTTATCTTATTTGGCCTTTGTAATGGATGTTGGTGTCGATACCCCTACTACGGATTCTATTCCGGTGGTGCGAGATTTTCTGGATGTATTTCCTGTAGACCTGCTGGGCATGCCACTCGACAGGGATATTGACTTTGGTATTGACTTGATATCGGGCGCTCAGGCCATTTATATTCCTCAGTACCAGATGGCACTGGCTGAGTTGAAGGAGTTAAAGGAGCAACTTCAGGAACTTCTTGATAAGGGGTTTATTAGGCCTAATATGTCACCTTGGGGTGCACCAGTTCTATTTGTGAAGAAGAAGGATGGTACTATAAGAATGTGTATTGATTATAGGCAGTTGAACAAAGTCACAATCAAGAACAAGTATCCTTTGCCACAAATTAATGATCTATTTGACCAGCCTCAGAGAGCGAGAGTGTTCTCCAAGATAGATTTGAGGTCTAGGTATCACTAGTTGAATATTCGGGACTCGGATATTCTAAAGATAGCGTTCAGGACCCGTTATGGTCATTATGAGTTCCTTGTGATGTCTTTTGGGCTGACCAACGCCCCAGCAGCGTTCATACATCTAATGAATAGTGTATTTTAGCCTTATCTCGACTCATTTATTATAGTGTTTATTGATGATATCCTGGTGTACTCTCGTAGCTAGGAGGAGCATGCCCATCATTTGAGGGTTGTGTTGCAGTGGTTGAGGGAGGGGAAGCTTTATGCCAAGTTCTCCAAGTGTGAGTTTTAGCTTAGTTCAGTGTCGTTCTTAGGGCACGTGGTTTCTAGTGAGGGTATTCAGGTGGATCCGAAGAAAATAGAGGCGGTTCAGAGTTGGCCCAGACCGTCCTCTACTACGGAGATTTGGAGCTTTCTTGGTTTGGCTGGTTATTATTGTCGCTTCGTGTAGGGATTCTTGCCTATTGCGTCGCCATTGACCAAATTGACTCAAAAGGGTGCTCCTTTCAGGTGGTCGGATGAGTGTGAGAAGATCTTTTAGAAGCTCAAGACTGCCTTGACCACAACTCCAATCCTAGTTCTGCCTTCAGCTTCAGGCTCTTATATAGTGTATTGTGATGCTTCTCAGATTGGTATAGGGTGTGTTTTGATGAAGGAGGGTAAAGTTATTGCTTATACTTTGCGCCAGTTGAAGCCTCATGAGAAGAACTACCATGTTGATGATTTGGACTTGGCTACCATTGTTCATGCATTATAAATTTGGAGGCATTATCTCTATGGTGTGTATTGTGAGGTATTTACGGATCATCGAAGCCTCCAGCACTTTTTCAAATAGAAGGATCTAAATTTGAGGCAGTGGAGATGGTTGGAGCTACTAAAGGACTATGATATTATTATTCTGTATCATTGGGGGAAGGCTAATGTGGTGGACGATGCCTTGAGTAGGAAGGTAGTGAGTATGGGTAGTCTTGCATCATTCTTGTTGCGGGAAAGACCTCTTGCAGTTGATGTTCATGCCTTGGCCAACCAGTTCGTGAGATTAGATGTTTATGAGCCCAATCGGGTTCTAACTTGCATGGTTTCTCGGTCTTCCTTATTTGATCGCATCAGAGAGTTCCAGTATGATGATCCTCATTTGCCTGTCCTTAAGGACAGGGTTCAGCATGACTATGCCATAGATTTAGGATATGGGATAACTCACTATTGGAGATGATAGGGTCTTGAGGATGTAGGGCGGGATATGTGTGCCCAATGTGGATGGGCTATGTGAGTTGATTCTTGAGGAGGACCACACTTTGCGATATTCCATTCATCCGGGTGCCGCGAAGATGTACCAGGACCTGAGGAACCGCTATTGGTGGAGGATAATGAAGAAGGATATAGTTAGATTTGTAGCTCGGTTTCTTAACTGTCAGCAGGTAAAATATGAGCATAAGAGACCGGGTGGATTACTTCAGAGGATGGTGATTCCAGAGTGGAAGTGGGAACGGATCATCATGGATTTCGTAGTTGGGCTCCCACGGACTCCGAGGAAGTTCGATGCTATTTGGGTGATTGTGGATCGGCTGACCAAGTCCATGCACTTCATTCTAGTTGGTACTACTTATTCTTTAGAGCGACTGGCTGAGATTTATATCTAAGAAATTGTTCACCTTCACGGTGTGCCAGTGTCCTTCATTTCAAATCGAGGCACGCAGTTTACATTGCAGTTTTGGAGAGCCGTGCAGCGAGAGTTAGGAACCTAGGTTGAGTTGAGTACAGTATTTCACCCTCAGACGGACAGAATGTCCGAGCGCACTATTCAGATATTGGAGGACATGCTACGCACTTGTGTCATTGATTTCGAGGGTTCATAGGATCAGTTTCTGGCGCTCGCAAAGTTTTCTACAACAACAATTATTAGTCGGGCATTTAGATGGCTCCGTATAAGTCTTTGTATGGGAGGCGGTGTAGATCTCCCGTAGGTTGGTTTGTGCCAGGTGAGGCTAGATTATTGGGTACCGACTTGATTCAGGATGCTTTGGATAAAGTTAAATTGATTCAGGAGCGGCTTCGCATGGTAGTCTAGACAAAAGAGTTATGTCGACACGAAGGTCCGTGATGTTGCTTACATGGTTGGGGAGAAGGTTCTGTTGAAGGTGTTCTTAGTTCGGGAAGAAGGGAAAGTTGATCCCTCGATTCATTGGGCCTTTTGAGGTACTTTAGAGGATTGGAAAGGTGGCTTACAAGCTTGCCTTGCTGCCTAGCTTGTCGAGTGTGCATCCAGTATTTCATGTTTCTATGCTCTGGGAGTATGTCGGTGATCTATATCATATTTTGGATTTCATCACGGTGTAGTTGGATGGTGATTTGACTTATGATGTGGAGCCGGTGGCCATTTTGGATTGGTAGGTTCGAAAGTTGAGGTCAAAGGATATAGCTTCAGTGAAGGTGCAGGGGAGAGGTCAGCCCGTTGAGGATGCTACTTGGGAGACCGAGCAGGAGATACGGAGCAGATATCCATACCTATTTGAGACTCCAGGTACGTTTCAAGACCCGTTCAAGGATGAACGGTTGTTTAATATGGGGGATGTAATAATACAGTTGGTCATTTTGAGTGTTGTATCCCTATTCCCCCATTTACTGCTCCATTTGTGCTCCACATCTGTTATATGACTTACCGTTGGTTCGGGTCTGGAGAGATTTCAGAGTGAATTGAGACACTTAGTCTTATAATTGAAAGCTTAAGTTGGAAAAGTCGACTGAATGTTGACATATGTGTAAATGACCCCGGAATGGAGTTTTGATGGTTCTTTTAGCTCCGTTAGATAATTTTGGACTTAGAAGCGCGTCCGGATTGTGATTTGGAGGTCCGTAGTAGAATTAGGCATGAAATGATGAAAGTTGGAATTTTGGAAAGTTTGACCAGGAGTGGGATTTTTGATATCAGGGCCGGGTTGGATTTTCAGAAGTTGGAGTAGTTTTGTGGTGTCATTTGTGACTTGTGTGCAAAATTTGAGGTTAATTGGACTTGATTTGATAGGTTTTCGACGTTGTTTGTAGAATTTAAAAACTTCAAAGTTTATTAGGCTTGAATCAATGTGTGATTCGTGTTTTTGATGTTGTTCGAGGTGATTTGAGGGTTCGACAAAGTTCGTATAATGTTTTGGGACTTGATGGTATGTTTAGTTGAGGTCTTGGGGACCTCGGGTGAGATACGGATGGTTGGCGGATCATTTTTGCACTGGACTTGTTAGCTGAAGATTGCTAGTTTTTTATGGTTCTGGTTTCCTCTTATGCGTTCACGAGAGTGGTCTCGCGTTCGCGAAGTGCATCTGGAGGCTGAGGGAGTTTTGTTCTTCGCGTTCGCGAAGAAGAGGATACGTTCGCGAAGAAGGGAAGAGGCGACTGGGGACCCTTTGCTATTGGTCTACGCGTTCGCGGGGTTGTGGTCGCATTCGCAAAGAGTGGGGTCGGCAAAGCTTCGCGTTCGAGAGGCTAAGGACGCGTTCGCAAAGAGTTAATTTGAGGGGCAGTCAGAGTGTTCTACGCGAACGCGAGGGGAAGGTCACATTGATATCTTGTTTATATCCGTGTTTTCACCATGTGATAAAGTAATTGAGTTGTTAATCATGCTAGAGATCATGTTTAGGCTATATGCTAGTATTGTTGGGACCCATAATGGTCGTTTCTTGCTGTTGACTTACTGGTTTCATTGATATTTTGTACTCACTTATATTCATTCATTTCATATAATATCTCGGTCTCTGTTGTTATTTATTGATACATCATATCATCATGTTTGGGCTAGTTTCATGACATTGTGAACCTATGAGAGAGGCTGGAGAGATTGATGATTTAGTGAGGCCTAGAGACTGATTATGAGTGACATTTATGGGATCAGGTGGTACACCGCAGTGGTTATACTAATTTTATGATAGCGCTTGGGCTGAAGGAGTCCCTCTGTAGTCTACACACACCCCTAGTGAGCGCGGTTGATTATATTGAGGGATGGATCTTCTTTGAATATGGATCTTGTACGAAGCATTATATACCTGGAGATGGATCTTCTCCACGGGCTGGATTGGCCCTGCTCGGTACTAGGTGACTGATGGTCAGTGATGTATATATTCCGGAATGTATCTTCCCTAGGCCGTATGAGCCATATACAGTACTGAGTGAATGAACATTTGAGAGTGTGAGAACATGAGGTTGTCAGCATGGTGCATCATATACAACATGTGCATTGGCATGTAGAAGTAGAGGAGTTATATTCTTCATATCATTCAGAGTGGATCTATTTTACTATTTTGAGTTATCTATTGAACTTGAAAACATGCCTACGTTTCTGCACTGTTATTTCTATATTGAACTATGCCGGTTGAGTTTGTCACTACCTTTCAGTCCAAAGGTTGGATTTGTTACTTATTGAGTTGGTTGTACTCACGCTACACCCTGCACCTCGTGTGCAGATCCAGGGGCTTCCAGTCATGGCGGTTGCTGAGTGAGGAGTCAGGATCTCGGGAGACTATTGAGATAGATGCATAGCGTTCGCAGGCCTTGACTCTCCTTCATTATCTTTGTCTGTATTTCAGTTCTTATTCCTTAGGCATTGTAGTAGACTGTATCCCGGTATAGATGCTCATGTACTCGGTGACACCCCGGTTTTGGGAGAGAATTGTATTGAGTTGCGAACTTATTTCTACTTTCAAAAAGTTTTCTTTAAATATTAACTGCTTCCGTATAATTTTCAAAGCTTTTATTTGGTTGAATAGGTTGAGTAGTTGGCTTGCCTAGTTCAATGATAGGCGCCATCATGACGGTTGGTTTTGGATCGTGACATAA
This sequence comes from Nicotiana sylvestris, assembly GCF_000393655.2. Lineage (NCBI taxonomy): Eukaryota > Viridiplantae > Streptophyta > Magnoliopsida > Solanales > Solanaceae > Nicotiana > Nicotiana sylvestris. The sequence continues at coordinate 155,683,433 of NC_091065.1, read as the reverse complement.
ATTCACTACTTTTGACTCACAAAAAAAATCAATTTTGGATGTCGTTCGAGTTCTATCTACAAATTTGCATTTATTTGAATGTCTTCGACCATAATTAGTGTTCGAAGATATAAATAACTAAAAGTGAAACCTTTCTAGGTAGCAATTTATACTTTTCAATGAGATGGTAGCACACTTGAACATGATACATATTAGGGTAGATAGATGTTCTTAGTTGAAATTTCACCATCACCAATTATTAAAAAAATTAATATGTGCTTGACTCATGAAAAAGAGTCAATCTCATACGTGAGAGATAATTCAAAGTGTGCTATGTCTAACAGCATTGCATTGGATTTTCATTTTTTACATGCATGTCTTATAAAAATATAAAGAGAAGGATGATCAATGATAAGTGGGAAGAGTGAAGTTAGAAGGAACTAACTGCCTTTAAAGATGAGAAGAGACGTGGACCATTAATCCATTAGTGCACTAGCTAGCCATTGAAAAATCTCCTGGAGTACATGAAAAGAAATTGATCTCCTCTTTAAAGTTGCATTTTTAGCCATGTCCCTTTTAGTAGCGAGTAATAAATAATTTATCCTGATCTTTTCTGTAACTGGACTCTTTATCTGCTTTTCTCCACTCCACTTTCGCCCCCCCCCCCCCCCCGCGGCTTTCCTCACTTCTCTTTTAGCAAGTCTTGGACTTTCTAGTGTAGTCTGAGAAGTGGGAAAATTTGCCTATCTCCAACTTTCCATTATTCCCTCCAAAAATTTGTGAAAGAAAAATAAAAGGAAAGGGGGAAATGAAGTATGTTTGAAACTAGGTATCACCGAGAATAATTAAAGCATACGCGAATTGCTATCTGATCTACCAAAAATCGGTATTTATATTGTTTGAGCATCCTTGAAGTTATAAAGTGTTATAAATATAATTCTATTTAAGGTGAATATTTATATTTTAGAGGGATCTTAGGGTTTGTTTTTTGGTAGCTAAGTCACTTTTTGTTATAAATAGAGGGGTTCTATTTCATTGTAATTGACCCCAAATCAATAACAATTCTCTCTCCCTATTTTTCTCCGTTATCAGCACGAGACTCTAACCAATTGAGTAGAAGCTTTGGGATTAAGCATAATGATTGTCAATTGTTCCATGAACTTCCTTCATGATTAAATTCTAGATTTAAGGTAAGTATTTTACTTTATTTTTCTCTTTTAAATTCTTGACATTCTATAATTTGATTTTAGACCAAATACATAGACAACTCATTAAACTTGGCCCAAATTTTTATTTTGGCACTTTAACTCAGCCTTGTTCCATTTTGGCTCTCCAACCCCATTTCTTTTGTTCACTTTGACACAAAAACTGACTAGATTCCATGTGTGATTTGTCTCACCCTTGTAGGCGTGTGAGAGCCATTTTTTAAGCCAAATTTCATACTCCCAACATAGAGGCGGATCCAGAATTTAAATCTTATAGATTCAATTTTAATGTTTTTAACATTGAACCCATTATATTTTTAAAGTTATGAGTTTATATCTATTTTGTTTATAATTTTAATGAATTTTTACATACAAATTTTTACTCTGCGTCGAAATTTATGGGTTCAGTTAAACCCGTAGTTATTATTGAAAATATATATAAAAAAATATTTTTTCCACGGGAGGGAGGCAGAAAAAATGAAAAAAATAATAATTTGAAATTACAAAAAAAAACATTGCGGAGGGTGGGGGCAATGGGGTGGGGGTGGGGGCAGCAGCTGGGTATTTGTCTGCGCTGCATTTTTACCCGGGATAAAAAAATTTGTGTCAAAGTGGAACAAAAGAACCCATTATATTTTTAAATGTTATGGGTTTATATCTATTTTTTACAATTTTAATGAATTTTACATACAAATTTTACTCCGCGTTGAAAGCTATGGGTTCAGTTGAACCGTAGTTATTACTGAAAATATATATAAAAAAATATTTTTTTCCCCGGGATGTGGGCAGAAAAAACAAAAATAATAATAATTTGAAATTACAAAAAAAATTGCGGGGGGTGGGGGTAGTAGCTGGGTATTTTTCGCAACTGGGTATTTGCATGCGTTGCATTTTTACCTAGGAGAAAAAAAATTATGTCGAAGTGGAACAAAAGAAATGAGGTTGGAAGGCCAAAATAGAGCAAAGCTGAGTTAAAGAGCCAAAATAAAAATTTGGGCCAAGTTTAATGGTCTGTATATGCATTTGGCCTTGATTTTAAATACAAGCGAAGACGATAAATTTTAATTGTAACTCTAATGGAGTTTGAAAGAAATTATAACCATCCAAAGTGGTAAAATTTTGTATGTCTTGTCATGATCAAATTCATGTATGATTGTGGGCAAAAAATTAAAAACTCGTCCCATTGAATTTGCTCCATTCTCATTCCCTTGAGAGAATGTGATACTAGTATGTGATAAGTCTCAAAAGAAGACAAAATTATTACTATGAATGTATCAATGGATGTGGACGTGGCAATAGACAAAATTATAATCGTCATCATTATGGTAATGAGAACAATAAGGATTCTCAAAATAATCCTTCACTTTGTGAAAGTAATATTTGTCATCAATTTGACATGAGATTTTTTAAAGCACATATAGATGACTACGGTCCATTCATGATGTGAATGTGAAAACATGTGATTTATGAATACATATTATTATGAACGTATAGTGGTAGTGAATATACCACAGTCACCTCTAGAGGAAGGTTTAAGATGAAATAAGAAAATAATGTCATTATTATAGCATAAATGGTCACTGGTCATGTACCTATTGTACGCCAAAATAATTTGGTAAGGTGATTATTAAAGGACAACAGTGATGCAAGAAACAGATCTTGCATATAATTTTGACAATTACCATAATGGTATAACTTTCTCTTTGAAAGAAATACTCACCATATGGATGTTGATGAATATGTGGTACTATAAAATTAATTGAGAACTTTACAAGAGTCAATTATACTATTTTGGAGAAACACAATTGATTACCAATAAGGTATTGTGTTTTAGTTAGTCTCAAAGAAACTTATTTAGTTTCTAAAGTATTCGCCAATGCGGTTGGTTATATTGAGACTATAAATAATGGAAAGATTTAATATCTTCTATTACTACAACTTATAATGGGGTAATATGTATGTGAAAAATTACCCGCTTTATTCTCCAGTTTGTACTACATAAATAAAAGAATATCATAATAAAGTGGATGTTTATTGATATAAAAACCCATATCATAATAAACTTGGAGTTTATTGATAATTGCAGATGTCATGGTGTAAACTTTAACTTTATCAATATTGTTTATTTATTCAGTTGGCATAATTGGTTTAGTTATGTTAATTTAAGTATTATGTACAAAAATAAAAGAGAATTCACATGGGTAAATATTAAGGAACTAGAAAGTTCTTTACGAATTCTCTTATGTTGCTTGTTCTCATTAATTAACATACCAACTAAAATTGGGATTGAATCCCATGAATGCTGGAAATATCAAAGGTGAATATGGGCTCATTCACCTGCCATGTATGTCACATACGATGCATCTATGAGATGGTTACATGTGCGATATTATTAACCCACAACTTAGTGTTTGCGAGGTAAGTTGCTCAATAATTTAATTTAGAGCATAATTTCCAGATTTTCTATTCAAGATAGTTTATCTTGATAAGTTGGTTTATATCACAATTGGTTTAGCAAAATGATTTATTGAGTGCCTCCACTTAATAGCTAAACTATTGCTTAGGAGAACAAAGTTATTTATATCTGTGATGACCCGGCCGGTCGTCTTAAGAATTAACGCCCCGATACTCTATTAATTTCTTTCCCCGAGTTTATTTATGCTATTTTGATTTGCCGGGACGTTTGATTTTGAGTTTCGGGGAGTTTTGGGACACTTAATCCCTAAATGAGAGTTTAAGTGTTGGAAAGTTGGCCGTAGTCGGAACAGTGTGAAGACGGCCTCGGAATGAAAATTCGATGGTTTCGTTAGCTCCGTTGGGTGAAGTCGGGCTTAGGAGCGTGTTCGGATTGTGTTTTGGAGTCCGTAGCTAATTTAGGCTTGAAATGCTGAAAGTTGAATTTTTGAAGTTTTCGGTTCGATAGTGAGATTTTGATCCGAGGGTCGGAATGAAATTCCAGAAGTTGGAGTAGCTCCATAGTGTTGAATGTGATGTGTGTTCAAAATTTCAGGTTATTCGAGCGAGGTTTAATAGACTTTTTAATCGAAAGTATATTTTTAGAATTTTTGGAATTTTTAGGCTCGAATTCTTTGAAAAATAGGTGTTTTGATGTTATTTTGAGTGTTCCAAAGGTTGGAACAAGTTTGAATGATGTTTTAGGATTGGTTGGTATGTTTGGTTGAGGTCCCGGAGGCCTCGGGATGATTTCGGGTGGTTGACGGAAAGATTTTGGAATTTAAGTTACAACTTCAGCTGCTGGTTCTGTCATAACCGCACCTGCGGTTTGGGTTCCGCAAGTGTGGCACCGCAAAAGCGGCTAAGTGGCCGCAGAAGTGGAATTTGGCCATCTCTTCAGGAACCGCAGATGTGGGTAGTTCATCGCAGAAGCGGTACCGCACCTACGGAAAGGTAACCGCAGATTGGGAAATTGGCCTTTAAGTGAAAGTCGCAAATGCGACGAAGTCCTCGCAGAAGCCACAAATGCGGAAATCGCTGGGCAGAACATATAAATTCTTGCCTTCGCGAAATTTAGCCATTTTTCATCTTTTTCAAAACATGAAGAAGCTTGAGGAGCACTTTTCAAGAGGGATTTTCAGAGGAGTTCATTGGGGTAAGGTCTTTGGTCCCTGAACTCATTATTTGAAATGATTTTTATCAATTTAAGCATGAAAAATTAAGGATAATCAGTGGTAATTGGGGGTTAGGGCTTGACTAATTGGAGGCCTTTGAGTGATGATTTTAGGGACCATTTGAGGTCCGATTTTGATGCTTTTGGTATGACTGAACTCGTGAGAGTGTGAGGATTCTAGAAATATAAATTTTACCCGATTCCGTGACTTGGGCACGAGGGGCGTTTTGGTCATTTTACCTAATTTCGCGTATTAGCTTAGAATTTAATTGTAGAATCAGTTACTTGAAGTGTTATTTACATTATGAAATTGAATTGAATAGATTTGGGCCATTTAGAGTCAAGTACTTGTGGCAAGAGCTTGGTTTGGGATTGATTTTGAGTCGGTTCGAGGTAAGTGGCTCGTCTAACCTTGTGTGTGGGGGGGGGGGACCTTCCCCTTAGGATTTGTATATTTGGTAATTGAAATGCTTGTACGTGAGGTGACAAGTGCGTACTTGTGCTAATTATTGAAAATTTGGTTTTCTTTAAGTAATTACTAGTATGTTTCCTTTCCTGTTTCTATTACTTGCAATATTAAGCTTGTTGTTAGCTTAGGAAAGCATGTCTAAGTGACTTAATTGCTTTATTTGCTCAACCTGTCTTACTTGACTTCTGTGCAACATGCTAGGATAGAATCATTTGTTGCCTTAATATGAAATTTTTTCCATTTCTGTATATTTTTCTGTTGCTGCTGTGTATTTATTTTGGAATTACGGATGTGGGATTCCGGTAGCTCCCCATTGTCTGTTTATTTTGGGACTACGGATCTGGGATTCCGGTAGCTCCCCCTTGTCTGTTTATTTTGGGACTACTTATGTGGAACTCTGGTAAATCCCCCTGCATAGTTGTATGGAACTACGGGAATGCACCCGGTAGATTCCCCCAGTACTGGGTATTTACATTTGGGACTATAAAACGGGATTCCAGTAGATCCCCGCGCACTATGAGTTGGACTACGGGACGGGATCTTGGGAGATCCATTGGATATGTACATGTGGGACTACATGACAGTATCCTAGGAGATCCCCGATTGTTATTATTAGTGCTGAGCTGTATTTTCTTTCTGTGTTTACCTTGCTTCTGTATAGTTGTTGTTGTCATGTACATCCTGTGTTATTTTACTGTTGTACTTATTTATATTGTTATGTTCTATACTGTCGATCTTTGTATTTTATTTAACCTCAGTAGGGCCCTGACCTTCCTCGTCACTACCCAACCGAGGTTAGGCTTGGCGCTTATTGAGTACCGCTGTGGTGTACTCATGCCTCTTTTGTGCATGTTTTTCATGTGCAGATCCAGGTACCACTATTCAGGCCTACCATCCTTGAGGGAGGCGACTGCTCTAGAGACTTCGAGGTACATCTGCCGCGTCCGTAGACCGAGAAGTCCCTTTCTATTTAGCTGTTAAACATTGCCCTTTTGTATTTTCTTTCTTGTTAGACATTCTGGAGTTAGATTGTTAGATATTCCAAAGGCTTATGTTTTCGTGAGTTTCCGGGTTTTGGGATATTGTACTGGTTTTGAGAATGTTGTGTTGTATATGCCGAGCGACATTATAACTATTGCTCCATTCCATTATTTTGGCTTTTGATTATTTCTTCTGCAAGTTTTGTTTATGTTCCGCATTAGGCTTACCTAGCTATAGAGACTAGGTATCATCACGGCAGTTCACGGAGGGCGAACTAGGGTCGTGACAATATCAATTTGATATATGTTATATACGAAAGTATATTACTTTCTCCCCTCACAAGTGGTTCAGGGTCATGAACCAAATAATTTCATCCTATTATTATTGATGTGCAATGTGTATTTTGATTAACACCATAACACACAAATGTGAATTTTCAAAGTTGAGGAAGCAAGTTAGTTTTTCTAACATGAGGGGGAGAGAGAATAAATAGTTGAGAAAAAGTTACGTGGAAGGAATTATCATTTGTATATCTAGATCCTCGAATGAGATAATATGAACTTGAAGTTCATAAAAAGATAATTCATCTGCAATATATTGCAAAGCATGCCAGACGCATTTGCTGACCCAAAGAAAGTAACTATATTCTCATTGCAGATGCTCCTATCAGAATAAGTCCTAGAAGGACAAAGTTTATGGTACGCTTAAAGCGTATAGACAAATCGGTTTCAAATAAAATTCTTGATAAAGAAGATGAGTAAATGATCTAAATGATCATAGTAAGGAGGCAAGTGATCTAGAAAATCACATGACATAACACTTCATAAAATCTTAGGAGAGATTCAGGTACCTGAATATATGAATGGAGAGCTCTCTATGTTATGTCTTTATGAAAAATATTGGAACCGATATAAAATGTCCGTCGATTACATCTATGATAACGCTAAATATTTATGAGGATCTTAATTTTGAAGAAACAATTCAAGTAGAATTGGTTTCATATGAAATACATGTAATTTTCGACCTGCAGTTCAAACACTTGAAAGTATAAAATCAATGGTATGTGCAATCAGTTTTCGATATCTTATTTGTCTAGCATGACATGAAAACTTGATATGAATCTAAAGTCCATTCATATGGCTTATATGATTTAACTTATATGACAATCCATGAAGGATTTAAATCGCTTAAATCATATAGAATTCTTGATCCTGAAGTACCACATCCTAAGTACAATTTGTGCACATATGTATCTTGTATAACTATAAGCATGATAATGTGATAGCGAGATTTCCTCTAAGAAGATATTGAAGAAGTTATTCCATGATATTATATGAAGACATTACATATCTATCAAGAATGATAATTTAAAGGTGCAACAAATTCATACAAGTTAATATGGCTAATTTGTTTATCAAATCTTTACCAACGATCTTTTGAAGATGGTACACAAGATTGGAATGTGAAGGCTCAAGGATGTGAATTGATGCTCTCATCAGGGGGGGAGTTAATACGTGTTGTATACTTTTTCCCTTACAAGGTTTTGTCCCACTAGGTTTTCCTTACAAGGTTTTTAACGAGGCAACCAAAAGGCGTTGTACTCTTTTTCCTTCTCTAAAATTTTTTTCCCACTAGATTTTATTTTAGTTAAGGTTTTAACGAGGCACATTATCTATTGAATAGACATTCAAGGAGAGTGTTATAAATAGAATTCTATTTAAGGTGAATGTCTATATTTTAGAGAGATCTTAGGGCTTGTTACTTGGTGGCTAAGCCACTTTCTTTCCTATAAATAGAGGGGTTCTATTCCATTATAATTGACCCCAAATTAATAAGAATTATCTCTCCTTACTTTTCTCTGCAATACTCTTCTTCTTCTTTTATTATTTTATAATATAAAGGAAATTGTAAATTAAAATGGAAATCCTTTATTGTTCTTGGTTTGGCTCTTGGTACTGTGAGGGCAACGCGAAAATCATTTTGATATCGGTTATAAAATCATTTTGTCACATTTTTTTCCTCAATTTCAACAAAAAGATATGTATTATAATATTTGATCTCGGTTATAAATGTTTAATTAATGTTCTAACATCTTTATACAACTACATTTCAGATCACTATATTCCAACTCTTATGTCATTATTCTATACCACTTTATCAAACATTCCAACTCTTATGTCATTATTCTATACCACTTTATCAACATTCAACTTATATACAATGATAATAATTTCAGTTATTGGACAAGGCTAAGTTTCTGTTAGATCAATATAATTTCAGTTATTGGACAAGGCTAAGTTTCTGTTAGATCAATATAATTTCAATAATTGGACAAGGCTATTCATTCTCAAGTTACTTATTCGCAATTATAATAAATATTTATTTATAATTAACTTTTTAAATACAATAATTGCCAACAAACAATTACACATATGAAATTCAAATTTCTTTCTCTTTAAATCTTCTGTAATATCTCATTAAAATTCGTAAAAGCACCAACATGTCCAATTTTTTAAAATAAAATTTCAATCCTATTGAAAAAGAAAATCCTTGTACCAAAAGAAAGAAAGAAAGAAAGAAAGAAAGAAAAGGGTTGGATATGTACTTTTGTTATAAAATAAAGATTATAAAGTAAAGATAAGTATAGAGAGAAACTGTTATATTATTCGAATTCAAATTGATGTACATAATGAACTGAAATCTCTTCTATTTATAGAAGAAAGAAAGCTATTGTCTAAGCTGCTACTGCAAGCTGTTGTGCAAGCTGTTGTGTAAGCTGCTACTGCAAGCTGCTGTGTAAGCTGCTATTATACCAGATATGGATAATCTTCTACTGAGAGCAGTGTTTATCCATAATGGAGTATTGAATGGATAAGCTTATTATACCCGGTATGAAAATCTTCTATCGGGGGTAATGTTTATCCATAACTGGGTACCGAAGTGATAAATTTCTTCAGGAAGCTTATTTCCAATAGAGTACTAAAAAGATAAACATATTTACGGCGGAGTCCCATATGGATAAGCTTCTTCAGGAAGCTTATTTACAACGGAGTACTAAATGAACATCCATAATATATTTATAACACTCCCCTTGGATGTTCATTAAAAGATAATGTGTCACATTAAAACCTTATTAGGAAAAACTATGTGGGAAAAAATCCTAGTGAAGGAAAAAGAGTACACATATTTAGTAATACGCATTGCTATGTGCCTCATTGAAAATCTTACAAGGAATACCTCTTGGGAAAAAACCTTAGTAAGGAAAAAAGAGTGCATCTCGTATTTTACTCCACCTGATGAAAACCTTGTTTTAAATATTTGAGTCTCCGCATTTCAATCTTGTATACCATCTTCTCAAAAGTTGAAGTTAGCAAAGATTTAGTGAATAAATCTGCTGGATTATCATTTGAATGGATTTGTTGCACATCAATGTCATCACTTTTCTGAAGATCGTGTGTGTAGAATAATTTTGGTGAAATGTGCTTCGTTCTGTCTCCTTTTATAAATCCTCCCTTCAATTGTGATATGCATGCAGCATTGTCTTCGTATAAAATTGTGGGTCTTTTCTCACATTCCAAACCACATTTTTCTCGAATAAAATGAATTATTGATCTCAACTATACACATTCCCTACTTGTTTCATGAATAGCTATTATCTCAGCGTGATTTGAAGAAGTAGCAACAATAGATTGTTTTGTGGAGCGTCATGATATTACAGTACCTCCATATGTAAATACGTACCCGGTTTGAGATCTAACTTTATGGGGATTAGATAAATAACCTGCATCTGCATAATCAACAAGATCTGCACTATCTTTGTTAGCATAAAACAAACCCATATCAAGAGTTCTCTTTAATTATCGCAATATATGCTTAATCTCGTTCCAATGTCTCCGTGTAGGAGAAGAACTATATCTTGCTAGTAAATTAACAGAAAATGCTATATCAGGCCTTGTAGCATTAGCAAGATACATTAGTGCACCAATTGCACTGAGATAGGGTACTTCGGGACCAAGGAGCTCCTCGTCCTCTTCTGGAGGTCAGAACAAATCCGTATTCACTTCATGTGATCGAACAACTATTGGTGTACTCAATGGGTGCGCTTTGTCCATGTAAAAGCGTTTTAAGACCCTTTCTGTATAGGCAGATTGATGGATAAAGATCTCGTCTGCTAAATGTTCAATTTGCAGACCAAGACAAAGTTTTGTCTTTCCAAGATCTTTCATCTCAAATTCTTTCTTAAGATATTCAATTGCCTTTTGGAGCTCTTCTGGAGTTCCAACAAGATTTATGTCATCAACATAAACAGCAAGTATAACAAATTCTGATGCCATTTTCTTTATAAAAATACATGGACAAATAACATCATTTATGTAACCTTCTTTCAGCAAATATTCACTAAGGCGATTATACCACATGCGCCCAGATTGCTTTAAACCGTACAAAGATCTTTGTAATCTGATTGAATACATTTCCTGAGATTTTGCTTCAGGCATTTTAAATCCTTCAGGGATTTTCATATAAATTTCATTATCAAGTGAACCGTACAGATAAGCTGTAACTACATCCATTAGATGTATTTCAAGCTTTTCATGTAGTGCTAAACTGATGAGATATCGAAATGTTATGGCATCCATAACAGGTGAATATGTTTCATCAAAATCGACTCCAGGTCGTTGTGAGAATCCTTGTGCAACAAGGCGAGCTTTGTATCTTTCAACTTCATTTTTATCATTCCTTTTTCGCACAAAAACCCATTTATGACCAACTGGTTTTATACCAGCAGGTGTTTGGACTACTGGTCCAAAGACCTCTCTTTTAGCAAGTGACTTCAATTCCGATTGAATTGCCTCTTGCCATTTTGGCCAATCAGATCTTTGTCGACATTCTTCGACAGATCGAGGTTCAAGATCCTCACTATCTTGCATAATATTAAGTGCAACATTATATGCAAAAATATTATCCACCACTATTTCAGATCGATTTAAATTAATTCCATCACTGGTCGAACTTATTAAAAGTTCTTCACTCACATAAGCTTCGGGTTAATTGATTTCTTCAGGAATCTCAGAACTAATCAGATCTTGGGTCTCTTCAGGAGATCCCTTCATAGTATCGTTTTGATAATTTGTCAATTTTCTTTTTCGAGGATTTCGATCCTTAGAACCCAAAGGCCTACCACGCTTCAGGCGTGCTTTAGGTTCACTAGCTCTTATGCTAGTAGATGGTCTTACTGGGACATCAATTTGGATAGGCACATTCTCTGCTAGGATATGTGACTTAGTTATCCTTTTCAAATCAGTAAATGCGTCTGGAATTTGATTTGCTATATTCTGTAAATGGATGATCTTCTGGACCTCCTGATTACATATAGGAGTACGGGGATCAAAGTGAGATAATTATGAAACTTTCCACACAATTTCTCTTTTGATTTCCTTTTTCTCTCCCCCTAATTGTGGGAAATTTGTTTCATCAAACCGACAATCTGCAAATCGAGCAGTAAATAAATCTCTTGTCAATGGTTCAAGATAGCGAATAATAGAGGGTGATTCGAACCCAACATATATTCCTATCCTTCTATGTGATCCTATCTTACTGCGTTGTGGTGGTGCTACTAGTACATATACAGCACATCCGAAAATTCGTAGATGAGAAATATTTGGTTCATGACCAAAAACTAATTGTGACGGAGAATATTTATTATAATGTGTCGGTCTGAGACGGATAAATGATGTTGCATGCAAGATAGCATGACCCCAAACAGTAGTGGGCAATGTTGTTTTCATAAGTAGTGGTCTTGCTATCAATTGCAAGCGTTTAATAAATGACTATGCAAGGCCATTTTGAGTATGAACATAAGCTACAGGATGTTCAACTTTTATTCCAACTAATAGACAATAATCATCAAAAGCTTGAGATGAGAATTCTCTAGCATTATCAAGGCGAATAGCCTTTATAGGATAATCTGGGAATTGTGCCCTTAATCGAATTATTTGGGCTAATAGCTTTGCAAACGCCAGGTTGCGAGATGATAATAGGCACACATGAGACCATCTTAAAGATGCATCTATTAGGACCATAAAATATCTAAACAACCCACTTGGTGGGTGAATAGGTCCACATATATCCCTATGTATACGCTCTAAATAGGCAGGAGATTCAATGCCAACCTTCATTGGTGATGGTCTAGTGATCATTTTGCCTTGATAACAAGCATCACAAGAAAATTCGTCATTTGTAAGAATCTTCAGGTTCTTTAATGGATGCCCACTCGAATTTTCAGTAATTCGTCTCATCATTATTGATCTAGGATGGCCCAAATGGCCATGCCAAAGCACAAAAGTATTTGAATCCATAAACTTCTGGTTTACGATAGAGTGTGCTTCAACTGTACTAATTTTTGAATAGTATAAGCCAGAAGATAAAGTTAGTAACTTTTCTACAATGCATTTCTGGCCAGAAATATTCTTTGTAATACAAAGATATTCCCTGTTCATTTCATCTATTGTCTCAACATGATACCCATTTCGGCGGATATCTATAAAATTCAACAAGTTTCTTCGGGACTTGGAGAAGAATAATGCATTGTCTATAATAAGTTTTGTTCCCTTAGACAAAAATATAATGGCTCTTCTGGAGCCTTCAATCAAACTTATATTACCAGAAATTGTTGAAACATTTTCTTTTTCCTTATGCAAATAAGAAAAGTATTTCTGATCCTTGAATATGGAATGAGTTGTTCCACTATCAATAACACAAATATCTTCATGATTTGTCTTTGATCCAAACATAATTTGAGGATTATCTATATTCTTCAAAATGACATAAATAAAATATATTATAGTAAACATCATTATCAAAGCATAACTTTTATTTATGTACAAAAATTACATAACCATACTATCTATTACAAACAACAAAAATTAAAATATTTACATTTCTACAGATTCACTACCGATTACATGACTTGTTTCTCCTTCTGGGAGTGCAAAGTAATCAGCTACATCCAAATGCATGAAGTCTAAATTATCTTCAGAAATAAAATTTGCTTCAGCATTTTTCTCTGTCTTCTTCAGGGAGGCTTGATAAAGCTCAACCAGGTGCTTTGGCGTACGACAAGTACGTGACCAGTGCCCTTTTCCTCCACATCTATAGCATGCATTTTCTGCATTTGGCGCTTGCACCGCTTCATGCTTTTGTTCCTTCCTTTTCCACTGCTGGTGGTGAGGAGGCTTCTTTGGTGCATTATTATTACCATGATTGGGGTTTCTTCCCCGACCACGGCCATGACCACGACTGGGGCCACGACCTCTTCCACGTTTAGCTTGGTGGAAGTTCGTCTCATTCACTTCAGGGAATGGACAAGAACCAATAGGTCGGCTTTCATGATTTTTCATTAATAGCCCATTATGTTGCTCTGCTATAAGAAGATGTGAGATAAGTTCAGAATACTTTTTAAATCCCATCTCTCGATATTGCTGCTGCAGGAGCATATTCGAGGCATGAAAAGTGGTGAAAGTTTTCTCCAACATATCATGATCAGTAATATTATCACCACATAATTTCAATTGGGAAATAATTCTGAACATAGCAGAATTATACTCACTTATAAATTTAAAATCTTGTAGCCTTAGATGAGTCCAATCATATCGTGCTTGTGGAAAAACGACCATCTTCAGATGGTCATATATATCTTTCAAATTATTCCACAGTATGACTGGATTTTTAACTGTAAGATATTCTATTTTTAGGCCCTCATCAAGGTGATGGCGTAGGAATATCATTGCTTTGGCACGGTCTTCGTTTGATGCCTGATTTTTGTCTTTGATGGTGTCTGCCAGACCCATCGCATCAAGATGAATTTTACCATCAAGCACCCAAGACATGTAGCTTTTGCCCGATATATCCAAGGCTACAAATTCAAGTTTAGAAAGATTTGACATTATTTAGGAAAAGAAAGTTCTTACCTCAGATACTTTCAAAATATTTGCTTGAGATGGCAGAGTCTCGTGCTGATAACGTGTTATAAAATAAAGACTGTAAAGTAAAGACAAGTATAGAGAGAAACTGTTATATTATTCGAATTCAAACTGATGTACATAATTAACTGAAATCTCTTCTATTTATAGAAGAAAGGAAGCTGTTGTGTAAGCTGCTACGCAAGCTGCTACTGCAAGCTGCTGTGTAAGCTGCTATTATACCAGATATGGATAATCTTTTACTGAGAGCAGTGTTTATCCATAACGAAGTACTGAATGAATAAGCTTATTATACCTAGTATGGATAATCTTCTACCGGGGTAATGTTTATCCATAACCGAGTACAGGAGTGATAAGCTTCTTCAGAAAACTTATTTCCAATAGAGTACTAAATAGATAAATATATTTACGGTGGAGTCCCATATGACTAAGCTTCTTCAGGAATATATTTATACCACTTTTTACTTAATGGCTGCCGCTTCACTTTCATTTTTTTTTTTAATCCTTCAAAAGAAAAAGAGGGCCCAAAAATGTGTTCTAGGATCGCCTGCCCACCCTAGAAAAAGGTCCATGTGCCCTTGTCGCTATCCTTTATTTTTGTCGCCTATCACACATTAATAATAATAATAATAATAAATAATATACATTATGTCTAATCTCAAGTGTCATGATGTCGATGCTTGAAGTAGTATTATTTCATTTCAAACAAATATATCCGCTCTACCTTTCTTTATGCATCTTAGTAATCAGTGCTTAAGTAATGATTGCCGCGCATATAAGGTGCAAAAAACAAATGAAATAAGGGTTTCTTCCATCTCCCGTTGGACTAATTTTGACATAAAGTTCTACATTAATAATAAAACATTCAATTGGTATATTTGTCTCATGCTGTCACGATCCGGAATTTTCATCCTCGGAATTGTGATGTCGCCTAATATTTTACTTCCTAGGCAAGTTAACGTTACAGAACCGTTCAACCAATTTTCATTCAATTTCAATAAATAAAGTAAATTAAGCCAAAATAAAATAAAACTGAGTGCGGAATAACATAAATGTCCATATCATCTACTACAATCCGGATATGGAGTCACAACTCACGAGCTTGTAAGATTTTCTACATACAGAATCTGAAAGAAATAGAACTGTTTTGAGCGAAAGAAACAGTAAAATAGTAAAATAGAAGGGGACTTCAAGGTCTGCGAAAGTCAGCAGATCTACCTCGAGTCTCCAATGAGCAAATCCAAGTTGATACGCCTCATGAACAGCTAGGGCCGGTACCAAAGTCTGCACAAGAAGTGCAGAGTGTAGTATGAGTACAACCGACCCCATGTACTCCATAAGTGTCGAGCCTAACCTCAACGAAGTAGTGACGAGGCTATGACAAGACACCCACGTAATAAACCTGTGCAGATAACAGTATATGTACAAGATAACAACGAATAAAAGCCAAACATGTACTATTGGGAGGGGAACATGCTAATGGGATACAAGATACGAGAGATACAGTGGAAATGATAACCAGAATAGTCAATAAGACTTTAACCAGTAAAAATAATTAAGCACAATGAAGAAAATTGCACAGTATCACCCTTCGTGTTACAATGAAACAATAATACTGCACGGCATCACCCTTCGTGTTGTTACTCTCACTCACAGTATAAATCAATAGACACGACACAACATCACCCTTCGTGCATTAACACTCATAACATGGCACGACATTACCCTTCGTGCATTAACACTCACAATATGGCACGACATCACCCTCGTGCATTAACACTCACAAACGTCACGACATCACCCTTCGTGCATTAACACTCTCCCTTACCATATAACAATGAACAAGTAACAACAGGGAGATAGAATAACAAGTACAAGCCTTATCTCAATACTGGTTCCACAATACCAATCTCAACTGTGAAATCAATACTCAATTATCACCAAAAACCCATAAACACGACAAGAACGATCAATTTAACAAATAACTAGTCTAAGCATGCATAACATGATCAAAATAAGCAATAATTGCAAGGAACAGGTCTCACCCGCATGTTTTAACCCGACAATAACACATAAGTAGTACTCGTCACCTCAAATATACGTTGTACCCAACATCTAAACATGTAGAAAATAGACAGGGAAGTCTTATTCCCTCAAGTCAAGGTTAACCACGACACTTACCTCGCTCCAAAGGATCAATTCAAAGCTCAATCATGGCTTTGCCTTTCAAACAAGCCTCCGAACCAAAAGAATCTAGCAAATTACCAACCAAATGATTCAAATTAAGCTTTAGGAACTACCCACGATTGCAAAGAATTCAATATAGGTCATTATTAATATAAAGTCAACAAAAGTCAACTCTCGGGCCCGCCTGGTCCAAATTCGAAATTCGGACCAAAACCCGATTACCCATTCAGCCCTGAGCCCGGCTATGCAATTTTTTTGGAAGCCTACCTCAAATTGAGGTCTAAATCCTCATTTTACAAAAATCCCTAATTCTACCCAAATCCCCAATTGTCACCATGAAAACACAAGATTTTTGGTTGAAATCTTAGGAAATGTAGTGAAAGATTGAAAGAAACTAGTTTAGAATCACTTACCAATGATTTGGAGAAGAAGACTTCTTTGAAAAATCTCCTCTAGGGTTTCTAAGTTTGAAAATTTGATAGAATGAACAAAAATCCCGTCTAACTCCCATTTTGATCAGTTGCAGATGTCGCATTTGCGGCCTGGGGTTCACAAATAAATGCGAAGAAATCATCGCAAATGCGAAACCCTTCCCATCTCTGCTTCCATCGCAAATGCGAACTGGACCTGGTCGCAAATGCGACCCATTGATCGCAAATGAGAAGTAACTCCCTCCCCCTCTCCCAGTCCCAATCGCAAAAGCGAAGACCTAGTCGCAATTGCGCATTTGGGTCTTTCGCAAATGCGAAGAATATGATCGCAAATGCGAACCTGGCAAGTATATTTCCATATCGTAAATGTGAGGCCAGACCCCGCAATTGCGAGGTCTGAGACCTGCATCAGAAACTGAAGAACACCAACAATGTTTCTAAGTCCAAATTCACTCTGTAGCCTATCCGAAACTCACCTGAGCCCTCGGGACTATAAATCAACTAAGCACACAAGTCTAAAAACATCATACGAAGTTGCTCGCGCGATCAAATCGCCAAAATAACACCTAGAACTTTAGCATCAAATCAAAGGAAATTTTCAAGAAAACCTATGAACTTCTAATTTCTCAACCGGACGTTCAAATCACGTCGAACCAACTTTGTTCCTTACCAAATTTGACAGACAAGTCATAAATATGGTATTGGAACTATACCGGATTTCATAACTAAAATACGGACCCGATATCAATAAAGTCAAATATTGGTCAAACATTTCAAGGACATTAAGCTTTTAAACTTCAAATTTCGACAAAGTCTGATAACTCGGGCTAGGGACTTTCGAATTCGATTCCGGACACACGCCCAAGTACCAAATCACGATACGGACCTACCGGGACTGTTAAAACATAAATTCGGATCAGTTTGCTCAAAAAGTTGACCGAAGTCAACTCAAATGAATTTTTAGGCAAAAATTTCATATTTTCTCAGTTTTTAACATAAAAGCTTTTCGAAAAAACACTTAGGTTGCGCACACAAATCGAGAAGGGTTAAGGCCTCAAAGCGCAGAATTAGGTTCAAAAACATAAGATGACCTATCAGGTCATCACACCTGCATATATAATACTATCTTCATGATTCTTGTTAATTAATATAGATATTATTTTATAAGGGATAATTATAAAACACGAATACATTAATATATTTCTCATAAACATCTAAAATGACCAATGAAAGCCTTATATATATATATATATATATATATATATATATATATATATATATATATATATTTATAATAGATTATATAATGAGAATTCATATAGTAATTAATGTTTATCCTCTTAATTAATTATTTTTTAAGGCCATGCAAACGCCAAACATTACAATTTTAAGAAAGAGCGGATAGAGTACTAAACAAAGGTGGTTCTTAATTTTGGTGTGATAATAAAATTTATACATAGTATTTTTTTAACCAAACAACCCCTAATAGTGCGCATAAGAACTTGTTTCCTCCTATTGTTGAAGCATATTCACAAGTGATAAATCAGATTAACGCAGACTTTAAAACTACACTATATCTACATTTGTTAAATGATTGCAGGTTTCTCGCCGTGAGTTGCCCACTTACCCTTCCCTGCAACATGTTTTCAGGGAGGCAAATAAATTAGCGGATGTGCTGGCTTACTATGAAAAATCAAGAAGAATATTTTGTTTGGAACGACAGATTTTCTTTTGGGGTTTTCCACCTTTACATATATTTTAATATCTGAAAGTCTATCATTCTCCTATATATTTTAAATCTATGTACAATATGGAGCGAAATTTGATAGAAACTGCAAGTCTAGAAACACATTTTATTCCAAGTACTACCTACTTAGTTTTTAACAATCAAACCAAATAGCACGGAGTAATGGGCGCGTGGAACTCACGTTTTAACTATATTTTGTATTCTAATTACTTCACTTTGATTGTATTTGAACTTAATTGCTAGTATTTTATACTAATTACGTGTATTATACTTTGTCGGAAGTGATTTCGCGTAAGGAGCGATTTTGGAGCTAAGCTGGATGATTGGGAGCTTTAAAGTTTAAGTAAAAGCTCAAGGGATTAAACCGCGATCGCATTGGATGGTTGATGACCAAGTCAGGATGTCAAAATTTGAGAAAAATACACTACCACGCCACGGGACGCTCGAGCAAAATTCATGTAGAGTGAAAAAAATTAGCTCTTTGAAAAATCACACGCTAGTATAAAATAGTGCCTAACTTTTTTCACTTCGGCTAAGAGAGGGTAGTTTCGTCCGGCCCCGTTCCTACTTGGTATAAATACACTGAAACACGTTTTTAAAGGGACTTTTGGACTTAAACAATTGAGAGATAATTGGAGGCTTCAAGGCACAAGGTTTCATCATCTTTCGACCAACAATATGGAAGTTTGGATTGCAACGTTGGATTGGTTTTTTCTTATTCTTTAACTCTAATGTTGATGACTTTCTCCATATCTATGGAGTAGTTTACCTTAGGGTTTGACATGATTTGATGACTTGGTTGTTGTTTATGGATATGACTATTGTTTGAATTTGTTGGAGGAGCTATAATACTAGCTGTGATTTTACTCTTTATATTGCTTAATCGAAAGAGGAATAATATATTGAATAGTATTGCAGTGTATGACTTAGTTTATTTTGGTAATTCTTTGAAGTAATCGAGAGAGATTTTTGAGTTGCCATTTAAATTAAGATTGAAAAGTATTCACGAGAAGTTTCTCTTAGACCATTCCTACCAACGAACTTCTTGCGAGTTTCACTGCTCTTCACATTAATTTATTTGAAAGATTTATGTTTATTCGAGAGAGGAATCTAAATCGGAAGTATAAGATAATCACCTATTGAATTTGTGAGAATCAATAGAACTTTAAGAGTGAAATTTAATAGTGTCAAATCTAAGATAGCAGTCTTGCACCTATCATGTCAAAACCCTTATTCTTTATATTATAATTAATAATAATAAATTTCTATACTTTCTAGTTCTCTTTGATCAATTATTAATTTCTTTAATTTTAGTTAGTTAATTGCAGTTCATAATCATCCCAAATCAAAGTGTTGAACATCCTAAATATATGATGACCCGACAGGTCATTTTGAGTTTTAGCCTTTATTTTTATGTTTCAAGACTTCGATTAGCTCTGTTTAGCATTTCTCGATTTGTGTGCGCGGTCTGTGTCTTATTTCGGGAAGTCTTTATGTGAAAATTTGAAGAAAGTGTGACTTTTTGCCTTAAAAATAATTTAAGTTGCTACGATCAACAATTTATGTGAATGGACCCGGATTAGTATTTTGACGATCCTGCTGGGTCCATATCGTAATTCAGGACTTGGGCGTATACCCTAAATTAAATCCAGAAGTCCCTAACTTGATTTAACGTGATTTGTTGGAAACTAGTAATTTGAAGGTTTAAAAGAATTCCGAAGTTTAACCATATGGGATTTCAGTTCTGGACTTGGTATAGGTTCGTTTTTTTCATATAAGACTTGTCTGCAAAATTTAGTGCAAAACGGAGTTGATTTGGTATGATTTGGATGTTCGATTGTGAATTTGGAAGTTCTTGAATTTTCATGCATTTTGATGTCCAATTCGTTATTCTAGGTGTGATTTTGGTGTTTTAATCACGTGAGCAAGTTCGTATGATGTTATTATAATTGGGTACATGATTGGTTTGGAGCCCGAGGGACTCGGGTGAGTTTTAGACGTGTTTCGGATGAGCATGGTTGAGGTTGGAATAGTTGGTGCACTTCTGTTGCTGGTTTTCTGCTGCAGATCTCGCATTGGCTCGTAATTGCGAGCCTCGCTTTTACGAATAAATGTTTGCATTTGCTACCATAGGATTTTACTGGGAACCTCGCATTTGCGAGGAAGATATTCGCAATTGCGAACTATCAGAGATCGAATTTGCCACTCAGTGTGTGCTTGAGTTATCTTCGTATTTGCAAAGGAAAGGTCCGCATTTGCGAAAATATTGGGAGTTCGCATTTGCGAGCTAAATGTTGCAATTGTGACATCTGGGGCCACTGTGACACGGTTCACATTTGCGACCCTTGTCTCACCTTTGCGGTGTTCACAATTGCGAACATGACTTCGCAATTACGACACCTGCAGCTGGGTAAAAGAGGGAAAAAACTGGAGTTAGCTCATTTTACACCATTTCTCAACCCTAGACACTATAGAGACGATTTTCCAAGAGACTTTTCTTCCCAAGTTCATTGGTAAGTGACTTTAATCTATTTCTTTTCAATTACCCATTACATTTCATGAGATTTCAACTTCAAATATTTGATTTCCATGGTAGAAATTAGGGATTTGGATAGAGTTGAGGGTTTTTGTTAAATTGCGATTTAGATCTCGAATTGAGGCCGGATTTCGAAACAAATCACATTATTGGGCTCGAGGTGAATGAGTAATCGGATTTTTGTCCAAATTCGGGTTTTGACCAAACGAGCCCGAGGTTGACTTTTAAAAAATGATCAAAATTGAACCTCTTTCATTTGTGGGTAATTTCTAAAGCTTATTTTGTATCATTTGGTCAATAATTTGCTAGATAGTATTAGTTTGGAGGCTTGTTCAAAAGACAAGGTCGTGGTTGATTGATTGCTTGAGTTACAGAGTGAGGACAGTGTTGGGTCTAACCTTGATTTAAGGGAATTAGGAACCTGAACTACATATTATGTGAATTATGTGGGAAAGGCGTATATGTGCGGTGAAGAGTGTATATGCGCCACTATGATACTTGCTTCCATGTTTTTGTTACTTTATTATATATCTTATTTCATACCTTAATTGCTACTTGCTTTATCGATTTCTTTGCCAAAATTGTTATTTGTCATTTTGCTATTCTTGTATTAAACTCTCCATTCCTTCCATGATTTCATGCTTATTTGCTAATTGCTTTACTTGTATATCTAAATTGTCATATGTCCTTCTTGCCTCATAGTTTTGTAGTATTTGATGTCTTCTATATGTGGTCTCACTTGTATGTGTTGTCTATTTGATAGATACCGATGAGTCGGTAAGGTTGAGTCATTCGAGTTGTTAGAGATTCTTTGATTATTATGTGATTCTACATTGCCTCATACATTTACTCTTTTGACGTAGAAATTCTTGCAAATTTTGATTGTTGAATTGCTATAGTTGATTGAAAATACTTGGGGAGCGAGTTGCACGCCACAACGAAAATTGAAAGATAATGAATTGAAATAGTAGAATAAGGATAGATTATAATATTGATAAATGGTAAAGTGGGGTCGGATTTTACGCAGCAAAGGATGGTATATGTGGTACTTGACATTAACACATGACGATATGGTGGGATCGGGCTGCGTGCCGCAATGGATTGTGTATGTTGTACTTGTTATTATTGAGTTGGTCTCGACATTTTTATATGAGATTATGAAACTTATTATTCTGGGCTTTCTGATAGTGAGGTTGGAGTTCATTTTCATGAGTTAATTGCTTTACTTCCATTTCCAATTTCTTTTCCTGTTATTTTTTTTGTTTTATTATTATTACTGCGTACATGTTATTGTAAGTGATCCGCTTAGCCTCGTCACTACTTCATCGAGGTTAGGCTCGACACTTATACAGTACATAAGGTCGGTTATACTCATACTATACTATGCACTTCTTGTGCAGATACTGGAGTTGGTCCCGACATCATTCAGTGAGGTTCCCCGGATCTAGCTTCTGGCGGAGACTTGAGATATAGTTGCACGACATTCGCAGCCCTGAAGTCCCCTTCTATGTCACCATTACTGTTTATTTTGATTAGAATAGTTATATTTTATTCAGACTATTATCTATAGTATTCTAGATGCTCATGTATTCGTGACTCCAGTTTCTAGGTTATATTTGGATTACGTCGTTCAGTAGCCTATCACATTATTTCAGATTATATAGTTGTTATTGTTATAATGTGATTGAAATTGTTAAAAACTAGCTAATAAATATAGCTAACATTGACTTTCCTAGAAAGTGAAATGTTAAGCGCCATCGCGATCTGAAGTTAAAATTGTGGGTCGTGACAGAATAGCATTTAACCCAAAAATCACTTAACATTATTTAAATCTAGTTTTTGTAGGAGATAGTAATTAAAATATACTATCTTTGGCTAGCGAGCATCAAATCCTTGTTGTGTTTTGCGCTCGCCCCCTTCCCCCTTCACACACACATATACACACACACTATGAATTTAACTTATGTATAGGTGTAGCTAGGGCTGTTCATGGATCAGGTCGGATTAGATTTAGCACATTTCAAATTTCAAATTCTACAAAATGCAATTCGAATCCGATCCGAATTAATATCGAATCAGATTTTAAAGTTTGGATCGGATAAATATGTCCGATTTTCGGATCAGATCATACGTATTATTAAGGCTATTGCTAATCTAATCGGCTAATGCATCTACCTTATCTGCTTCTTTTGTATTATGTGCTAATACAAATATCTCGTTGCTTTTCATCCCTTTTATCAGTATTGCATCTCTAAGAAAATATTTCTCTAGAGGTTCGAGTTGTTATGCCTCTAAGTTGCAAAACTCATACTTATATTTTCTTTGTAGAAGAGGCAATATAGCAAGAAAAATTCATGTTTCTGCAATTATGAGAGATCTATGATGCCAATGTAGCAAAATGTAGCATTGTAAAGGTAATAACTTGGAGGAAGATGTAAAGGAAATACTGACTATCCGAAATTAAAGTTTAGTATTTATGCATGCCCTAATAATTTCAGATTTCGGATTGGGTTAAAATTAATATACCAATCCGAATCCAATCCGGGATATCTGAAATTTTAATAAAGATAATCCGAAATCCAATCCAAATATTTGAAATTCGAAATTGAGTGGATCGGTTCGGATTTTAAATATCCGATCCAAATGCACATCCCTAGTTGTAGCAGATAATATATAGTATCTTTTAAGTATATATATTTTTTCCAATACCTTTTATGTGAGATCATTTGTAATTATTTTTTAGATGACTTGGTAGTGTAAAAATTTAGTTTACACTTACAATATATGAAAATTAAAATCTATAAAAATACATATGTTAGTTCAAAATTTAGATTAAAGCAGTTAACTTCATTACTTCCTTACTTGGAGATATTTTCGTACATTTGGTGGTTAGCTAACTCTGACAACCGACAATTTAATTAGTTGCCAACAACTATAAAATATAACTTTCCTTGAAAGAATATAGTACCTAATAAATCTGATAATCTGAAAGATATTAAAGGAATTTCAAAAGGGAATCTATCAATATTACACAGTTATTGTAATTATTGCACGGTTAGACTTGCGGTATTAGTCATTGTCTAAACGAATAATTGCACGGATAAGTAATTTAACTATAGATTCTGTAGTATTTATAAATAGAGTCAAACCCCTCTTGTGTTTAAGAGGTTATTGGTTTCATCTTTTTCAGGGCATTAGTACTAATCTCTGTTGCTTTTAAACAGATTTAGTTGTACTTATATCTCAGTCTTCAGGTAATTATATCTCAATCTGAATACAAAGATCATATATTAAATTAAAATATGTTTTAATCTTCTACACTTTCTAATTTCAACATGTTACTCTTTTTATTGCAGGAAATTAAAGGAGAGGTACATATATATAGGAAGAATTCTGCCGCTGTGATGGTAAGTTAATTTCTACGAATTATTCATGTCACTAAATGAAATTACTTGTTTTATTTCCTTAACCCTTTAATGTTATTTAGTTGAAACACAAGGATTTTTTTAAAAAAACTAAGCATATATTGTACATTCCTCGTATGAACAATTTAATAAGTAATTCTTAGATGGGGAAAGTTTTATTATTTTATGAGCAGAAAGAAACGTGTGGATTACTAATTTATTAATCCGCACAAGAAAACAAGCATAGTTAATGTACGTTTCATGAGTTCAAAGGATGAGTTGTAATAAGACTAATCCTTTTCTTTTGAGAATAGATATACATTATCCAATTCTTCTCCTTTTCCTTTTTTTTTTTGAAATTTTTGTCTATGTTTTACCGGCTTTTAATTTTGGGGGAATCTAACTTCTCGATCCTATTCCTTTTTTTTATGTTTCCTCCGATTATTTACTGGCTTTAAATTAATTGAATTTTAACTAACGATTTAATATGTGTTTTGTGGTATTTAGTTCTATTTAACTCTAATAATTAATTAAAATAACATTCCAAACAATTTATCATTGACTACTAAGTAGGTGTTTGGACATAAAAGCTGTTATTTTTGAAAGAAAGAAAAAAGAGGAGAAGTATTTAGAGTTAAGTTGAAAAATAATATTTTAATTTTAAATTTTTGTTTGGACATACATTTTCCTTGAAAAAATATTGCGGTGGGAAAAAAATTCTGAAAAAATTTGGTTTTGAAAAACTCAACACATTTTTTTTTAAAAAAAAAATCGAAAAAAAGGAAAAAAAAATTGTATTGACAAATGGGTCATAAGTATAAGTTAATGACATTGTCCCACTTCAGCAGAACCTACGTAAGAATAGTTAACCACGACAAATTCTCTATCCCTACAAGAATGGAGCGATCGAGAATTTAAAAGAGAAAATTACGGCAAGATGAATTGTTTATTATTATGATAGGTGAGAAGTAGAAATGTAGCAATATACCTAAGTGAGGCATCTTAGTTGATTCCGGTAGACGTGAACCTTTCTTCTACATGACCTAATTAATTTGATAACCGTCTATTTTCATTGTACGAAAATGACCCTTCTTAAACATTTTAACATCCAAAAATCAACAGCTCCATCATCCCTCTCTTAAAGACTTTTCATATTACTAAGGTTAATTATTAAATATTATTTTTAATACTACTAATAATTTACGTAAACATAATTATGACATACTTTATTACACAATCATGCCACACAACTTAAGCTCTATCTGTTTTAACTTCTTTGTAATTTTCACATTCTCTTAACAAACTTTCCACCAAAACGACGAAAACAGTTGCTCGCTTTGTTTTAAGCTTTTACCTAGTCCCCTCTTCTCTACCCCCACAGGATTAGCTGACGGCGACGTCAGAAATTCCGTTACTCAACTAAACGATTCCCGATCTCATTTAACGGCTGTTAAAAACTCAGGACCACAGAAATGACAGCACTACTCATCAGCCAATAATAAGAACCACAATCCGACGAAATTTGCTCTCATCCTCACCCTCTTTTTCTGTTTCTCTATCTCTCTTCTCTGCAAAAGAAGGTCTGCTCAGTGAGTACTTTAATTTAAGGGAAAGGAAATTTCTGAAATTCTTGTTCAGAGCTTCTGTTATAGAATTGAAGATAAAGATATTTCATTATTTTTGTGTACGATCGAGGAGGGTCAGCGAGCTCAAATACTAATAATTGAGTTCGAAATTTAATATTTAGCTAATTCGCATATATAGAATCTAGGCTATTGTTATTGAATAAAGCCTACATCTATATATGGTATATAAGTGAGAAGAATTGATGGGAAGGTATTTGAGGAAGTGCAAGGGAATTGGAAAGGTGCCAATTATGGAGGTGTCAGATGATGTAGATTTGGACGTGCCGACTACGACGACGAAAAAAAGGAAGATATCAAGTGATGGAGATGTGAAGCTCATATCTCCTGCTCTACTTCGCTGCCGAAGTCACACCGGAGTCGGAGATACGCCGGCCGGAAATTTGGTTTCTCCGTCGGGTTCGGTCAATTTAAAGGAGAATGATGATGATTCTAACTTAGATCACGATTTAGCGTCTTGTTGTTCAAGGAATGGATCAACGGAGGTAACAAAGAGCAACGCGAAATCCCTAGATCTGAATGTACGACGCTTCTGAGTATAACTTACTTAGAATTCAATTTTCTCCTATATGGATATATATGTGTGAATATATATAGTATATATAAGTGTATTTTGCATTTAAAATCAGGATATGTTGAATATATGTGAAACTTGAATTTTGAATCTTCTGTAATGCAGGAGAACAATGTGGTAGCGTCTGCAGAAAGGTAAATAGTGTTATTATTAAATTTGTTTTTTCCAATTCAAAATTCAAAAAAAAAAAAATACTGTAATTTATTTCAACATTTATACGATTACCGGTATTTAATTTAAAACGTACTTTTTGCAGTAAAGAGGCGAAATTATCAAGCGAGCGTGAACGAACGCCGGAGAAAATGCCGTCTGAAAAAGAGATTGAAGATTTTTTTGCAGTTCGCCAGAAAGCTATATTTAAACGATTTAGAGAAAAGTACATTTCCCTCTCTCTTTTCTGGCCTTTTGTTTTTGTTTCCTTTTATGTTTTTTCCTCTGGCTTTTGTTAACTTTCAACAATATTTTTCCAAATTGACAAAAGAAAAAAAAAATTCAAACTATTCAATTTTTTTTTTAATTACGTAATTATGAAGATCATAATGAATGTGTGTAATTGGTAAAGGTACAACTTCGACTTTGAGAAGGAGGAGCCATTGGAAGGTCGCTACGAATGGGTTCGAATAGGAAGTTGAAGACTGACCACAACAGTATCAGTTGCTGCTTCTTTATTTATTTTTGCTGGTACTACACCAATACCTTGTTTAGGTGTTCATGCTTTTCTTTCCTAAATACTAATAATTATTCTTTTGTCTTTTTTAATTGAGGACTAGGATTTTGGAGATGAACAATTAATATGGATTAACAATGTAGGCAGCTCGCATCCAGCTTTCTTCGTCTTCAATTCATATATATTAGGATTAATTTACTAATTTTCTCCGCCATAAAATTATATTTATTTAAATGAAGCGATACTTAATCCTCTAACTCTGATCCAGTGACTATTTTATCTTTTTATTTTTGTCCAAAATAAGTGTCCATTTACATAATCAAGAAGGAATTAATTTTATTTTTTTCAAAATTTGCACTTATTTACATATTTTAATGTGTCAAGATAACAATTAATTAAGTTTAATTTAGTAAATACATTTTTTTTTCTTTAGGAGTTTGTATTTTCTTAATGCCAAAGGTAAAATGGTCATTTATTATAGACCGGACGGAGTAATATATAGGACTAGAAGCCACTAAGTTCTGCAAGCAGTAGAAGAGATACCATATGAGATGGAAGTGAAAGTGAGAGTGACAGCAACAAATAAACAATATGTAGAAACAGCGCCAACAGAGCTTGCCGTATAAGTTACGGACACCTATTCAAAGAACGGGACGCCCCCATGTGGATATGAGTTTTCTGGTCCCTTCACCTATACTCATTTTCATCACAAAGTAAAAGATGTACTTGCTCAATTGGGAATTATTATTACCACATTTTCATCACAAAGTAAAATATGTACTTATACAATGTAGTTGTTTTATGTACGAAAGCCAATTGGCGATGCAGTTTTCTTGCCCAATTGGATAGGACTAAGGACATATGAATGAGGTGTAGTGCAAGAATTGTAAAATTAGTATATAGACTCTGAAAATTACACTAATTACAGTTATTTTATTTTATTCTTTTAACTTTTCTGGGTGTGTCATTGTGTATTTAGAAGCATGAAACGATGTTTTCTTTTTTCTCTTTGGCATGATGCGCCGGATGTGATTAGCTTAGTAATGATGACAACTTATTTAATTTATCGAATAAATAGGAATTACGTAGTTGAAAAGTCAAGATTAGCTAGCTGAGAGATCATACTACTAAAGATTAATCTCTGTAATCTGTGAGTTGGGATCCCAATAAAGGAAAGCAATATAACAGCATTAATAACTGTTTCGTTAAATTCTTGGGATTAATCACCCCGAAAAGGCATAGAGCTGCTTTCGGAAACAATCTCTCTACTCCTTCGGATAGGGGTAAGATCTGCGTACCCACTATCCTCCTAGACATCACTAATGAGATTTTCCTGGGCCGTTGTTATTGTATTTAATAGACTTTTGGCCATGGGCGGTCCTTCCATAAAGCAAGTAAATCAATCGCTATGTATATTTGTGGGGGCCTTATTTTTTGTTACACCTAATAGACTATGTATAAGTTTAAAAAAGAGTTTTGTAAAGTGAACAAGTTTGATTTCTTTCTTTAACAAATACAAAGAAGAAGAATTTGCAACTGCTATGATTTCTACCAAGGAAATTGCACTTGAAAAGGAATATCGAACCTGAATTACGTAAGAAACATGCGATATATAAGAAGTAACAATTTGATGCGAATGTTGATAATGAAATCTCAAAATCTTTCGAAGTGCTCTTTAGAGTTGATTACTTTTATACATAATAGACAAGACTATTTTCACTTCAAAATAGATTTTGAACAATTCGAAGCATATGAAAATATTTTTAGTTTTCTATTTGACAGTAGAAACTAAGATCGCTAGATGTTGAAAATTTTAAAAAATATTGCGTTAATCTTGAATATTCCTTAAAACATAATAATCAATTAGATATTGATGGTTTAGATATATTTTCTGAACTAAAAGTATTAAGAAAAATAGTACAATTAGAAGAAAAAAGTTTAATTGATATACTTAATCAAATAAAAAGATTTATTTTTTTTCTAAACGTCTAAATTACTTATGGAATAATGTCCATAACTCATGTTACCGTTGCTTCAACGGAAAGAAGTTTTCAAAATTAAAATTGAATTTTTTTTACCTAAGAATAACAATGTCACAAGAAAGATTGAATGGATTAACTATATTGTCAATTGAGAAATACTTATTAGGAGTTATTGATTATAAGACAATTATTAATAATTTTGTATCTAAGAAAAACTAACAAAAATAGACTTCAAATAAATAATAAAAAAAATTAAAAAATTAAGGCCACTTATAAAGTTTGGCTTTAGGCCACAAAATTTGTCGGGCCGCCCCTGCTTTTTGCCGTCTAATATAAAAGAGCTCAACTTTTGTAGTCATGAAGTTAAGATGAACTACAACATGAGGTAAATTTTTGATATTCTAAAATTGTATTTCCTCCGTGCAATTTGCTTGTTCATGTTTTAAGAAGCAATTAATAAAATAATAATTTTATTATATTACCTATAATTATAATATGTTGTGCAATGTATTGAAAATTATTAGTATAAGAGTAAAATAAGTACAGATATAAAGTATTTCTTGGTTTTTCAAACAGGACCTGTAAAAGTGATAGTACATTTTTTTAGTATACTACCCGCTCCGATTCACAATAAATGTCCAATTTGCTTTTTTATTTTGGTTCAAAAAAAGTGTCCAATTATGTAATCAATAAAGAATTCAATTTGTTTTTACAAAATAATCCCTATGTACATATTCCTAAAAAGTTTTCTTACTCCTCACGTTAAATGTTTAATTAGGAGTAGTTTAGCCATAGTAGATATCTTTGTATAGAATTTAGTATTTTTTAATGGGCGTGCTAAAAGTAAATTGGACACTGAACAAACAAAAATTGACAAAGGGAGTAATAAATAACCTGCTATATTTAGCAAAAATTGTTAATGGGAAAAAAATATTTTAAATAATTCAATGCCAATAGTGGTTGCCATCATTTACTACGCTAGCATTCTTCTTGGATCTGGTGAATATTGCTAGACCTTTCTTGTTTAGGGTACTGTCCTACTTCTACTTTGAGTAGCTGAGAATGAATTTTCAATACCTTAGGTATTCCTAAATAGGTGTATTAATTATCAGACTGGATTAAAGCCTGAGACTCGTTATTAATGAACCTCTCTGGAGATGTGCCCCTTAATTCAGTTATTAAAAAAGCTTCAGCTATATTTATTATGAGTACTATTATTCATACCAAAAATGGGAATGAAATGCTGCTCCTTCTGGTGTTCATTTTTGGCCCTGCTATCAACTGGAGTATCTCATTAATTAGTTGGATTCTCCAAATAATTTAACTGTCACAACTTTCCTATTTAATCCGAACTAAAAAATGTGTATGCTTTGAAACTGAAGCAGGTATTCCTTTTGGGAATTCATCTTTTCTATGCTAAGCAACAATAAAATCACTAATCTCCTTGAATTTATTAAGTTTACCCTCACATAACAGGAAATAAATCACCATCTAAGAAACAAAGGCAGTAGGACTGTGTTGACCAATAAGCATTTCTGGAACTGGCAAAGTTGCAACAACATTTTGGGCTATACATGGAACAAGTGTCCCATCACCAGTTGAGCTTTAGCCCACATATTTTAACCAAATACTACATTTGCACCAAAAAAATGTCATAGAGACCTTGGGAAAACCCATCTTGAAACAATAGATAGAAATATCCCTAGGTACTTTTCCCATCTGTTTAAACCTTAGTGGACAAAATTGCACGTCAATTATGTTGATGGGAGGTAACAGACACTCGCTGGAATAGTAGTCTAGCTAGAGGAAGTGTCAAAGTAAACCAGCACAGTTCTTGTACTTGGGAGAGCATCAATATACAGCATGAAAAACAATCTAGGGAGGAGCAGAAGAATGCAACTTTTATAATTACTTTCAATTTGCCTTTTCTGATATTTGAAGAATTAACAAGATTACATACAATAATCACCTTTCTGTATTAATCAACAGCTGCATAAGTAAGAGATTCAAGCATTGTAGATTTCCCTTAGTACTACTAAAACCTTGTTTGCTACTTCTTGACCAAAAAGCCTAGGGAAGCTTGATTCAAGATCTATCTCAATTGTCTTATTCTTAATTATTTTATCCCTCTTTGCCAAAGCTGTACTTTCATCCTCTGTCAATTTTCTCTCAGCACAAGCACACAGATCCAACCATGTCTCCAACATTACCTTAGCAACAGGACTTATGTGGTCCTGAATAATCTCATCAATGCGAACGGCCTGAGAAGCTTCGGTTTCTATGGAAACCAAGATAGCTGACGGAGAGACAACAGCTCGGATATATAGAGATGAAGAGAAGTAAGGCTTCACCTCAGGTAGCTTCTCGAGAAGTTGTCTCTGTTCGTCTAATTGTGTTTCCTCGTAAAAGGTTTTAAGGTAATCAGGATGTTGGACGAGGTCCTTTCGTGGAGGTAGATCAAGAATGAGGATGAGAGATGTTGGACTGCTGCGGATGACTTCGATTAAGAAGTTTGGTGCATCAGTTGAAGGTCTCAAATAGGCGGAGAGGCTTGTAATGTTCAAGGCTCCACCTGTGGGCAAGTCGCAGTGAACCCAACTACCCAGTATGAAATCAACCTGTCACACATTAGAAAGGCAAAATGTTGACTTCGCATGTATTCCTGATGCTAGTAAAAAGCAACAAGATTCATGGAGCTTGAAGGAAAAAGCAAGAAGCGAAGCGCACAATTTGAAAAATTCCAAACGTATATGAATTTAAGGCTTTAAGAATATGCAATTATAATAACTAATTTCATCATCTCATATACAATAAGGCCTATATTAATCTACTCGTCAAAGTTGAGATTCCCAAGAACCTATTGTTTCTTGTTTGGATCATATTGCCTTCACTTTTTTAAACCCCACACTCCCCTGAAGCGCATTTCTTGACTGAAGCAATAACCCCCCCGCTTCGAATCGCTTCAAGCGACGAAGCAATAGCTTTTAATAAACACATCAAGCGATGAAGCGAAAGCTTTTAATAAACATCGGATGCTAGAATGACAAGAACTGCTTTATTAGACGATTTTTCAACTTGTGTAAAAGTTGAAATCATTTACTGCATGTTCCCAAAAGTATCTTATATAAAACACGTGTTAGAAATAGAATATCAAATCACAAAGAGAAACAAGACCTAACGAAGAACTGTAGAGCAGTCAATGAAACTATTGATTAAGCTGATAAATGACGGAATAAGAACTTATGAGTAGACACCAGATCAAAATTCAGGAATGAATAAGTACAGGAAGATCAGATTGTGGTCAAAGTTACTTCCTTAAGCCTTAAGTGGAACTAACTCGATGCTCTATAAGACTTCCTGTTTACATTTTCCACCTTGCTCTTGCACTCCTGATGTATACTTCAATAAGAATATATCAAGTAAAAGCAACTCTACACCAGCACTGAAGACTACAAACTATGCAATTGGATAATTCTGAAACGAAGTCCAGCCAGGATAGTGTCCGCACCAAGTATAACCGTATTGATTATATCAATTTTGAGGGTACTAATAACCCATCGTAGTACAAATTTTAGAGCTAGAAGGGTCTTTTTTCATCTGCACACATAGGGGCATCTCCAATACAAGTTGAACCTTAAACTGTTCCTATTTAGTGGTAAGCAGAAAATTGCTTGAATTCACCATAATCACAGAGGAACGCTGCAAAATTCAACGAACACCTTATGTAACTTTGTAGAGGAATAACCAATCCCAAGTTCAAATGGAGACAAAATCCCTACTTATGTTCAATATGATCCTCGTATATAGATAAAGGCATGGAGATAACAAAATTACATTTGCTGCTCTTCTTAAACTTGCACTTGGCTTTTCAATTTGTGTTCTTACTCCTAAATGGCTGAAATTAAATTAGCATAATGAATAAGAAAGCTCACACTTACGTAAGCACAATTTGGCATGGTTTTAAATCCTCTTAATCAAGCCAAACCGACTAAAGTTAGATGATTAGAGTTCATACTTATACAAGAATGGGATTTATCAATCATATTGTAATAAATCTCAAATGCACAACATCATGTGGAAAATATAATAAAGCAAAGAGGTCCAGAAGATTCTCTTTTCTCTTTGTTATCTTCACCATGTAAATTTAACAGTGAAGGAGAGGAGGATTGGTTCTCACATAGGAGCCGTGCTGCATTCTATTGGAAGCAACATCATGATCAAGGGAAATGCTGAGAAGAACAATTTATTCAATAAAGTCTCAAGTCCCAACATCCTCCAAAAAGGAAAGGACCAATTCCGTGGATGCTGTTCAAGTTGAATTTGCTTATTGTCCTTCCAAGATATCCTCCAACAACATTTATAAGTATAGTTAAATTAATACCAAAATCCACACTTAGTCTCTACAAAAAGAATAGTGAATGTAATATTCATCATCCCTTGTAAAAAGCTCACTTGGTGATTAATACAAATTTTAGTTACCAACAACTACAACAAATCCAGTGTAATCCCACAAACACTACGCAGACCTTACCCTCAACTTGTAAAGACAGAGAGGCTGTTTCCGGCAGACCCTCGGCTCAAGGAACAGTGAAAATAAGAACAGTGAAAATAAAGCACAAACTTTAGTTGCCAAAAAAAAAAAATGCAATATTCCATCTCTTCCATTTTACATAGTGAATGGGTCAAAATTAGATCAGAGAAATTCGGC
The DNA here is from genome assembly GCF_000393655.2 of Nicotiana sylvestris. Lineage (NCBI taxonomy): Eukaryota > Viridiplantae > Streptophyta > Magnoliopsida > Solanales > Solanaceae > Nicotiana > Nicotiana sylvestris. Next base: position 155,649,313 of record NC_091065.1, on the reverse strand, counting down.
AAGCGGAGACGTAAGGCCGAGGTCGGACAATCATCAATAAAGCCAAGGCCGGACAAGCCGAGGTCGGACAATCATCAATAAGGCCGAGGTAGGACAGGCCAAGGTTGGACAAGCCGAGGTCGGGCAGTGATGAAACTAGTCTGCTGTGGAATCCTCAAAAGGAATATTCTACTGAATACTCCCTCTAATTGTACCTTTTCTTTTAGGGTTTTTCTAGGAATACCCCTTATAAATAGGAAGGGAGGACTTCCCAAGGGGGCTCTCGGGCTCTTTCCTTTTCCCTCTCTCTAGAATATATGTAAACACATCTCTCTAAAGAGATAGGAGGATCTATGATCCCAGACCTTCATCAGATCCAACAAGGGTCCTAAGGTTCTTGTATTTGTCTATCATTCATCTTTATCAAATAAAAGAAGATCCGTCTCACTCAAGATTGAGTGAATCTTTTCCTTTATTTACATTTTATTGCCACTTAATGTTACTTAATGCATCTTTCTTTATGCTATTAAATCTGGCCATAATCACTGTCAACATTTATACTCGGCTATGTTTTTCTATTCATATTATTCATCTCGGATCTAGAGTTAATTATCCTTAACTAGGATTTACCCTTTATTTTCTTTGATTGATTTGTTCAAAAAGGTTTCAATATCTTTAGAGTCAAACAATTTGGCGCCATCTGTGGGGATTTTCTAGTTAGAATTTTAGTTTCCTCTAGATCTGGAATTCAATTCCAGTTCCACGTTCTGTTCATGGTAGATATTTCCTAGTACGGCTATCTAGCATAACATGGAAAGACGAAATAGCTTTCTTAAACTCTCTTTCGCTTCTGCAGCTTCAAATTTTTAATATACTATCCGTATAAGAGAATATTCGTACAACTTCCGTGTTCTTTAAATGCCAAATCAAAGGCGTTTCTTATCATTGGATAAATTTGATTATATATTTCAACTGTAGAGAACAGATAAGTGACTTCAAGGACTTACGAGTTCAATTGTCTTAAATAAAAAGAGCTTGGACATAGAAGTTAAAAAACTTCCAAGTTACAAAGATGGAAGGGCTGCAATTGCACAAAACGAACTCAAGAAAATGACAGCCCATAGAACGCCAAAGTGGAAAAAGAGGGCAGATGGAGCAATCTTAACTTTATGTTTGAAATATCATAATATGCTATCTGTACAACAAAAAAAAAACTTTACTAAAACGGACAGCCACGCCAAAATTGGTAGCGGCCACTGAAAGCATAACCGGAGAAGGGAATATGGTCACTCCTCTCCACTAGTCGACCGATCAAATCGAGGTAACGGACGCTTTTATTTTGTTTTAACTGACTATTTCTCTAAGTGGAATAGAAGCAGAAGCAAACTGGGACTCCCCCAGGAAATACATCATATTCTCCCATGCAAGCAAAATTAAGCAAACTGGGACTCCCCAGGAAATACATCATATTCTCAAATGCAAGCAAAATTAAGCAAACTAGGACTCCCCCAAGAAATACATCATATTCTCCAATGCCAGCAAAATTAAGCAAACTGGGACTCCCCAGGAAATACGTCATATTCTCCAATGCTAGCAAAATTAAGCAAATTGGGACTCCCCCAGGGAACACCCTTTAAGGCCAAGGGCCTTCGCCAAAAAGAAGTGTTCGACATCGACCAAACAATGACGGGTTAACATTTCGATAAGTTCGAAATAACACCCTTTAAGGCCAAGGGCCTTCGCCAAAAAGAAGAGTTCGACATCGACCAAACGATGACGGGTTAACATTTTGATAAGTTCGAAATAACACCCTTTAAGGCCAAGGGTCGTCGCCAAAAAAGAATAGGTCGACCCCTACGGCCAAGGGCCATCGCCAAAAAGAAGAGTTCGACATCGACCAAACGACGACGGGTTAACATTTCAATAAGTTCGAAATAACACCCAAGGGCCTTCGCCAAAAAGGAGTTCGACATCGACCAAACGACGACGGGTTAACATTTCGATAAGTTCGAAATAACACCCTTTAAGGCCAAGGGCCTTCGCCAAAAAGAAGAGTTCGGCATTGACCAAATGACGACGGGTTAACATTTCGACAAGTTCGAAATAACACCCTTTAAGGCCAAGGGACGCCGCCAAAAAAGAATAGGTCGACCCCTACGGCCAAGGGCCATCGCCAAAAAGAAGAATTCGGCCTCGTCCGAACAAACATTCGGCCTCTTCCGAACCAACTTTCGGCCTCGTCCGAATCGACCTTACGACCAAGAGCCATCGCCAAAAAAGAGGGGCTCGACCGTTACGGCCAAGGGCCGTCGCCAAAAAAGAATAGGTCGACCCCTACGGCCAAGGGCCATCACCAAAAGGAAGAATTCAGCCTCGTCCGAAACAACATTCGGTCTCGTCCGGTTGACCTTGCGGCCAAGAGCCATCGCCAAAAAATAGGGGCTCGACCCTTACGGCCAAGGGCCGTTTCCAAAAAAGAATAGGTCGACCCCTACGGCCAAGGGCCATCGCCAAAAAGAAGAATTCGGCCTCGTCCGAACCAACATTCGGCCTCGTCCGAAACAACATTCGGCCTCGTCCGAATCGACCTTACGGCCAAGAGCCATCGCCAAAAAAGAGGGGCTCGACCCTTACGGCCAAAGGCCGTCGCCAAAAAAGAATAGGTTGACCCTACGGCCTAGGGCCATCGCCAAAAGGAAGAATTTGGCCTTGACCGAAACAATATTCGGCCTCGTCCGAACCAACATTCGGCCTCGTCCGAAACAACATTCGGCCTCGTCCGAATCGGCCTTGCGGCCAAGAGCCATCGTCAAAAAAGAGGGGCTCGACCTATACGACCAAGGGCCGTCGCCAAAAAAGAATAGGTCGACCCCTACGGCCAAGGGCCATCGCCAAAAAGAAGAATTCGGCCTCGACCGAAACAACATTCGGCCTCGTCCGAATCGACCTTCGGCCTCGTCCGAATCAACCTTCGGCCTCGACCAAATAAACTTTCAGCCTCGTCCGAATCAACCTTCGGCCTCGTTCGAACCACGATGGGTTAACATTTCGACAAGCTCGAAATAACACCCTTTAAGGCCAAAGGCCTTCGCTAAAAAGAAGGGTTCAACCTCGATCGAACGGTGACGGGTCAATATTTCGATAAGATCGAAATAATACCCTCTAAGGCCATGGGCCTTCGCCAAAAAGAAGAGTCCGACCTTGATCGGACAACGACGGGATGATATTTCGATAAAAGTTCGAAAACGCACCCTCGGGGCTACGAGCCATCGCCAAAGAGAATTCGAAATTTTCCTAAGACCAAGTACCGTCAGAAAATATAAAGGGAAAGAAAGACCGGGACTCGCCACACGGGAATCTACCTTGCACCAAAGTCGCGAAAAGCAAAAACACAAAAAAGTACAAGGCGAATAACAACAAAAAATTCTTCTTTATACAAAGTCACTGCGCAAATAGTTGCGGATTACATACGGCCTGGATCAATAGTCAAAACAGACAGCTATCTTTTCACTCGGCGTCACTATCACCACCCTCTTCACCACCTCTCCAAGAAATTCTCCCTGGGCATCGGCACCCTCAGCCACAATCCATACTAGTCAACCTCTCCATCCGAATTTCTCGAATTGTGATTAATGAAGTTCGCTCACCGAGCTCAACCAAGAGACGACCTCGATAAACGGAAGGACTAACTGTATGGGTCAAAATTAGATCAGAGAAATTCAGCACACGGAGACGTAAGGCCGAGGTCGGACAATCATCAATAAAACTAAGGTCGGACAGGCTAAGGTCGGACAAGCCGAGGTCGGACAATCATCAATAAGGCCGAGGTCGGACAGGCCAAGGTCGGACAAGACGAGGTGGGCAGTGATGAAACAACTAGTCTGCTGTGGAATCCTCAAAAGGAATATTCTACTGAATACTCCCTCTAATTGTACCTTTTCTTTTAGGGTTTTTCTAGGAATACCCCTTATATATAGGAAGGGAGGACTTCCCAAGGGGGCTCTCGGGCTCTTTCCTTCTCCCTCTCTCTAGAATATATGTAAACACATCTCTCTAAAGAGATAGGAGGATCTATGATCCCAGACCTTCATCAGATCCAACAAGGGTCCTAAGGTTCTTGTATTTGTCTATCATTCATCTTTATCAAATAAAAGAAGATCCGTCCCACTCAAGATTGAGTGAATCTTTTCCTTTATTTACATTTTATTGCCACTTAATGTTACTTAATGCATCTTTCTTTATGCTATTAAATCTGGTCATAATCACTGTCAACATTTATACTCGGCTATGTTTTTCTATTCATATTATTCATCTCGGATCTAGAGTTAATTATCCTTAACTAGGATTTACCCTTCATTTTCTTTGATTGATTTGTTCAAAAAGGTTTCAATATATTTTGAGTCAAACACATAGCATTCTTTCCTTTCTGTTTAAAAATGAATGTCACTTTTTTATATTTGGAAATTCTTTAATTTTAAACTGTGCATTTGATCCTTCATGACATCCTATTATAGCCATAAAAAATTATCCTGGCACAGGGGCTAAGTTAGAGTTTAGGTTAAGGGTTCGGCCGAACTTAATAGCTTTGGGCCAAACCATATACTTGTGTTAGAAAATCCATTGAATACATTCAAATTATTAATTTAAAACTCAATAACTTAAAAGGACTAGAATCCTCGAGTTATAAGCTTCAAATTCTGGCTCCGCATATATCACTTGACATGTCTAAAACCATAAATTCTAAGTTATTTTGGCCTTAAACTCTGTACTCAGCCAAACACCGCAATATAAACTGTGCTCTTCAATAAAGTAGTATTCACATATAAGTAGTGGAGGTTAAATGAGGGGTACCTGGGAAGAGGAGTGGCCAGATCTGACATAGAGAGAAGCATGAGCAGTAGCAGTCGAATTCTCAAAGTACTGCACGTTAGAAGGCAGAGTACAAGGCAGAAGAGCTGTTCCAAGCCGATTCTCCACAGTCGATATAAGTTCAACCATCAACTCCCTATGTGGGACCGACACGTAAGGAAATTCCTTCAATTTCGACTTGTTTTCATTCTGCTGTTCCATGTATTTTGAGGATGAACAAGATAAACTTTTTCTGAGGAAAACAGAGCGAGAAGAAGAAGGGAGTAATGGCTGAATTGAAGCGAATAATTGGGCAGAGGATATTGAAATAGCCATAGCAAATTGTTCACTGCTTTTTCTTTTCTTCAAATAAAAATGAGGAACGTGACGTGTGGGACTTTTGTTCCGTCTCAACTCCCATCCACTTGCAACTTGTTTGGAGGGTACTTATTGTTACTTTAAATATATTTTTATCGGTTTATTTTAATTAATTTTTTTATTGTTCATAATATTTATTTATTTTAAATATAAAAAAATTATTTTTTTTTTAAGTTGGACTTGGAGTAAAGAACCAATAAGTGTTTGTTATATTTCTAATAAATAAATTAAGATTAATATAGTTAATTTTATTGTTAATTAATTCTAAAGGTGAATTTCTTAATATGTATGAAAACAGTCAAATCAATTAAAGTGGACCGGAGAGAGTAATATTTATTTTAATTTTTCCTTAAATTTCATTGTATCGTATCGTTAAATTCGACGTTACATAGTGATGAAAAATATGACTCTATGGAACGACTAATTTGATGTGGTTGCGTCATTCCTTTATTCTTTTTTCTCATCTTGCCCCTCCTTATTATTAAACAATCTTATTTTATCTTTTACTCTACCTTTTTATATAATAATTCTATCTTGTACCTTACTTTTTCTTTAGAATATTGCAAGTTTATTCTTCATATTATTGGTGCATGACATCATGAAACGATGACAAATAATACAATCTATCCAAATATTATATACATTATAATAATATAGTACAATACAATATAATATTATACTATACATTACAAAAGATACATAACAACCATCCAAATAAGCAGTTAGCAATTAGTAATTGCACTCCAAGATATTTATTGGCGATTTTGTTAAATTATTTAAATATTAAGATTGATAATAATATCTACATGTTGAAAGAGTATTGGTATGAAATAATGAAAAGTAAAATCAATATTAATACCAAATATATGTGTGTAAAATTAACCATGTCTTATATATGATTGCATATAAACGTCTGTCATTTCATTAAGTTAATAATAATATATCTTTTTCCTTAGTTTATAAGTTTTAAAACTAAATTATTTGTTTGATATAAGCACTGAGTGTGAATATTTATTTTCCTATTAGTTATTTGCTCTGTCCCATTTTGATCTCGCTTTAATTCAAAGAAATTATTCCAAAATAATTGTTACTTTAGGAGTTCAAGATTAAATTTGTTAATTATTTTCTATAATACCCTTTAATAGTTTTCTTAATACTAGTTCAATTTTCAAAAAATAGTTAATAGGGATAACAAAATAAACTATATCTTTTATTTATTATTTTCTTAATAAATATGAAAAGAGCTAAAGCAGTTAAAATAAAGACTAAAATAAAACACATAAAGTAACATGTACGGTTCACTGATTAATGTCGGAAAGAAACATTGACTGTTGCTTTAATGTAACGTGAGACATAAAATAGTATTCCGTCCGTTTTAATTTATGTGAATCTATTTGATTTTAAGAAAAAATTAAGACTTTTGGAATTTGTGGTTCTAAATAAGTCAAAAAGGGGCTCAGAGTATTTGTGTGGTTATAAAAGCTTCTCATTAATAATAGAATTGTATGTTGAAGCTAAATTGTTATCAAATTTTGAAAGATGTCATTCTTTTTGGAACGGACAAAAAAAAAATAGGTTCACATAACAGTACTTAAAATAGTAGGTTCGTTTTTACGGTCTTCAAATATTTTGACTTTTAGGAATGATTATAAATGGAAATTATAAAACTTTATTACATTAGAAAGATTGTAATATGACAAAACACATATACTCTTTCCATTTATACGGAGTGACAATAAAATATCCAACCTTTGTTTGCTTAATTTAGCATTCTTTACACGTTTATCACATGGCTACTGCACAATCTTTATTATCTATTTGTCAAATAAACATAAATTCACGATCCAAATTAAGTCAATATTTTCCAATTTTTTTATAGTGATTTTTGAAATATTTTGCAGGAGAAGAATAATTAGCAAATTCAGAAATTGAATCACTTGAAGCAATTGCTTTTAATCAATGATATTTCCTTCGAGTTGCAAAGTTGACCGTTATGTTCTCTTCTTCTTCTTTTCTCTCTCCACCTATGGTAGCTCTATTGTATTTAAATTTTTATTGTTGTACCACTAAATAATTTCTAAAAAAATTGGCGTGAGATCATTTTTAATAAATTTTGTGAATTCTAAAACAATTACATATCTCATATATATAGCCAACATTGTCAGCCTCATAATTAGACGTCTTTTATAGTCAATATTGCAGGGGCGAATTCACAATTCAAATTATGGTTCATTGAACTCATGATCTCTTCGTTAACATGGATATTTTGAGTACATATTTCTTAGAATTAATCTAATATCATCTCCAAAAAGATTGAATGATGCACATGATTGAATGTTGAGTTATTTATCCAATATTAGTATACAAACACATCGTAAGATTCAAACCAATAATACTGTGATATTTTGAAAATCGAGATTTACGATCAAATCAATAATACTGTGATATTTTGAAATCGAGATTCAAATTCATAATACCGAATCTACGTTGGACAAAAAGCGAAAAAAGCAAAGACACCCTGAAACTATCATTTTTGCCCTCCGCTATTTTTTCGTAATAAATTATCCTTGCCGTCTAAAAATTGAACCACACTTGCTCCTTCTCACTAGCAGAATTCCAGCTCACATTTGACCTAAGTAAAAAAACTATTTTTGGCTGACATGGAGCTCTAGCAATGTTCTATGTCGTAGATTTGCATTAGCTTGGTCAAACTGGTGCAAGCAAATACAGATGTAGAAATACTCAATTAGTGTTGGAACTAATGTACTATTACTATTTTGTAACAATGTGAGCGAATTTTAGTATACTGTATATTGTTATAAAAATTAGAGAAACAATCCAAATTTACCTTTGAACTTTGCAAAATGGTTATGATATGTCCTATATTAATAGTTCGAGTCAGATTTATCCTCATCGCTATAAACATGGGCAAAATTTGCTCTTATAACTAATGGTATAAACTTTTCACCCCATATACCTTTTTCTATAAGAGAAAAAGAATTCAAATTGTCCTTGGAACTAAATAATATGAAGGCAGCTGAGTGCAATCAGGGCCGGAGCTTGCATGTAAGTTACGGGTTAGGTCAAACGCATTAATTTTGATACAAATTCATGTATTTGTCGAAAAGAATTATTAAAAATATACAAATTATTTATTTAGAACTCAATAACTTAATAAGACTAGAATCTCGTATTTAATAGCTTCAAATTCTGAATCTGCTTCTGAATCTGCTTCTGAATGCAATAATATATATAATGCACTTAGCTGTCTTGGTGATGGACGTTGGTATTATGCTAAAAAGGAGGAAAAGGTCTGCTTGAGGAAGACCGAGAATCAGGTGGGGAGCCTTAACTAAGGATAAATCCCAAGAGTCGGAGGCGCGGTTGTCGGCTATGGGAGCTTGGAGGAGCAGCGGTGACGCGAGCACTACGTGGTCAGCAACAACAAACTGTATAAGGGAGGCTGCGAGAGAGGTGTTAGGGGTCTCAACGGGCGTCTCTGGTGGGCATAAAGGAGACTAGTGGTGGAATGAAGTGGTCCAAGGTAAAGTGGAAGCGAAGAAGGCAGCGTATCTGAAGCTAGTGGGGAGCATAGGTGAGGAGGAGAGGAGAACATGCATGGAGAGGTATAAAGTAACTAGGAAAGAAGCTAAGCTAGCGATCACGGAGGCTAAAACTGTGGCTTATGGTCATATGCATGAGGAACTGGGGGGGGGGAAGACGGGGAGAAGAAGTTATTCCGGCTGGCCAAGTTAAGAAAGAGGAAGGCTCGAGAATTTAGACCAAGTGAGATGCATCAAGGACGAAGATGACAGAGTATTGATGGAAGTTGCACAGATTAAGAGGAGATGACAGACTTACTTTCATAAACTTCTGAATGAAGAAGGGGACCGGGATATTGTGCTAAGCGAATTGGAGAATTCCGAGAGTCACCATGAATTTGGGTACTGCAGGTGTATCAAGGCTGAGGAGATCATGGGAGCTATGCATAAGATGAGTTGGGGCAGCGCGACCGGGCCAGACGAGATTCTGGTAGAATTTTGGAAGTGTATGGGGAGAGCAGGTTTGAAGTGGTTGACTGGGTTGTTTAATGTTATTTTTAAGGCGAAGAGGATGCCGGATAAGTGGAGGTGGAGTACGTTGGTCCCATTATATAAGAACAAAGGTGATTGTTAGCCCAAGTAAATGTGAAGTTTTGAAGACCGACAAAAGAACTCAGACATGGACCAGGTCTATCTTATAAAGCACAGTCGTGATTGACACAAACTTGTGAGATGCACGTGATGGAGATAAATCTAACTTATCAGAAGTAATATCTCTTGATCATGATCGAAAAGGTTACATATTGGATAAAGAGAAAGACTCCTTACAAAAAGAGAACACAATTTAGGAAGAGGATAGAGTTAGAGTATGAGATCAACTAAAACTCTTCCACCATGGAAGTGTAGCATCTGTATCCTAGTCAATCTCTTATTACTAATCCCTTAAATATTAGTGTTGTTCTCTTTTACAGGTAATGCACATAAGCGGAAGTTAAATGTAAATTGAGAGCAAAATAGCAAGGCAATTTTGCAAGCAATTTATGTGTGATTCAAGCGTGCAATCCTGAAGCTACTTGAACCAGATAGAAGAACCAGTTCCAAGTGTCTATCTTTTATTCTAATTCAATTGTAGTAGGTGATTTTACATTGTACCTTTAAGCTTATTTAGAAGCAATTGTATTAGGTACTTAGAGTTTTCAAGTTAGAGTTAACTTGAAGTTGTTGCAACAGTTGAGGTTGTGTGCCACAACGGGATTAGAGTTAATCCTAGGTTTAAAAAAGAGTTTTTGTAAATGCAGTTTTTGGCTCCGTGATTTTAGTGGAGAGTTTGCGAAATCCTACTGTAAGGTTGGTCATGGTTTTTTTACCTTTTGTGCCAGGTGTTTTCCACGTAAAATCTCTGTGTTCTTTATTTTTCTGTACTTATTATTCCGCAACAATAGTAGTTGGAACACATAGAAGAACCAGGTCCTTCTATAATCAAGTTAAGCGAAAATTGGGTACCATACAAATCATCCCCCCTCTTGTGTGGTATTGAAGTCTAAAACATCAATTGGTATCAGAGTGGGTTATCCTTGAAGAGGCTAATACCTTAGGAACAGATCAAGATGAGTGCACTACCTGGAAACTGGGAAGGGCAATCCACTGCTAGGCCTCCACTCTTTAATGGCCAGTACTATTCCTGGTGGAAGAACAGGATGAAGGACCACATCATAAGAAAAGACTATGAACTTTGGGACATAGTTATTGATGGTCCCCTGGATACTACAAAGAAGAATGCTGAAGGAGTGGACGTGCCAAAAACAAGAGCTGACTGTACTGCTGAAGATTTGAAGAAATGAGAAAAGATTGCCAAGGACAAGAAATGGCTTGTGTGTGGACTAGGTCCAGACGAGTATAGCAGGATTCAAAGTTGTATCACTGCTAAGGAGATATGGTACATCCTACAAGTGGCCCATGAAGGAACTCCTCAAGTAAAGAGATCAAGAGGAACACTGCTATATTCTCAATATGAGAATTTCACCATGAAGGAAGGAGAAACCATCCAAGAGATGCATAAAAGGTTCACAACACTAACAAATGAACTTAAGTCTCTTGGAAGAATTATCCTTGAAGAAGACAAGGTTGAGAAAATCTTGACAAGGGTCTTGCCAGTAACTTGGGAAAGCAAAATCACGGCTATTCAGGAATCAAAAAACATTGCTACCCTCAAGTTGGATGAGCTGATTGGAAATCTCACTGCCTATGAACTGAGAAGGTAAACCATGAAGATGGATGCTCCCAAGAAGGAAAGAAGCCTGGCTCTCAGAATAGCTGAAGGTGCAGACTTAGAGGATGATGAAATGGCTATAATCATAAGGTATTTCAAGAAGTACCTAATGAGAGGAAAGAGTTATTCAAGAGGTGCAACCTTCAACAAACCAAGGGCTCCTAAAAAACAGACCAACGAGGGATGCTATAAATGTGGTAAGACTGACACATGATCAAAAATTGTCCCCAGCGGGAAATTGAATGGAAGAAGGAAAGGGCTGAATGAAGAAATAGGAAGAAGGAATAGGTTCAACCCAAAAGGAATAATGGATCAACAAAGGCTATGGTTGCTGCTTGGGGAGAAACCTCAGATGAGGATTTAGAAGATGAAGCTGGAGATGAACAAGCACTTATGGACATTGGAGAATCAGATGATAAATTTTTATCTAAAGAAAGGCTATCAGAATTATTGCTAGACTTCATTGATGAGTTTGAAGTCATAAACAATGAGAAGGAACAACTGTCTAGGGAATATGTGATCCTAAAAGCCAAGTGCAAAAATCTGGAATTTAGGGCTAGTGAAAGTGATAGTAAAAATGCTGAGTTGAAGAATCCGATTTTTGAACTTGACATTAGTGTCTTAGAACTCAGGTCTGTAAATTTAAACTGAAATTAGGAACAGGTAAGAAGAAAGTTGATCACACACATCTCACCTTAGAAGAAAATCTAGGAAATATGAAAGATGAGTTGTACAAGAAAGATGAGCAGATAAGAGTCCTAAAAGAAGATCTAGGCAAGGTGAAACATGAACTAGATATAGAACTTGCAAATGGAATAAGTCCTATGATGCACTATCCTAGCTATAAGAGCACCACAATAGCAATAAAAGAGGACTTAGCTATGGGACCCCAGCACCTAAATGGGATCCCAAAAGCAAATACATCACACTTCCTGAAAACAAAATCTGCACACACTGTGGCAAGGCTGGTCATTACAAAAATGAATGTAATGCAAAAGAAAAGGCCAGTCAAAAGAACAAAACCTTTGTTTAAGAGAAAAATAGGCTGCCTGGATGGGCCAAAAGGAATTTAATTCATCCCTTTGCCTATAGCAAGGGACCCAAACTAGTTTGGGTTCCTAAGACTAAACCCTGATTTCGTTTTGCAGGTTCAAGTATAGGGAAGTAGCCAAATATGGTACATGGATAGTGGCTACTCAAAGCATATGTCTGGAAGCAAGAACCAGTTCCTTTCACTTGAGGATCTAAAAGGAGGTAATGTCTCCTTTGGAAATGAGAAGAAATGTGAGATCACTGGGGGTTGGAAAGGTAGGTAAGACATACTCACATTCCATTGAGAATGTCTACTTGATAGATGGCTTGAAATATAGCCTAATTAGTGTATCACAACTGTGTGACAGAGGTAACCTGGTAGCATTCACCTCTACCAAATATTTTGTGATTAATCTTACCACTGACAAGATTGTTTTGCAGGGAAAAAGAGTTAACAATATTTATATTGTAGATTTGTCCAATCTTTCAGAAAATGAACTCACTTACTTGAGTGTGTTCGACAATGATCCCCTCCTATGGCACAAAAGACTTGGTCATGCAAGTCTGAATCAACTCAACAAATTAGTCTCTAAGGACCTGGTAATAGGGTTACCTAACATCAAGTTCAAGGAAGACAAAGTTTGTGAGGCCTGTGTAAAGGGGAAGCAGGTAAGATCATCTTTTAAAAGAATGAGAATGGTAAGCACAACCAGGACGATGAAACTGGTTCATATGGATCTCTGTGGTCCAATGAGAACATTGAGCATATGTGGTAAAAAATATGTGATGGTACTTATTGATGATTATTCTAGGTTTACCTGGGTACTGTTTTTAACATCTAAGGATGAAACATTTGACATGTTTACTTCCTTTGTTAGAAAAACTCAGAAACAATTAGGTAATCAACTTGCATCAATTAGGTCTGATCATGGAACTAAATTTGAAAATGCTAAGTTTGCTGAATTTTGTGATGAGCATGGTATAGATCATAATTTCTCTGCCCCTAGGACTCCTTAACAAAATGGAGTAGTTGAAAGAAAGAATAGGACTCTTGAAGATATGGCTAGGACTATGCTTCTTTCTAGTAAACTGCCCCATAGCTTCTGGGCAGAAGCTGTAAATACAGCATGTTACATCATTAATAGATGCATGACTAAACCTCTTGTAGAGAAGACTCTTTATGAGTTACTTAAAGAGAGAAAACCAAATATATCCCATCTTAGAGCATTTGGATGCAAGTGTTTTGTGCACAATAATGGAAATGACTCCCTTGGTAAGTTTGATCCCAGAAGTGATGAGGGAGTATTCTTGGGATATTCTTCACATAGCAAAGCTTGTAAAGTGTACAACAAAAGAACTTTGTGTATAGAAGAAAATGTACATGTAGTTTTTGATGAAACTAACATTATTTTTGAGAGACAGGAACATGAAGATGAGGCTATTGGGCTGGTAAAAGAATTGAGTCAAGTCACAGCTCAAGTTAAATATGCACTAAAAGAAGGAACAGGTGATGGAACAGGTTCTTCCATCCAGGGCAACCTGACAGTGGGAACTGAACAAAGAAGAACTGAAACCAATCCCCTAATAGAACCTGTCCATGAGCCTGTTCCTCAGCAATAGAACATGGGAGAAACATCAAACAGAAACCAATTGGTTGTGAAATCTTACAAGTATCAAAGTTCTCATCCCATTGAGAACATAATTACTGATCCAACATCTAGAGTTAAAACTAGATCACAATTAAAGAATCTGTGTGCTTTTGATGCTTTCTTATCTCTTATTGACCCTAAAAATGTTGCTGAGGCTTTGCAGGATACAGATTGGGTAAATGTAATGCAAGATGAACTTAATCAGTTTGAGAGAAGTCAAGTTTGGCATCTAGTTCCAAGACCCAAGGATAGATCAGTAATTGGCACTAAATGGATCTTCAGAAACAAGCTTGATGAAGATGGAACAGTTACAAGGAACAAGGCAAGACTAGAGGAGGGCATAGATTATGATGAGACCTTTGCTCCAGTTGCAAAAGTGGAGGCAATAAGACTCCTCAAAGCCTTTGCAGCACACATGAAATTCACTCTTCATCAGATGGATGTCAAAAGTGCCTTCCTGAATGGCTACCTAAAAGAAGAAGTGTTTACAACCTCTAGGGTTTGAGAGCGAAGGAGTGTCCGGAACATGTGTAAAAATTAGACAAGGCTCTCTATGGACTCAAGCAGGCTCCTAGAACATGGTATGAACGACTGTCCAAATTCCTACTTGAACATGGCTACAAGAGAGGTAAAATTGACAGTACTCAATTCGTGAGGGAAAAAGGTAAGGATCTTCTTGTAGTACAAATATATGTTGATGACATAATTTTTGGCAACCACTGACAAACTGAGTAAGGACTTTGCCAAATTAATGGGGAGTGAGTTTGAAATGAGTATGATAGGTGATCTTAACTTTTTCTTAGGCTTACAGATCAAACAAAACTGAAATGGAATCATGATCCATCAGTAGAAATATGCAAAAAAGTTGATTAAGAAGTTTAAAATGGATGAATCAAAGGAAATAGACACACCCATTGTAACAACTACTAAATTAGACATAGATGAACCTGGTTCATCTATTGATCAGAAGTTGTATAGGGGTATGATTGGTTCACTTTTGTATCTTACTGCTAGCAGACCTAAAATAGTTTTTAGTATAGGGCTTTGTGCTCGTTTTCAGGAAAATCCTAAGGAATCTCACTTGACTGCTATCAAGAGGATACTAAGATACTTGAAAGGCACTACTGATCTTTGTCTTTCGTACCCTAAAGGTAGTAACTTTAATCTAGTGGGATATGATGATGCTGACTATGCAGGTTTCCTTGTGGATAGGAAGAGCGCCTCAAGTATGGCTCATTTTCTTGGTTCATGTCTCGTATCATGGGCCACTAAAAAGTAGAATTCAGTGTCCTTATCCACTGCTGAGGCTGAATATGTTGTTGTTGCCTCTTGTTGTGCTCAATTGCTGTGGATCAAACAATAGCTGATAGATTTTGGCATTGAAGTTGGTTGCATTCCTATCTTTTGTGATAACACTAGTGCTATAAGTATGACAAAGAACCCAGTTCACCATAAGAGGACTAAGCACATATATGTTAGACATTACTTCTTAAGGGACAACTATGAGAAAGTATTGATTACCATAGAATTATGTGCTACTGATAAATAAATTGCTGACATTTTTACCAAATCACTAAGTAGAAAAAGCATTGAAAGGAACATGTTAGAATTAGGGATGATTAAGATCACCTAATGGAACCAGCTCAGAATACACAATGAAAAAAAATGAAAAAAAAATTTGGCTAGGAAATCTAGAACTTGTGTAAATATCTAGATTAATTTTTACTCAACTTCATACTGTAAATAGTTTACTCCTGTGACATGTGTTGATATGACTCCCTGATCTCTAATAAAATTTTCTCTATTGTGGTAAATTGAGGCATGATCAAGAGAATTTTAAATGAAGAACTTGGTTCATTAGTATTGATTCATCTGAATGATAAGGTATGTTTTTTATACTCTGCACAATTAGAAATATAAATATTTAAATCATGAGCAAGTCTTACCATTGTTCAACACATTAGAAAATACCATCTGTTTGTTTTTGAACCAGTTCCGTCCTTATTAGAATTCTCACCACAAAAAATGCCTAAAATCTAGGGAAGATTAATCGTTAGTTCAACCTGCAATTTCAAGTTGATTAAACCTCTAATTGACTTCTAAAGCTACCGTTATCCATTAAATGACTCTTTCTCTTTAAATACCCATTATTACCTTCTGCCATCCTTATTATTCTAAACCGTCAAAAATCCCTTTTCACTCTAAATTATTTTCTTCTCCAAAAGCCTAACTCACAAACTCTCTCAAGCCATCAACTACAATGTCGAACCCTCAAGATAACCCAGGGACTTCTCCACCACCATCCCCTTCTAGTTCCTCCAAGCCTTCTCCACCTAGTACAAACTATCAGCCTAAGAAAAGTCATGTTAAAATGCTAGCCCAAAAAACTGTAGCCTCAGGTGCATTGTCAAAGAGATTAAACGCACAATTGAAGGCTGACCAAGCCCAAGATTCTGAGAACTCAGATGATTCGTTCAAATATACGAGTGAGGGGAAGGACCTGGGTCTTCTGACTTTAAGAAGACTCAAAACTCCCCTTCCAAGGTAAGTTCTGCTTTGGCTGAAAATTTAGAAAATAGGTTTGTTTTGGTTGGGCCTATTAGGGATGTGAAAAGCCTGAATTGGGAAGTAGTGGAGGTAAAAAGAAAATTGAAAAAGAAAAAGAGAGAGAGATAGAAGGTGTATGTAGTGATGTGAGAGGAAATGGGAAAGGAGTGGTTGGTTCTTCATCCACTTCTGAATTGTCGTTGCCAGCTATCTGTGGGGTTGCACAAGCAATTGTAGAAGAAAGTGGAAAGAAGTCAGGGGGAAGTAGTTTAGGGGAGGCTGCTGAAGGGTTGGTTAATCTAAGTTAACAGGCAGATGAACCTGGTTCATCTATTAAAGAGACCTTAGTAGACCTTGTGAAGAAAGTAGGTGCTAGTTATGATCCAAAGAAAAGGAGAACTCCAATACCAAAAGCCCCCAGTGCTACTAAACCTTCCAAGAAATGAAAGGCTTCCTTCCCAACAACTACTGAAACTCCCTTGTCAAAGGGAAGAGCCACAAGAAGCAGGGTGAAATAGAGTGAGAGTGACCTACAAAAGGCTTTGGCTGAAAGTAAGAAGAAGAGGATGGATAAAGGAAAAGTTAAGGTTGCAGAGTCCTCTAAAGCTGTTGATGTTGAGGAGATGGAACAGATCCATCAGGAGGACCATACTACAATAGAGGTTCAGACTCCCAAGCCCAAAAAGGTCAAGACCTATTCCAAGAAGTCTTCATCTGTGTCTAAGGTTGCTAAACCTTCATTGGCCAAGAGGACAAGGTCTGCAGTGAAAAGCAAACAAGTTAGAGTTTCTGAAGATGAGGAATAAAGTGGTGAAGAAGAAAGTGAGTCTGATGGTAAACAAGACAAGCTGGCCAAGTTTCGCAAAAGAAATTTTTTGAAGGGAAGATTGCTGAAAGATTAGTGGAACCAGGAATGGTTCGTTTGGTTGATGCCCTAGCTGTTCAGGACTAAAAGGACATGGTCTTTCAGATGGATGGAAGGCTATCCAGGAATGAGATCATTGAATTCATGGCAAATGCTGAGGTCAAACATGGCAGAGTCACCAGCCAAGTAAAAGGAGTTCAAGTGACCTTTGATGCAGAGAAGCTCGGAGAGATTCTTCACATCCCTGCTGAGGGATATGATGACTACACTAGGCAAAGATGGCCAATTCTGGATTCCCTTCCTCCTGCCCTGGAAATAACTAGGATATTTGTGATGTTGAAGAAGTTAATGAGGCCAAGTTTGAGCACAAGAGTGAAATGAAGCCACAACACAAAGTCCTCTTTAAGTTTTTCAACAAGTGCCTACTGCCCAGGCAACAAAAATGGCATATTGCTAACTATATGGACTTAGTTTTGGCGGAGTGCCTTGAAAGTGGAAGGCAAATCAACTGGCCTGCATTCATCATCAAGCTACTGGACAAGGTTATCAATGGCTCCAAGGTCCATGCCACCCCCTATGGATTTATTCTGACTACTGTTTGGATCGATGCAAGGTGCCTCTGAAGAAATGGGAAATGGCCACAAGCAAGGACTACTTTGGAATTAATACTCTGATTACTTATGACTATCTAGTCAATGCCATTCCATATGAACCTGGTTCTTCCAAGAAGACACCTATCAATAGTAAAGTCAGGGCTTTAGTTCAGGAAAGTGAGGCCAAGGATGCTGAGATAGTTAGGCTGAAGGCTCGCTTAGCAGAGGTTGAATCTGAGAGGGATGCTCTCAGAACTGAGCTTACCAAGGAAAAGGAGAAGAATGATGGGATTCTTCACAATATGTTGAATCTTCTCCAAGGCCAAAACCAACCCTTTAGCTCCCCCAAGCCTTAGGAATTCTAGCCTTTATCTCCAGAACCTGTCTAGTACCATCAGTGACCCAGATTAGGGATTTCCCTTTATTTTTGCTCATGTTTTGAATATTTTTGCTTTCTATTTATGGATTATGGTAGCAACATATCTTCTATCCTTATCTACTATTTTTGCTCTTGTTGACTGTTCATATTTCCTTGATAGTTTAAATATGTTTGCCTGATTACTGATGATTAATCCATGATTGCACTTGCAGTTGCCCCAGTGGCCATGAGTACTTATTAAAATCTGGGACTCATACTTTGTTTATGCAACTTTTCGATGATGCCAAAAGGGGGAAGAGATATTTGTGCTTTACATATTCTGAATATGTGATATTTATAACCTAATTAATCTGGTCCTTGATGATAAGTGAATTTTTCTAAACTTTGTATTAATGAATAAGCTGAGTTCTTATAGGGCCTAAAGAAATGAAAAGCATAGAGTTTGTCATCATCAAAAAGGGGGAATTTGTTGGCCCAAGTAAATGTGAAGTTTTGAAGACTGACAAAAGAACTCAGACATGGACCAGATCTATCTTATAAAGCACAGTCGTGATTGACCCAAACTTGTGAGATGCACGTGATGGAGATAAATCTAACTTCTCAGAAGTAATATCTCCTGATCATGATCGAAAAAGTTGCATATTGGATACGGAGAAAGACCCCTTACACAAAGAGAACACAGTTTAGGAAGAGGATAGAGTTAGAGTATGAGATCAACTAGAACTCTTCCACCATGGAAGAGTAGCATCTGTATCCTAGTCAATCTCTTATTACTAACCCCTTAAATATTAGTGTTGTTCTCTTTTACAGGTAATGCATATAAGCAGAAGTTAAACATGAATTGAGAGCAAAATAGCAAGACAATTTTGCAAGCAATTTATGTGTGATTCAAGCGTGCAATCTTGATGCTACTTGAACCAGATAGAAGAACTAGTTCCAAGTGTCTATCTTTTATTCTAGTTCAAGTGTAGTAGGTGATTTTACATTGTACCTTTCAGCTTATTTAGAAGCAATTATATTAGATACTTAGAGGTAACTTGAAGTTCTCGCAACAGTTGAGGCTGTGTGCCACAACGGGATTAGAGTTAATCCTAGGTTTACAAAAGAGTATTTGTAAATGCAGTTTTTGGCTCAGTGATATTGGTGGAGAGTTTGGGAAAATCCTACTGGAAGGTAGGTCGTGGTTTTTTTATCTTTTGAGCTAGGTGTTTTCCACAAAAAATCTCTATGTTCTTTATTTTTCTGTACTTATTATTCCGCAAAAGTAGTATTCCATGTTCTTCTATAATCAAGTTAAGCGAAAATTGGGTACCACAGAAATCACCCCCTCTTGTGTGGTATTGAAGTCTAAAACATGAGTGATATCTAGTATTGTTAATTATAGGGGTATCAAATTACTGAGTCATACCATGAAAGTATGGGAGAGGGTGGTTGAAGCGAGGGCGATGATGAAAGTGTCTGTATCCGACAACCAGTTCGGGTTCATGCCAGGTCGTTCTACTACAGAAGCTATACACCTTGTTAGAAGGTTGGCGAAACTGTACAGAGAGAGGAAGAAGGATCTGCACATGGTGTTTATTGACCTTGAGAAAGCATATGACATGGTTCCTAAAGAAGTTCTCTGGAGATGCTTGGAGGCAAAAGGTGTGTCGGTTCCCTACATTATGGCGATTAAGGACATGTATGATGGGGCTAAGACTCGGGTTAGGACAGTAGGAGGCGACTCTGAGCATTTTTCGGTTGTAATGGGGTTACACCAATGTTTTGCACTTAGTCCATTCTTATTCGCCCTGGTGATGGACGCGTTAACACACCATATCCAAGGAGAGGTTCCATGGTGCATGCTATTCATCGATGATATAGTTCTGATTGATGAGTCGTGAGCCGGTATTAACGAGGCGATGGAAGTTTGGAGACATGCTGTTTGAGTCTGAGGGTTTCAAGCTGAGCAGGAAGAAGATGAAATACATGGAGTGTAAGTTCAGCACTGAGCTAGGGGAAGTGGGCGTGGATATGAGGTTTGAATAGCAGGTTATCCCAAGTAAAGGCAGCTTCAAGTACCTTAGGTCGGTTATCTAGGGGGAGGGGAGGTCGACGATGATGTCACACACCGTATTAGGGTAGGATGAATGAAGTGGAGGTTAGCATCTAGAGTCTTATGTGACAAGAGAGTGCCACTGATACTCAAAGGTAAGTTCTATAAAGCGATGGTTATACCGGCCATGATGTATGGGGATGAGTGTTGGACTGTTAAAAATTCACATATCCAGAAGATGAAGGTAGCATAAATAAGGATGTTGAGATGGATGTGCGGGCACACTACGATGGATAAGATTAGGAATGATGATATTCGGGAGAAGGTGCACATAGCTCCCATTGATGACAAGATACGGGAAGCAAGACTCAGATGGTTTGGGCATGTTAAGAGGAGAAGCCCCGATGCTCTAGTATGGAGGTGTGAGTGGTTGGTTGTGGAGGGCATGAGAAGAGGTAGAGGGCGGCCTAAGAAGTATTGGGTAGAGGTGATTAGGAAGGATATGACGAGGCTTCAGATTTTCGAGGACATGACACTTGATAGGAAGATGTGGAGGTCGAGTATTAGGGTTGTAGGTTAGGAGATAGTTGAGTCTTGCCTTGCTTCGTACCTATGTCAGACTAGTCTAGTAGAGTTTTTGTCTAAGATAGCTAGTGGTAATGTTGTATCTTACTATTTCACTTTTCAGTGCAGGACCTATTTTACTAGCTATCACTTTTGCTTTGCATCTTTCTTCTAGATTTCATGTTGTCCCTATTTTTCCTATGATTTCTGTGGTGATACTAATATTGTCTCCTTTTGTCTTTTTATTTTCTTAAGCCGAGGGTCTTTTGGAAACAACCTCTCTACTCCTTCGGGGTAAGGATAAGGCCTGCGTACACACTATCCTCCCTAGACCCCACTAGTGGGATTTTACTGGGTTGTTGTTGTTATTGCACTTAGCTGTCTTCATTCTACATGTGTCTTAGAGTGTGGGAGCCTATCTTATAGAGCTCAATATCAAAGGTTGGTGTTTCTAAACGTAGTTTTGATTATATACAAGATTTCCCACAGATTTATATTCCTAAATTAATAATGTTAAAGTGTAAAAATTAAGATTTTGGGTTAGAACTTAAGAGAATAAATTTTGGGGATTTAGACCTCGATTTGAGGTCGAATCTTGAAATGTGAATGGGCATTTCCATTTATCTCTCTTGAAATGTGAATGGCCAATCTTGTGTGTGTGATGTGTGTGTATGTGTGTGTGTGTGTGTGTGATTTGGGAGTGACGTATATGCGAGTTGGGGAACGTATATATCTACACTAAGGCTATACCAAGTTTGAGGGTAGTGTTAGACTTCTATATGCCTTGTTTGGTTGTAAGTTCTTCTTGAATTATGCTTTACTTGATTGTATGACTACATTAGCACAATTATCCATAACTTTTACTAGAACACTTAGAAAGATGTAAGAGCTTCTCTATCTAAAACCCTTATACACTTCAGACCTACTTCCTTCACCAAACATATTCGATACAATATCCCTCTTCATAAATCAATAACCATGAATACTCCTACACAAAAACTTCCCTATATCAACGATCTTACTGAACCACCAGACATTGGAACTATGCAAATCGATGACAAAATTCAACTTAATCCTTCGGAATATTTTCTTCAAGCTTTAGTCTCTAATAAACAACACACAACAACTCCACATATCCAGTAGTGTGTTAACCACTCTTTTGACTTGGAGGATGAAAGTCTTTCAACCAACCAAGATGAAGACATCTTTATCCCCATCACTATGGAAGATAAATGTCGTCTATATATGCCATGACAATACTCAGTTATTATTAAGGTATTTGGTAGGAAAATAACACATCAAATACTACAAACTAAGCTGCTTGCACTATGGAATCCAACTGAGGATCTACCTCTAATAGATTTGGGCTCCGAATTTTTCTTAATTAAATTTCAAAAGGAGGAAAATATGCTTAAAGCACTGCATGAAGGTCTAGGGTTTGTGTTAAACCATTTCTTGTTTGTTCGCAAATGGGAGCCTAAATTCAATGCATCTTCTACACAACTTACATACTCAGCCATATGGGTTCGCCTACCGGAGCTTCATACGGAATTTTATGATGAGAAAATTCTACAAAAGGTGGGATCTAAACTGTGACAACTACTAAAGGTTGATGCCTCTACTTCTTCTACTACTAGGGAAAAGTATGCTCGTATATGTATTGAAGTGCCCCTAGAGAAGCCACTTAAAACACATTTGCTTCTAGGACATCATCATCAGATGCTACTATACGAGGGGCTTAATTTACTATGCACAAAATGTGGGAGGTTTGGACATGCAAATGTCAACTGTTACTACATAACACACCAGCCTCTACATCCAAACACTAGTTCCCCTTCTACTTCATCCAATCCAGAAACAACACAAGAATCTGAATGGAAAACTATAGATTTTCCAAAGAAAACTCTACCACGCTACAATATTGGCCGTCAACAAACACTCAATAGGGAGGCGTAGGCGGCGGGAAGGTTAGGGAAACATCCAGGTAACTCTACTATTTCTATTGGGCCTTCTGAGGCCCATACATCATTAAATAATGACCCTTATAAAAAGAACTTTGCTAATAAATACAGTGAATTAGCAGATCTGAATGAATCCAATGAAACTCATATGGACATGGGCACAAACAAAACAACAACCCCAATAAGTGATAGACCAAAAATACAGCCCAAAGCTGATTCACTAGGAGACAAATCCTTTAAGCACTGGCTGTCCACTTCCTCCAATTACACACACTCTAACTCTAATAGTAAAACATTACCTTCTACTACACCTTTTAATAGGCATTACACATCAGAGCACACCTAACCCTACATACACGACACCTTAGGAACCCCACATAGGGCATCAGCAAAACAACAACTTTAACTAATTCACAATTCACAACTCTGCTTCTTCACATGACACTTCAATTACGCCTGGCTTGCATGATGATAGTGTAATGACTCGACCAGTTGTTTCATGAGTTACTACTCCATTTCTTCCATTTCTATTTCTTATTGCTTTGTTAATTGGTTCTATATGATATCGGATTGGTTGGCTTGGGTTCGGAAAGGTTTTGAGAAGGTTTGAGGCACTTAGTTTTTTTTGAGGAAGCTTAAGTTAGAAAAGTCAACTGGATATTGACTTATGTGTCAGAGGGCTTAGATGTGAGTTACGATGGTTCGTATAGCTTTGGGAGGTGATTTGGGATGTAGGAGCGTGATCGGAATGTGTTTTGGAGGTCCGGAGTAGATTAAGACTTGAATTGGCAAAATTAGAATTTTGACGTTTTCTTGTTGATAGGTGAGATTTTGATTTAGGGGTCAGAATGGAATTCCGGGAGTTGCAGTAGTTTTGGTGTTTTATTTAGGATATGTGTAAAAGTTTTAGGTCATTCAGACGTGGTTTGGTAGACTTTTGGATCAAAAGTGTAATTTAGAAGATTTTGGAATTCTTAGGCTTGAATCCGATGCGAATTTGGTGTTTTGATGTTGTTTTGAGCGTTCTGAAGGTTGGAACAAGTTTGAATGATATTATGGGATATGTTGGCATGTTTGGTTGAGGTTCCGGGGGCCTCGGTTGAATTTCGCGAAGGGCTGGGGTTTTGTGCATTGCGTTCGCGGGGTATCAGACGCGTTCACAAAGGTTGAGCTGAGGAGTAATCGCGTTCGCGAGGGAGTTGTCGCGTTCGTGGTGAGTAAGGGAACTAGGTCTTCGCGTTCGCGAGCTGGGAGTCGCGATCGCGATGAAGGAAATTTTGGTTAAATTCAGTTTGTGCTTTATGAACGCGAGGCGTTGACCGCGTTCGCAAAGAAGGATTGGATGCCTGGGCAGAATGTTTAAATAGCCATTTGGTCTGCGATTTTGGGGCTAACTTCCACCATTTTGAGCGATTTTGGAGTTTTTTGAAGAGAATTAAAGAAGGATTCGAGGGGAAACACTTGAAGGTAAGATTTATGGACTTAATACTCGATTCTTATGTGGATTCTACCTAATTAATCATGGAATTTAAGCCTAATATTGAAGAACTAGGGCTTGTAATTGGAGACCTGGAATTTGGGATTTGAGGGGTCGTTTATGGTTGGGTTTTGATTCTTTTGGTATGAATAAACTTGGGGAGTGATAAGGAGTCTATTGATGTAATTTTTATCGGAATCCGAGACGTGGGCCCGGGGGTCGGGTTTGGCCAATTTCGGGATTTGTGTTGTAATTTGATTTCTTTCGAGTGGGATTTGTTCCCTTAGAATATTTTGATGGTTTTGCACTGATTTTGGTTAGATTTGAAGCATCCGGAGGCCGGTTCGATGGGCAAAGGCATCGCGAACTAGAGATTTGGACCGGGTAGAGGTGAGTAGTGATTGTAAATGTTATCCCAAGGGTATAAAACCCCGGATTGCACATCATTATGCTATATTGAGGCGACGCACACGCTAGATGACGAGCGTGGGGTCGTGCACCATTGGGGATTGTGACTTAGTCCATCCCGTATGACTGTTTTACCTCGTATTTGATTGAAAACTAATTGCTATCATCATCTTTTGGGCTGAATACCATATTTGGGCCTCGTGCCAACTATTTGGACCCTTAGGGGATTTTTACTGATATTTCCTTACTGTTTAGACTTTATACTTGAACTCAGTCATGCTATATTCTACTGTTTTCATAATTCATCTATGTTTACTTTGTTTTAACACATTAAATAATATTTTAAATGATAATTTGGGTTGAGCATCATGTTTTACTATTGCTCTAGTAGCTTATGTGATTTTGACTGAGTAAGCCCGAAGGCCTATGTTGTGAGGATACACTGATTTATGATTATGAGGTCGAGGGCCTGAGATTGTACACCATGAGGTGGCTTGTTGATATGAGGCCGAGAGCCTACTGAATATGCCACGAGATGGCTTGATATTGCAGTTGGGCCATAAGGGGCCCAACTTTACACCCCCAGTGAGCGCAGGTACCCATTTTGATATGAGATATACCCCGAGGGGCTGGTGTTGTTCCATGATATTGCCCTAGGGGTGGATTCTATTAACATTGTGCCTGAGGGGTGGATTTCTATGTGTTATCATTTCTAGCTGCTTCTTATTTAATTGTTTAACTGTTAAAAGGTGTTTTAAAGAAACATTCTTCTGAACTAAGTGTTTTTACATGTTTCCACTGTTTCGTTGCTTTTATTGGTTTTATACTACTTCTTCATAGCATGTTGATGTGAATTTACATGATTTCTTATCGCTCAGTCTTCATTTATTATTATTACTCACTGAGTTGGAGTACTCACTTTACTCCCTACACCCTATGCGTAGATTCAGGCACTTCAGGTCCTGCTTTCGAGGGTTTAGAGCTTCCAATAGACTCCGGAGATTCATTAGGTAGCTGCTCAGTGCTCGTAGCCCAGTGCTTCTCCCTCCATCTTATTTTCTCCTATTTTAGTTATGTAATAGTTGTGTAGACTCCTTCAGACTTGTAGTTTTTATGATAGATGCTCATGACTGGTGACAACCCGATGCCGGGTTATGTCTATTCCACAAACTGTATTATTCACCTTATTTTGGGATTATTACTATTATGTTAAAGACTTAGTTTTTATTATTTAATTTCTTAAAAGAATGAATTGGAGTGTGTTGGTTGGCCTTGTTTTCACGAGAGGAGCCATCACGACCGGGTTCGGGTTTAGGGTCATGACAAGTTGGTATTAGAGCCTAGGTTACATACGTCTCATGAGTCATGATCAGGTATAGTAGAGTCTCACGGATCGGTACAGAGATGTCTGTATTTATCCCGAGAGGCTGCAGAACCTTTAGGAAAAACTTCATATTCTTGAAATTCATGTCATGCGAATTTGTTGATCCGAGTACTAAACTTTTGTTATTCTATTCTCTCACAGATGGTGAGGACACACGCTACCGGTTAGGATGGACGACCACTAGTACCACCAGCTGTGGCCACTAGAGGCCGAGGATGCGGTCGTGGTTGCAGTAAGGGCAGGGGTGTGGCCCGCACAACAGCTAGGGCAACACCTGTAGATCTACCTGTCGCCCAGTTCAGGATTAGGTCCCAGTTGTGGACGCTCCAGCAGCACCAACTCAGGCACCAGCTGTGCCCATTGTGATTCCGGGTCTTTAGGAGTCCTTGGCTCAGATTCTATCAGTATGCACTGGCTAGCTCAGGCGATCTCAGTTACTACAGCCACAACTACTTCTCAGGCCGGGGGAGGCACTCAGACTCCCGCCGCTCGCACACTTGAGCCGGTTGTGCAGGGACTTCAGACACCAGGGGCATATCCTGCCTATCCGATTGCTTGGATAAGTGTTAGAGGCTTCTTCGTACAATGGGTATTCTGGAGACCATCGGGGTCACTTTCACTACTTTTCAGTTTTCTAGAGCTGCCTTCACTTGGTGGGAGGCGTATGACAGGTGTAGGCCTGTTGGTGCAGCACCCCTTACGTGCAGCAGTTCTCCATTCTCTTTCTGAAGAAATATGTGCTGAAGTCTCGCAGAGAGGAGTTACATAGGCAGTTTGAGTGGTTGCGTCAGGGAGAGATGACTGTGACACAGTATGAGATGAGGTTCTCTGAGTTAGCTCGTCATGCGATTTGATTTGTTCCAACAGATAGAGAGAGGATTAGGAGGTTTGTTGATGGCCTCACTTATCAGCTTCGTATTCTCATGACCAGGGAAAGGGTGTCTGGTGCTACTTTTGAGGAGGTTGTGGACATTGCTTGTGAGATTAAGTCAGTTTGTCGCTAGGAGCGAGATGAGAGGGAGGCCAAGAGGCCTCGAGGATCTGGTAGTTATGATGGTGCTCATTTGAGAGGTCAGTTTCAGCATAGCAGAGGCCATCTATTCAGGCATGCTCAGCCAGCTCGCCCAGGTTATCATGGGGCGTCATCGGGTCATGGCTCTCACAGTTCTCATCAGGGCCAGTCATCACTTAGTGCCCTTCCAGCTCAGAGTTCATCCTGTGCTCCATCAGTTCAGGGCTCTTCTATGCCAGGTGCATCAGCTAGTCATCCGATGCTAGGGGTTCCTTTCAGCCCCTATCTCCAGCACCCGGGAGTTGCTATGAGTGTAAAAAGATGGGTCATATATGGAGGCAGTATCCTCATCGTCTTGCGGGTTCATCTCAACAGAGGAGCCGGCCATCGGCTTCAGTACCAGTTACTTCACCACCACCTACCCAGCCAGCTAGGGGCAGAGGTTAGTCAGCTAGGGGTCACCCTAGAGGGGGAGGTCGATCAGGTGGCGGTTAGACCCGTTTCTATGCACTTCTAGCTAGACCCGATGCTTTTGCTTCCGATGCTGTTATTACAGGTATTGTCTTAGTCTGCCACAGAGATGCTTTTGTATTATTTGATCCCGGTTCCACCTTTTCTTATGTGTCATCATACTTTGCTCGTTATTTGGATATGCCCCGTGAGTCTCTTGTTTCACCTATTCATGTATCTACTCTAGTGGATGATATTATTATTGTAGACCGTATGTACCGATCGTGTGTGGTGACTATTGGGGGTCTGAAGACCCGAGTGGATCTTTTATTATTATGTATGGTGGAATTCGATGTTATTTTGGGCATGGATTGGCTATCTCCATGTCGTACTATTTTGGACTGTCATGCTAAGACAGTGACATTGGCTATACCGGGTGTGCCACGGATTGAGTGGAGAGGTTTGACTAATTATGTTCCCAGTAGAGTAATCTCATTCTTGAAGGCCCAGCGTATGGTTTGGAAGAGTTGTCTTTCATATTTATCCTTTGTGAGGGATGTCGGTGTAGAGACTCCTAGTATTGATTCTATTCCAATTGTGAGGGAGTTTCCCGATGTGTTTCCTGCAGACCTGCCGGACATGTCACCGAATAGGGATATTGATTTTGGTATTGACCTGTTGCCGGGCACTCAGCCCATTTCTATTCCACCATATCGTATGGCACTAGAGGAGTTGAAGGAGTTAAACGAGCAGCTTTAGGAACTCATTGATAATGGGTTCATTCGGCCTAGTGTGTCACCTTGGGGTGCGCCGATTCTATTTGTGAAGAAGAAGGATGGCACTATTAGGATGTGCATTGATTATAGGCAGTTGAACAAAGTAACAATTAAGAACAAGTATCCTTTGCCTCACATTGATGATTTATTCGACCAACTTCAGGGAGCGAGAGTGTTCTCCAAGATTGATCTCCGTTCAGGTTATCACCAATTGAAGATCAGGGACTCGGATATTCTTAAGACAGCTTTCAGGACCCGATATGGTCATTATGAGTTCTTGGTGATGTCTTTTGGGCTGACCAATGCCCCAACAACATTCATGCATTTGATGAACAACGTGTTCTGGCCTTATCTCGACTCGTTTGTCATAGTCTTCATTGATGATATTCTGGTGTATTCGCGTAGTCAGGAGGAGCGCACGAAGCATTTGAGAGTTGTGTTGCAGGGATTGAGGGAGGAGAAGCTTTATGCAAAAATCTCCAAGTGTGAATTTCGGCTCAGTTCAGTGGCTTTTTTGGGGCACGTGGTGTCCAGCGAGGGTATTCAGGTTGATCTGAAGAAGATAAAGGCGGTTCAGAGTTGGCCCAGACCATCCTCAACCACATAGATTCGTAGCTTTCTTGGTTTGGCGGGTTATTATCGCCGGTTTGTTTAGAGATT
The DNA here is from genome assembly GCF_000393655.2 of Nicotiana sylvestris. NCBI lineage: Eukaryota > Viridiplantae > Streptophyta > Magnoliopsida > Solanales > Solanaceae > Nicotiana > Nicotiana sylvestris. The sequence continues at coordinate 155,620,505 of NC_091065.1, read as the reverse complement.
CTCATCTATCGCATCGCCCTTAACCAAGTTGACTCAGAAGGGTGCTTCATTTGTATGGTCAGATGAGTGTGAGGAGAGCTTTCAGAAGCTCAAGATAGCCTTGACCATAACTCCAGTATTAGTTTTGCCATTAGCTTTAGGTTCCTATAACGTGTATTATGATGCTTCGAGGGTTGGTATTGGGTGTGTTTTGATGCAGGAGGGTAGAGTTATTACTTATGCTTCTCGTCAGTTGAAGCCCCATGAGAAGAACTACCCCATCCATGATTTGGAATTGGCTTCCATTGTGCACTTGTTGAAGATTTGGAGGCATTATTTGTATGGTGTGTCTTGTGAGGTGTTTACTGATCATCATAGCCTCTAGCACTTGTTCAAGTAGAAGGATCTCAATTTGAGGCAGGGAGGTGGTTGGAGTTGCTAAAGGATTATGATATTACTATCTTGTACCATTCGGGGAAGGCCAATGTGGTGGCCGATGTTTTGAGCCGAAAGGCGGTGAATATGGAGAGTTTGGCATATATTCCAGTTGGGGAGAGACCTCTTGCAGTTGATGTTCAGTCCTTGGCCAACCGGTTCGTGAGGTTAGATATTTTGGTGCCTAGTTGGGTATTGGCTTGTGTGATTTCTCGGTCTTCTTTATATGACCGCATCAGAGAGCTCCAATATGATGATCCTCATTTGCTTGTCCTTTAGGATAGAGTTCAGCACGATGATGCCAGAGATGTGACTATTGGTGATTATGGGGTGTTGAGAATGCAGGGCCGGATATGTGTGCCCAATGTAGCTGGGCTTCAGGAGTTGATTCTGGAGGAGGCCCATAGCTCGCGGTATTCCATTCATCCGGGTGCCGCAAAGATGTATCAGGATTTAAGAAAGCATTATTGGTAGAGGAGAATGAAGAAAGACATTGTGGGATTTGTAACCCGGTGTCTCAATTGTCAACAGGTGAAATATGAGCATAAAAAACCGGGTGGCTTGCTTCAGCGAATGGATATTCCAGAGTGGAAGTGGGAGAGGATCACTATGGATTTTGCAGTTGGACTCCCACAGACTTTGAAGAAGTTCGATGCTATGTGGGTGATTTTGGATCGGCTGGCCAAGTCCGCGTACTTCATTCCTGTGTGTACTACTTATTCTTCAGAGCGGTTGGAAGAGATCTATATCCAGGAGATTGTTCATTTGCATGGTGTTCCAGTTTCCATCATTTCAGATAGGGGCACTCAGTTTACTTTGCAGCTTTGGAGATCTGTGCAGCGAGAGTTGGGTACTCAGGTTGAGTTGAGCACAACTTTTCACCCTCAGACGGACGGGCAGTCCGAGCGCACTTTAAGATATTGGAGGACATGTTGTGTGCTTGTGTCATTGATTTCGGAGGGTCATGGGATCAGTTTCTGCCGCTCGCAAAGTTTGCTTATAATAACAGCTAATAGTCGAGTATTCAGATGGCTCCATATGAGGCTTTGTGAGGGAGGCGGTGTAGATCTCCAGTTGGTTGGTTTGAGCCGGGTGAGGCTAGGCTATTGGGGACAGACTTGGTGCAGGATGCTTTAGAAAAGGTGAAGGTAATTTAGGAAAGGCTTCATACAGCGCAGTCAAGACAAAAGAGTTATGCTGATAGGAAGGTTCCGGATGTGTGCTACATGGTTGGTGAGAAGGTTCTGTTGAAGGTTTTTCCCATGAAGGGTGTTATGAGGTTTTGGAAGAAGGGATAAATTGAGTATTTGGTTCATTGGGCCTTTTGAGGTGCTTCAGAGGATTGGGGAGGTGGCTTATGAGCTTGCTTTGTCACCCAGCTTGTCGAGTGTGCATCCGATATTTCATGTTTCTATACTCCGGAAGTATATTAGGGATCCGTCTCATGTTTTGGATTTCATCAGGGTTCAGTTAGATGATGATTTGACTTATGATGTGGAGCCAGTAGCTATTTTGGGGTGTCAGGTTCGAAAGTTGAGATCAAAGGATATAACTTCAGTGAAAGTGCAGTGGAGAGGTCGGCCCATGGAGGAGGCTACCTGGGAGACCGAGTGGGAGATAGAGAGCAGATATCCTCACCTGTTTGAGGCTTCAGGTATGTTTCTTGACTCGTTCGAGGACGAACGTTTGTTTAAGAGGAGGAGGATGTAACGACCTGGCCGGTCGTTTCATGAGTTACCTCTCCGTTTCCCCTATTTTTGCTTCTTATTGCTTTTTTTATCAGTTCTATATGAGATTAGGTTGGTTGGCTCGGGTTCGGAAAGGTTTTGAGAAGGTTTGAGGCATTTAGTCTCTTTTGAGGAAGCTTAAGTTGGAAAAGTCAACCGGATGTTAACTTATATGTTATAGGCCTCGGATGTGAGTTTCGATGGTTAAGATAGTTTCGGTAGGTGATTTAGGACTTAGGAGCGTGATCCGAATGTGTTTTGGAGGCCCTGAGTAGATTCAGGCTTGAATTGGCGAAATTGGAATTTTGGCATTTTCCGGTTGATAGATGAGATTTTGATTTAGGAGTCGGAATGGAATTCCAGGAGTTGTAGTAGTTTTATTGTGTCATTTGGGATATGTGTGCAAAATTTCAGGTCATTCGGACGTGGTTTGGTAAACTTTTTGATCAAAAGCATAATTTAGAAGATTTTGGAATTCTTAGGCTTGAATCCGATGTGAATTTGGTGTTTGGATGTTGTTTTGAGCATTCTGAAGGTTGGAACAGTTTGAATGATGTTATGGGATATGTTGGCATGTTTGGTTGAGGTCCCGGGGGCCTCAGTTGAGTTTCGGGTGGACAATCAGATCATTTCTAGATGTTGGAAATTGCAGAAAACTGTTGTTTAGTGTTGCAGAAATTTTACCTTAGCGTTCGCGAGTAGGCCCTCGCGTTCGTGAAGGGTTAGCAGGTGAGGATGAGCTTTTAGCCTTGGCGTTCGTGAGGAAGGTTGCGCATTCACGAAGGGCTGGGGTCTTGTGCATCGCGTTCGCAGGATATCAGACGCGTTCGCGAAGGTTGAGCTGAGGAGTCATCGCGTTCGCGAGGGAGTTGTCGCGTTCGCGGTGAGTAAGGGAGCTAGGTCTTCACATTCGTGAGCTGGGAGTCGCGATTGCGATGAAGGAAATTTTGGTCAAAGTCAGTTTGTGCTTCGCGAACGCGAGGTGTTGACCGCGTTCGCGAAGAAGGATTGGATGCCTGGGCAAAATGTTTAAATAGCCATTTGGTCCGCGATTTTTGGTGCTAACTTCCACCATGTTTGAGTGATTTTGGAGCTTTTTGAAGAGGACTGAAGAGGGATTCGAGGGGAAATACTTGGAGGTAAGATTTATGGATTTAATACTCGATTCTTATGTGGATTCTACCTAATTAATCATGGAATTTAAGCCTAATATTGAAGAGCTAGGGCTTTTAATTGGAGACCTAGAATTTGGGATTTGAGGGGTCGTTTGTGGTTGGATTTTGAAGCTTTTAATATGAATGAACTCGGGGAATGATAAGGAGTTTATTGATGTAATTTTTATCGGAATCCGAGACGTGGGTCTGGGGGTCGGGTTTGGCTAATTTCGGGATTTGTGTTGTAATTTGATTTCTTTCGAGTGAGCTTTGCCCCCTTAGCATATTTTGATGGTTTTGCACTGATTTTGGTTAGATTTGAAGCATTCGGAGGCCGGTTCGATGGGCAAAGGCATCGCGAGCTAGAGATTTGGACCGAGTAGAGGTGAGTAATTATTGTAAATGTTATCCTGAGGGTATAAAACCCCGGATTGCACATCGTTATGCTATATTGAGGTGACGCACATGCTAGATGACGAGCGTGAGGTCGTGCACCGTTGGGGATTGTGACTTAGTCCATCCTGTATGACTGTTTTACCGCGTATTTGATTGAAAACTAATTGCTATCATCATGTTTTGGGCTGAATGCCATATTTGGGCCTCGTGCCAACTATTTGGACCCTTAGGAGATTTTTACTGATATTTCCTCACTGTTTGGACTTTATACTTGAACTCAATCATGCTATATTCTACTGTTTTCATAATTCAGCCATGTTTACTTTGTTTTAACACATTAAATAATATTTTAAATGATAATTTGGGCTTAGCATCATGTTTTACTATTGCCCGAGCGGCTTATGTGATTCTGACTGAGTAAGCCCGAGGGCCTATGTTGTGAGGATACACTGATTTATGATTATGAGGCCGAGGGCCTGAGATTGTACGCCACGAGGTGTCTTGATGATATGAGGCCGAGAGCCTACTGAATATGCCACAAGATGGCTTGATATTGCGCTTGGGCCGTAAGGGGACCCTCCCGGAGTCTGTACACCCCTAGTGAGCGCGTGTACCCATTGTGATATGAGATATAGCCCGAGGGGCTGGTGTTGTTCCATGATATTGCCTAAGGGGCGGATTCTGTTGACATTATGCCCGAGGGGAGGATTTCTATGTGTTTATCTGTTCTAGCTGCTTCTCATTTAATTGTTTAACTGTTAAAAGGTGTTTTAAAGAAGCATTCTTCTGAACTAAGTGTTTTTACATGTTTCCACTATTTCATTGCTTTTATTGGTTTTATACTGCTTCTTTATAGCATGTTGATGTGCCTTTACGTGATTTCTTATCGCTTAGTCTTCATTTATTATTATTACTCACTGAGTTGGAGTACTCACTTTACTTCCTGCACCTCGTGTGCAAATTTAGGCGCTTCAGGTCCTGTTCGCGAGGGTTGAGAGCTTCCAACAGACTCCGGAGATTCACTAGGTAGTTGCTCGGCGCTCGCAGCCCAGTGCCTCTCCCTCCATCTTATTTTCTCCTGTTTTAGTTATGTAATAGTTGTGTAGACTCCTTCATACTTGTAGTTTTTATGATAGATGCTCATGACTAGTGACACCCCGACGCCGGGTTATGTCTATTCCGCAAACTGTATTATTCACCTTATTTTGGGATTATTACTATTATGTTAAAGACTTAGTTTTTATTATTTAATTGCTTAAAAAATGAATTGGGACTGTGTCGGCCGGCCTTGTCTTCACGAGAGGCGCCATCACGACCGGATTCGGGTTTAGGGTCGTGACAGATAACAACAAAACTAATTTGCATGCTGCAGTGCCCTACGTCCATCACCAACCTAGCCAAACCCTTTTCCCATGCAAACAAAATCATTACTTCCCATGTGACACTCATCAAGAAGTGTTCCATAATTCACAAGATCTGCTTCCTAATTCTACAAATACCATACCTTCATCTAATACCTCCACTTTAACTTCTTCTTCCATAAAAAGCACCCATGCAACGACCAACTTTTCCAGCAAACTCAACAATAGGAAATTGTTTTCCTCCTCCAAAATCCAACACACTTGGCAGATATAATAACAGAGGGGATGAGGTTAGGGATGTAAGCTTTGCTCAGAATCAATGGCACAACACTCAAACACCATTCCTATTAGCGTACCAACCATCAACTTCGAATCCACAACAGTGGACATACCCAATGCCTCCTCCAATTCCAATGCTCAACTCAACAACAACTCTACTGCCTTTGTATCCTCCACATCACATGGGGCAGATATATGCACCATGGTTCCAGAACCTCAACTCCTTCAAACCACTATCTCCATATTCAAACCCCAACATCCCACTAGATACACTGACACCTCAGGAAAGTCCTCCACAGACTCCACCTCTATCTCCCAATGCACTAGATATAGAAACAAGGCAGAAGTTAGCTCAGATCCTAGTAGAACTAAGGGAGACAAAGACAGAGTTTTTATGGTTAAAGGGAATTCAGCTTTATAACCTCAAATAAAAATACGAAAAAAAGTTTATCCTAAAGTGTCCTCTAGAAATGATCACATGTAGTCTAAACTTTCGAGTCACAAATAATCGAGAGGCAAGAAAGTACTCAATGGTGATCATTCCTACACTTCCTCCTCCTCCTCCAGTCTTAGATCCTCTGAATCAGATGACAACCTCTATTGTCAATCCTCTGATCCCAACTCCTCTAGTCACAATACCTCAATCTAGTGTAGACATGTGATTTTTGACTCTCCCCAAGATTTTTTATATATTAGCGTAAAATATTTAATTTAGGCATAATATAGATATTTTAAGTAATTTTGACTCTTTTACTTTATTTTATTACAAGAAAACAAAAATTACAAAAAATAGGTTCATTAATGTTTTGTAGTCATTTTTAATCTTAAAAAAATACAAAAAATAGTATCGTATTTTTATTTTAATATGATATTTGAAAATACCAAAAATAGATTTGTTTTAATGGTTAGTTTTACTTCAATAATTATTTGAATAGTAGGATTAATTAATAAATGTGCCCGTATTTTTAATCTCGGAATGAATAGAACTTGGGCTCGAGCAACCCATTTTTAGGCCTAATTTTGGACCTAGCCTATAATTTCCAAGCCCATAATTCCTAGCCCCATACCCCTTAACCTAAAAACCCTACCAAAAACCTAGACTCTACATTATAAAAACAAGGCTAAGACTAAAAAGAAAGGGAGGAACGCTAAAAAATAGAAAAGCTGAAACGAAAAAAAGCTGCGCAGCTTTGATAGGACCCCCCCCGCACACGTCATCTGCTTCAATCCCTCCCCACATTTTGTCATTTTCCCAGCGAACCAGACGACCGACCCCCATCCCCATTCTTCATCTTCTCCGATGCCTGAGCGTAACAGCTATAGCCATCATGCTTTTGCTTCTTCCCATTAACAACGAACCAGCCGACCCTTCTTTATCCTCTCCTTCAGTATATAGCACCCCATCTCCGTCGTCAACCACCGGTCGACCACCCCATAAACATGACCTCGACCCTTCATCCATCTCCTTCGCTTGAGCTATTGCTTCGCCAGAATTGATCACCGGCAAGTGACAACACCAACCAACGACCAAACAACTTAAACCAACCGTTGTTCGTCGAAAACCAGACGCACGACGTCACCGGCGACCACCATTGAAGCCGGCGAACACACACTGCTACCGTTACACCCTCCTACATCTGCCGCTACCATAACTGGCCAGAAATGCAGCAAAAACAGTTATAGATACGTGAGAAGTTTCCATTCATCATCCCGTTCGAGGTCGTCGAGTCAGTGTTCCGTCCGAGCTACTGTCAGATTCGAGTTCTTCCGGCGAAATTTGGTCAGTCCGTTGCTTGTCGAGGGTCTGTTCATGCTCAGCCATCGTGCTGTATTCTTCTTGTAACCCGTTGAAAGATCTTTAATATACTGAGAGGCTTCAAAGGTCCGTTGTTTTCTTCTTTATCGTTTTGCTTGGATGGTTAAATTCCTATAATCTGTTTGGTTTGAAATTAAATGGTGTTATTAATGTGCTTCATATTGTTCATGTTGTTGATTCATTAGTGGCATTAAAATGCAGCATCCGTAGAGTTTAATCAATCATGACAGTCTTGGAATTTTTTTGGAATAATATGAATGCTCATCGTTAAGTCCTGATGCATTTTAGTTTTCTTCTACCCTGTTGGTTCTCACGTTTTAGACTTGGTTCTTCTTCACAGATGGAATGATAAGACTTGAGTCAAAATATTAGTTGGACCATTATTTACTAATTACGTGGGTTGTATGGTCACTTGGTCTAATTTAATTGAATAAGTAGTTGTACTGCATTTCTGGGCCATGGCCTGTTAGTCAAGGCGGTGGAGATGTTTGTTTGTCTTTGAAAATCAGAAATTGGATTAGATAGGAGTATATGTAGGTGACTTTAGTTGAGTACAATCTTTTGAAATAGTTGGAGGTGTTCCATGTTAAATAAGCTTTAGCTATAGCCCTCGAATAATAAAATCCTTTGAAATTAGAAATCGAGGTTTGCCATTTAGCAAATTTTCATGGCCCTCGCAAAGTTAACAACGCGTTAGTTGCTTTAGGCGCGTTATTCTTAATAATATTACCTTCCTAAACTCGGGTGCGCATTTATGTGACCCAAATCCAAATCTCGATAATGTTATATAAAATGTGTTGAGAATTGCGGGTGCATTTATGTGACGTGGTTCAAAACGCGTTTTATGTGACGTTGAATTTTTCTTAAAATGAAATGAAAGCAGTTTAAAGTTAAAATTGCACATAGGTTCAAAAATGTTTAAAATCAGATAATTAAGCCAATTATAACAGTTGAGCGACCGTGCTAGAACCACGGAATCCGGGAATGCCTAACACCTTCTCCCGGGTTAACAAAATTCCTTACTCGGATTTCTAGTCCGCAGACTGTAATACAGAGTCATTTTTTCCTCGATTCAGGATTTGAACCGGTGACTTGGGACACCATAAAATATCCCAAGTGGCGAATCTGAATTTTTAAAAACAATAAATCCCGTTTCGATTGTCCTTTAATTGGAAAAACTTCTTTATTTATACCCTTTGCGGGGGTATGGGTAAAAAGGAGATGTGACAGCTCTGACGACTCTGCTGGAGCTAGAACCTAGAATCTCTGGTTCAGGGTTCAAGAAATTCGAGCTTAGAATAGCTGTTATAGTTGGCTTCATTTTCCCAGCGAACCAGACGACCGTCCCCCGTCCCCATTCTTCATCTTCTCTGACGCCTGAGCGTAGCAGCCATAGCCATCGTGCTTTTGCTTCTTCCCATTAACAACGAACCAGCCGACCTTTCTTCATCCTCTCCTTCAGTATATAGCACCCCATCTCTGTCGTCAACCATCTCGACCACCCCATAAACATGACCTCGACCCTTCTTCCATCTCCTTCGCTTGAGCTGTTGCTTCGTCGGAATTGATCACCGACAAGTGACAACACCAACCAGCGACCAAACAACTTAAACCGGCAACAGTTCGTTGGAAACCAGATGCACGATATCACCGGCGACCACCATTGAAGCCGACGAACACACACTGCTATCGTTCCACCCTCCCACATCTGCCACAACCATAACTGGCCGGAAATGCAGCAAACACAGTGACAGAAACATGAGAAGTTTCCAGTCATCATCCCGTTCGAGGTCGTCGAGTCAGTGTTCCGTCCGAGCTACTGTCAAATTCGAGTTCTTCCGGCGAAACTCGGTCAGTCCGTTGCTTGCCGAGGGTCTGTTCGTGCTCAGCCATCGTGCTGTATTCTTCTTATAACCCGTTGAAAGATCTTTAATATATTGAGAGGCTTCAAAGGTCCGTTGTTTTCTTCTTTATCGTTTTGCTTGGATGGTTAAATTCCTATAATCTGTTTGGTTTGAAACTAAATGGTGTTATTAATGTGCTTCATGTTGTTCATGTTGTTGATGCATTAGTGGCATTAAAATGCAGCATCCGTAGAGTTTAATCAATCATGACAGCCTTGGAATTTTTTTGGAATAATATGAATGCTCATCTTAAGTCCTGATGCATTTTAATTTTCTTCTACCCTGTTGGTTCTCACGTTTTAGACTTGGTTCTTCTTCACGGATGGAATGATAAGACTTGAGTCAAAATAATAGTTGGACCATTATTTGCTAATTTACGTGGGTTGTATGGTCACTTGGTCTAATTTAATTGAATAAGTAGTTGTACTGCATTTCTGGGCCATGGCCTGTTAGTCAAGGCACTGGAGATGTTTGTTTGTCTTTGAAAATTAGAAATTGGATTAGATAGGAGTATCTGTAGGTGACTTTAGTTGAGTCAATCTTTTGAAATAGTTGGAGGTGTGCCATGTTAAATAAGATTAGTTATGGCCCTCTAATAATAAAATCCTTTGAAATTAGAAATCGAGGTTTGCCATTTAGCGAATTTTCATGGACCTCGCAAAGTTAACAACACGTTAGTTTCTTTAGGCGCATTATTTTTAATAATATTACCTTCCTAAACTCGGGTGCGCATTTATGTGACCCAAATCCAAATCTCGACAATGTTATATAAAATGTGTTGAGAACTACGGGTGTATTTATGTGACGCGGTTCAGAACGCGTTTTATGTGACATTGAATTTTTCTTAAAATCAAATGAAAGCGATTTAAAGTTAAAATTGCACATAGGTTCAAAAATGTTTAATATCAGATAATTAAGCCAATCATAACAGTTGAGCGACCGTGCTAGAACCACGGAATCCGGGAATGCCTAACACCTTCTCCCGGGTTAATAGAATTCCTTACTTGGATTTCTGGTTCGCGGATTGTAATACAGAGTCATTCTTTCCTCGATTTGGGATTTGAACCGGTGACTTGGACACCATAAAATTATCCCAAGTGGCGACTCTGAACTTTTTAAAACTATAAATCCCGTTTCGATTGTCCTTTAATTGGAAAAACACATTTATTTATATCCTTCCGGGGTGTAAAAAAAAAGGAGGTGTGACATCTAGTATCATGAATTTTATCGTATGGAATTGTAGGAGTTCTCAAAACCCAAAGTTTAGGCGACATTTTAGGTCTCTATTAGATAATCATAGGCCAAATTTAGTAATCCTTCGAGAAACACACATGCATGATCATGAGAGGCTTCGTGAGGATTTTGGTTTCACAAACATGGCACAAATTTCTATAAATGGACTCATTGGAGGGTTAGTTGTATTATTGCATGAGGCTCTCGTTAATGTGGAGGAATGAGGATGTCTGAGCAAGAGATACACTGCCTCATCTAGGTACGTCACAATACTCCTAAATGGATCCAATCAGCCATACATGCTAGTAATTCGTATCATCTACGTACACATCTTTGGGAAAACTTAATGCATTTGCATGATACTTATTATACCCCCTGCTAATAGGAGGAGATTTCAATGACTTATTATATGCAAGAGAAAAATTTGGTGGACTACCTATTTATGTTAATAGAGTAGACAGATTTACAAACTGCATTAACTATTGTAAGTTAATAGACCTAGGATTTAGGGGTAGTCGTTTTACATGGACTAATAAGCATAGAAATGGTCACACTATTCTTGAAAGACTTGATCATTTTTAGCTAACTATGAGTGGCTAAACATGTTTCCTGAGGCTACAATACAACATTTACCTAGAACATATTCTGACCACTGCCCTCTATTAATAACCTTAGAACCAACAAGATTTATTAATAGAAAATTTTTTCGATTTGAAACTATGTGGGTATCACACCCACAATTTTTACAACTAATACAACAAACATAGGCGGAGCATCAGCCCCACATAGAAACAACAAAAAAATTCCAAGAAGTAGTCACAAATTGGAATCACTTGATATTTGGAAATATTTTTACTCGAAAAAGGAAAATACTAGCTAGGTTAGCTGGAATACAAGCTTCAATTCACTATCCTACTAGTTTATTCCTATAGAATTTAGAAACACAACTTACTAATGAATTTAGTACTATTCTTAGAATTGAGGAAGACTTTTTGAAGCTAAAATCAAGATTGATGTGGTTAAATGTAACGACCCGGTCATTCGTTCTGAGACTTTAAGCCCCATTTCCCCAATTTATGCTTATTTATGTGTTATTCAGCTGTGTTGAGTTGTATCGAGTTGGTAGGTTTGGGTTCTGAGTAGTTTTAGTGAAATGATCACTTAGTCTCTTAGTTAGAAAGCCAAGTTAAAAAAGTCAACCGGAAGTTGACTTATGAGTAAACGAATTCGGATTTGGATTTTTATGATTTGATTAGCTTTGTTGGATGATTTTAGACTTAGGAGTATATCCGAAATATAATTTGGAGGTCCGTGGTAGAATTAGGCTTGAATTGGCAAAAGTTGAAAGTTTAGAAATTCTTAGGCTTGAATTCGAGGTTGATTTGGTGTTTTGGGTGTTCTAGAGGTTCAACTAAGTTCGGATAGTGATATATAACTTGTTGGAATTATTGGTTGAGGTCCCGAGGGCCTCAGGTGAGTTTCGGATAGGTTTGGGTTGTGTTGCGCTCGTTTTTCTTATGTTTTGACGTCGTTTTGTTCAAATATAAATGATATCATATTGAACGAATAAGCTCCGATTTCTTTTTTTATTGAAGCATTAGATCCGTATTGTAATTTTGGACCCGCAGCAAAAAGAATCGTTGAATTTGGACATAGTATAAGGATTTTATGGTCATTTTACTAAGAATTAGGTTGCCAGATTTTTCAGATTAATTACGAAATTGCCAGTGACGGCGTATTTAAAAATCTGCAATATTTGCAAATATTAAAACCTACATATCGCATTCATTATAAGGTCAAATTGAGTGATTCAAAAGCCTAACTTGACTAAAATTTCACAAGGAATCTATTGGAAGCATAAAAAGCGAGTTTTGGGATCGTTTGGCATGAGAAACAAGGCAAAATAACTGGCAGAAAAATATATAAAATAAGGGTTTGTTCATTCGATCATATTTTGAGCAGGGGAGCTCGGATTTGGGCGATTTTGGAGGCGATTTTCATCATATGGATTGGGATAAGTGTTCTCTACTCGGTTTTGGTTATATTTCATGAATCCATCATTGTTTTGGGATTTGCTTGATGATTTCAAAGTGAAATTGAAGGAGTTAGGGTTCGAGTTTTGGAGAGTTTTAAGTGAGTATTTAAGGGACCAAACGGAGTCCGATTTTGATAAATTTTATATGGTTAGACTCGGGAGTGAACGAGATTTATTATTCTGTCATTTTTGACTGATTCTGAGACATGGGCTTGGGGGCCGGATTTTGGCTGATTTTGGATTTTTAGCATATTTTATAGTTTTTATTGTGAAATTCAATTCTTTAGCACATGGTGATGGTATTAATCTGATTATGGATAGATTCGAAGCTTTTGGAGACCGAGTCCAGAGACGAGGGCATCCCAGAGTAGGATTTTATGCGGTTGAGGTAAGTAACAGTTTTAACTCTAGCTTTGAGGGTATAAACCCGGAAAATTTGATATCGTGTGACTATTTGGAGGTGATACCCATGATAGATAATGGGTGTGTGGGTGTATACATCGAGGGATGGAGACTTGGTCTGTCCCGTGAGGCCTCTTGGCCATCATCTATGTTTACGTAGTTACTTGTTATTGAACTTGACTACCTTCATGTTAGAGATCATGCTTAGGATTTATTGATGCTCACATTATTTGTACTCAGTCATAGAAATTGTTGTACTTGTTTACCTCAGTCTCTATTATTTGCTAATATGTTGTGATACTTGATGTGGGTTGTGTCCCCATATTTGTTGATGATGGTGAGGCAAGTGAGGTACATGATTGAGTGAGGCCGAGGGCTTGGTTGTGAGGATATTGATACCATAGCGCGTGAGTTGTACGTGTATCACGTGAGTTGACCATGCGGATTCAGGTATTAATACCATAGCACGTGAGTTGTCCGCGTAGCATGTGAGTTGATCGTGCAGATCCAGGTATTGATATAATGGCACGTGAGTTGTCCGTGCTTAGCGCTTGGGCTTTGGGAGCCCCTCTAGAGTCTGTATACACCCCTAGTGAGCGTAGAGTGTTGAGTGTTTTGAGTGCATTGAGTGCTGAGTGCAAGTGATGAGTGATGGAGTGACACTGCTGCGAAGTTGTATTTATTTGTGTTGTTGCTACATTTATCTGTTAAATTTCATTGTGGCATTTACTGAGTTATGGAATCTACCTGTTTATTTATGTTTATTTTAAATTGTGAAAATAAATAATTGGACTGTTTTACTTAGCTCGTCACTACTGCTCAGTTCCTTAGTTATTTCTGTTACTACTAAGGTGGTTGTACTCATACTACACCTTGCACTTTATGTGCAGATCCAGGTGAGTTAGAGCGCAACGATCGTTGAGTCCAGGCCGGCTATCTATAGAGATTGCAAGGTAGCTGCTAGTGTCCGCAGGACCTTGTTACTCCTTTTGTTATTTCTTCTTTTGGATAGTTAGACATTTTCTATATCTTAGTTTATTGTTTTAGACGCTCATGACTTAGTGACACCCCGATGTTTGGGGCCCGTTTCCATATTTTATATTAATTATATTTAGAGTTGATTTAGTTTATGAGAAATTCAAATGTTGAAAATGATTTATTAAATTCTTAAAATCAATAAATAGTAATATTTTGGAAAGTAGGCTTGCCTTGTAACATGATAGGCGCCATCACGACCATGGTTAGATTTTGGGTCGTGACAAGGTGGCATCAGAGCCTAGGTTACATAGTCTCACAAGTCATGAGCGGGTTTAGTAGAGTCTTGCAGATCGGTATGGAGACGTCTGTACATATCTTTGAGAGGCTACATAACCTTTAGGAAAAATTCACTTTCTTGAATTCTTATCGTGCTGTATTGATTCAGCTTGAAGTGTAGCTCTTTGAATTCCTACCAACATTCATATGCGCACATAAGCGCTCGGTATTAGTTGTGCATCGACTGTGATTTCCTGGATGAGGTACAAGATGTGATTTTTGTGTGTTGATGTTGGGCCAGTCTGGAGGACTTGAGGCCGGGTTTTAACTGTAGATTGAGCACTGAGGTGTTGATTGTGTGAGCTCGTGCTTGTGGACTTATATGTCCGGTAGTGCCCCTATTAGTGAAAATGATGGTTGGATGGATACGTGATGAGTATGATGTGACCGCGAGATGAGTTCATATGATTTGAATGTGACGAGAAGGTATTAGTGAAGGTTTCACCTATTTGAGGCTCCATGTATGTTTCAAGACTCGTTCGAGGACGAACGTTTGTTTAATAGGGGGAGGATGTAACAACCCGGTCGTTCGTTCTGAGAGTTTAAGCCCCATTTTCCCCATCTATGCTTATTTATGTGTTGTTAAGGTATGTTGAGTTGTATCGAGTTGGTAGGTTTGGGTTCCGAGTAGTTTTGGAGTGAAATGATCACTGAGTCTCTTAGTTAGAAAGCCAAGTTAGAAAAGTCAACCGGAAGTTGACTTATGAGTAAACGAATTCGGATTTGGATATTTATGATTCGATTAGCTTCGTTGGGTTATTTTAGACTTAGGAGTGTATCCAAAATATAATTTGGAGGTCCGTGGTAGAATTAGGCTTGAATTGACAAAAGTTGGAAGTTTAGAAGTTCTTAGGCTTGAATTCGAGGTTGATTTGGTGTTTTGGTGTTGTTTTGGGTGTTCTGGAGGTTCGATTAAGTTCGGGTAGTGATATATAGCTTGTTGGAATTATTGGTTGAAGTCGCGAGGGCCTCAGGTGAGTGTTAGATAGGTTTGGGTTGTGTTGCGCTCGTTTTTCTTATGTTTCGACGTCGTTTCTTCAAGCTTAAATGATATCATATTGAACAAATGAGCTCCAATTTCTTTTTTTTATTGAAGCATTAGATCCGTATCGTAATTTCGGACCCGTAGCAAAAAGAATCGTCGAATTTGGACATCATATGAGAATTTTATGGTCATTTTACTAAGAATTAGGTTGCTAGATTTTTCAGATTAATTATGAAATTGCCACTGACGGCGTATTTAAAAATCTGCACTATTTGCAAATATTAAAACCTACGTATCTCATTCATTATAAGGTCAAATGGAGTGATTCAAAAGCCTTACTTGACTAAAATTTCACAAGGAATCCATTTGAACATAAAAAGCGAGTTTCGGGATCGTTTGACATGAGAAACGAGGCAGAATAACTGGAAGAAAAATATATAAAATAAAGGTTTGTTCATTCGATCATATTTTGAGTTGGGGAGCTCGGATTTGCGAGATTTTGGAGGTGAATTTTATCATATGGATTGGGGTAAGTGTTCTCTACTCGGTTTTGGTTATATTTCATAATCCATAATTGTTTTTGGGATTTGATTGATGATTTCAAAGTGAAATTGAGGGAGTTAGGGTTTGAGTTTTGGAGAGTTGTAAGTGAGGATTTGAGGGATCAAACGGAGTCCGATTTTGATAAATTTTATATAGTTAGAGTCGGGAGAGAACGAGATTTATTATTCTGCCATTTTTGACTGATTCCGAGATGTGGGCTCGGGAGCCGGATTTTGGTTGATTTCGGATTTTTAGCATATTTTGTAGTTTTTATTGTGGAATTCAATTCTTTAGCACATGATGATGATATTAATCTCATTATGGATAGATTCGAAGCTTTTGGAGACCGAGTCTAGAGACGAAGGCATCCCGGAGTAGGATTTTATACGGTTGAGGTAAGTAACAGTTTTAACTCTGGCTTTGAGGGTATAAACCCGGAGAATTTGATATCGTGTGATTGTTTGGAGGTGATACCCATGCTAGATGATGGGCGTGTGAGTGTATACGTTGAGGGATGGAGACTTGGTCCGTCCCGTGAGGCCTCATGGCTATCATCTATGTTTACGTAGTTACTTGTTATTGAACTTGACTACCTTCATGTTAGAGATCATGCTTAGGCCTTATTCATGCTCACATTATTTGTACTCAGTCATAGAAATTATTGTGCATGTTTACCTCAGTCTCTATTATTTGCTAATATGTTGTGATACTTGATGTGGGTTGTGTCCCCTTATTTGTTGATGATGGTGAGGCTAGTGAGGTACATGATTGAGTCAGGCCGAGGGTCTGGTTATGAGGATATTGATACCATAGCGCGTGAGTTCTCCGCGTAGCACGTGAGTTGACCATGCAAGTCCAGGTATTGATACCATAGCGCGTGAGTTATCTGCGTAGCACGTGAGTTGATCGTGCGGATCCAGGTATTGATATAATGGTACACGAGTTGTCCGTGCTTAGCGCTTGGGATTTGGGAGCTCCTCCGGAGTCTTCACACCCCCCAGTGAGCGCAGATTGTTGGGTGTTTTGAGTGCATTGAGTGCTGAGTGCGAGTGATGAGTGATGGAGTGACACTGCTATGAAGTTGATTTTATTTGTGTTGTTGCTACATTTATCTGTTAAATTTCATTGTGGCATTTACTAAGTTATGGAATCTACCTGTTTATTTATGTTTATTGTAAATTGTGAAAATAAATAATTGGACTGTTTTACTTAGCGCGTCACTGCTGCTCAGTTCCTTAGTTATTTCTGTTACTACTGAGGTGGTTGTACTCATACTACACCTTGCACTTTATGTGCAAATCCAAGAGAGTTAGAGCGCGATGATCGTTGAGTCCAAGCCGGCTATCTGGGGAGATTGCAAGGTAGTTGCTAGTGTCCGCAGGACCTTGTTACTCCTTTTGTTATTTCTTCTTTTGGATAGTTAGACATTTTCTATATCTTAGTTTATTGTTTTAGACGCTCATGACTTAGTGACACCCCGATGTTTGGGGCTCGTTTCCATATTTTATATTAATTATATTTAGAGTTGATTTAGTTTATGAGAAATTCAAATGTTGAAAATGATTTATTAAATTCTTAAAATCAATCAATAGTAATATTTTGGAAAGTAGGCTTGCCTTGTAATACGATAGGCGCCATCGCGACCATGGTTAGATTTTGGGCCGTGACATTAAATGAGGGTGATACCAACACAAATTTATTCCACATGTCGACTTTAAATAGGCGTAGGAAAAATAGAATAACTTCACTAAAAGACTCAGTTGGTAACTGGTGTTTTGATCATAAAGAAATTCAAGACATTGTCCTAAATTATTATTCAAATCTCTTTGCTATAGAACAGGACCACTCACTTCTTAATATCAATGAATTAAATAATTTTCTCCGTAATTCTATACTTTTAGAATCTTTAGATGAACCTTTAAAAAATACTGAAATTAGTCAAGCTTTATACAGCTTTAGCCCTTATAAAGCACCTGGTCCGGATTGATTTCACCCCTTCTTTTATCAAAAAAATTGGGGTGAGGTAGGTCACAAGGTAAAGCAATTTTGCCATCACACTTTTAATACCGGACTTATACCTTATTACTGAATCAAACTTATATATATATCATACCAAACGTTAAGCATGCTCAAACGCTCCAACAATATAGACCAATAAATCTTTGTAATACTACTTATAAAATTATAATGAAAATAATTGTAAATAGGCTTAAGCCAATTATTTCTAAAATAATAGGACCCACACAAACCAGTTTTCAGCAAGGTAAACGAGCTTCTGATAATGCTATTATAGTTCTAGGAGCTTTAAATCATTTTGCACAAATGAAAGGAAAGACTGGTTATATGCTTCTGAAATTAGACCTAGAAAAGGCCTTCAACCGTTTGGAATGGTCTTTTATTAGGAAAACACTGGTCTATTTTGGTATACCTAAAGCAATGACCAAACTAATCATGTCATGTTTTACCACGACTTCTACTTCAATACTCATTAATGGTTCATGTACTCCTTATTTCACACCATCAAGAGGAATTCGTCAGGGTGATCTTTTGTCACCTTACTTATTCATTATGTGTATGGAAATGCTTTCAAAATACATCAACTTGTCTGTTGATTATTTACAATAGTAACCCATCAATATTGCAAAAAGGGGACCAAAAATCTCACATCTATTTTTTTGCAGATGATATTATCCTATTCTCAAAAATAACAACCAAAAGTTGCAATGCAATAATAGATATTTTAAATCATTTTACCAAATATTCAGGACAAAGAATCAACTTCGATAAATCAAAATTATTCTTCTCAAGGAATTGTACAACAAATGATAAAAATATGGCTATGGATTGCTTTCAACTCAAGGAAGATTTTAATTTTCGCAAGTATTTGGGTTTTCCTATTCCAAGCACGACAAACAAGAGCTGACTTCTAGTTCTTAATTGACAATTTCAAATCTAGACTAGCGGGATGAAAAACTAATTTCCTAACTATGGCTGATCGAGTTACTCTGATCAAATCTATATTGAATAACCTCCCAAATCATATTATGCAATATATTCAAATTCCTTCAAATATTCTTAGAAAAATGGAGCAGTACCAACGCAATTTTTTATGGGGAACAACAGCCACAAAAAAGAAAATGCATCTTTTAAAATGGAAACAAATTACTACAACCCGAGAATTAGGAGGGCTAGGAATCCAAACTTACACCAAAGGAAAAATGCTTTGATAGCAAGTCTTGTTTGGAGAGTATTTCATTCTCATCATCAACTTTGGGCTAATATTTCAATCAATAAATTCCTTTAACTTTCACCATCTGCATATTACTCTAACACTTGGCGTAACATATTAAGAGGGTGGGAGTATTGCCAGCTAGGACTACAATGTAAAATAGGAACCAATGAAAATTTTAAATTTTGGCATGATAGCTGGGTTACAAATGGATTAACTCTTCGCTCGTTAATTAGTGGACCACTACCTTTCCAACATCACCCAATGAGCATTAACAGTATTTATGATGTTAATGGTTGGAAATGAGATCGTTTACCTTTTGAACTCCCGGATAATTTAAAGAACCTTATAAGAACTCCGTATATTTTAACTTATAATAAAAAAGGTGATAATATTTACTGGGCACTGACTTCCAATGGTAAATTTACAATTCATTCTATGTAAAAGCCCTAGAACATAGTTCCAATGATGATCACAACATAGTTTATAAATTCCAATGACTATGGAAACTTCCTATACATCCAAAAATTTGGTACTTCATTTGGCTACTTAATCATAACAGACTGCCTACTTTTCAGTTTCTAAATCATCTTACCGTTATCACAAATGCGGAATGTCCTTATTGTCATAAAGCTGATGAATTAGCGAATCATATCTTCCTAACTTGTGAAAGTGCTCATACGTATTGGAATGAACTGGGAATGGGAGGACATATCAACACCTTAATTAATTTGGATATGCCTCAGCAATGGCTTCCTCCTTTAATAAATTATAAACAGAAAAAATTCCCACACAACATAAATCCACATACTTATTTGCCATTAAGACTTTGGAATATTTGGAACACTAGGAATAAAAATATTTATGAGAAAATGCACAAGCTTGTTAGCATCAATTTCACTACTTAGTAGGCCATTGAATTTTGCTATCTCACAACTTATACTTATAAAATACAACGACTCATAAGAACTCCTCTAAAATGGATACCACCAAAGCCTAAAATATATAAACTAAACACAGATGGAGCTCATTCAACTATTTAGCATAAAAGTGATATTCGAGGAATAATTAGAAATCATAACGGAGATTGGATTATAGGATTTTTAGGGAACATTCCGTATCAACCTATTACTACAACAAAAATATATGCATTATTACAGGGACTCATATTGGCTAAGATTCATAATCTAATGCCAATCCAAGTGGAACTTGATGCCAAAGAGGTAATTACACTGTTACGTACTGATAACTTAACATTTGCTAACCTATTAAATGGTTGCAGGCACCTACTATGGACGCTCCATGATCCACTGGTTAGCCGTGCGTACAGAGAACAAAATAGATTAGCAGCTTCAGGAAGTCTTTTGTAAGGGACCTATAAAATGAAAGTTTTGCACCAACCACCAATTTTTGCTCAACAAATTTTGGAAGATGATAAGAAAAGACTTCAAAGGATCCACTCAATACCACAAACTACAACTGTTTTGCCAATTGAAGAACCCTCAGTGCATGGAAGAAACACTTATCATATAACTCAAGACTATGTTGGCTGCTTCAGTAATAGCTCAAATAGGAATATAACTACTAGTGATAACCTAGTTTGTAATATAGGAACTACTACTACTACTACTGAATTAGTTTGTTCTATGACAACAACTACTACAATTAACTTAGTTTGTAATATGGTGCAATCTAAGCACCAACATCTCTGTATGCATGTTTGATCAATATATAATATCTATCCTTAGTACCAAAAAAAAAGCACAATTATCCATGTTAAGAGATCATGTTCTAGATTATTACATATTATTTGACAATGATAGTCTATTCTTGAGATTGTTGATACAATTAATTAAGCCGATAATCATACAAACACACATCCACATATTTATTTGTTATGTACTAGTACATCTTATTGATTATCTCTTGAGCATATTCATACATTATTGGATACGAAGATCTTGATTCAGACTAATATTATTATGGTATTTTGGGACATCATGAGCAGATTAATATTGATTATCGTCTCTATATGCTAGTTTTGAAATGTATTCATGCCTATTTTTTTCTATATCACTATTAAAAACCGGCCAATTTCCGACCAAAATATTTCGACCGGAAAGAGTAGTCGAAAATTTCCAACTGAATCGGTCAGAAATGGCCTAAAAATTATTTTTTAATTTTTAATAATAATTACGACAGATATTACGTCCATATCCGTCGCAAAATTTGGCAGAAAATACCACGAAGTTGTTAGCAACCGATTAGGTCGAAAAAAATGAAAACAAAAAATAATAAATTAAAAAGTTGCGACCGATTCGGTCGCAAACATTTATTAAAACTAAGTTTGACTGTGTTGACCTTATTTGCGACCGATTCGGTTGGAATCTTTTTTAAATCCCCCTCCCCCGACCCCCTTTTTTTTTCTTTCCCTCATTTCATCCTTCTATCTTCTCTCTCTACACTCAAACCTCCCCTATCCCTCCCCCCACCCCGCCCGTTGCCATTGCCGGCGACGCCCCAGCCCACTGCCATCATACCGCCCCAGCTCGTAGCAGCAGCTCCTTCATCGACGACCCTCCATTGCCAGGTAGGTTTTCCTCTCCCTCCTTTGTTATTTTTTATTTTTTTGAAATAAAATAATTTTGTCTAATTACTCTTAGTTTGGTTTGTAAAAATTGATTGGTCTTAGCTAAAGTAAAACTATGACAATTGTTAGTAGCTAAATTAAAGTTATATGTTGGTAATTTAGAGTTATATGTTAAAGTTATATGTTGGTAATTTAGGGTTATATGTTAAACTTAGATGTTAAAGTTATATGTTGGTAATTTAGAGTTATATGTTGCTAAATTAAAGTTATATGTTGGTAATTTAGAGTTATATGCTGCTAAATTAAAATTATATGTTAATGTTATATGTTGGTAAACCTACTAATATGGGTATAACATTACCAAGTTGGAGAAAATTTTACTAAATAATTTTGCTAAGTAATTTGTAGAGTTGTTACATATATAGTAATTCATCTCATTTGATTATATTGGGGAGAGTACTAATTTTAAGAGGAGAAAGTACGAAGAATCTATTAAAACTCTTAGTGCTAGTTGACTGCCTTTGACAATATGTCTTACTCCTAACTTTTTAAATATTTTTTGATATTCATGGAATTAAGCTTAATTGAAATCTATTTTCTTTTTTATCCATTAGATTCTGTTGCTCGTATAAGCCAAAAACTAGAAATTTCACCAATAATTAAAGAGCAAAAAGTAATGCTAATAATTCCGCCAATAATTAAAGAGTAAAAATTAATGCAACTGAACCGTAATTTTAATCATTATTTATTTTTGTTAAAAAATATTTTAGAATTTATATATATGTAATTTTTTTAAAATAGCTTTTATTTTTTGTTTGGGTAATTATATTTGTTATTCAATGTTCTTGCTAAATAGTAGTAGTATTATTTTGACATAACTCACATACAAAATGAAATAACATTTAACCTTTAAAATAAGAACCTTTAAATGAAATTATATTCAATATTTTTGTGTAGATGGAATTTGGGCATTGTAGATAGATGCATGATAGGAATCATCCGAATAGTACAAGGTTGCAAGATAAATTTATAAAAGGAGTTGCTAGCTTTATTTCTAAGGCAAAGATACTTTATGATTTCCTTATTGAAGGGACGATTAGGTGCCCTTATGTAAAATACAAGTGTCTTAAGTTATTGGGGCCCGATATTGTTACTGTTCATTCGTATAAGAAGGGGTTTATGAAAAATTATTATATGTGGACTGTGCATGGGGAGACTTATGCTAGTGTAGATGATGTTCGTTTTCAAAGCTCATCTGGTGGTGAAGAAGGTAGTCCCATAACGGAGAATATTAATGTTAAAAATTCTAGATTTAATGAAATGATGAGGGATGCTTTTGAGATGTTCCCAGGGACTCAATCCGAATCAAATGATGAGGCCAAGAGCTTCTTCAAATAGTTAGAGGAAGCTAGTTGTCTGCTTTGTGAAGGCGCAACACATTCCAAGTTGTAACGACCCGGTCAATCGTTTTATGAATTTCAGTCCTGTTTCCTGTATTTCTTGTTCGGCTGTATTATGTGGTATCGGATTGGTTGATTCGAGTTCGGAGTGGTTTTGTGGAGGAATGAGACACTTAGTCTCTTAAGTGAGCCATTTAGTTGAAAAAGTTAATCGGAAGTTGACTTGTGAGTAAAAAATCTCGGAATTTGATTTTTATGATTCAGATAGCTTTGTGAGGTGATTTAGGACTTAGGAGCATGTTCGAAATGTAATTTGGAGGTCCGTAGTAGATTTAGGCTTGAATTGGTGAAATTGAAATTTTGGCACTTTTCGGTTGGTAGTGAAAATTTTGATACCGGGTTGGAATGGAATTCTGAAAGTTGGAGTAGGTCCGTGGTGCTATTTGGGACGTGTGTGCAAAATTTTAGGTCATTCGGACGAGGTTTGATAAACGTTTTGATCGAATTCGGAATTCGGAAGTTTTTGGAATACTTAAGCTTGAATCCGAGGGTGATTTGATGTTTTGATGTTGTTTTGAGCGTTCCAAAGTTTGAATCAAGTTTGAATGAAGTTATGTGACTTATCGGTATGTTTGGTTGAGGTCCCGAGGGCCTCAGGATGGTTTTGAGTAGTTGACGGGATATTTGGAATTTGAGTTGTGCTGCAGATATTGCTGTTACTGTTATTTCCGCACTTACGGATTGGGGACCGCAGGTGCGAGGTCCGCACAAGTGGTTATGTAGCACAGGTGCGCAACAGGGGTCGCAAGTGCGGTTTGGTTCCCACATCTGCGATGACCGCAGGTGCGGTCAGGTAACCGCAGAATCGGAAATGCCTTTTTAATGAAATTTCACAGAAACGGAGGATTTTGCGCAGATGCGGATCCACAAATGAGTAATGGGGTCTGCAGATGCGGAGGTGCTGGGCAGAGTGTATATAAAGGCTCCTTCGCAAAGTTTTGGTCATTCTTCACCTTTTTTGGTCAGGATTTGAGCTTTAGGTGGTGATTTTCAAGAGGAATCAAGGATATTCAATGGGGTAAGTTACTTGGGCCTTATTATTTGTGTTTATGATGATTTTTCCATTGTTTAATCATGAAATTAGTGGGATTTAAAGCCTAAAAATGGAGGATTAGAGCTTGAGTTTTGGAGAGCTTTGAGTGGTGATTTGAGGGGCTATTTGAGGTCCGATTTTGATGCTCTTGGTATGTATAGACTCGTGGGAGGATAAGGATTTTAGTGATGTAATTTTTATCGAAATCAGAGGCGTGTGCCCGGGGGTCGGGTTTGACCAATTTCGAGATTTGTGATGTAATTTGATTATTTTCTCGTGGGCTTTGTTCCCGAAGCATATATTGATGTTATTGTTATGATTTTGGTTAGATTCGGGGCATTTGGAGGACGAATCGAGAGGCAAGGGTGTCACAGGCTAGAGTTTGTCTTGGCTTAAGGTAAGTAACGCTTCCAAACTTGGTTCTGACGGTTTGAAACCCCGAACTATGTGTTCTATGATTACTATTGAGGTGATGCAAATGGCAAGTGACGGGCTTGTGGGCGTGTACCATGAGAATTGCAGCCTGGATCATTCCATGGCACCACTTAGTGACTATTTCTTGCTAATATCTGTGTTGTAATTATGTGATTAAGTTAATGAGCTGCAAATCATGCTAATTATCATGTTAAGGCTTCACACTAATACTATTGAGACCCGAGAGATCGTTTCTTACTCTCATATCATTAGATTCATTGATATTCTATACTCAGTCATGTTCATGCATATTATATCATGTCTCAGTCTTGATTATTGTTATTTGACACATTATTTCATTGTTCGGGCTAGTATCATGACATTTTATGTCCGCGTGTGTGAGACTGGAGAGTGATGACTGAGTGAGGCCAAGAGCCTGATATTGAGTAACAGTATGGGATCGGGCTGCTCGCCGTAGCGAGATATTGAACATGCCTTCATTGGCTTGTTATAGCTTTTGGGATAAGAGAAGCCCTTCTAGAGTCTTTACACCCCAGTGAGCGCAATTGATGATATTGAGGGATGAATCTTTCCTAGACATGGATTTTGTCCGAAGTATTTATATTTAGAGATGGATCTTCTCCATAGGCTAGAATGGCCTTCCTCTGTACTAGATGACTGTTGTAAGTGATGTGTATATATTCCGGGATGGATCTTCCCTGGGCCTTATGAGCCATATACAGTACCGAGTGGTTGTGAGTTTGTTATCGATATTATCTGGAGATAGATCTTCTCTGTAGGTTGGAATAGCCTTCCTTAGTACTGAGTGATTGCTGTTAGAGATGTATATATTCCGGTATGGATCTTCTCTGAGCCGTATGAGTCATATACAATACTGAGTGGACGAGCATTTGAGGTTGTGGGCACATGAGGCACTCACCATGGTGCATTTCATACAACATGTGCATTGACATGTAGATGTAGCAGCGTTACACTCCTTTACCTTGTTCATACTTTCTCTGTTTTACTGTTCAAGCTGTTTATTTAATAGAAAGCATTCCTACGTTTCTATACCTTATTTTTGTTATCCTTGAGAAGGTTGAGTTCGTCACTACCTATCAGTCCAAAGGTTGGACTTGTTACTTACTGAGTTAGTATACTCACGTTACTCCCTGCACCTCATGTGCAGATTTAGGCACTTTGGATCTAGTGGTGGATGTTTGATTGAGGCTTCTGATTTAGAAGATTATTGAGGTACCTCCACGACGTTCGCAGGCCTTAGCTCTCCACTTTACTTTCCAGTTGTATTTCAATTGTTCCCTTAGACATTATATGAGACTATGTATTTTTCCTTAGACGTTCATGCACTTAGTGACACCCCGGCTTTTTGGGCTGGATTGTATTTATTCTTGGAATTTCTTATATTTCAAATAGTTCTTTAACTGTTAAAAGCTTCCGTAAATGTTTTCAAACTTATTATTATCGTGTTGATTGTTGAGTTGAGGCTGGCCTAGTTTCACGATAGGCGCCATCACAACGGGTCGAGTTTTGGGTCGTGAAAAGTTGGTATCAGAGCCTAGGTTACATAGGTCTCACGAGTCATGAGCGAGTTTAGTAGAGTCTCATGGATCGGTATGGAAATATCTGTGCTTATCTTCGAGAGGATGCGAAACCTTTAGGATAACTTTACATTATTGAATTCTTATCGTGCGACATTGATTCAGCTTGAAATGTTACTCCTTGAATTCCTTCCACGCATTCATGTGTGTGCATAACCGCTCGGTATAAGCTATGCATCGACGACTTATGATTCCTTGATCGAAGGGCGAGATGTGATTTTTGTGTGTTGATGTTGGGCCAGTCTGGAGGACTCGAGGCTAGGTTTTGCCTATAGCTTGAGCGCTGAGGCATTGATTGTGTGGGCACGTGCTTCTGGATTTATATATTTGGTAGTGTCCCTAATGACCGGATGGCAAAGTAATGAGTATTATGTAACTGCGAGATGTGTTCATATGAATTGAATATAGCGAGAAGGGTCTGCTTGAGGATAGAAGGAACTATTGGGTGCTTGATTTCCATATTGATTTGATGTATAGCCCGGAGTTATGGGTATGTGAAGGATTTTTTTTCATGTGGCCTAGTTGGGGAATGTAGTAGATTTCATGTGATGATATGAGTTCAGGCTCAGGAAGATTTGGTGATTGCGTGATATTATTGGCGGTAGAAGGGTATAAAGAGAAGTTAGTTTGAGATGGAGTAGGTGGGTTATTTCCTGTGGAGTGTTCTGAAGTGGCGTGAACCCTATGTTGTTTGCTAAAAGTCCTCTTTTACCAGTGAAATATATGTGTTGCAGTTTGAGTTTGGATCGCGTATGAGAGCTGTCTTGACTATGACGAGGATGAATGCGAGAATTGCAGATGATTTAAAATACTAGATGGTTTGTGTTGCATGAACTTATGAAGGATTTAGTTGAATCTCACTATGGTATTATGGTAGAAATAGAGTATGGGCATTATGAGTTTTTGGGTGCTTGGGCAATGGCTTTGAGTCAAGTGGGGAGTCCTCTATTGATTAGTTGATTGCATGGTTATGTGTTGTATTAGTTTCAGTTTGAGGTATATTAGTGAATCAATTGTGGCTTGCAGGGGTTGAGATCGTGGATGGCTCAGGTAAAGGAAAAAAAATTGGATAAGGGTTGTGTTATGCTTTGTGGTCATATGAGAAATGTTGGATGAATTAGTTGTCATTGTAAGGGATGTAACGAGTGTGGAGTAGGATATCACTCGGTTTCTTAGGAGAATGGGTTACTTCTTTAGGTGTTGCTGATGGGGCACAAGTCATTCAGTTCATTTGATCAATACCTGAGTAGAGTGGATGATTCCCAAGAATGGTTTTAATGGATTCGAGAGTTATATCTAATAATTGGAGATCTTCAAGGGGTGCATTTGACCAGAAATTGAGGTTTACATTGGAGTGTGTTAAGACTTGTGGCATTTCTATATCATTATAGGTTCTACACATCAGTATCAGGAAGGTGAAGGTGACGGTAATGGCTTTAGATTCGCAGGAAGTCTCTTTAGGGTAAGTATTTTGAATGTGGTGCTTTTGGGATTATTTAAGAGAGTATTCAGTGGATTAGGAGCCTTAGACGGTACGATATTATGGCAAGGGGAAATATCAATTTGAAAGAAATTTAGAAGTAACTTGGATAGATAGGACAACTTGGTAGTAGGCCGGATCGGCATGGTAAGGGATATGATTAGTTCTTTGGGTGCTTATGAGGTAATGAGTTTCTACAGGTGTATCACGACAATGCTCTTGGGTTTTCCGTGGCTTGCATGGCTTGGTTGAGTTAGGAGGATTCAGTTCTGACGGTTTGGTTTTTTGCAAATGGGATTCGGGAAATTCTTAATGGTTTCTACCACGGTTAGAGATGTATAATTTCTACTGGCTTGAGGAGCATGTGATGTATAGAAATTTTCTTCTAGATTGGATCAAATGGAAAAGTTTTGGCTAGTGGAGTATGCAATTGCTTGTGACTAGGAATGGATTATGAAGTTTTCATATTTGTCATAGGATGGCATGGTATATGCGGTATGTTGTGTAGGGTTGAGATGGGCATGTGAAAGGTCACGGTTCAGTTCTGAAAGGAAGGTCATAAATTCTTAGGCAACACAAGCAATTTCAGATGATTAGACAAATGATATTATGAATTATGCGGCTTGATGAGGGTAAACATTTCAGAAAGGGCAATGTGTTTGAGTTAAGGGTACTTCATTGGTATTGTGACGCTCTCTTGTTGGATAGATTTCTTATATTCAAGTTGTTTGGTGGCACAGAAGAGTTATAGGAGTATCTCTCGTGGAATGATTGAGTATTAGAGGTGTGTTATATATTCGAGCGGTGGGGTTGGGATCAGATATAGTGATTTGTACGCTTTATGGATTTGAGGACTGGGAGTTCTCATAAACAGGTTATGTTATGGTTGTGGACCACGTATATTGATCTTATGTGGCGACTATCGGGGGTTTGGAGATCCGGGTTGGATCTTTTGTTGCTTAGTATGCTCGATTTTGATGTGATATTGGGTATGGATTGGTTGACTCTGTGTCCTATTATTATGGACTGTCGCTAAGACGGCGATGTTGGCTATGTTGGGAGTGCCACGTATTGAGTGGCGAGGTTTGGCAAGTTATGTTCCTAGTAGAGCGATTTCATTTTTGAAGGCCCAACTGATGGTTGGGAATAGGTTGTCTTTCTTATTTGGTATTCGTGAGGGATATCAGTGCAGAGGCTCCTACCATTGATTCAGTTTTGGTGGTGAGGGATTTTCCGGATGTGTTTCCTACTGCCGGGCATGCAGTCGGACAGGGTTATTGATTCCGGTATTGAATTGGTATCAGACACCGTATTGTGTGGCACCGGCGGAGTTAAAGGAGTTGAAGAGCAGCTTCAGGAGCTCCTTGATAAGGGTCTCATTGGTAGGCCAATATGGATGGGTGTTCTGCATCGAGTTGCCTGGTTGTCTTCGAGTTGCTATTGTTGAGGGATGTGTTGATTTGGTTATTATTAAGCTTATTAGTGTTCTGGGGTGATCTATGAGTTACTTTTCCGTGTTGCGAGGCGCTATGATTTGTTGGTTATAGGCATATATAGTGCAGTTCTATTGGGTCTCATAATGGAATTCGAGCGGGAAGACTATTGGGTATTGCTCGGTGGATGGCGTATTGGCTATGTCCTTTCGAGTTCGTATGATATCATGTCAGTTTCTTCTCTGTGGTTATGATGATTTGCTTTCAGTAGTAGGCATCAAATTGCATGTGGCAGTTGAATTTGAGCATGGTGACGTAAGGTGTTTCATGTAGGCTAGCGTTTGGATAAGGTCGCGTATTGCAGCGAAGTTATGTGGAGGTATGATCCATCGATTTAGATTTGTGTGTTCTGGTTCTACGATGTGTGATGGGTTCTCAACATTGCCTTGGGGTGGTACTGGTGAGCTTGCGGTACAGCTCTCTCATTTGAGTCATCTTTCCATGATTTGAGTACATTCGGACTGTTGCTTATTGGTGTGTGGGTCACACGAGTTGTGGATTTAGATTGTATCGATGCGTCATGTCACTAGAGTAGTCATGTTGGATGATCTAGAATGGATACTATTGGATTCGATTTCAGTATGTTAGAAGGATAATATCGGTATTCGGTTTAGAAATTTACTATGGTCCTTGCCGAAAGAGGGGGAGCTCCACGACTGGTTGATCTGAGGAATGGTGATGACTTTCTGCGTATTTTAATTCATCGTTGGCAGTACGAAAGTGTTGGAATGAGGCCTTATTTGATAAGAGGTTTATTATCGATATTCGGTTGTTTTGAGCAGTTGTTGTGATTTGGAGTCTTAGCTATGAGTGTTCGAGTTGTATGGTATATCTTGTAGTTTCTATCTTGAGTTGTGGTTATGGCTTACTACAACGTGTTCAGATTTATTCAGTGTGCGGATGTGAGATTCTGATCTTGTAGATAAATTTCGAAAGTGGAAATTTGGTTCTAAGATTTATGGGATAGGTTGGATTGTGAAATTTTTGTTACGTTGTGCTATCGGACCTATATGAGATAGGGTGACGGATCACCCCCCGGTATGTGCATGGCAAGGTTGTATAGCTATTTGATGGTTTTCAAAATAACTCTAGGCACGTTCAAGGACGAGCATTTGTTTTAGTGGGGGAAGATGTAATGACTCGGCCAGTCGTTTTATGTATTTCAGTTCCGTTTCCCCCATTTCTGCTTCTTTATGTCTTGTTTAGATGTATTATCTGGTATCAGGTTGGTTGGTTCGAGTTCGGAGTGGTTTTGTGGAGGAATGAGACACTTAGTCTTTTAAGTTGGCCATTTAGTTGGAAAAGTCAACCGGAAGTTGGCTTGTGAGTAAACGATCTTGGAATTTGGTTTTTATGATTCATATAGCTTCATTAGGTGATTTGGGGCTTAGGAGCATGTTCGGAATGTAATTTGGAGGTCTGTAATAGATTTAGGCTTGAATTGGCGAAATTGAAATTTTGGCACTTTCCGGTTGGTAGTGAAAATTTTGATATCGGGGTCGGAATGGAATTCCCAAAGTTGGAGTAGGTTTGTGATTCCATTTGCGACGTGTGTGCAAAATTTCAGGTCATTCAGACGAGGTTTGATAGACTTTTTGATCGAATTCGGAATTCAGAAGTTTTTGGAATACTTAGGCTTGAATCCGAGGGTGATTTGATGTTTTCATGTTGTTTTGAGTTTTCTGAAGGTTGGAAAAAGTTTGAATGAAGTTATGTGACTTGTCGGTATGTTTGGTTGAGGTCCCGAGGGCCTCGGGATGGTTTTGAGTGGTTGACGGGAAGTTTGGAATTTGAGTTGTGCTACTGATTTTGTTTTTCCTGTTATTTCCGCACCTGCGGATTGGGGACCGCAGGTGCGAGGTCCGTAGAAGCGGTTATGTAACGCAGGTGCGCAACAGGGGTCGCAGTGCGATTTGGTTCCCGCATCTGTGATGACTGCAGGTACGGTTAGGCAACCGCAGAAGCGGAGTATTTTGCGCAAATGCGGCTCCGCAGATGCGTAATGGGGACATCAGATGCAGAAGTGCTGGGCAGAGTGTATATAAAGGCTCCTTTGCGAATTTTTGGTCATTCTTCACCATTTTTGGCCGGGATTTGAGCTTTAGGCAGTGATTTTCAAGAGGAATCAAAGATTTTCAATGGGGTAAGTTACTTGGGCCTTATTATTTGTGTTTATGATGATTTTTCCATTGTTTAATCATGAAATTAGTAAGATTTAAGGCCTAAAAATGGAGAATTAGGGCTTTAGTTTTGGACAGCGTTGAGTGGCGATTTGAGGGTCCATTTGAGGTCCGATTTTGATGTTCTTGGTATGTATAGACTCGTGGGAGAATAAGGATTTTAGTGATGCAATTTCTATCTGAATCAGAGGCGTAGGCCGGGGGTCGGGTTTGACCAATTTCGAGATTTCTGATGTAATTTGATAATTTTCGCGTGGGCTTTGTTTCCGTAGCATATATTGATGTTATGGTTCTGATTTTTGGTTAGATTCAGGGCATTTGGAGGCCGAATAAAGAGGCAAAGGCATCGCGGGATAGAGTTTGGCTTGGCTTAAGGTAAGTAACGCTTCCAAACTTGGTTCTGAGGGTTCGAAACCCCGAACTATGTGTTCTATGATTACTATTGAGGTGAAGAAAATGCCAAGTGACGGGCTTGTGGGCGTGCACCGTGAGAATTGCAGCTTGGCAACGAGATATTGAACAGGACTTCGTTGGCTAGTTATAGCGCTTGGGCTAAGGGAAGCCCCTCCAAAGTCTTTACACCCCCAGTGAGCGCAGTTGATGATATTGAGGGATGGATCTTCCCTGGACATGGATTTTGTCCGAAGTATTTATATTTGGAGATGGATCTTCTCCATAGGTTGGAATGGCCTTCCTCGGTACTGGATGACTGTTGTCAGTGATGTGTATATATTCCAGGATGGATCTTCCCTGGGCCTTGTGAGCCATATACAGTATCGAGTGGTTATGAGTTTATTATCGATATTATCTGGAGATGGATCTTCTCCGTAGGCTGGAATGGCCTTCCTTAGTACTGAGTGATTGCTGTTAGAGATGTATATATTTTGGGATGGATCTTCTCTGGGCCATATGAGCCATATATAGTACTGAGTGGACGAGCATTTAAGGTTGTGGGCACATGAGGTACTCAGCATGGTGCATTTCATACAGCATGTGCATTGATATGTAGATGTAGTAGAGTTACACTCCTTTACCTTGTTCATACTTGCTCAGTTTTACTGTTCGAGCTGTTTATTTAACTGAAAGAATGACTACATTTCTATATATTATTTCTGTTATCCTTGAGGAGGTTGAGTTCGTCACTACCTATCAGTCCAAAGGTTGGACTTGCTAGTTACTGAGTTGGTGTACTCACGTTACCCCCTGCACCTCGTATGCAGATTCAGGCAATTTGGATCCAGTGGCGGATGTTTGATCAAGTCTTCTGACTTAGAAGATTATTGAGGTACCTGCACGATGTTTGCAGGCCTTGGCTCTTCACTTTACTTTCTGGTTGTATTACAATTGTTCCCTTAGACATTATATGAGACTATGTATTTTTTCTTAGACGCTCATGCACTCAGTGACACCCCGGTTTTAGGGCTGGATTGTATTTATTCTTGGAATTTCTTAAGTTTCAAATAGTTTTTAACTGTTAAAAGCTTCCGTAAATGTTTTCAAACTTATTATTATCGTGTTGATTGTTGAGTTGAGGCTGGCCTAGTTTCATGATAGGCACCATCACGACGGGTCGGGTTTTGGATCGTGACGCAAGTTGTCTGTTGCAGTTACATTACTTAGTATTAAATCAGATATATCTATTTCTCAAGCAGGTATGAATTCTATCATTGGCCTTATGAATGAACTTAATCCGACTAAGATTGATTTGCCCAAAGATTTTTACACAACAAAGAAATTTATTTCCAAGTTAGGTCTTTCATCGAAGAGGATTGATTGTTGTGAGAAAGGTTGCATGTTATTCTATAAGGATGATGTAGATATAGAAAATTATAAATTTTGTAACCAGCTACGTTACAAAGAAGTCACAAATGCTAAACAAAAGAAGGTTCCAGTGAAGGCGATGCACTACTTACCGCTTATACCAAGGGTAAAGAGTTTGTATGCATCAATGAGTTCCGCTCCTCATATGAGATGTCATTACGAACATAGAAGGTTAGATGGTGTTCATCCGTCAGATGAGCATGGTAACATTTTGATAGGGTGTTCCCATACTTTGCCGGTGAACCAAGAAATATTTGGCAGAGATTATGTGCTGATGGATTCACTCCATTTGTAGTATTTGATGAACCATATTTATGTTGGCCAGTGTTTGTTACGACGTATAATATGCCACCTAAATTGTGTATGACAATTCAATATATATTTCTAACTTGTATTGTTCCAGATCCACGCAATCCAAAAAATTAAATGATGTATGCATGCAACCCCTAATTTATGAGTTGAAATTATAGTGGCATAAAGGTATGAAAACATATAATGTATCAACTAAGAAAAACTTCCGACTCCGTACTACTTTGATGTGAACTATAAATTATTTTCCTGCTTATGGAATGATGTCGGGGTGGTCAACTGCCTGAAAGTTAGCTTGCCCCACTTGAAGACACAAAGGCATTGACTTTGAAACATGGAGACAAGAACACATGGTTTGATTGTCAGCGCCATTTTTTATCAATGGATCATGGGTTTAGAAGAAATACTAGTGCATTTATGAAGAACAAAACTGATTATGACGAGCCACCACATGTCTTGTCGCCTGAAGAGATTTGGAATAGAGTTAGGGATCTACCTAAGGTAGCAGAGCATCCATTGCCCAATAAGATACTGGAGTATGGTGTAACACACAACTGGACAAAATAGAGCATTTTTTGGGAGTTACCTTATTGAAAGCACAATCTTCTTCGGCATAATCTTGATGTCATGGATATCGAGAAGAATGTTTTTGATAACTTGTTTATACTGTGATGGATATAAGCAAATAGACAAAATATAACTTGAAAACCAAGATGGATTTGAAAGAATATGTAGGCGGGCTGAGTTGTACTTGACATACTTGAACAACAAGGTTCAGAAGCCTAAAGCCACTTACACATTCCCTTTGGATGAAAGAAGAGAGATTTGTGATTGGGTTAATATCCCTGATGGGTATGCATCAAACTTATCTAGGTGCATTGGCATGAAAGAAGGGAAGTTGACATCTATGAAAATCTGCGATTGCCCACATTTTCATGGAATTTTTGATGCCTATTGCATTTAATGCTTTGCCTGATAGAATTTGAAAGCCCATCAAAGAGATATGCTTATTTTTCAAGGAGTTGTGATCTAGCACATTGGGGGCAGAGAACCTAGCTTACATGGTTAGTAACATTCACTTAACTTTAAACAAGTTGGCAAAAATTTGTCCGCTTGGTTTTTTCGATGTGATAGAACATCTTCCAATTCACCTTGCGTAGGAGGCACGACTAGGAGAGTCAGTTCAATAAAGATGGATGTATCCCTTCGAGAGTAGTTATCTTTAATCATCAATCATTATGTGTTTCATTTTAATATTATTTCATCTTAAAATTTTATGATACAGGATGATTGGCAAATGTAAGCGGATCGTGAAAAATAGATCAATAATTGAGAGATCGATATGTGAGGCATATCTAGCTAGAGAAACATCTTATTTCTATTTATATGATTTTTAACATGATGTGCCATGTTTAAGAAATATACCTAATCGGCATGATGACGGTGGAAATACCGATCCATTGGCACCACCCTTTTCCATATTCAATCAACTTGGAAAAGGCACTCCAAAATGTAGTCCAATACGATTTTTGACTGAGATGGAGCTAAAGTCAGCTACAACACTTGTTCTACTAAATTGTCCCGAAGTCCAACATTATTATACGTAAGTGTACATTTAAATTATCGACTTATATTAAATCTCAATTATCAATCATTTTAACTAATGAAAATTTTCAAATCTGTCGGTTAGTTGGTTTGTTGGTACATATGGGCATGAGAATGTTTATTCTAAGTTTGCAGAATGGTTTAAACACTTTGTAAGTATTAGTGAAGTTTCTTCCAATGCAAATTATTATCAGGTATACATACTTTTTAATTTCTAATTAACTATTATTTATTGGGTTCGTTCTAGGTTCATAATACATATAATGGCGTAAATGATCAATTTTTGCGTGACATTGTGTGGGGACCTAGTCGTAAGGTCAGAATGATGTCTAAGTACTCTGTCAATGGGTACAAGTTTCATATAGAAGAATGGTCCAAGGGGGAAAAACTAATAACAGTGGCGTGTGTATGAAAGCTGATGATGATGTTGATTATTATGGTGTGCTTCAACAGATATTAGAACTCGAGTATAGTGTTGGTTGGTCGGTGAACTCTTTCAGTGTAAATGGTATGATCCAACACCTACTAGAGGTACAAAGGTACATCCGCAGTATAAAATAGTTGAAATAAAGAACACGGGGAGGTATAGACTCTATGACCCATTTGTCATAGCACAAAATATGAAACAGTTGTACTACGCACTTTATCCTTTGTGCAAGAAGAAGGCTGAATAGCAGGCAGTGATAAAAACTAAGCCCATGGGTTGAGTTGAGGTTGATGATTCATTAGATATAGCGTACCAGAATGACATTCAAGTGTTGAAACAATGGTGGATGATGAACTAGCAGGTGAATTGTATGATAGTGAAGGCCTTTATGAGGAATTCGAGCTGCATCCCCATCTAGATACTGGAGGATCTCAGGTGGCTGCATCCCCATCTACTAGTTCTCCTTCAGTTGCTCCTTCACAGAGATAGTATGTTGGTGGGCTGTAAAGTACGATCATATGCATTGATTGATTATCGTACCCCATGGGGACGAGTAAGTAATTCTTTAATTTTAATTATTAGAATAAAGATCTACATATATGTAACGAATATTTATTTTACATATAATGCAGGTTTTTGCCATCCTTTCAGGCCACACATATGGTTGTGGAAGCTGTGAAGCCATTTTTCCATGAGCCGTGAAATTCCTGGAGAGAGATTCCATACCAAATCAGATTGAATATGTGGTTTCAATTTAAGGTACAAATAAATAAAAAGTCATGACCCAAAACTCAACCTATCGTGATGGCGCCTATCATGGTACTAGGCAAGCCGTCAACTCAGATATTACCAACACTTTCAAATTTTAACTTATACTAGAACATGTTTAAATAAGTAAAACTGTCATAAAATTGGATAAAATATCATAAATTAATATAGAAGTCTCCCAAAACTAGAGTGTCACTAAGTACATGAGCATCTATATAATGACATAGTAGGATACACTGTCTAGAAAGTAGAACTGAATAAATAAAATTGAAAGATAGGGAAGGAGAGCCAAGGTCTGTGGTATGATGACCTGATTGGTCATCTCATGTTTTAGAACTAAATTCTGTATTCCGAAGCTTTAAATATCTTATTTTAGCCTTCCTCGATTTGTATGCGAGGTCCAGGTATTTTTTTTTGGAAAGCTTATATGTTAAAAATTGATAAAAATAAAAAAATTCCTTAAAAGTTAATTGAGTAGACTTTGTTCAACGTTTTGAACAAATGGACCCGGATCTATATTTGACTGTCCTGGTGGTTTGTATCATAATTTGGGACCAGGGCGTATACCTGGAATTGAATTCCGAGGTCCCTATCTCGAGATATGATTTTTTGTTAAAAATTGAAAGTTTGAAAGTTTAATGATTTAAGAATGAACTGATGTTTGGCCTTGTTGGTACCGGGTCTGTATTTTAGTTTTGAAGTCCGGTACAGGTCTGTTATTATATTTATGACTTGTCTCTTAAATTTGGTGAGAAACAGAGTTAGTTTGACGTGATTCAGATGTCTGGTTGTGGAAATAGAAGTTTTTTAAAATTTTCGTGTAAATTTCATTTGATTTGGTATTCAATTCGTAGTTCTAGGTGTTATTTTGGCAATTTGATTACGTGAGCAAGTTCGTATGGTGATTTAGTACTTGTGTGCATGTTCGGTTTGGAGCCCCGGGGGCTCGGGTGAGTTTCGAATAGGTTACGAGGTGATTTGAACATAGAAAAACTAGTTCTTCTGCAGTTTCAGGTGCCTTCAGGTTTCCTTTTCGCGTTTGTGAAGGCACTCTCCTGAACGCGAAGTAGAAACTGGGCTGGGTAGATTTTTCTTCTTCGCGAACGGGAAGGCTGGGTCGCAAACGCGGAGCGATGGGGGCTTTACCCTTCGCGAATACGGCCAGCTCAATGCGAACGCATACTATTATTGTATTTGGGGAGGGGTCAGTCATCTCTTAATCGCGAACGCGAAGGCCCGGGGGGGGGGGCAGCCTTCACGAACGCGATGAAAGACTCACAATCACGTAAGCCATTAAGGCGCAGCTCTTCGCGAACGTGTCAATGTTCACGCGAACGCGATGAACATTGACGCCCAGTGTTAAAATAGCCCCATTACGGAATTTCTGCCATTCTTTCAAATTTTCAAAAGCTAGAAAGTATAGAGACGATTTTTCAAAGATATTTTCTTCCCTAATTTGTTGGTAATTGATTCTAATCCACTTTCTTGGAATTACCCATTATATTTCATGAGTTTTCAACCTAAAATCTAGGATTTTCATGGTGAAAATTGGGGGTTTGGGTAGTATTAGAGATTTTTGTATAATTGGAATTTAGACCTTGAATTGAGGTTGGATTTCGAAATAAATTACATAATCAGGCTCGGGGATGAATGGTAAATAGATTTTGGTCCGAACCTCGGGTTTTGACTAAGTAGGCCCGGGGTCGATTTTTGATTTTTTGGGAAAAAGTTTGGGAAATCTAAATTTATGCATTGTAGTTGATTCCTTTAGCAATATTTGATGTTGTTGAGTTAATTATGGCTAGATACGAGTGGTTTAGAGGCGAATTCTAAGGGAAAGGCCCCGACAGAGCTTTGAATTGACTGCGGAGTGAGGTAAGTATTGTGTCTAACCTTGACTTGAGGGAATTAGGAACCCTCAGACTATGTGTTATGTGAATTCCACGTGAGCGGTGTATATGCAAGGTGAGGAGTGCTTATACGGCGCTGAATTATCTGTTTTCCCTTATTTACTGCTTTTCCTTAATTATTTCCTTTCCTATCATAATTGTTATATGTTCTATATGCTTTCCATGATTAACTACTACTTGTTGTTCAATATCTTCTCCGGTTCATGATGTTAGTTCTTCCATAGTTTCATGACTCCCTGTTATTTGTTTAAGTAGACTTACTTGCACCTTCTAATTGTCAATTGCTGGATTGGTCTCGGTGTTTGGTATTACTCATGTAGATTTCTTTACTATACAAGTTCCCTTAGGTTCAGTTTGGTATTTATTGACCGTAAAGGCTTTATTGTAGAAGTATTAATTTGATTGTGCTTTGAGTATTTGGTACTGATATGGTAGGATCGGGCTGCATGCCGCAACATATGTAATAAGGGTGGATTGTTACGGTGGAATAAGGGTGAACATGTTCTATACTGTGGGATCGGGTTGCACGCCGCAACAGGTGGAATAAGGGTGAATTGATATGGTGAAATAAGGGTGAATTGTGATATTGTGTTGATATATAGTGGGATCGGATTGCGCGCCACAACATATTTACATCTATTATCTCTATTATTGATGCTATTTCGGTGGAATAACGGTAGATTTGTGTTATCTGGTGGGATCAGGTTGCGCGCTGCAATAACCTATATATTTCCATTTCCTGAGCTATGTTGTTTTTTCGGTATTTGCATTTGAACAGTTAAAGATTGGTAATTCTGGACTACGCTGGTTTATTCTTGTGGTTGTGGTTATCATTTTCAGTTGACTATTTTATTCTGTTCAGTATTTCTATTATTCTGTCATTATTATATATAGTGCAGACAGGTTATAGTGTAGGTGACCAGCCTTAGTCTCGTCACTATTTCGTCGAGGTTAGGCTCGATACTTACCAGTACATGGTGTGAGCACCTAATTTTTGCCTCACATGAAAATAACTCCTAAAAATAGACCAAAAATAATTCTAATAGATTTTAGGAGTTTTTCTTTATTTAGTTGTATTTCATGCATGTTTAATATCTTAAAATCATAAAAAAAATCATAAAAATTGTCACATTTTAATTTCATGCCATCTTAGGTTTAATTTGCATTTAGGAATTAATTACATTGCGTTAATTACATTATCAAGCAAAATCACAAAAAAATAAAATAATACTACATTGGTCATTTTCTTTGCATGTTCAAATTAATTAGTGTAAGTTGATTCACAATTTTAGTGGCTTAGTGATGCAAAATTGGAGTATTAAACTAAGAGGCTAATTTGAAAAGAAGAGTATTTAATTGATATTTAAATAGGGTTAATCTTTCAAAGGAAAATAGGTTTGCTTATTGAGGCCCAAAATTCCAGCGGCCCAAAACCCCAATCTTCCGACCCGCCTAGCCCATTTCCATTTTCCCTACCCATTAAAATAATCCCTAATTTCGTCATAAAAGGGAGATCCCTCACATTAAAGAGGAGATACTTAAAATATCGGACCTAATCCCTCTCTCTGTAAAACCAGAAACGGCGCATCTGGGGATTCCTTCTTCTTCTCCATTTTTACCATCACCAAGAACAGACCCTCCCCTTTGAAAAAAACGAACGACCCTCCCCAAAATCTCTGAAAACCTTAGCGCCGCAATACCTCCCTTTCTTCTTCTTCTTCGCTCTTATTTTCTGACCTTCTCTCATCTTCAAGGAGAAGCAGGCAAAAACAAGAACGACTCTCTCATTCTCTTATCTTTAGCTGGGGCTGTGCATAATTTGGTAAATACCAAATTACTATACCAAAACCAAAAAGTTTGGTATTTGGTATTCGATATTTTAGTATCCGATATGGTATTTGGTTTAATTTTAAAAAAAATTAGTATTAGCTATGGTATTTGGTATTTTAAAATGAAATACCAAAATACCGATACCGTACCGAAATATATATTAATATGCACAATACACATATTATTAATTATAATATTGTGACGACCCGACTGGTCGTCTTGAGAATTAATGCCCCGATCCCCTATTAACTACTTTCCCCAAGTTTATTTCTGCTATTTTGATTTGCCGGGATATTCGGTTTTGAGTTTCGAAGAGTTTTGGGATACTTAGTCCCTAAATGAGAGCTTAAGTGTTGGAAAGTTGACCATAGTCGGAACAATGTGAAGACAACCTCAGAATGGAAATATGATGGTTTCGTTAGCTCCGTTGGGATATTTCGAGGTTAGGAGCGTGTTCAGAGTATATTTTGGAGGTCCGTAGCTAATTTAGGCTTGAAATGCCGGAAGTTGAATTTTTGAAGTTTCCGGTTCGATAGTGAGATTTTGATCCGAGGGTCGGAATGAAATTTCGAGAGTTACAGTAGTTCCGTCATGGGATGTGTGTGCAAAATTTCAGGTCATTCGGATGAGGTTTGGTAGACTTTTTGATCGAAAGTCTGTTTTTAGAGTTCTTGAAATTTTTAAGCTTGAATCCTATGAAAAATAGGTGTTTTGATGTTGTTTGG
Source organism: Nicotiana sylvestris (assembly GCF_000393655.2). Classification (NCBI taxonomy): domain Eukaryota; kingdom Viridiplantae; phylum Streptophyta; class Magnoliopsida; order Solanales; family Solanaceae; genus Nicotiana; species Nicotiana sylvestris. The sequence goes on along the minus strand of NC_091065.1, from coordinate 155,580,049 downwards.
ATTGTTCTGAAGGTTGGAACAAGTTTGAATGATGTTTTAGGATTGGTTGGCAGGTTTGGTTGAGGTTCTGGGGGCCTCGAGTGTGTTTCGGATGCTCAACGGGTCATTTTTGGAACTTAGGAAATTGCAGAAAATACTGCAGCAGTCAGTTCTGGTTTCCTTCTTCGCGTTCGCAAGTGGGTTATCACGTTCGCGAAGAGGAGCTGGGAGTGGGGCAAAGTTTGGCCTTCACATTGGCGAGAGGGCCTCCGTGTTCGCGTTGAGGCTGGATGGTTGTGCTATGCGTTCGCGATTGGGCTTCGCGTTCGCGGAAGAGGAATTGGCCCAGTGGAGTTTTGTGCATCACATTCGCGTGGTGCCCGTCGCATTCGTGAAGGTTCGTCTTTGCAAGGGATCATGTTCGCGAAGTGAGGGACGCGTTCACGAAGAAGGAAAAATGGTCAAAGTTATTTTGTGCTTCGCGAACGCGAGGCTTGACCGCGTTTGCGAAGAAGGGATTTTCTGGGCAGATATAAGATTTCAAAATCGAGGGTTTAGCCATTTTATCAAAACTTAAGCTTGGGAGCTCGGATTTGAGCGAGATTTTGAGGGATTTTTAGAGGTATCGATTGGGTAATGATTCTTAACTCATTTTTGCTTGTAAACCATTAATCTAAACATGAATTCATCCTTTAATTTCAGAATTTGTATGAAAATTGGAGAAAAGTTCTTAGGCCAAGAAATTGAGTTTTGATTGGGGATTTGACATCGGATTTGGATAATTTTGGTATGGTTAGACTCATGAGAGTGTGAGGATTCTAAAACTATAAATTTTACCTGATTTCGAGATGAGGGCCCGATGGGCATTTTGGTTATTTCACATAATTTCACGTATTACCTTAGAATTTAATTGTAGAATCAGTTACATGAAGTGTTATTTACATTATGCAATTGAATTGAATAGATTTGGGCCATTTGGAGTCGAGTACTTGTGGCAACGGTGTGGTATATGGTTGGTTTTGAGCTGGTTCGAGGTAAGTGGCTTGTCTAACCTTGTATGGGGGACCTTCCCCTTAAGATATGATATATTTGATAATTGAACTGCCTTGTACGTGAGGTGACGAGCGCGTACTTGAGCTAATTGTTGAAAATCCGTTTTTTCCTTAAGTATTTCAATTGAGTTCTTTTCCCTATTATTATTCTACTTGTGAATTTAGCCTGTTGCTAGTTTAGAAAAGCATGTTTATTTGACTCAATTGCCTATTTACTTAAACTGCCTTAATTGCATTACGTGAAGCATGTTAGGCTAGAATTAACTGTTTACTTGGTACGAAACTTAGCTTAATTGGGTATTCTTGTGTTGCTGTTGTGTGTTTTTACTTTGGGACTACGGGACGACATCCCAGGAGATCCTCTGTATGTATTTATGATCTGAACTGAGGTGCGGGATACCAAGAGATCCCTGGCACGTATATTGAGGATACCAAGAGATCCTCGGGATACCAAGAGATCCCTAGCATAAATTGAGGATACCAAGAGATCCCTATAATATATTGAGGATACCAAGAGATCCCTAGCATATATTGAGGATACCAAGAGATTCTCGGGATACCAAGAGATCCCTAGCATATATTGAAGATACCAAGAGATCCCCGGATATCATCCTTGTTATGAGTGGTACTTCCTTCTGGTTTGCCTTCATCTCTATTTCCATTATTGTACTCTTATTATCATGTGCATATTCTTACTATAGATTTTCAATTATAGTGCTTATCTTATCCTGTCATCTTTGTATTTTTATTTAACCTCAGTAGGGCCCTGACCTTCCTCGTCACTACCCAACCGAGGTTATGCTTGGCACTTACTCAGTATTGCTGTGGTGTACTCATGCCTCTTCTGCGCATGTTTCTCATGTGCAGATCCAGCTACTTTTACTTAGGCCTACCATCCTTGAGGGAGGGGACTACTTAGAGACTTCGAGGTACATCTGCCGTGTCCGCAGACTAAAGAGTCCCTTTCTATTCCTGCGTTTTTGTATTTATCCCTTCGGTACTTTCTATTCTTATCAGACAAATTCTCGAGTTAGAGCTATGTAGTATTTCCTTTTCTTAGCTTGTGCTTCATAGGTTTTCGGGTCTTGGATTTATATTTGGTATTGAGAGTTAAACAAGGTGTATGCCGAGCGGCACATTTAAACACTGTTACTGCTTTATTTCTGTTTTAAATTGTTTACTTCTGCAAATTTTGGTTTTTCTTCCGCAAATTAGGCTTACCTAGTCGTAGAGACTAGGTGCCGTCACGATGGTTCACGGAGGGCGATCCAGGGTCGTGACAAGTTGGTATTAATGCTCTAGCTTCATAGGAGTCATGGATCACAAGCCGGTTTATTAGAGTCTCGCTGATCGGTACGGAGACGTCTATACTTATATACGAGAGGCTATGTAACTTTTAGGAAAATTCTACTTCATTTGATTTCCTTGTCATGCGATATTTTGACATCACAATTCTAAACTTCTGTCCTTTATTCTCTCACAGATGGTGAAGACACATGCTACTCGAGATGATCAGGCACCCATGCCCCCTACTGTAGCCGTCATAGGCCGGGGAAGGGGTAGAGGCTAAGGACGTGCATGTGGTGCAGCCAGAGCACCTGTGCGAGCTACCGCCGAGGTGCCACCAGCAGATCCAGCCAGAGTTCAGGCACCTGAAACGCCTATTGCTATTACAAATCCAACTCTTCAGGAGACTTTGGCGCAGTTCATGAGCATGTACACCACCTTGGCTCAAGCAGGGTTGCTTCCCCTTGCTGAAGCTACATCTCAGGCCGGGGGAGGAGCACAGACTCCCGTCATCCACACTCCTGAGCAGCGAGTGCATGTTGAGCAGGACCCTGAGATTATTCATGTACCGCCTACAGTGCCGGTTCAGCCCGAGGATAGGGCAGCAGCTTCCGAGGATAAGCAGTTGAGGCTTGAGAGGTTCAAGAAGTACAAGCCTCCTGTATTCAGTGGTCTAACATCGGGGGATGCTCTGGGATTTCTTGATGAGTGTTACCGCATTCTCTGTACCATGGGCATATCAGGATCAAGCGGAGTTTCTTTCACTACCTTCCAGCTTCGAAGAGCCGCCTATGAGTGGTGGCGCACCTATGGGTTAGATAGTCCAGATGAGGCTACTTCACTGACTTGGACTCAATTTTCAGATCTGTTCCTGAAAGAGTATGTTCCTCAGAGTCTTAGGGACGCATGACGCGCAGAGTTTGAGTATTTGTGCCAGGGTGCTATGATTGTTTCAGAGTATGCTTTCCGATACACCAGTTTGGCTAGGCATGCATCAACCTTGGTTTCTACTGTTCGCGAGAGGGTTCGCCGGTTTATTGAGGGCCTTATTCCCAGCATCAAATCTAGCATGGCTCGTGAGTTGGAGATGGATATTTCTTATTAGCAGGTGGTGAGCATTGCTAGGAGGATTGAGGGTATGCATGTTAGAGAGATAGAGGAGAGGGAGGCCAAGAGGTCTCGAGAGTCGGGCCATTATTCTGGTGCCCGTACCCCAGCTGCAGGTCGTCATGATAGGGGTTATATGAGTCGCCCTGTTCATTCACCTCTTCCAACAACCAATAGTGCTCTAGCTCCTCCTAGGCCTCAGGAGCCTTATTATGCATCTCCGGTTTCTAGCGCGCCTCCTGCGTGGGGTGCTTTCAGAGGTCAGTCCAGCAGACCTGCCCCTAGCCAGTCACAGCCACCGCATCCTATAAGGGCTTGTGTTTGAATGTGGTGACATACGCCACGTGGTGAGGGATTGCCCTAGGCTTGGGAGGAGTGCACCTCCATAGACTTCTCAGCCACAGCGTGCCCCGCAGAGTTCTCAGACTATGATTACAACTCCAGTTGCTACCCCACCTGCTCAGCCAGCTAGAGGTGGAGGTCATAGAGGTAGAGGTCTCCCTCGAGGGGGAGGCCAGGCCAGATACTATGCCCTTCCTACCCGTATCGAGTTTGTTGCCTCCGATTCTGTCATCACAGGTATTATATTTGTTTGCCACAGAGATGCATCAATTCTATTTGATCCAGGCTCTACTTACTTTTATGTGTCTTCTTATTTTGCTCTGCATTTGGGTGTATCTCGAGATTCTTTGAGTTCCCCTATTTATGTTTCTACTCCTGTCGGAGATTCTCTTGTTGTGGACCACATTTATCGGTCGTGTTTGGTTGCTCTTAGTTGTTTTGAGACCAGAGCTGATTTATTGTTGCTCAGCATGGTAGATTTTGATATTATCTTGGGCATGGACTGGTTGTCGCCCCATTATGCTATTCTTGATTGTCACGCCAAAATCGTGACGTTGGCTATGCCAGGTGTACCGCGTGTTGATGGGAAGGGTACTTTATATTACACTCCCAATAGAGTTATTTCTTTTCTTAAAGCACATCGTATGGTGGAGAAGGGTGTGATGCATATTTAGCTTATGTGAGAGATGTCAGTATTGATACCCCTTCAACTGATTCAGTCCCAGTAGTATGGGATTTTCCCGATGTGTTTCCAGCTGATCTTCCAGGCATGCTGCCTGATAGAGATATTGATTTTGGCATTGATCTGTTGCCGGGTACTCAGCCCATTTCTATCCCTCCGTATCGTATGACTTCTCTTGAGTTGAAGGAGTTGAAAGATCAGTTACAGGAATTGCTTGATAAGGGTTTTATTTGACCCGGTGTTTCACCTTGGGGTGCTCCTGTCTTGTTCGTGAAGAAAAAAGGATGGTTCTATGCATATGTGTATTGATTATCGCCAGTTGAACAAAGTGACAGTAAAGAACCGTTATCCTTTGCCTCGTATTGGTGATTTGTTTGACCAACTTCAGGGTGCATAGGTGTTTTCTAAGATTGATTTGCGATCAGGTTACCATCTGTTGAAGATTCGGGAGCCAGATATCCCGAAGTCTGCTTTCAGGACTCGGTATGGTCATTACGAGTTCCTTGTTATGTCATTTGGGCTGACCAATTCCCTAGCAGCCTTTATGCATTTGATGCACAGTGTGTTCCGGTCGTATCTTTATTCGTTCATCATTGTCTTTATTGATGATATTCTGGTGTATTCCCGGAGTGGGGAAGATCATGAGCAGCACCTGAGGATTGTGCTTCAGACTCTGAGAGAGAAGAAATTATATGCTAAGTTCTCGAAATGCGAGTTTTGGTTGGATTCAGTGGCATTCTTAGGCCACGTGGTATCGAGTGAGGGTATTCAGGTGGATCCGAAGAAGGTAGAGCAGTGTAGAGTTGGAACAGACCATCCTCAGCTACAGATATCCGCAGTTTCCTTGGTTTGGCGGGTTACTACCGTCATTTTGTGGAGGGGTTCTCATCGATTGCATCCCCTATGACCAGGTTGACACAGAAGGGTGCTCCATTTTAGTGGACGCAGGAGTGTGAGGCGAGCTTTGAGAAGCTCAAGACAGCTTTGACCACATCCCTAATTTTGATATTGCCTACAGGTTCGTGGTCTTATACGATCTATTGTGATGCCTCAAGGGCTGGCCTCGGGGCAGTGTTGATGCAGGATGGTAGGGTGATTGGCTACTCGTCTAGACAGTTGAAGATACATGAGAAGAACTACCCTGTTCACGACCTTGAGTTAGCTGCCATTGCTCACGCCCTGAAGATTTGGGCTATTATTATACGGTGTGCCTTGTGAGATTTATACTGACCATCGGAGCTTGCAGCACTTGTTCAAGCAAAAGGATCCAAATTTGCGCCAAATGAGGTGGTTAAAGTTTCTAAAGGACTATGATATCACTATTTTGTATCACCCAGGCAAGGCCAATGTGGTGACCGATGCTTTGAGTCACCGGGCAGAGAGTTTGGGAAGTTTGGCTTATTTACCAGCATGAGAGATGCCTATGGCGATGGATATTCAGGTCTTAGCCAGCCAGTTTGTGAGATTGGATGTTTCAGAGCCCAGTTGGGTTCTAGCTTGCGTGGTTTCTCGGTCTTCCTTTTTCGATCATATCTGGGAGTGGCAGTATGATGAACCTTATTTGCTTGTCCTCAAGGACAAAGTCCAGCACGGTGATGCTAGAGATGTGACTATTGGTGATGATGGGGTATTGAGGATGCAGGGTCGTATTTGTGTACCCAATATTGATAGGCTTCGAGAGTTGATTCTAGAGGAGGCCCATAGTTCGCGGTATTTCATCCATCCGGGTGCCACGAAGATGTTTCAGGATTTGAGATAGCACTACTGGTGGAGATGGATGAAGAAGGATATAGTTGGATTTATAGCTCGGTGCCTCAACTGTCAGCATGTGAAGTATGAGCACCATAGACCGGGTGGGTTGCTTCAGCAGATAGAGATCCCGGAGTGGAAGTGGGAATGGATCACCATGGACTTTGTAGTTGGGCTCCCACGGACTTTGAGAAAGTTCGATGCTATTTGGGTGATTGTGGATCGGCTGACTAAGTCTGCTCATTTTATTCCTATGTGTACTGCTTATTCTTCGGAGCGGTTGGCGGAGATTTATGAATTGGGTACTCGGGTGGAGTTGAGTACATCATTTCACCCTCAGACGGACAGACAATCCGAGCACACTATTCATATTCTTGAGGATATGCTCCGTGCATGTGTGATTGAGTTTGGAGGGTCTTGGGATCAGTTCTTGCCATTGGCGGAGTATGCTTATAACAACAACTATTAGTCCAGCATTCAAATGGTACCATATGAGGCTTTATATGGGAGACGGTGTAGATCCCTAATGGGTTGGTTTGAGCCAGGTGAGGCCAGGTTATTGGGCACAGACTTAGTTCAGGATGCTTTGGAGTAGGTTAAGGTGATTCAGGATAGACTCCGCACAACCCAGTCCAGACAGAAGAGTTATGCAGACCGGAAGGTTCGTGATGTTTCCTATATGGTTGGAGAGCGGGTTCTGCTTTGAGTATCGCCTATGAAAGGCGTTATGAGATTTAGGAATAAAGGGAAGTTGAGTCCGCGGTTTATTGGCCCTTTTCAGATATTGAGGCGTATTGGGGAGATTGCTTATGAGCTTGCCTTACCTCCTAGCTTAGCCGTAGTTCATCCGGTATTCCATGTTTCGATGCTCCAGAGGTATCACGGTGATCTGTTGCACGTGTTGGATTTCAGTTCAGTCCAATTGGACAAGGATCTATTCTATGTTGAGGAGCCAGTGGCAATATTGGACATGCAGGTTAGAAAGCTGAGGTCAAAGAACATTGCATCCGTGAAGGTTCAGTAGCGGGGTTAGCCGGTCAAGGAGGCGGCCTGAGAGACCGAGCAGGATATGCGTAGCCGTTATCCTCATCTTTTCACTACTTCAGGTATGTTTTTATTCTCGTTCGAGGGCGAACGAATGTTTAAGTATAGGAGGATGTGACGACCCGACCGATCGTCTTAAGAATTAACGCCCCGATCCCTATTAACTGCTTTCCCCAAGTTTATTTCTGCTATTTTGATTTGCCGGGATGTTCGGGTTTGAGTTTCAGAGAGTTTTGGGACACTTAGTCCCTAAATGAGAGCTTAAGTGTTAGAAAGTTGACCGTAGTCTGAAATGTGAAGACGACGTCGGAATGGAAATCCGAAGGTTCCGTTAGCTCTGTTGGGTGATTTCGGGGTTAGGAGCGTGTTCGGAGAGTGTTTTGGAGGTCCGTAGCTAATTTAGGCTTGAAATGCCGGAAGTTGAATTTTTGAAGTTTCCGGTTCGATAGTGAGATTTTGATCCGAGGGTCGGAATGGAATTCCGAGAGTTTTAGTAGTTCTGTCATGTCATTTGGGATGTGTGTGCAAAATTTCAGGTCATTCGGACGAGGTTTGGTAGACCTTTTGATCGAAAGTGTGTTTTTAGAGTTCTTGGAATTTTTAAGCTTGAATCCAATGAAAAGTAGGTGTTCTGATGTTGTTTTGAGCATTCCGAAGGTTGGAACAAGTTTGAATGATGTTTTAGGATTGGTTGGTTGGTTTGGTTGAGGTCCCGGGGGCATCGGGTGTGTTTCGGATGCCTAACGGCTCATTTTTGGAACTTAGGAAATTGCAGAAAATGTTGCAGCAGTCAGTTTTGGTTTCCTTCTTCGCGTTCGTGAGTGGGTTATCGTGTTTGCGAAGAGGATCTGGGACTGGGGGAAAGTTTGGCCTTCGCTTTCACGAGAGGGCCTCCGCGTTCACGAAGAGGCTGGATGGTTGTGCTATGCGTTCGCAATTAGGCTTCACGTTCGTGGAAGAGGAATTGGCCCAGTGGAGTTTTGTGCATCACGTTCGCGTGGTGCCCATCGCGTTCGCGAAGGTTCGTCTGTGCAAGGAATCGCGTTCGCGGAGTGAGGGACGCGTTCGCGAAGAAGAGATTTTCTAGGTAGATATAAGATTTCAAAATCGATGGTTTAGCCATTTTTATCAAAACTTAAGCTTGGGAGCTCGGAGTTGAGCGAGATTTTGAGGGATTTTTAGAGGTATCGACTGGGTAACGGTTCTTAACTCATTTTTGTTTGTAACCCATTAATCTAAACATGAATTCATTCTTTAATTTTAGAATTTGTATGAAAATTGGGGAAAAGGTCTTAGGCCAAAAAATTGAGTTTTGATTGGGGATTTGACATTGAATTTGGATAATTTTGGTTTAGTTAGACTCATGAGAGTGTGAGAATTCTGAAACTATAAATTTTACCCGATTCGAGACGCGGGCCCGAGGGGCATTTTGGTCATTTCATATAATTTCGGGTATTTGCTTAGAATTTAATTGTAGAATCAGTTACTTGAAGTGTTATTTACATTATGCAATTGAATTGAATAGATTTGGGCCATTTTGAGTTGAGTACTCGTGGCAAAGATGTGGTGTTGGGTTGATTTTGAGCCGGTTCGAGGTAAGTGGCTTGTCTAACCTTGTGTGGGGGACCTTCCCCTTAGAATATAATATATTTGATAATAGAAATGTCTTGTACATGAGGTGACGAGCGCGTACTTGAGCTAATTGTTGAAAATCTGGGTTTTCCTTAAGTATTTCAATTGAGTTCTTTTCCCTGTTATTATTCTACTTGTGAATTTAGCCTGTTGCTAGTTTAGAAAAGCATGTTTAGTTGACATAATTGCCTATTTGCTTAAACTACCTTAATTGCATTACGTGAAGCATGTTAGGCTAGAATTAACTGTTTACTTGGTGCGAAACTTAGCTTAATTGGGTATTCTTGTGTTGCTACTGTGTGTTTTTACTTTGGGACTACGGGACGGCATCCCAGGAGATCCTCTGTACGTATTTATGATCTGAACTAAGGTGCGGGATACCAAAAGATCCCTCGCACGTATATCGAGGATACCAAGAGATCCTCGGGATACCAAGAGATCCCTAGCATATATTGAGAATACCAAGAGATCCCCAGTAATCATCCTTGTTATGAGTGGTATTTTCTTGTAGTTTGCCTTCATCTCTGTTTCCGTTATTGTACTCTGTATATTCGTATTGTAGATTTTCAATTGTACTGCTTATCTTATCCTGTCATCTTTGTATTTTTATTTAACCTCATTAGGGCCCTGAACTTCCTCATCACTACCCACCCGAGGTTAGTCTTGGCACTTACTGAGTATCGCTGTGGTGTACTCATGCCTCTTCTGCGCATGTTTTTCATGTTCATATACAGGTACTTCTACTCAGGCCTACCATCCTTGAGGGAGGCAACTACTTAGAGACTTCGAGGTACATCTGCCGTGTCTGCAGACCAAAGAGTCCCTTTCTATTCCTGCCTTTTTGTATTTAGCCTTTCTGTACTTTCTGTTCTTATTAGACAAATTCCGGAGTTATACCTATGTAGTATTTCCTTTTCTTAGCTTGTGATTCATGGGTTTCCAGGTCTTGGATTTATGTTTGGTATTGAGAGTTAAACATGGTGTATGCCGAGCGGCACATTTAAACACTGTTATTGCTTTATTTCTGTTTTAAATTATTTACTTCCGCAAATTTTGGTTTTTCTTCCGCAAATTAGGCTTACCTAGTCGTAGAAACTAGGTGCCGTCACGATAGTTCACGGAGGGCGAACCGGGGTCGTGACAAATATAAATATAAAAAATCTAAAATTTTGCTTTCCTTTATTCTCTAAGTTCATCAAGTAACTCTAAGCAAGTAACACGACATTTCTAATGATCAAATTTATTCCTTTATGTATAATTTTCTCTCTCTAGGTTGATATTTACTGGTTTTGGATAAAACTTTTGTCAACAAACAATTTTAGTTTTGTACTTTTGAGTATTTTAATTAAGAATATTACATGCTATGACTCTATGCACAAGTTAGTATTCAAACCGATTAAACCGAACCGAATAAACCGAAAATGAAAGGAGAAAAACTGAACCATACCGAATTTAATTAGGTACGGTATTGGTATAGCATTTTAAGAAACCGAATACCGAAAATACCGAACTAAAATGTCTAAATACAGTACCGTACCGACGAATACCCCTATCTTCAGCGTTCCAATTTCCCCTTTCCTAACAGAGAATCGGACTTCCCTTTATGTCCAACCCTAAGCCGCCTCCTTTTTTTTCCACTCATCTTACTCTGACACACACTCCCTCAGAGTCTAAAAAATTCATTCCATCTCACTCACTCGAGGCTAAATAAAAGGAAGTTTTAGAAATAAAAAAAATAAAAAAATAAACAGAGATTTGGAGAATAAAACGTTCTGAAAAGAAAAGGGAAACTGAAATTTGGAATGAGTTTGGGAGATGAATTGATTTGATAAACATTTGAAGTTTGGGAACTGCTGTTGTTTGTTGCTAAAGCTGTTCGTCTGCCGTCCTCTCTTCTATGGCATCTCGTTAATTAGGTATGTTTGTTTTTCCTTGAGCTGCTATTTCAACTCAATTTCGGAATGGTTGAAATATTAATTATTGAATTTGTGAATCAATTGGACTTTGTTATCCATAAAATGTGATTTAAGTTCTATGTCAATCTGATTTGTATCACTATCGAAATGCGTGAGAATTAAGTGTTTGAATGAAGTGGGTATCTCTAATACAAGTAAAGGTAAATTAATGTTGTATCCCTAAGCATGATGGTTTGTTTATTGGATTTATGGATAAAACATGTATTTATGAATTCCACTTCAGATGCATTATTAGTTTGATTGGGGATTTAGGTTATTCAATGACCTATAGTTTTCATTTGGCTAGTAACAATATGTAATGGGCTTGTTTTGCACATGTGGCCCAACAACTAGAATTTGCCAGGACCTGTCAGAGGTCTTTTGTGGGCTGCTAATTGCATACAACTTATCATTTCGCTAAGTCTTTCAATAAATAGTGCATTGCTGATCAATTCCAAGTAGAGCATATTTTGATTAACAAGTCTGCTCTTCCATCCATTGTATTAATAGGCTTCAAATAAATCCTCAATGCTGTGAAGCTCATAAATACCAATTTCATTTCCACTCTAGAACAAAATCATTCCATAATTTTTGGGCCTTTGCACTTGACCTCAAATTTAGGAAAATATTTAAACTCATAAACATCGTAGCTGGCTTTAGGCGCGATTAATAATAAATCATTGTGACTATGAGTGTGGTTCCCCTGGTATAGTTATGATACATAAACCCCATTCGGGTGTGCATTTCATGTGACCTAACCACAACTTCGAACAATAATAAAATAAACATGTCGCAAATTACGGGTGTATTTCCTGTAGCGTGGTTTGCAACGTGTTCCAAAATGGTAAGTGTACGACAATCGTAACATGTTCAAGAAATAATTTCATAAATCCTAAAAGCGGTTTAAAAAAATTAAAAGCGGTTATAAAGTTAAAAGTTCACAATAGGTCTAAAACATGTAATAAATCAGATAATTAGGCCAATTATTATTAGTTAAGCGATCGTGCTAGAACCACGGAACCCGGGAATGCCTAGCACCTTCTCTCGGGTTAACAAAATTTCTTACCTAGTTTTTCTAGTTTCGCAGACTTTTTAAATGAAGTCATATTTCTCGATTTAGGATTTTTAAAATAAACCGATGACTTGTGACACCATAATAAGTATCCCAAGCGGAAACTCTAAATAAATAAAATAATCCCATTTCAAATAATGTCACTTAAATTGGAAAAAACTCCCTTAGACCCCCTTCCGGGTAAAAAGGAGGTGTGACAGCTCTAGCGACTCTGCTGGGACAAGAACCTAGAATCTCTGGTTCAGGGTTCAAAATTCGAGCTTAGAATAACTATGATATTTGGCTTTTGTTTATTATCTGATTTTTTACGTGTTTGAGACTAATGTGCTAAATACCGCTTTTTACCGATTTGATATTGTTTGAACTGTATATAAAACTGTTACGAAACCCTCTTCTCTTTGAGTCTTCTAAATCTTCTAGGAAGCATGCGCTTCGCGTGTCTTCTATTCTGTTAGAATCTGTAACGATTCGACCAGTCGTCTCATGAGTTACCGCTCTGTTTTCCCTATTTCTTCCTATTTATACTTTGTTTATCCGTATTATGTAGTATCGGGTTGGTCGGATCGAATCAGGAAAGAATTTGGTAAGGTTTGAGACACTTAGTCTCTTTTAAGGAAGTTTAAGTTGGAAAAGTCAACCGAATGTTGACTTATGTGTTAGAGGGCTCGGATGTGAGTTCTGTGGTTCGGTTAGCTTTGGAAGGTGATTTGGGACTTAGGAGCGTGATTGGAATGAGTTTTCGAGGTTCGGAGTAGATTTAGGCTTGAATTGACGAAGTTGGTATTTTGGCGATTTCTGGTCGGTAGGCGAGATTTTGATATAGGGGTCGGAATGGAATTCCGAGAGTTGCAGTAGTTCCATTGGGTCATTTGGGATGTGTGTGCAAAATCTCAGGTCATTCGAACGTGGTTTGGTTTGGTTTTTGATCAAAAGAAAAATTTGGAAGATTTTAAGAAGTTTGGCTTGAATCCGATGTGTTTTGGGTGATTTGATGTTGTTTGAGGTGTTTTGGTGATTGGAACAAGTTTTAATAAGGTATTAGGACATGTTTGTGCTTTTGGTTGAGGTCCTGGGGGCCTCGGGGTAATTTCGGGTGGTTAACGGAGAAGTTTGGATGTTGTTGCAGCTGCTGAATTTGCTGCTTCTGGTATTTTCGCACCTGCGGATTGGGGATCGCAGGTGCGGCGCCACATGAGTGGAGGAATTGATCGCAGAAGCAAAATGGCTTGAGGAGAAGGAAACCGCAGAAGCGGCTAAAAGGACTGTCTGCGATGTCGCAGATGCGGGTAGGGGACTGCAGATGTGGACTAATGGGAATAAGTGATTTCCACAGAAGCGGAGGAAGAACTGCAAATGTGGTACCGCAGAAGCGGAAATATGGCCAGAGATGTGAAAATGACTGGGTAGAAGGTAACAAATTGTGGCCTTCGCGAAATTTGAGCTATTTCACCATTTTTAACTAGGCTTTGGAGCTTTTTGGACGATTTGAAAGAGGGATTTCAAGGGAACTTCTTTGAGGTAAGGAATTAGGACCTAAAACTTGTTCCTATGCTATTATTTCACGGATAAGAGCTAGAAATTATGGAAATTAAGGGTGAAAATTGGGAAAACTAGGGCTTGAAAACTTAGACCTTTAATTGAGGATTTGAAGGACCATTTGGGGTCGGATTTGAGGACTTTTGATATGTATGAACTCGTGGGGAGATAAGGAATCTATTGATGTAAAAAATATCGAATTCCGAGACGTGGGTCCAGGGGTCGGGTTTTGGTAATTTCAGGATTTTGTCGTATTTTGATTATTTTTGCTTGGACTTTGTTCCCTTAGCATATTTTGACGTCCTTGTTCTGATTTTGGATAGATTCGACACGAGTGGAGGCCGATTTGAGGAGCAAATGCGTCGCGAGCTAGAGATTTGATCGGTTCAAGGTAAGAAATGGTTGTAAATGATGTTCTGAGGGTTTGAAACCCTGGATTGCACATTGTGGTGCTATATTGAGGTGAGGCACACGATTGATGACGAGCGTGGGGTCGTGCACTGTTGGCAATTGTGACTTGGTCCGTCCCGAATGACTATTTTACCGCGTATTTGATTGAAATCTATTTGCTATTATCATGATTTGGGCTGAATGCCATATTTGGGCCTTGTGCCTACTATTTGAACCATTCATGGATTTTTACTGGTATTTTCCTCACTGTTTTGACTTTATACTTGAATTCAGTCATGTTATATTTCACTGTTTTCGTACTCAGCCATGTTTACTCTGTTTTAACACTTACCTGTTCTTTTAAATGATATTTTGGGCTGAGAAACATGTTTTACTACTGCCCGAGTGGCTTGTGAGGATTTTTGACTGAGTAAGGCCGAGGGCCTGTATTGTGAGGAAACATTTGATACTGATTATGAGGCCGAGGGCTTGAGATATGTACGCCACGAGGTGTCTTGATTGATATGAGGCCGTAAGAGGCCCCTCCAGGAGTCTGTACACCCTCAATGAGCGTGGGTACCCATTATTATGTGAGATTGAGCCTGAGGGGCTGGTATTGTTCTATGTGATTGCCCGAGGGGCTGGTACTATTCTGAGATGTTTCCCGAGGGGCGGATTTGTTGATACTTGTCTCGAGGGGCGAGCCTTTATGTGTTAACGTTTCATAATTGACTATCAATTACCTTCTTAATAATTGAAAAAGGGCTTTTCATGAAACTACATTTGAGTTAAAGAATTTTACCTATCTTTCACTGATTTACTATTTTTAAATGGTCTTACTGCTTCATTATAGAATGCTTTGTGCCTTATGTGATTTCTTGCTTTCAGTCTTTATTTTCATTTGTTACTCACTGAGTTGGAGTACTCACTTTACTCCCTGCACCCCTGTGTGCAAATTCAGGCATTGCGGATCCTGCCAATGCGAGTTGAGAGCTCCCGTGTTTCTCCTCCTTTATCATTTCTATCTCTTTTCAGATATTTGTACTAGCTTATAGACTTAGTAGATTGATGATATTATCGGCTACTTTGGATTATTTTATCATGTTTAGACTGTTTCTTAATGCGTAACTGTTAAAATTTGGAAAATGGGAAGTGTCGGCTGGCCTTGTCTTCACGAGAGGTGCCATCACGATCGGGTTTGGGTTTAGGGTCATGACAGAATCATATCCCAATTTTAGAACGAGGTTCAGACAAGTTGCAAAGCCGGTGAAACTTCTGTACACTCCCCCCCTCCCCCCCGGGCTCGAGCTGCTCGCTCGGGTAAGCCAGGTTTAGAACAGTACACCCAAGTTTTTAAACCTAGAATAACATAGCCTCATGCCGGATCCCTAGTAGGTACTGTAAGCACGTGATTTTTGCTTTACGAGCAATCGCTCCAAAAGAAAATAAAAATAGTGACAAATGATTTCGCTGTACAATTGTTCGAGTTTTTCGTGACATGTGTTGTTAGTCATTTGTGGATCTGTCCATTTTGCATTTAATCATTAACAAACAAAATACAAAATATGCATGTCAGGGTGATTAAACCATAATTCGGTCAGTAAAAGAAAATTCAAAAAATATATGTGCATCGTTCGTTCTAGGCTTTTAGTTAACTTACCGAAATATTTTTTGTGATAATTGTGTTAAAATGTTGCATTGTTGTTGGTTTTAATTTCATTATTTTATGGTTTGTTATTTCATTTTTGTTTTAAAAGAAAAAAATAAAATAGAAAACAAAAAGAGGGATTGAAAATCGGGTTAGGCCCAGGAAATAAAACAAAAAGATGGGCCCAAACCAGCACAAGTCCGGTCCAGACCAGGCCTGCCCAGGCACCTCCTGAAACGACGTCGTTTCAGGGACGGTTAATCTGGGCCGTTCATTTCCATTGATCCGATGGCCCTTATTAGCCCTCATGACCCGACCCATTCCCGTTTTTGACCGACCCCTCGATTAACCAAACGGCACCGTATGGTCTAGCCTCCCCAATCCTGGCCATCAATTTTAATCAATCCAACGGCCAGGATTGAATCAGCCTCCCCGTATATAAGCCTCCTATCATACCCCACGCCCCCTATTCTAACCCCCCCACTCATCGTCTTCATCCAGACACTAAAGCCCCCCCAAACCCTAGCAGCCGCCCTAGCTTCCCTTTCACCAGAACCCGGCGGCACGAACGCCGGTGACCGCCTCCTGAACACCCTAGGACCACCTCACTGTCCTGAACACAAATCCACTAACCACGAGCCTCGAATCACTTCCGTTCGTCTCGAATCTTCATTTGAAGATTTGAGTCGAACCCGGATCTATGCCAAACCATCCCATCTTCATACCAGACACTCCCCTGACCTTCCTCGTGACCAAACCAAGCTTGGTTTGGTCCGAATCTACCCACAACTCCTAAAAATCCAGATCTGGAAATCCAGAACTTGAAACACATGCACCTGGGGAACCCGGCCAGTTTTGACATGGGTTTGAGGTCTAATAGACCTTAATCAAGGTGTTCTCATGTGAGAACACCCTGATTAAAGTTTGTTCGGCCTCAAAAATTCGAAGTTGAATCAGATTTGGGTCTGTTTGATTTAAACATTTTGGTAAGTTTTCCTTTCTTTTGTTTTATTTCTAAATAAGTTGTCAGCATATCTCTTTGTGTTTGGTTGTTATTTTGTTATTTTTTGGATTTCTTTCATCTCTGTAAAGACCTTTTATTTGGTCGATTGTCTTCTGTTTGTGTTCTGAATACACTCTGTGAAAAGCATGTCCGATTAGTATAGTCGTCGCATAAATAATTCATATAGGCCCCAGTAATTGAACAAAAGTTGTCTGATACCCTTTAGGTCCCTGAACGTATTATTTATATGAGCGACTGATTATTACCTGTTATAATTAGTATAGTCGACTCGATAAATGTCGTCGATTAGTTTGCTATAACTAATGAATCGAATGAGCTAGTATTTTCACGTAACTAATTGAACTCGGCCACTGACTGAATGCCCCAGTAATGTTTGAAATGGTTTGTTGGCATTGTAAAAATGACTAAAAGGATTCAGTCGAGGCAGTCTTGAATTTGAACTTTCATCAGTTCAACAATGCCATGATGCTGCAATAGGCAGGGGCAGTAATAATCAAGGTTGACAGGGGTAGTCTGGGGTTTGCAAAGAACAAAAATGATTAGTTTAAATGAACTGACAAGTAGGGTACTAATTTGGGATTAAACTAATGTCAATGGGGGGACAAGACATAAGAGTATGGGGCTTAAAATGAATAAATAAAACGAGCCCATAACTCTTGATTAAACAAAGACCAGGCGTGGGGAACAAAGGGGCTGGCACCAAAGATGCTTAGGCATGGGCTTAAAGAGTATGGGCATTCTGCCAATTGGCAAGGCAGGCAGCTCAGCTGTACTGTTTCATTTGGCCTATAAATAGGCCATTTGATAACTTAAACAGGGCTGGACATTTTTTAGTCTTCAGAAAAGAAAAACAAGAAACATAAAGTCTCGGAATATTGTAACCAAACACTGTCTGAAAATTACATAAGAGTTTATGTTGGTTTAGCTGTCTTGGCCAATTACTGTTGTTTGCCTGTTTGAGCCACTTGTAGTTATTGAATTGCTGGGGTGTTTACATTGAATACTCTGCTGTCTCTGTTGGTTCCTACTCTGTTTCTGGGATTTGTTGTTTGTTGCTCGACTACTCGGGAGCTTCATCTTTGTTGGTTGATTTTGTTGCTGTGTTGTTGCTGTGTGTCTGCTGCTGCTGTATTCGTGCATACTACTCAACTGATCACTTTCTTTCTTCCTTTCCTTCCTATACCAGGTACACACCCAATACACTGTCAGATGTAGCTGGAAATTTGAGCATGAATGTAAATGAAAGACCTGAAGAATTTTGTTTATATACATAGTTTGCCCTTTTAAATATCATGTAATGTAGGAAATTTTATGCCTGTTTTGGATGTTGGAGATAGCCTTCAGGCCTGATAACTATCAATGAATGTTAGTTGAATGTTAGATTGTGTATATAGGATGGTGATAAGAGTATGCTTAAGGCAACAGGTTGTATCTCAGATTTAGTGCAATAGTGTAGTATAAGCATGTAATGCATGCCAAGCCTAAAATTCGTACACTAAATGAGTTCTTTCCTTTCCAGTAAATTGCTATATATAACTCTTAAAACCATGTCTTAAGATCAGGAACACAAATTCAGGGCCTCAACCTCACAAGGGTCGAGTTCAGGCCAAAACAGGCCAAGCCAGCCTGCTTCGAACAAGCAGTGGTCCAGGTCTGGCCAATCACACTGGGCTGGATTTGGGCCTGTGATTACTTGTTCGGACAGCCTCGTTTCTGATTTTAGGCATTTCTGAATGTTGTTACAAACAACTTGCAAGCATGTAATTAATTAGGACTATCTACTGTTTTCAATTGATAAGGACAAACGCGATAAGAAACGTAGTTGCTATAGGATATCCTTTTAAAATAAGAACGAGATGAGCCTCGATGAAAATAAACAAAACGTGCAAATGCGGGGCCCTTGTTAAATGTATATTATTGAAGCATTTAGTTTCCAGGACGGGTTGCTTAGCAAATCTCACAACCCTCCTAAAATAACAACACGTTAGTCTCTTTAGGATACGCTTTAATAAACCTTACCTTCTTAAACTCGGGTGCACATTTATGTGACCCAAATCCAAATCTCGACGGATTCGAAATGTATTTCTAATCACGGGTACATTGATTGTGACGTGGTTCGAGATGCGTGTCCATGACGTTGCAAATTCATTTTAAAAAATAAGAATGAGATGAGCCTCGCCAAATAAAATACAAATTGCGGGGCCCTCAGTAAATATTTGCTTTAAAAATTATTTGGACTTCGGGATGGACCGTTTAGTAAAATTCCACGGTCTTACCCAAAATAAATACGCTAGTCGCTTTAGGCGCGCCTTTAATAATTTAATTTCCTTAAACTCGGGTGCACATTGATGTGACCCAAATCCAAATCTCAACAGAGTCAAAGTGTGTCGACGACCACGGGTACATTGATTGTAACGCGGTTCGAGATACATTTTCACAACGTTGCAATTCTTAAAAATAACAGTAAATGATAAAAGCGGTTGAAAGATAAAATTTGCACATAAGTTCATATTGTATTTAAAATCAGATAAATAAGCCAAATATAACAGTTGAGCGACCGTGCTAGAACCACGGAACTCGGGAATGCCTAACACCTTCTCCCGGGTTAACAGAATTCCTTATCCGGATTTCTGGTACGCAGACTGTAATATGGAGTCATTCATTTCCTCGATTCGGGATTAAAATTGGTGACTTGGGACACCCTAAACCTCCCAAGTGGCGACTCTGAAATAATTAAACCAATCCCGTTTCGATTGTCCTTTAATTGGAAAAAACTCCCCTGCGCCCCCGCGGGCGCGGAAAAAGGAGGTGTGACAGCTCTGGCGACTCTGCTGGGGATTGGTGAACCCAGAACCACTGGTTCAGGGTTAAGAATTCGAGCTTAGAATAATTGTTATTATTTGGCTTTATTTATTATCTGATTATTACATGTTTTGAGCCTAATGTGCTAAATGCTGCTTTTACCGCTTTGATATTATTTGAACTGTATATAAACTGTGCCGAAACCCTTCTCTTCTTACCTCCGGGGAGAAGCTCGCTGGTCGAGACTCCCTATTCTGTTAGTGTCAATACCCGAAATAAGAAAGAGGACGGATAAGTTACGAAGCCGGACGGCCTTTTGGTTCCCGGTAAGTTGCCCCTCCTCGGCTCGAGTTGTCCGCTCGGGTACACTGTCTAGAACACTGACCCAGGTTTTGAACATAGAATAACGTGACTTCATGCCGGAACCCTAGTAGGAACGCTTATTTGCATCATGTTGCATATGACTTAGGGGACTCAACACAGGGGTTGGGTCCGTCTAGGACTAGCAACCTGGTATGAAAGGACCATCCTAATGCATCCCCATTTGTTTTCCGTGCATCTATTTGTCTCGAGCCCGCATGCTGACCAGTGTTTGAATAATGGAAATTGGAAAAAAAAAGGAAGGAATAGCGGTTAAGGAGTTAATTGTTTATTTTTGAAAAAAAGCCAATGCCAAAATACCGTCAAAACTCTGCCGAAATTTTGAGAAAATGAAAGGAAAATGTCTTATTGGTTTTGTTTTATTAATTGCAAAGGAAAAATAGAAAAGAAGAAAAAAAGGGGTTGTCGTTCTGCTTTTATATACTTTTTATAAAATATATATATATAGTTTGTCCTGTCACAAAAATGAAGATGGAAAAGAGTCTTATTTTTGATATATATATATCTCTACATATATATATATAAATATAAATATATGTCTTTATTTGTGGCAAAATTACTTGTTTTGCCAAAAGTCATGAAAGTAATAAATGTGCAGGGTTTTTCATAAAGTTTTATAAAAAGTATACGTCTAAATAAAGTTTTATTTTTTATTCACTTGGCATAATCACCCCAATAAATGTGCAGGATGAGCACGGTACAAAACGAACCCTTTTCAGTAATGACCAAGATCCCGTTTGAATTGCGGTTATGGTGGAACGACTTAGGCAAAGAAGGGCAAGACAAAGTAAGGAAATATCTGAAAGGTCTCCCGGACCTACTAAACGTTCAGCCTCGGGGTGATATCATCAGATCATTGGTCACTTGTTGGGATTCCGCACACAACGTGTTCCATTTTTCGGACTTCGAGCTCACCCCGACGTTGGAAGAAATAGCAGGGTACATCGGGATTGATGAAGCCCCTTTTAGGTTCAAATACTTGATTGCACCTAGAGCTGTCACGGTACACAGGTTTCTGGATTTCCTAAAAATACCTCGGACATTCCACCATCCAGATCTTGCCAAAGGATTCTGCAGTCTCCACCTCATATATGCTAGATACGGTCACGTGGGCGGGTTCAATAAGCCGGATTTCAAACTATGCAGTAAAGGCAACCGACAAAAGTGGGACGAACACAGGCTAGTGGCTTTTATGACAGCCTTTCTGGGTCTTATAGTGTTCCCTAGGAAAGATGGAAACATTGATCTAAAGATAACCGGGGTCGTCAATACTTTGCTTACCCAAGATAAAAGCACTCTGGCGCCTATGATTATGGCTGACATTTTCCGGGCTCTCACTGCTTGTCGAGCCAGGGGCGACTTTTTCGAAGGATGTAACCTACTGTTGCAAATGTGGATGACCGATCATTTATGCCATCGCTCCTCACTTTTGGGTTATGGTTCGCCAGAGAAAACTTGTATTGGAGAATTCTACACGAGAATCAAAGGGTTCAATTTACCTGAGGGAGTCACATCATGGACCGCATTTCTCCGAACTCTCACTGCCAGCCAAGTCCAGTGGACGCTCGGATGGTCACCTATCGAGGAAATCATATACATGCCGGCAACCCGGCCTCACTTTCTGTTGATGGGACTGAAAAGTATCCAACCCTATGCACCGTATCGGGTTTTGAGGCAACTTGGGAGGTACCAAGTGGTACCGAAAGATGAAGATTTGAGTACCCAAGTGATTGAAATCAGTCCGAACGGTCATTTCCCTGAAGAAGAAGTTCGCCAAATCTGGAGTGAATGCCAACATCTGACAGCAAACACTTGTGTGATTAATACGGCAAAAGGGGAAGTCGCCCCAGAATATCACGCTTGGTTTAGAGGTAGCCTGTCCTACGAAAGACCGGCTAAGAGGCCGCATCTCAAAGATTTCGTAGAATCATCCCAAGGGCAATGGAACTGGTTAGCAAAAGAGAAGGGTTATCGGGCAGAGATTGGCGATTTGAAGCTACAAATGGACAGTCTGAAATTCGATAACAGCGTACAAATCGCGGCGGATCGAAGCGAAAAGAACAGATTGATCCAAGAGAATGAAGAGCTTAAGGCCCAAGTCCAAAAATTGAGATTGTCTCTCGATGAGCAGCCCAGAAGTCGATCAGACCAGCGGTTGATAAAGGGTTTGAAAAGAGAGATCGCGGAATGGCGAGACAGGTTAGAAGAATCCGAAAAGGTCATGACAGAGTTCAAGGCACGGTGGGGAACAAGAGTAGATAAGCATCGCCGGTGTTTGAACCAATTGAAACGTGACCACGAGAAGACTGTGGCCAAAATAAAGAGGGAGATGGCTACACTCGAGTTTAAAGCAGTTAAGCAGGCCGGGGATTTCCAATCGGAGAGTAGATACTGTTACGACTTGTTGGCCCAAATGAAGGAAGAAGTGCGGCAGCTGAGGGATCAGCATATACAGGACTCACAGGTATTCAAGACGTGCAGTGATCAGATAAGACACCTACTCATAGAGAAGAAAAAAACCAGAGACAAGATCAGGGCCATTGCCCATGCCATCATCAGAAGGTGTCGACGGTGTGAAAACATGACCTGCGTTACCGTTCTCCCAGTAGTGATGGGTTATGTCAAACAGACCATGCACGAGTTGGAGCAGCTCGAAAGGGATCTCGCACCTAGAACCGCGAAAAGGCCGAACGATGCCTCGCGGGTCCCTAAGTTGGAAAATTAACCTCTGGTCGAGTCTTGTTTTAGTTAAGCTTTGATGTTTTCCCATATGTTGTTTTCCATTTTTCCTTCAATCAAATAGGGTCAAAGAACCGTGGAGTCTGTACTGTTGCTATGTTGTTTGAAGCAATGTGTAATAGCAAATTTTGATAATGAAATTAAGTGACTCCGGAAGAATTTCTATGTGTCTTTACTTTGGGGCAGAACTACGCCTGGTCTGATTCACGCGGGGACGTGATACGTAGGCAATCCCCATAAGATTCGACCGCTTTTAATAAATAAAGAAATAAAATAAAACGCGGGGTTTCGCAAAATACTTTAAAAAGAGACGAATGAACAAACCGGGATGACGCATGTGGTTTGAAGCAAAGCATGTAGAAACGGTTAACTGCCTAGGTGCATTGCATCCTCTATGTGTTATGATCAAATCTGTTAAGCTCTAACACTAACAAAGTTTGTTGTTGTCTGATACCAGACAGTTAGTTGTTAAAGAATTCTGGCAACACATTCATACCAAACCAGATCCAAAGGACCGGTAGCAACAAGCATGACTACTTCAGAGAATAGTAATGAGGAAGAAAGGCCGATGAGCCAGTTGCTAAAAGAGGCAATGGAAAAGATTGAAAGGATGGGACTAGAGATGCATGCAATGCAGCTAGCCTTGGCCAAAACACAAAAGAGCCCTGAGACACTGGGACACATGCCGGAGTACCCTCACTCTGGCCCTTCCACAAGCCGCCCAAATCCCCTCTATCATCAAGAAAGAAGCCCTCATGACTCCCAAGCTCCACCACCCCATCAACCTCTCCCAACACCCAATATTCCCATTTTTGTGGGACCTACATCATCCCCTTTACAGCGAACGACTAGTGAGCCGTTGTTGCAGGCTCACGACACCCAATACTATCCCCCTGAGCCTACATTCCATGCACCCGAACCACAGGCTTACAATCCACAGTTGGAAGTACCGGCAGAGGTTGAGAAGCTGGTTAAGGCCCCTGAACAGGATGAAGTGTTGAGAAAGTTCAAAAGCCTGGAGCAGTCCTTCAGGAACTTGCACGGGTTGGGCAATCAAGTCAGCGTGGCATACAAAGATCTGTGCCCTTTCCCAGATGTCCAACTCCCGGCTGGGTTCAAGATGCCCAAGTTTGATTTATATGAAGGGCACGGTGATCCCATGGCACATTTGCGGGGATTCTGTAGCAAAATGAGAGGGGCAGGAGGCAAGGATGAGCTTTTGATAGCTTATTTCGGCCAAAGTCTGAGCGGATCTGCACTGGAATG
The DNA here is from genome assembly GCF_000393655.2 of Nicotiana sylvestris. NCBI lineage: Eukaryota > Viridiplantae > Streptophyta > Magnoliopsida > Solanales > Solanaceae > Nicotiana > Nicotiana sylvestris. The sequence continues at coordinate 155,556,362 of NC_091065.1, read as the reverse complement.
GTATACCAGGCAGGATTTCAGCAGGTGGTACACGTGGGATGACCTGGCGCAGGCTTTTGCAGGTCATTTCCAGTACAATCTGGAGATAGTTCCTGACCGTCTCACGTTACTGAGAACTGGGAAGAAACCCGGGGAAAGTTTTCGCGAGTTCGGGTTCCGCTGGAGAGAACAAGCAGCTAGGGTCGATCCTCCCATGAGAGAGGGAGAGATGGTAGACTACTTTTTGCAGACATTGGATCCAACCTACTTTGGTCACTTGGTGACAACGGTTGGAAAATCTTTCAACGAGGTGGTCAAAATAGGGGTCATGATAGAAGAAGGTTTGAGGTCGGACAAGATCTTAAACTATTCGGCACTTAAGGCCACAACCCAGGCTATTCAAAGCGGCACGGGAGGTGCGTTAAGAAGAAAGAAAGAAGAGGTTGCCACGATCGAGGCAGGCAGTTGGTCCAGGGCTGGCAGGCCACACTACAACCAACCCAGGCCTCACAGGTCAAACTACCCATACAACCCACCACAAAATTTCTATCCACCTCGAGAACCACATTGTTCCGTACACCAAGCCCAGGTATACACTCAGCCTCCGGTTCGCCCACAATGGCGCGCACCGGCTCCCCAGAACATATGTGCACCACCACAAAACACTTACCCTCCACCAAGGGCATATAGAAATCCTTCAGGGGCAGGTTTCCGGGGAAATCCAGATGCTAGGAATGACAGGTTGCGGAAGCAAAGAACCTTCACCGAATTGGGAGAAACCTACACCGCTGTGTTCCACAAGCTGCGGCAATTGGGTTTGGTTAGTCCTGTCCATACTCGGGAACCAAATCCCCCGCCTCAGAATTTGGATCGTTCAATCAGTTGTGAATACTGTTCAGGGATGCTCGGGCACGATACCGAGAAGTGCTGGAAGTTAAGGCATGCCATACAGGATCTTATTGACACCAATAAGATCGAGGTCCAGACACCAGAGGCTCCTAACATCAACCAAAACCCACTGCCAGCGCACCACGAAACTCACATGATTGAGTTGGTGTGTGAGGGAGGAGAATTAAGAAAACCCTCACAAACAGTGATGATGATCCAAGCTGCCCCAAAAGAAGTCTTAACCAGTGGAGAAACAAATGTACAGTCGCAGGGAGAAGGCGTCAAGCCGGTAGTAATATGGGGGAAGAGCCCGTCCGTCATAGCAAGCAAACCCGAGCCAAGCAAGTTGGTAATACCAGGGATCCTGCCCACACCGGCAGTCATGTTGAAAGGGGTATGTAGAGAACGGGTGACCATAAAGCCGGTGGTCCAACTGCCAATGCTTGACAGCAGGGCTGTGCCCTGGAAATATGAAAAAGCAGTGGTGACATACCAAGGAAAACAGGTGGAAGAAGTCAGTTGTGAAGCGCAAGGGCTGACTCGATCAGGTCGATGCTTTGCTCCGGTGGAGTTAAGAAAAACCAACCCAGTGGCAACCAAGAAGCCAGTGTCAGAAGAAGAGGCTGAAGACTTCCTGAGGAAGATGAAAGTACAAGACTATTCTGTGGTTGAGCAGCTGAGAAAAACACCTGCCCAGATCTCACTATTGTCATTACTCCTCCATTCCGAGGAACATCGTCGGGCCCTGTTAAAGATATTGAACGAGGCCCATGTACCCAGTGAGATTTCTGTAAACCACCTGGAAACCATTGCTAGCAAGATTTTCGAGGTGAACAGAGTGACATTCTCAGATGATGACCTGCCGGTGGAAGGTACGGAGCATAACAAAGCTCTATACCTAGCTGTCAAATGTGAAGACTCGGTGGTAACCCGAGTATTGGTGGATAACGGCTCAAGCGCCAATATTTGTCCATTATCCACCCTGGACCAGTTAAAGATTGACCGTGGAAGAATCCGGGAGAATAGCATCTGTGTCCGGGGGTTTGACGGAAACGGAACCGCCACTGTGGGGGATGTTGTACTTGAATTAACCATCGGTCCGGTCCTATTTACCATGGAATTCCAGGTGTTGGACGCCACGGTATCTTACAACTTGCTGTTAGGACGACCTTGGATTCATGCAGCTAAAGCGGTGCCTTCCACCCTACATCAGACAGTGAAGTTCGAGTGGGAAAGACAAGAGGTCGTGTTGCACGGCGAGGATACGACATGCACCATGGGCGGAACCATTGTGCCTTTCATAGAGACCACTGATGACAAGGGTCCCTGGGTCTACCAGATTCTCGATACAGGGTCGGCCAACAAAATTTCTGAAGGAGAAATCATCCCGCACCCTAGGGTGACTGCCGCAACAGTAATGATGGTATCAGAAATGCTGGGTAATGGGTTTGTGCCGGGAAAAGGCCTGGGAGTTGAACTTCAAGGGATAGTCCAACCTGTCTCCCTTCCTAAGAATCTGGAAACTTTCGGGTTGGGGTTCAAACCAACCGCAGCAGACAGGAAGCAAGCGCGAAAAATGAAGAAGAGGGTCTGGTTTCTGCCTAAACCAGTGCCACGCCTCTCAAGGTCTTTTGTTAAAGCAAGTGCCAAGGGGTCAGCGATCCCAAAGATTCGAGGACCTTTGATCGGTATAAATGAAGACCTGAATCAGAGTTTTGAGAGGCTATTTGCGGATGTCAGTATGGTGGAAGCTGGAGAAGGTTCCAGCCGAGCAGAGATACAATTTGTGGGGCCTGAGGCCAAGACCAACAATTGGACGGTTACTCCTCTTCCTGTCCGAGGGGAGTCTTGGTAGTAGGCTTTGATTAATGTTTTGTTTGTTTGTTTGTTTGATCGGATTATTCAAGGGTGTAATCCCAATTTTACTTTCGTTTTGTAAAAGTGTGAACCCTTTTTATCCTGCAAATTTAATAAAGTTCTTTTCTTTTGTCCCGTTTTAATTTCTTGTTTTGTTCTTTTTCTTTCTGAACAGTTCTCTTTTTACTGGTCCTAATGACATGGCATGCACAGCGGATCTTCGACCTAGTCTAATAAATCAATCTGAATCTGACTCAATGATGCAAGAGGTCGTTTGTGATAATGAATCCGAATGTGACGAAGGGGAAGCCTTCGAAGAAATAAATCGAGAACTGTGCCAATTTGAAGAGAAACCCAAGCCTAACCTAAATGACACTGAGGCTGTGAACCTAGGAGACGCTGATAACATCCAAGAGACCAAAATTAGCATCCACATTGAGCCGAATGTCAAAGCAGAATTGATCGAAACTCTCAGGGAATTCAAAGATGTTTTTGCATGGTCATATGATGATATGCCTGGATTGAGCACCGATTTAGTGGTTCACAAATTGCCCACTGACCCGGCATACCCTCCGGTCAAGCAAAAACTAAGGAAATTTAAAACAGAAATGAGTGTAAAGATCAAAGAAGAAGTGATTAAGCAATTACAATCGAAGGTCATTCGGGTCACTCGGTATCCCGAGTGGTTGGCCAATGTGGTACCAGTCCCAAAGAAGGATGGAAAAATCAGGGTGTGCGTCGACTACCGCAACCTCAACAAAGCAAGTCCCAAGGACAATTTCCCGTTACCCAATATTCATATCCTGATCGATAATTGCGCTGGGCGCGAGATCGGATCCTTTGTAGATTGCTATGCAGGTTATCATCAGATCCTAATGGATGAGGAGGATGCTGAGAAGACATCATTTATTACGCCATGGGGAACCTACTGCTATCGGGTAATGCCGTTCGGTTTAAAGAACGCTGGGGCAACGTACATGCGAGCAATGACTGCTGTGTTTCATGACATGATACACAAAGAAATAGAGGTGTACGTCGATGATGTGATCATCAAATCTTGGCGTCAGGAGGACCATGTGGCAGACCTAAGGAGATTTTTCCAAAGACTCCGGAGGTATGATATCAAGCTTAACCCGGCCAAATGCGCATTCGGGGTTCCATCAGGAAAGTTGCTAGGATTCATCGTCAGTCGACGGGGGATTGAGTTAGACCCATCCAAAATTGAATCCATCCGAGACTTGCCACCGCCAAGGAACAAAACAGAGGTAATGAGTTTGCTGGGTAGACTCAATTACATCAGCAGGTTCATCGCTCAACTCACAGCAACTTGTGAGCCCATATTTCGGCTACTGAGAAAGGATGCTGCAGTAGGTTGGACAGCAGAGTGTCAGGAGGCCTTCGACCAAATCAAAGGGTATCTGTCTAATCCACCCGTATTGGTCCCGCCTAAGCCCGGGAAACCCCTAATCCTTTACCTGACGGTCTTGGAAAATTCATTTGGTTGTGTACTGGGGCAACATGATGACACAGGGAGGAAGGAGCAGGCCATCTACTATCTTAGCAAGAAATTCACAGTGCATGAGGTCAAGTACACTCAACTCGAGAAAACATGCTGCGCCCTAACTTGGGTAGCTCAGAAGTTGAAGCACTACCTGTCTTCATACACTACTTATCTCATATCCCGTTTGGACCCGTTGAAGTATATCTTTCAGAAACCTATGCCCACGGGAAGGTTGGCAAAATGGCAAATTCTGCTCACAGAATTTGATATCATCTACGTGACAAGGACGGCCATGAAAGCCCAGGCACTGGCAGACCATTTGGCAGAGAATCCCGTTGATGAGAAATACGAGCCCTTAAGAACGTATTTTCCTGACGAAGAGGTGATGCATACGAATGAGTTGGAATTACCCGAGGAACCGGGTTGGAAGCTTTTCTTCGATGGAGCGGCAAACGCAAAAGGGGTTGGAATAGGAGCAGTACTCATTTCTGAAACAGGACGGCATTATCCTGTTACGGCTCAACTACGCTTCTATTGCACCAACAATATGGCCGAATATGAAGCTTGCATTCTGGGTCTGCGCTTGGCTGCTGACATGGGTGTCCAAGACGTCTTGGTCTTGGGAGACTCGGACCTCTTGGTACATCAAATTCAGGGTGAATGGGAAACACGAGATCTAAAGCTCATACCATACCGACAATGCTTGCATGATCTGAGCAAGAAATTTCGATCGGTAAAGTTCAAACATATCCCGAGAGTTCACAATGAGGTTGCGGATGCCTTAGCCACCTTAGCATCAATGTTGCACCACCCTGACAAAATGTATGTTGATCCTCTACACATCCAGGTCCGTGATCAGCACGCCTACTGCAATGCCGTAGAAGAAGAAGCAGATGGCGAACCCTGGTTTCATGATATCAAGGAATACCTCAGGATGGGGATATATCCAGAACATGCTTTTGGGGACCAAAAAAGAGCCCTTCGGCGTTTGTCGAATGGTTTCTTCCTCAGTGGAGGAGTATTGTACAAAAGAACCCCGGATTTGGGATTGTTGAGATGCATAGATGCCGGGCAGGCAACGACGGTTATGGCGGAAGTACATGCCGGAGTTTGTGGGCCACACATGAGCGGATATATATTGGCAAGAAAGATCCTTCGAACAGGGTGTTATTGGCTAACCATGGAACACGACTGTATCACTTTCGTAAGGAAATGCCATCAGTGCCAGATACATGGAGATTTGATTCATTCTCCGCCAACAGAGTTACATACGATGTCAGCACCCTGGCCGTTTGTAGCATGGGGCATGGATGTCATTGGGCCCATCGAGCCAGCAGCGTCCAACGGTCATAGGTTCATTCTAGTGACCATTGATTACTTCACCAAATGGGTTGAGGCTAAAACCTTCAAATCAGTAACTAAGAAGGCAGTGGTGGACTTTGTTCACTCCCATATCATCTGCAGATTTGGGATCCCAAAAGTGATCATCACGGATAACGGTGCGAATCTTAATAGCAGCTTGATGAGAGAGGTATGCCAACAATTCAAGATTACACACCGCAATTCCACCCCATATCGTCCTAAGGCAAATGGAGCAGTCGAAGCAGCCAATAAGAATATCAAGAAGATACTGCGAAAAATGGTGGAAGGGTCCAGACAGTGGCACGAGAAATTACCCTTTGCTTTATTGGGGTACCGCACTACCGTCCGGACCTCCATAGGCACAACTCCTTACTTGTTGGTATACGGAACTGAGGCCGTGATACCAGCGGAGGTCGAAATTCCGTCCCTCCGAATTGTCACTGAAGCCGGGATTGATGATGATGAATGGGTAAAAGCTCGATTGGAACAGTTGAGCCTGATAGATGAGAAAAGATTGGCAGCAGTGTGCCATGGTCAACTGTATCAGAAGAGAATGGCAAGAGCATATAACAAGAAGGTGCGCCCCAGGAAGTTTGAGGTAGGGCAGCAGGTGTTAAAGAAGATCCTCCCACATCAGGTCGAAGCAAAAGGCAAATTCGCCCCAAATTGGCAAGGGCCTTATATCGTGACCAGAGTATTGTCCAACGGCGCTCTGTGTTTGACAGATATCGAGGGTAGATGTGTCGACATGGCTATCAATTCAGATGCAGTCAAGAGATATTATGCGTAATTTCTTTAATTATGGCAATTTTTGGTTTATTTGTTTGTATTTGGCATTTGTTGGATAATGAGATGACGGAGGCAATTCTTTCTTCTATCCAAACACTGTTTAACCCTTGCTTCCCCCTTTGATCCTTAAGTAATTCTTTCATACCCCTCTTTTGGAATCACTAATGGAAAGGACATGAAAAAAAAAGAAAAAAAAAAGAAAAGAAGATGAAATCATAAAGAAATACAAAACCGTGGGAACTACGTTTGACCTGATTCCTCAAAGAGGATACGTAGGCGCCTCACGGCTCGGTCATAGTATGCATCATAATAAATATAGGATGCATAATGTACATAGTGTGCATAATAGACACAGCGTGCGTAACGCACGTAGCACAACATAAGAGTAAAAAATAAATAAATTCCCCAAGCAAGAAAACTGGGGCAGAAGTTATGTTTTAAAAATTCCAACAAAGGTTTGATTCCAAAAGTTGTAGCACATCACCCATCAAATTATTTTCATTTTTCATAGCCTTTCTTTAACTCCACACCAGAACCAACATCAACATCCAAAAGACCTCCCGATCAATGTTCGAGAGATGCCAAATCCGGCAAATAAGGCCAAGAGTAATACACTGATCCCCAGCAAAGAAGAGGATCGTAAGACTAGGAATGAGTTGATAGTCAAAGGAATCCCCGGAAGAGAGGGTCGTATCTACAACACCCCGGATCCTCGAAAGAAATAAAATGAGAGAGCCTTATCGGTGAAAACCTTCACAGGCACCGAGAGGCGATGTAAGATGAGGGCTATGAAATGAGAGAGTCTTATTGGTGAAAACCTTCACAGGCACCATAAGGCGCCGGGAGATGAGAGAAAAGAGAGAGTCTCATTAGTGAAAACCCCTCGAAGGGCACTATGGGGCGACAAGACAGATCAGCAAAGCTACCACATTCGAAACGAAGTGAACACTCCTTTATCATCCCCAGCAAGTCAAACCATCGAGCAGATCAATCGATACAAATAGACTGGGTCGGAATCTATGGTGCACGCCATGATCACGGGGACCAGTTTTGTCCTCCAGATAAGTTCTGTGGATTGTCTCCTCCCACAAAATATTGGTTCAGAAAGTTTTTCTCTTTTCCATATCTTTATTTCTTTTCCTAAAAAAGTGTCTTTAAAGGATTTTTCAAAGCTTACTACCAGGAACCAAAGGGGAATTCATCCAGTGCAGGATAATACAAACAGTCTTAAAGGCCGGTCCCGGGCAATGCAGTGATTGTGCCCGGAAATTTTGGAAGAAGTAAGCTCCAAAAGGGAGTGGTTTCAGGAGTTAGAAGCAGACTCCCACATCATGTGTTTAAAGAGAAAGCAGAGTAGGGGATAAACTGAAAACCAATCCCCAGCAGGCTAGAGACCCCCAACAGGCAACTTTGCCCGCCAACCAATTATGGGGACAAAGAGCAAGAAAAGAGGAAGAGAGAAAAATTGCTCGCCAGAAAGGCACCCTCTACCACCACGATAAAAACTAATTAAATCCTTTTGTCTGTTGCAGGGGAACAGAGGATTGGATGAGGGCAGCAAGATGCAATGCCATGGAAGTCACCAAAAACCGGGGCAGAAAATTTTCTGCCGATTGTCGAAAATTTTCTCGGAAGAACGGGGAAACAATTTCAATACCATTTAAGTTCTAGGTCGCCCACCAGTATAATGCGGGAATAAATTTAAGTTCTAGGTCGCCCACCAGTATAATGCTGGAATACGTTTAAGTTCTAGGTCGCCCACCAGTATAATGCGGGAATACATTTAAGTTCTAGGTCGCCCACCAGTATAATGCGGGAATACATTTAAGTTCTAGGTCGCCCACCAGTATAATGCGGGAATACATTTAAGTTCTAGGTCGCCCACCAGTATAATGCGGGAATACTTTTAAGTTCTAGGTCGCCCACCAGTATAATGCGGGAATACATTTAAGTTCTAGGTCGCCCACCAGTATAATGCGGGAATACATTTAAGTTCTAGGTCGCCCACCAGTATAATGCGGGAATACATTTAAGTTCTAGGTCGCCCACCAGTATAATGCGGGAATACTTTTAAGTTCTAGGTCGCCCACCAGTATAATGCGGGAATACATTTAAGTTCTAGGTCGCCCACCAGTATAATGCGGGAATACATTTAAGTTCTAGGTCGCCCACCAGTATAATGCGGGAATACATTTAAGTTCTAGGTCGCCCACCAGTATAATGCGGGAATACATTTAAGTTCTAGGTCGCCCACCAGTATAATGCGGGAATACATTTAAGTTCTAGGTCGCCCACCAGTATAATGCGGGAATACATTTAAGTTCTAGGTCGCCCACCAGTATAATGCGGGAATACTTTTAAGTTCTAGGTCGCCCACCAGTATAATGCGGGAATACATTTAAGTTCTAGGTCGCCCACCAGTATAATGCGGGAATACATTTAAGTTCTAGGTCGCCCACCAGTATAATGCGGGAATACATTTAAGTTCTAGGTCGCCCACCAGTATAATGCGGGAATACTTTTAAGTTCTAGGTCGCCCACCAGTATAATGCGGGAATACATTTAAGTTCTAGGTCGCCCACCAGTATAATGCGGGAATACATTTAAGTTCTAGGTCGCCCACCAGTATAATGCGGGAATACATTTAAGTTCTAGGTCGCCCACCAGTATAATGCGGGAATACATTTAAGTTCTAGGTCGCCCACCAGTATAATGCGGGAATACTTTTAAGTTCTAGGTCGCCCACCAGTATAATGCGGGAATACCTTTAAGTTCTAGGTCGCCCACCAGTATAATGCGGGAATACTTTTAAGTTCTAGGTCGCCCACCAGTATAATGCGGGAATACATTTAAGTTCTAGGTCGCCCACCAGTATAATGCGGGAATACATTTAAGTTCTAGGTCGCCCACCAGTATAATGCGGGAATACTTTTAAGTTCTAGGTCGCCCACCAGTATAATGCGGGAATACCTTTAAGTTCTAGGTCGCCCACCAGTATAATGCGGGAATACATTTTAAGTTCTAGGTCGCCCACCAGTATAATGCGGGAATATATTTTAGCTCTAGAGTTTGGAATCAGTAGCCCCACCTGAAGACGGAAGGTTACAACAGAAAGCCCCAAGCAGGAAAAACAATAAAATCCCCAGCGCCAAGAAGCAGAAGTCTGCCAAAGCAAGCGCACATTCAAAAGGAAGAAAGAACGCGTCTCAGAAGAAGCAGTTCGGAAACATTGTAGCATGCCCAGTATGACAATACTGATGAAGAGCCATGCCACTGAAGAAACCAGTGGAAGATTTAAAGAAGAAGGCCATGTTCCCAGCGGACCAGGCGAAGTGGTGAAAACTGGCATTCAAATGTCAGCAAAGGACCAACATCCTCTCCCAAAGTCACAAGATAAAGCCATAAGAGGAAAGCGTTAGCCGACAAGAAAGCAAGGCAACAAAAACAAGGGGAAGATGGATAAGATCTCATGATCCTCAGTCTAGCTTAGCTTCTTGTTTTTCCCTTTTAGAGCAATGTAACAGGGAGATCGGTTGAGCAGTAGCATCCTACATCAGCATACAACAGCGCACAACAACAACAAGCACTACAGTCACACGGTAGTCCCAGCTACCAAATTTCCCGAACTACATTGACCTGATTCCTGTTTTCAGCCCAGGATATGTAGGAAACCTCTGAAGCAAAGGTTCGGTCAAATCTTTTTCAAAAATGCTTCACACGGAGTATTCGGACGGGCAAAAATCGCTCGCTTATCTTTGCGCGAAAACCCTTCGTGTCTTCGTGCAAAGAGGGGCAGCTGTAAGCACGTGATTTTTGCTTTACGAGCAATCGCTCCAAAAGAAAATAAAAATAGTGACAAATGATTTCGCTGTACAATTGTTCGAGTTTTTCGTGACATGTGTTGTTAGTCATTTGTGGATCTGTCCATTTTGCATTTAATCATTAACAAACAAAATACAAAATATGCATGTCAGGGTGATTAAACCATAATTCGATCAGTAAAAGAAAATTCAAAAAATATATGTGCATCGTTCGTTCTAGGCTTTTAGTTAACTTACCGAAATATTTTTTGTGATAATTGTGTTAAAATGTTGCATTGTTGTTGGTTTTAATTTCATTATTTTATGGTTTGTTATTTCATTTTTGTTTTAAAAGAAAAAAAATAAAATAGAAAACAAAAAGAGGGATTGAAAATCGGGTTAGGCCCAGGAAATAAAACAAAAAGATGGGCCCAAACCAGCACAAGTCCGGTCCAGACCAGGCCTGCCCAGGCACCTCCTGAAACGACGTCGTTTCAGGGACGGTTAATCTGGGCCGTTCATTTCCATTGATCCGATGGCCCTTATTAGCCCTCATGACCCGACCCATTCCCGTTTTTGACCGACCCCTCGATTAACCAAACGGCACCGTATGGTCTAGCCTCCCCAATCCTGGCCATCAATTTTAATCAATCCAACGACCAGGATTGAATCAGCCTCCCCGTATATAAGCCTCATATCATACCCCACGCCCCCTATTCTAACCCCCCCACTCATCGTCTTCATCCAAACACTGAAGCCCCCCCAAACCCTAGCAGCCGCCCTAGCTTCCCTTTCACCAGAACCCGGCGGCACGAACGCCGGTGACCGCCTCCTGAACACCCTAGGACCACCTCACTGTCCTGAACACAAATCCACTAACCACGAGCCTCGAATCACTTCCGTTCGTCTCGAATCTTCATTTGAAGATTTGAGTCGAACCCGGATCTATGCCAAACCATCCCATCTTCATACCAGACACTCCCCTGACCTTCCTCGTGACCAAACCAAGCTTGGTTTGGTCCGAATCTACCCACAACTCCTAAAAATCCAGATCTGGAAATCCAGAACTTGAAACACATGCACCTGGGGAACCCGGCCAGTTTTGACATGGGTTTGAGGTCTAATAGACCTTAATCAAGGTGTTCTCATGTGAGAACACCCTGATTAAAGTTTGTTCGGCCTCAAAAATTCGAAGTTGAATCAGATTTGGGTCTGTTTGATTTAAACATTTTGGTAAGTTTTCCTTTCTTTTGTTTTATTTCTAAATAAGTTGTCAGCATATCTCTTTGTGTTTGGTTGTTATTTTGTTATTTTTTGGATTTCTTTCATCTCTGTAAAGACCTTTTATTTGGTCGATTGTCTTCTGTTTGTGTTCTGAATACACTCTGTGAAAAGCATGTCCGATTAGTATAGTCGTCGCATAAATAATTCATATAGGCCCCAGTAATTGAACAAAAGTTGTCTGATACCCTTTAGGTCCCTGAACGTATTATTTATATGAGCGACTGATTATTACCTGTTATAATTAGTATAGTCGACTCGATAAATGTCGTCGATTAGTTTGCTATAACTAATGAATCGAATGAGCTAGTATTTTCACGTAACTAATTGAACTCGGCCACTGACTGAATGCCCCAGTAATGTTTGAAATGGTTTGTTGGCATTGTAAAAATGACTAAAAGGATTCAGTCGAGGCAGTCTTGAATTTGAACTTTCATCAGTTCAACAATGCCATGATGCTGCAATAGGCAGGGGCAGTAATAATCAAGGTTGACAGGGGTAGTCTGGGGTTTGCAAAGAACAAAAATGATTAGTTTAAATGAACTGACAAGTAGGGTACTAATTTGGGATTAAACTAATGTCAATGGGGGGACAAGACATAAGAGTATGGGGCTTAAAATGAATAAATAAAACGAGCCCATAACTCTTGATTAAACAAAGACCAGGCGTGGGGAACAAAGGGGCTGGCACCAAAGATGCTTAGGCATGGGCTTAAAGAGTATGGGCATTCTGCCAATTGGCAAGGCAGGCAGCTCAGCTGTACTGTTTCATTTGGCCTATAAATAGGCCATTTGATAACTTAAACAGGGCTGGACATTTTTTAGTCTTCAGAAAAGAAAAACAAGAAACATAAAGTCTCGGAATATTGTAACCAAACACTGTCTGAAAATTACATAAGAGTTTATGTTGGTTTAGCTGTCTTGGCCAATTACTGTTGTTTGCCTGTTTGAGCCACTTGTAGTTATTGAATTGCTGGGGTGTTTACATTGAATACTCTGCTGTCTCTGTTGGTTCCTACTCTGTTTCTGGGATTTGTTGTTTGTTGCTCGACTACTCGGGAGCTTCATCTTTGTTGGTTGATTTTGTTGCTGTGTTGTTGCTGTGTGTCTGCTGCTGCTGTATTCGTGCATACTACTCAACTGATCACTTTCTTTCTTCCTTTCCTTCCTATACCAGGTACACACCCAATACACTGTCAGATGTAGCTGGAAATTTGAGCATGAATGTAAATGAAAGACCTGAAGAATTTTGTTTATATACATAGTTTGCCCTTTTAAATATCATGTAATGTAGGAAATTTTATGCCTGTTTTGGATGTTGGAGATAGCCTTCAGGCCTGATAACTATCAATGAATGTTAGTTGAATGTTAGATTGTGTATATAGGATGGTGATAAGAGTATGCTTAAGGCAACAGGTTGTATCTCAGATTTAGTGCAATAGTGTAGTATAAGCATGTAATGCATGCCAAGCCTAAAATTCGTACACTAAATGAGTTCTTTCCTTTCCAGTAAATTGCTATATATAACTCTTAAAACCATGTCTTAAGATCAGGAACACAAATTCAGGGCCTCAACCTCACAAGGGTCGAGTTCAGGCCAAAACAGGCCAAGCCAGCCTGCTTCGAACAAGCAGTGGTCCAGGTCTGGCCAATCACACTGGGCTGGATTTGGGCCTGTGATTACTTGTTCGGACAGCCTCATTTCTGATTTTAGGCATTTCTGAATGTTGTTACAAACAACTTGCAAGCATGTAATTAATTAGGACTATCTACTGTTTTCAATTGATAAGGACAAACGCGATAAGAAACGTAGTTGCTATAGGATATCCTTTTAAAATAAGAACGAGATGAGCCTCGATGAAAATAAACAAAACGTGCAAATGCGGGGCCCTTGTTAAATGTATATTATTGAAGCATTTAGTTTCCAGGACGGGTTGCTTAGCAAATCTCACAACCCTCCTAAAATAACAACACGTTAGTCTCTTTAGGATACGCTTTAATAAACCTTACCTTCTTAAACTCGGGTGCACATTTATGTGACCCAAATCCAATTCTCAACGGAGTCGAAATGTGTTTCTAATCACGGGTACATTGATTGTGACGTGGTTCGAGATGCGTGTCCATGACGTTGCAAATTCATTTTAAAAAATAAGAATGAGATGAGCCTCGCCAAATAAAATACAAATTGCGGGGCCCTCAGTAAATATTTGCTTTAAAAATTATTTGGACTTCGGGATGGACCGTTTAGTAAAATTCCACGGTCTTACCCAAAATAAATACGCTAGTCGCTTTAGGCGCGCCTTTAATAATTTAATTTCCTTAAACTCGGGTGCACATTGATGTGACCCAAATCCAAATCTCAACAGAGTCAAAGTGTGTCGACGACCACGGGTACATTGATTGTAACGCGGTTCGAGATACATTTTCACAACGTTGCAATTCTTAAAAATAACAGTAAATGATAAAAGCGGTTGAAAGATAAAATTTGCACATAAGTTCATATTGTATTTAAAATCAGATAAATAAGCCAAATATAACAGTTGAGCGACCGTGCTAGAACCACGGAACTCGGGAATGCCTAACACCTTCTCCCGGGTTAACAGAATTCCTTATCCGGATTTCTGGTACGCAGACTGTAATATGGAGTCATTCATTTCCTCGATTCGGGATTAAAATTGGTGACTTGGGACACCCTAAACCTCCCAAGTGGCGACTCTGAAATAATTAAACCAATCCCGTTTCGATTGTCCTTTAATTGGAAAAAACTCCCCTGCGCCCCGCGGGCGCGGAAAAAGGAGGTGTGACAGGTACGTTTGTTTGCATCACGTGTATCTGACTTTGGGGACTCAACATAGGGATTGGGTCCGTCTAGGACAGGTGTACCCATATTAAAAGACCATCCTGATGCATCTTACGTGCTACTTGCGCATCTGTTTGTTTCAATTTGCATGTTGACCGGCTTCTAGAATAGGGAAAAAAAAAAGACCAAGAGTGAGGTAGGTATTTGAAAATCCTGAAACTCTGCCGAAATTTAAAAAAGAAAAAGAAAAGTCATTTCAAAATGAGCAAATTTTTTTAAGTGCCATGTATTTCTTGTTCCGTCAAAACTGACCGAACTACACAAGTCTGATTCTCATCGGATGTGAGATACCTAGGCAAACCTCATCGGTTCCGACCCCAATTTTTTAAAAATTCAAAAATATTTTCTTTTAATTCCTTCTTTAGAAGCATTTCCTTAGAAAATTCAAAAAAAAAAAGTTAAACTCAAAAATAGTTTTCTTCTTTCTGAAGTCTTTCATACGAAAAAAAGAAATAAAAATAAAAATTAATCAAAAATCATAATCCAAAATACATGTTTCCTTTATTTTTAAGTATTTTTCTCAAAAACCTAAAAATATCAGAAAAAAGAATCCAAAAAAAAAAATATTCTTTTCCTTCTTTAAATGTCATTCTTTCATAAATGTCATAAAAATTTTGAAATATTGAAGTTCAAAAATATTTTCGTTTTTCTTTGGAAGTACTTTTGTAAATTGTTAAAAACAAAACTTAAAAAATCCAAAATATTTTCTTAGAAGTCCCTCTTTCGAAAATTAAGAAGCAACATCAAAAATTCAAAAATATTTTCTTTCTTCTTTAGAAAAAGATAAAACAAATAAAAATTCAAACAAAAATATTTTCTTTTACTTTTGAAATTTTCAAAGTTCAAATCAAACGTAAAGGAATTTTTAGAAGTCTTTTTTTCAAAATAAATCAAAATCCGAAATCCAAAATATTTTCTTTGTTAGAAGCTTTTGAGGTATGCTTTGCCTATTTAAAAATATTGAATAAATTAAAAAAAAGTTAGCTCATTTACCTTGTTCCTAACTACGAAAGATCTGATTCATGCGGCGTCATGAGATACATGCGGCGCTATGATATGTAGGCAATCTCCATCGGATTCGATCATAGCCATAAATTAATTGAGTGAAAATTAAACTGAAAAAAAAAAGAGAAAGAAAAATTGAGTGAAAACAAAAAAGAAAAGATAAGAGTGAAAATAAAAGAGAGACAAAAAATAAAAGAGTGACAAAAACAAAAAAAATGAAAAGAGAGTGCCAAAAAAATAAAAGAGCGACAGAAACGAAATGAAAAAAATCAAGAGTGATTAAAAAGAAGTAGAAATAAATGAAAAGAGGTACATACTGAAAGGGTTAGTTAAGGTCGGGATGAAATATGCAATCGTTCAAACACATGGTAGAACGTTTAACTGTTAGGTGCATTGCATCCTAACGTGCGATTTCCTATATGTTAAATCTCTCAAAACTAAAAAGGTTATGGTGTGAGCAAATTAGCAAGGTTCTGATTAGGTGGTTGGTTTTGTTGGTATACGGTGATGAACGCGCAACCTTGCACACAACCACAACATTATACACAAAACTGAGCTCCACCTCCCAGAAATGCCCATCCTTACCAAGCTCCATATAATCTCCAATCAAATGTTCCCCAGTACAATTCTCGCCCAGGAGAGCCTTTCAAAAGGAATCAGTTCACCCCTATTGGTGAATCATACTCTGGCTTGTTCCAAAAGCTAGTCAGGCGAGGTCTGCTGTAGCCAATGGCCAAAAACCGGCCAAACCCCGAGGCCCCCTCGCACCGAGCTTATGCTATATGTGAATACCACTATGGAGTAGTGGGACACAGTACAGAGGACTGTTGGACCCTCAAAAGGTCAACTGAAGATTAGATCGAAGATGGAAGAATCGTTCTTTGGGACGAAAAGGCTCCTGATGTGACGAACAATCCGTTGCCTACTTACAAGGAGGAATTCGATCCGACACTGAAGGTCATTGCAGCCATTGTCGAGATAGAAGAAAAGCCAAAAAACGGCCGCCAAGCTTGAAAGTTCTCTATCAGACAGGAGTCTCGGTAGACAATATTGCTATCCTTTCACGTATGGATTATCTCAGGGTGTGATTCAGTTATTTTACTTTATTTTCTTATTTTTTGTTGTTAACCTTTCTAACTTTTAAAATTCAAAAAATAATCCTAAAAAAAATCAAATGAAATTAACATTTTACTGTCCAGGAATGTCTCTTTTCTTAATCTTGTCACTTTTCTTATTCTCTTTTCAGTTCTATTAAATGCAGATTTCAATAACATGACATGTTTGCGGATTTCATGCCCAGATCCTGAAATGCTGTCAGACCTCGAAATAATGAATCAAGAATTAGATCGTAATGAAGATAAGTTTAAGGAAATAAAACAAAGAGTTGGAACAGTTGAAGGAAAATTGGGGCCAAATTGGAAAGGTCAATACATTGCAACAAGAGTACTGCCAAAAGAGTGTGTTGTACTTGGGACACATCGAAGGAAATGTCCCTCAAACAATTGTCTATGCAAATGCAGTCAAAAGGTACCATGTTGAATTCTCTATATAGCATTAATATTCTCCGATTGGGATGAAGAAGTCTTTCTTTCTCACTATCCAAATATTCAAACCTTTGAGCCGGCTCCCATTCTTTGATTACCCTCTTTGGAACCTGGAAGTTATTATTGAAAATATGATGAAAAAATGAAAAATAGAAGAAAAAGAAAGATACAAAAAAGGAAGAAAAGACAAAGAAAATGAAATGAAAAAAATGAAAAAAGAGAGGAAAAGGGAAAGGAAAAAAGAAAAAGAAAGAGAAAACAAGACATAACAGAAAGAAAAATAAACAAAAAAATCAAAAACAAAGTTCCCTGAACTACGTTCGACTTGATTCCGAAAGGATACTAGGCATCCTCTCTCCGGGGTTCAGTCACACCAAAATAAAAATCCAAATTCCCCAAAGTTGAAACTGGGGCAGAAGTTATAATAGTTCGGCGATGGTTTCGCCTGAAAGGTTCCAGAGTTGTAATTCAATCCAAATTTTTTGTACCCCAAGTTCCTGTTCAAGTCCTTCCGATCAATCGGTAAAGATGTTCAAAATTGGAGGATATAGTTACTTGGATCTGATACAATCAAATGAGTGAGATGAAATGAGAGAGTCTTGTTAGTGAGAACTCGCAAAGAGCAATATAAGGCCATGCTGGGAAGAGAAATGAAATAGTTTAGATGGTGAAAACCCGCAAAGGGCGCCCCTGATCAAAAAGAGGATTTTCACAGCCATTGACATCGACAGAGTCCTGGCAAGGTTTCTCGATTTTGAGGCAAAATTTATGATGAATTTATGAGAGTCAGACAGTTTATACGGATCAGGCATCCAGTACAAAAGGCATGTCATATTCATTGAAGTCCGCATGCACTCCAGATAAGTCCTTCTTTCCTTTCCCCGAAAGGGACACTTTTTGTTTACACTCATTCTCTATTCCATTGTTTTTTTCTTTGAATCCCTTCGGTCTAACTCTGTTCCAAAACTGAGGCAAAGAAGAGATAGCAAGACTTATTTACAGGGTTTTTGTCTGGTATGAGCCAATATTCAAAAAGGCACCCAGCTTGGGAGGGGCATCAAGTCGACCTCGACTAGCCATGGCGGCCGATGCTTCGATATCAAAACTCTTGGAAGGAGAAAATCAAATTGAAGTGCATACAAAGGCAAAATAAAGTTGAAAAAGTTAAGTCCCACGTGGCTAACCATCTCGACAAAGATTTGAGAAGCCAAAGGATCCCAAATGCTCTGAAGCTGAAGTTGGAAGAAAAAAGCCATAAATGAAAGTCTTATGAAGGGGAAATAAAGTTGGAAAAGGTTAAGTCCCACGCGACTAGCCGTTGCGACAAAGTTTGAGGAGCCAAAAGTTCCCCAATGCCTCGAAGTTAAAAAAAAAGAAAAGAAAAAGAAAAAGAAAATAAAAAAACAAGTCAGAAGGGAAAGGCCTACAGAGGCAAAATAAAGTCGAAAAGGGTGAGTCCCACCGACCAATCATTATGGCAAAGTCTCGAAAAGCCAGAGTTTCTCCAGGGTTAGAAATGTAATCGGTATTCAGGAAACAACCAGTTGCAGATGAAAGGGGCCGAGATCAAGTAGTTGAAATAGTCAAGACCACAAAACCAACCACCGTTTCAAACTGATAAATTGTTCTTTTTTTGAAAAACAGGAAATAGGTGCTATCCAAAAGCAACCTTGAAGAAGTAGGTGCAACCAAAAAGAAATGGCGCAAGGGCTAGAAACAGCTTTGCAGCAACAGCCCCAAAAGGGAAGTATCCTCCAAAATTCTTTCCCGCATTTACTCATTTTCTGAAAAAAATGATGATGAAAACGATTAAAAAATAGAGGAAGAAAAGTTCTAAGCCATGGTAGTATAGGGTCACCAATCCCTAACTGCAACTTTTCCAACATAGGGTTCCCACTCCCTAGTTGATGTCGACATAACCCGATGACTTTTCCAACATAGGGTCCCATTCCCTAGTTGATTCCGGCATAACCCAATGACTTTTCCAGCATAGGGTCCTACTCCCTATTTGATGCCGGCATAACCCGATGACTTTTCCAACATAGGGTCCCACTCCCTAGTTGATGCCGGCATAACCCGATGATTTTCCAACATAGGGTCCCACTCCCTAGTTGATTCCGGCATAATCCGATGACTTTTCCAACATAGGGTTCCACTTGCTAGTTGATGCCGACATAACTCGATGATTTTCCAACATAGGGTCCTACTCCCTAGTTGATGCCGGCATAACCCGACGACTTTTCCAACAAAGGGTCCCACTCCCTAGTTGATGCCAGCATAACCCAATGACTTTTCCAACATAGGGTCCCACTCCCTAGTTGATGCCGGCATAACCCGATGACTTTTCCAACATAGGGTCCCACTCCCTAATTGATGCCGGCATAACCCGATGACTTTTCCAACATAGGGTCCCACTCCCTAGTTGATGCTGGCATAACCTGATGACTTTTCCAACATAGGGTCTCCACTCCCTAGTTGATGCCAGCATAACCTGATGCTAACATAGGGTCACCACTCCCTAGTTGATGCCAACGTAGGGTCACCACTCCCTAGTTGATGCCAGCATAACCTGATGCCAACATAAGGTCACCATTCCCTAGTTAATGCCAACATAGGGTCTCCACTCCCTAGTTGATGTCAACATAACCTGATGCCAACATAGGGTCACCACTCCCTAGTTGATGATTTTCCAATAATAGGCTCTCTAATTCCTAGTTGATATCATTCTAGATATAGAGTTTTGGCTACAAATAACTTACGAAATTTTCCTAGTGAAAACTAGGGCAAAAACATTTCGTTCGTTTCATTTGTTTTGGTGTCTGAGCAGGTTATACCACAAGACATAGTGTTCGAAACGACTAAATGAAGAAGTCACAATCCAGAATAAAAGAAAAAGAAGAAAAGAAAAAGAAGTGAACTCAAAGCGCAGAAGTAGAGAAAAGATGTGGACTGCTCAAGATATGATTGAAGTCGCAAGATTTGCATGTCCCGCCTTGATCCAAAAAGCTGAAGAAGAATCAACTAGCACCTGCAGCTAGCAAGAATCAAGATTCAGATCAAAGTATGCATGAAGAACCAACCAAGACTCAAGATTAAGCTTCAAAAGACCGGTAGATAGGAATCTTGTAACTCGTAGCTGATAGGCTTAGTTAGTCTTTTTCATTTTTGATTTTTGTGTAATAAGAAGCTCAGCAATAAGCAACAACAACAACATCAGTGAAATCACAGCTTCTCGGTAGTCCCAGCTACCAAAATTTCAAGAACTACATCGACCTGATTTCTTTATAGCCAAGGATATGTAGGCAACCTCCGAAGCAAGGTTCAGTCAAACTTATTCAAAAATGCTTCCCATGGAGTTTTAAACGAGCAAAAATTGCTCCTATTTGCTCACTTTATCTTTGCCCAAAAACTCTTCATGTTTCTGAGCAAAGAGGGGCAGCTGTGAGCAACTAATTTTTGCCCCACATGAAAATAACTCCTAAAAATAGACCAAAAATAATTGTAATAGATTTTAGGAGTTTTTCTTTATTTAGTTGCATTTCATGCATGTTTAATATATTGAATTCATAGAAAAAACCATAAAAATTGTCAAATTTTAATTTCATGCTATCTTAGGTTTAATTTGCATTTAGGAATTAATTATATTGAGTTAATTGCATTATCAAGCAAAATCACAAAAAGAAATACTACATTGGTCGTTTTCTTTGGATGTTCAAATTAATTAGTTTAAATTGATTCACAATTTTAGTGGCTTAGTGATGCAAAATTGGAGTATTAAACTAAGAGGCTAATTTGAAAAGAACATGATTTAATTGATCTTTGAATAGGGTTAATCTTGCAAAGGAAAATAGGTTTGCTTATTGATGTCACGACCCGGATTTCCCACCGTCGGGAGTTGTGATGGCGCCTACTAATGTGAGCTAGGTAAGCCGACTGTTTGAAAAAATTATCTTTTTACTAATTTTATATTCTTTAACAATTATAAAGCAATAACGTGTAGACAGCGAAAATTACAATAAGCGGAAGAAATGCAGTAAACTACCTGAAATATGTATCTAATACAATTGTTTGAGCCTCGACCACCCAGAACTGGTATCATAGTTTCACAGACAATATAAGAATACTACATACAAAGTCCGAAAGATAAAAGATACATTATTTCTGAACTAAGCAATGAAACAAGAGTAAAGGGATAGAGGGAGATGCCAGGGCCTGCGGACGCCTGCAGGACTACCCTGGATCTCCGCGGGGACTGAAGGCAGCCACCCAATCTACGGTCCAAAAGCTGCTGCTCCGGGATCGACACACAGTACAGAGTGTAGTATTAGCACAATCGATCCCATGTACTGGTAAGTGCCTAGCCTAACCTCGGCAAAGTAGTGACGAGGCTAGGACCAGACTGCCAAATAAACCTGTGCAATTCAACTATATATAACAGAAAAGAAGAACAATAATATACAGTCAAGTATGGGAGGGGTAACATGCTGCGGGGGAACTATCAATTTAGAATAGAAAGACAATAGGTAATTGAAAGAAACAACATATCTCAGATGTCAACAAAGAATCACAAATCAATAAGTGCAAGACACTACCCTTCGTACTTTTACTCTCGCCCTCACCAAAGCAATCAAGTAATGAAAATGTGCACGACATCACCTTTCATGCTTTTACTCTCATCCTCACCAAAGAAATCAAGTAATGAAAATGTGCACGGCATCACCCTTCGTGCTTTTACTCTCGTCCTCACCAAAGCAATCAAGTAATGAAAATGTGCACGGCATCACCCTTCGTGCTTTTACTCTCGTCCTCACCATATAATCAATATAATCAGCACGGAATGATACATTGTGCGGCACGACATCACCCTTCGTGTTTTATACTCTTTCCTCACAAATCATACATGGCATCACCCTTCGTGCTTTAACACTCTTCCTCACCCAAACAACAATCACAAACAATAGGGCAAGGGAATAAATGAAGTTACAATAAGAATTCCAGCAAGGGAACAATAGTTTAATAATCAAGTGCCGGCAAAGGAACAACATCATAAGAAGCATCACATCCCGGCTAGGGAGATAGCATTAAAAGCAACAAATTCCCGGCAAGGGGGATAATATAATGATTCTCTTCTCTTTTCCACTTTTACTTCTCAACTCACTTCACAACTTGAGCCAATGCTCTAAAAGGTATTACCACTTATATTTTTACATTTCATTATACAACTTGAGCTAACGCTCCTCAATATTCAAATGTCACAATTACTTCCACAAATATTGCCCAACAATAGAAATCATCACCAAAGCATGAATTATACAACGAAGTCATAATAACCACAATATAAGACTAACGGGCATGCTTGACACCAACGTATAGATACTCGTCACCATGCCTATACGTCGTACTCGACAAATACCACATAGCAAATATGACTCAACTCCTAATCCCTCAAGCTAAGGTTAGACCAAACACTTACCTCGATGTCGCGAACACAATTCAAGTCTGTACTATCGCTTTACCTCTTGATTCCACCACTAATTTGCTCGTATCTAGCCACAAGTTACTTAATTATGTCAATAAATGCTAAATGAATCAATTCTAATGCATGAAAATGAGTTTTCCAAAGTTTTACCCAAAAAGTCAAAAATCGCCCCCGAACCCACATGGTCAAAACCTAAGGTTCGAACCAAAACCCAATTACCTATTCCCCCACAAACTCAAATATATAATTTGTTTTGAAATCGAACCTCAAATCGAGGTCCAAATCCCCAATTTTTGAAAAACTTAGGTTCTACCCAAAACACCTAATTTCCTCCATGAAAATCATTGATTTTGAGTTGAATTCATGTGAAAAGAGGTTAAAGATTGAAGAAAACTAATTAGAAATCACCTACAATTGATTGGGAGAAGAAATTGCCTTTGAAAAAGTCGCCATAGAGTGTTTTGGTTTTGAAAGAGTTTGAAAAATGGTTGAAATGCGTCTAAGTTATGAATTTACAGGTCTCCGATGTCGCAATTGCGACCAGGGTTCGCAATTGCAAATCCTTCAGAATTCTGAGACTTTTGCATTTGCGAAAAATTTATCGCATTTGCGACCACCCCTTATTTATGAGGGGTTCGCATTTGCGACTGGGGCCTTCCGCATTTGCGAGCCAAATAGTCGCATTTGCGATCAGGCCTGCCCAGGACTTTGTTCGCATTTGCAATGGAATTCTCGCATTTGCGAGCCAGGCTTCACATTTGCGAAGCCTGCCGACCTGATCATACCAGCTGAAAACCTATAATTTTCCTAAGTCCAAATTCCATCCCGTGGCCTATCCAAAACTCACCTGAGCCCCCGGAGCTCCAAACCAAACATGTACACCAACCTAAAAACTTCATACGGACTTGCTCATTTATTCAAATCACCAAAATAACATCAACAACTATGAATTTAGCATCAAAATCATGAAATTACTTAAGAACATCAAATTTTCCAATTTTCTCAAATAAGGTCCGATTCACATCATTTCAAGTACTTTTCTTACCAAATTTCACAAGTTCGACTCAAATCATATATAAGACCTGTACCGAGCTCCGGAATCAAAATACAGGCCCGATACCAATGATTTGAAACATAAATTCTCTTCTTTACTTCACAATTAATTCAGCAAAATAATTTCTTTCAAAAATTCATTTCTCAGGCTCGGGACCTCAGAAGTTGATTCCGGGCATACGCCCAAGTTCCATATTTTCCTACGGACCCTCCGGTACCGTCAAATCACGGGTCCGAATCTGTTTACGCAAAATGTTGATCGAAGTAAACTCAAACTCATTTTAAAGGCAAAATCTATCATTTTTCATAGATTTTCCCAAAATGGCTTTCCGGTTACGTGCCCGGACTGCACACACAAATCGAGGTGATGCCGAAAGAGGTTTTTAAGGCCTCAGAATGCAGAATTTATTTTTAAAACAAGTGATGACCTTTTGGATCATCACAATTGAGGCCCAGAATTCCAGCGGCCCAAAACCACAATCTTTCGACCGCCTAGCCCATTTCGCTTTTCCATGCACTTTAAAATAATCCCTAATTTCCTCATAACAGGGAGATCCCTCACATTAAAGAGGAGAGACCTAAAAGATCAGACCTAATCCCTCTCTCTCTAAAACTACAAACGACCCTTCTGGGGATTCCTTCTTTTTCTCCATTTTCACCATCACCAAGAACAGACCCTCCCCTTTGAAAAAACGAACGACCCTCCCCCATATCTCTAAAAACCTTAGCACCGCAATACCTCCCTTTCTTCTTCTTCTTCACTCTTATTTTCTGACCTTCTATAATCTTCAAGGAGAAGCAATCAAAAACAAGAACGGCTCTCTCATTCTCTCATCTTCGGCGTTCTAATTTCCCCTTTTCTAATAGAGAATCGGACTTCCCTTTATATCCAACCCTAATCCGCCTCCTTTTCTTTTCTCTCATCTTTCTCTCACACATGCTCCCTCATAGTCTAAAAAATTTGTTCCATCTCACTCACTGGAGGCTAAACAAAATGAAGTTTCAGAAATAAAAATAAAATAAAATAAGAGAGATTTGGAGAATAAAACATTCTGAAAAGAAAAGGGAAAATGAAATTTGGAAAGAGTTTGGGAGATGAATTGATTTGCTAAACATTTGAAGTTTGGGAACTGATGTTGTTTGTTGCCGAAGCTGTTTGTCTGCCGTCCTCTCTTCTATGGCATCTCGTTAATTAGGTATGTTTGTTTTTTCTTTGAGCTGCTATTTCAACTCAATTTCAGAATGATTGAAATGTTAATCATTGAATTTGTGAATCAATTGGACTTTGTTATCCATAAAATGTGATTTATGCTCTATGTCAATCTGATTTGTATCACTATCTAAAGGTGTGAGAATTAAGTGTTTCAATGAAGTGGGTATAACTAATACAAGTAGAGGTAATCTGTTAATGTTGTATCCATAAGAATGATGGTTTGTTTATTGGATTTATGGATAAAGCATGTATTTATGAATTCTACTTCAGATGCATTATTAGTTTGATTGGGGATTTAGGTTATTCAATGACCTATAGTTTTCATTTGGATAGTAACAATATGTAATGGGCATGTTTTGCACATGTGGCCCAACAATCAGAATTTTTCAGGACCTGTCAGAGGTCTTTTGTGGGCTGCTAATTGCTTATAACTTATCATTTCGCTAAGTCATTCAATAATTGGTGCATTGCTGAACAATTCCAAGTAGAGCATGTTTTGATTAACAAGTCTGCGCTTTCATCCATTGTATTAATAGGCTTCAAATGAATCCTGAATGCTGCGAAGCTCATAAATAAAAATTTCATTTCCACTCTAGAACAAAATCATTCCATAATTTCTGGGCCTTTGCACTTGACCTTAAATTTAGGAAAATATTTAAACTTATAAACATCGAAGCTGGCTTTAGGCGCGATTAATAATAAATCATCGTGATTATGGGTACAGTTTCCGTGGCATAGTCATGATACATAAACCCCATTCGGGTGTGCATTTCATGTGACCCGACCACAACTTTGAACAATAATAAAATAAACATATCGCAAATCGCGGGTGCATTTCATGTAGCATGGTTTGCAACGTGTTCCAAAATGGCAAGTCTACGACAATCGTAACTTGTTCAAGAAATAATTCCATAAATCCTAAAAGTGGTTTAAAATAATTAAAAGCGGTTATAAAGTTAAAAATGCACAAAAGGTGTAAAACATGTAATAAATCATATAATTAGGCCAATTATTAATAGTTAAGCGACCATGCTAGAATCACGGAACCCAAGAATGCCTAATACCCTCTCCCGGGTTAACACAATTCCTTACCTAGTTTTTATGGTTTCGCAGACTTTTTAAATGAAGTAAAATTTCCTCGATTTGGAATTTTTAAAATAAATCAGTGACTTGGGACACCATAATAAATATTCCAAGTGGCGACTCTAAATAAATAAAATAATCCCATTTCAAATAATGTCACTTAAATTGAAAAAAACTCCCTTATACCCCTTTTCGGGTAGAAAGGAGGTGTGACACATAAGGTCGGTTGTACTGATACTGCACTCTGCACACTGTGCAGATTTTGGAGTCGGTCCCAGCGGCGGTTATTAGCATGCTCGGATTGGACAATTTTGGAGACTTGAGGTACGACTGTTCAGTGCTCACAGCTCCTGGAGTCTTTCTATTTAGATGTATATTTCGATTCAAACAACTTTGTATTTATTTTAAACCCTTATATGTATTACTCTAGAAGCTCGTGCATTTGTGACACCAGGTTCAGAGATTTGTAATAAATGTTTGTCTTGTTTAGCTTCCGCATTTACACTTAGAATATTTCAGTTATTTCATTTCTTTATTAATGTTATCATTTAAACTGTTAAAAGAAGTAAATTGTTCTAACGTTGGCTTGCCTAACAAGTGAAATGTTCGACGCCATCACGGTGCCGACGATGGGAATTTCGGATTATGATAAGTTGGTATCTGAGCACTAGGTTACATAGGTCTCATGAGTCACGAGAAATCTTAGTAGAGTCTAGAGGATCAGTATGGATAAGTCTATACTTATCTTCTAGAGGCTATGAAGTTAGGAATAA
This sequence comes from Nicotiana sylvestris, assembly GCF_000393655.2. Classification (NCBI taxonomy): domain Eukaryota; kingdom Viridiplantae; phylum Streptophyta; class Magnoliopsida; order Solanales; family Solanaceae; genus Nicotiana; species Nicotiana sylvestris. The sequence goes on along the minus strand of NC_091065.1, from coordinate 155,529,896 downwards.
TTTCACTTCTATTCTTCTCTGTCGAGTGATTTTTATTCTATCATTGCTGATTGAATCCTTCTATTCTATTCTCTTGCAGATGGAGAGAACATGCACTATATCTTCAGCCGAGCAACAGATAGAGCCCCCAGTGGCAGTTTCTACGAGGGGTAGAGGTCGAGGCTGAAGCCATGCCTATTGATACCCAATTTTCCCTCACATATTTTTAATACCTATATATACTTTTAAAATAGTACATATGCAGTTATAATCATGCATAAACATTTTTTATATTTTTTTATAGTTTTAAAGGCTCCAAATTAATTTATTTCTCATTTTTTTATTATATAAATATCCAATAATTATCCTTCGTACTGCTTTTATCATGATTTAGTCACCTAAATTCATTATTTATGCCAATGTAGTATTTAAATATTTTTAGTGTATTTTTTGTAAGTACATTTATATTTTAAACTAAATTGAACATTTTTGCAAAAATAGCCCGTACTAATGTATAATTACATTATTTATGCATAAAATGATATTTTATATTTTTTAAAATATTAAATAACTATTTTAAATTATTTTAGTGCACAAAGACATTTTGGTACTCATTTATTGTTTTTTATAAATTATTTAGTTGTTAAAATTGGCTATTTAAAATTTGGCCCCATTTTCTATTCAATTTTGATTCTAAATTGGACCCAATACTCAGCCCAATTTTAACCCAAAAAATACCCAACCCAAACCTAATATCTGATCCGGCCCCAAACCCTTTCAATCTCGTCTGTTGATCACGGAGATCAACGACCAGAATTAGCCCTTTCTTTTTTAGTTTCGAACGACCCCAAAACCTAAACATTTCTCACCAACAGCCGCCTTTGGATCCTTTTCTCTTTGGTTCTCTCTGAAACCAACCCCTAACCCTAATCTCTGTCATCCAAAATCGGCCCTAATCCTTTGAATCCTTGTCCGATGTATGGCATCCTATGGTTGTACGAAGCCTGTACTTGTCTCCTATCCCCTTGGTTGTTCGATTATGTGGTTTTTGTGGAAGAACTTCGAAGAGATCTGGTCCAGATCTCGTTCAAAGCTCTTCAAGGGTTCGTTCATGGTTTGCGAGTAATTTCTATTGAAGTTTCATGATTCAAATCTCTGGTCCAAAACCAGGTTCTCTCTACCCCTCCCCTTTCTCCTCAAAACCCTACTTTCTGGAAGGATTCTAAGTTTGTCAATGACTTTTCTTTAAAGATCTCTTGTTTCTTTATTGTCAACCAATTTTAGCACTATATTTTGGGTTCTTTTCTATCTACCCATTTGGATCTCTGCATACTTGAAGTATTTTCAAAGTTTCTATAATTTTTCTTTAAGTTTCTCTTACTCCTCTACTACTGAACGATTTTAAACACTACAATACTTCAAGTTTTTGACTTCTATGACTAGGGTTTCCTGAAAATTTCTTTCTCTAAAATGTTTGGTGATTTTGAGTGTTTAATGTTCTGTTTTTTGCGTGTTTTAACCGATTTCATGAGGTTTGCTTTAACCCAAACTCGGTTATGCTAAAAGCCCTAATTTTGCGATATTATTGTTTGGATTCTAAGTTTGTCTAGGTTACTTATGTACTGACTTTGTCCTATGCTTTAGTTTCTATGATTCTTCTTTAGCCTGATTCGATGTCATTTGATTTTTTATCCTAATGTGCCTCTATCGATGTTCTTGATTCGACTTTCCTACTAATTCTATATGTCTATGTTCATTTTTTGCCTATTCATGGTAAACCTATACTTTTCTCCTTAAATTAGTGATTAATTTGGATTCTTGATTTATCAGTTTGTTTTGTTAAGACCTATGTCTAATTCCTGACTATTCCCATTATTTACAATCTTGATTAGCTTTCCTACCTTATTCAATTAACCGTGATATTCACTGATTCTCTACTGATCATTTCCTTAATTAAACTTCTGTCTATTTACCCCTAATTGCTCGTTTGATTTTCTTTCCTTACATATAGTCTGCCTTTACCATTGGTTAATTACCCTTATTTAAGGGAAAGTTATACTAATTGGTGTATAATTGATTTTGTGGCTTCCTTAATTGCAGAAGGGTTGATTTCCTTTACCTTATTTTCCTTGCTCTCAACTATTATATATACTCTCCTTTACTCCTCACTTATGGACACGAACACTAGTTCATCTACACTTTCACACTCTCAAAAGCTCTCTATTCTCTTCTGTTACTTGTACTTCTCACTAATCCAGCCGACTGTAAGCCAAGGCTAGCTACTTGCACCATCTCTGCTCTATACTTTGTGTTCTCTCCTTAGCTGGTATGTCCTGATTCAATTCATATTCCAAAACTACGTATTTTCTTTGTTGTTGCAGTTCATTAGTTGTGATTTCTAGTTCTATTTGCTATTCTATTCAATATGCAGTCAGCATGCCTAGATTACTGTATCACACAACATGTTTAAGATTGTTCTATTAAGAGGTATAACTAGTATATTATTTGGCATGCCCAATCCTACTTTAGATAATTGCATGAATCCTATGTGTTACCTAGTATGTCTAAGATGCATTATTTGTTTACTGTATCACCCAACATGTCTAAATTCTGCTTGTTCTATATGTATTTCTAAACTTTGAATGCTTCATGAAGTATTTGTATAGTTTGTTCATCTAAGTCTAACTTGCTCTACTTCACCAATGAGATCCTGTTTGTGTCTAAGACCTGAGTGTTCTCAACATATCTTTGTAACTAACTTGCCAATTCTATAACTTCTTGAGGAATCTGTGTATTTGTCTGCCATCACTAGGTCTATGTGTCTCCCCAATCCCTCTCTCCCCCTATGTAGAGTCTGTTTGTCCAAAATATTTTTCTGAAACTGTGTGTTATGTGACTTGTTCCCTGATCTCAAATGTTCTTCATATTTTCTCAAACTGTTTTCCACCTTAACTATGTGCTGGTTTCAGAAAATCCTTTTTCATTCCTAAGGACCTCTTGCTACTTCTTAACAAACTCTTTCCAATTATTATGCACTCTCACATTATTGTTAGATTACTAAGTCTCGACCCTCTGATATGTGTCCTGCTTTGAGACCCTTGAGATCTCTCTGAACTCTGGCATATCAGGGTTGACACTTTCACACTGCACATAATCAATCCTTGTTTGAGGAATGTCTGGGTGTGAGCACTGCCCGGGATCCTTAAGGTCCTTAGGTAACTCTTACACACCTAGACATGAATTGGGCCATGGAACTTTGGGCATTTGAAACCAGTAAGGGCTTGGTACACCATGACTGTTTTGGGCCTGCTTCAGGCTCCCTATAGTTTAGCTTCTATTTTATTTATGTAATTTATATTCAGTTCTTTCTCTGTAATAATTATTGTAAACAAATATTGGGGTGATTAGTGAAAAAGGGTGGATAGTTGCATATTGTGGGTAAAACCGGGTAGATAACATGCCTATAGAGTCTATTTCGATTGAAATGTGTTTGTTAGGTAATATGCCTATAGGATCTACTTTGGTTTAGACAAATTCTGCATGCTTTACTTTCGCACAATTAGAAGTCATGCATATAGGATCTAAATCATCTTTTTAATAATTAGATATCATGCCTATATGATTTAAAATCAGCTATAATAGAAATCATGCCTATAGGGATTTCGCTTTGGTCAAATAAATTCTGCTTGCTTCACCTTATGTTCAAATAGAAATCATGCCTATACGATCTAAAACCAATTTAGTTAGACCTAAAATTAGTTTAACTCTAAGTTTACACTGGTAAGTTCCGAATCAGTTTAATAACCTACTATTTTTGTGTTAATCAATATCACTAGAAAGCATGCCTATAGGATGCAAATTACCCGTTTAAATTGTTTACCGATTCCTAATCAATAATAGATATCATGCTCATAGGACATCATTATTATACGCCTAGGCAAGCCTATAGGACGATTAAAAATTCCGCAACTATAAAACTATGTTCATTATTTGTGATTGCTCATAATTAACAAGTCTAAAATCAGTAGACAAGCTGAATAGGTCTTTGACACTTTGGTCCAAAGTCAGTATTGTATATTCGCTGCTCGCCTAGTTTTCTCCTAAATACCTGAAACTTGAGACATACAGTTACTTGTTCTGTTTGTGGAGGTAAAATGTGAGCCTTTAATTGTTCTCTTTAATGCAGTCCTAACCGTTTTGATTGACACCTAGATTTTTCTCCTTTAAGTACCTTAGAATGGTCTAGAACCACCTAATTAGAGGTCCTAAATACCTCTAGGGCCACCAGAAAGGGACAGGTAGTGCACGCATAGGACATCTTTCAAGGTTGCTAGAACGCTTTAGGCTATGACCAAAGGGAGGGAATTGGGTAGTAAGGATATGATGACTACACACTATTGTCATGTGTAACCCCTCATTGACGAGTGATTACCGAGCATTGTGTGAGTATAATCCTGTAGGATAACCAACCTAGGACCCCTTTTTCAACTTCCATTATTTAAATGAATTTACTTTCTTTACATACGTGTTGCTCAAACCATTTCCCTTACTTTCATTACTTGAATCATACATGTTCTTAGAATGTCAAAAACATGTATTTATTTGCAAATATGTGTTAAAACTATTTATTTGTTAACATGACTAATTCACATAGTTTAAGTTCGGTCGGGACCCACCGTTGTGGACCGTGAGGGGTGCCTAACACCTTCGTCTCAAGGTTATTTCGAGCCCTTACCCTAATCTCTGGTAATGTAAACTAGTCCATGAGTTAATCACTCTAAGATACCCTAACGCACCATAATCTGTTAGGTGGTGACTCTTCAAATACCCAATTCCCAAAAGGAAACGAGTTATTTCCCCCCATGAATGTCGAAACCCGAACTTCCCATCAAAAAGGGACAAAAGGGGGCGCAATAGCATGGAGACTATGCAGGGGATATTTTAGTCTCTTACCATAACGAACTTATCTTTTGTGAATTAGTCCAAGAATGCCTTATCCCGCACCCTTTCCATTATTTGAATTTAACTGTCTATTTTCAAGCATTTATGATTTCTTTTCCTGAAATTGACTTGTCTCCTTATTTTCTTTTCTGTAATTGTCCCTTCAATTATTTAAATACTGCATTTATTATTTTCTTACGTGCAAATACTTGACAACATGCTATTTATTGCTGCATAAATCATGCTCAACATCATACACCACTTGTGTGTAATTAATCATATAGCAACGCTTGATGAGTGTTTGCGTTCTTCATATATATCACCCCTTAAATTCGAAAAGACGTATTTGCGGTAAAACTAGTCGATTAGCGGTGCGTTCGACAGTTTCATGCCTTTCCTCCTCGAGTTGTCTACTTGAAGGTCCTAGTCTAGACCTCTATATCAACCTTACTATGATTAAATTGTACATGCATCATGGTCAAAACTAGCCGGATTAATATATTGCCCGCATAATAACCCTTTAAGACAAGCCTTATCCAAAGGTCCATCGAGTTTTTCATAATCTCAATGGAAGTAACCATGATTATGTGCATTAACTAGGAGAAAATAAGTGCCAATATGCTAATCATTACTATATAAATAAACGTACCTGGGGGGGGGGGAGGGCCTAACTCTCTTTGCTTTGCAGAAAATGAGGCAGAGGCCCCCAGATTCGGTCTGATTAGCACACCCTCACTCTTGCTAGATTTGTGGAAGGATCTACCTTCATGTGACCAAAACCATGTGAGACGAGTCCTAGGAAACTTGCCTTCTCTAATGGATCTTAAGGTAATAAAATGCTGATCGAGGGTGAAACTATGTTTTGGGACAAGGAAAGGGTTGTGTTCCGTTTTGGGAACATAGAAATGACAACCCTTCTAGAAGAGATATGAGGATTTGTTGGGTTACCTTGGGATAGTCATAATCTGTTAGCACCTGAAAATCGCACTGCTAGGGGATTTGTGAAAATGGTGGGGCTGAAGAAGAATGACAATTTGAAATGCCTAAAGGACTCCTACATACTTTTTGAGTTCCTTTATGAAAGATACGGCCACAGCAGCTCCTACCGCATTTTTGATGATGAGTTCTCAATCACTTCTTTAGGCTAGATTCATCGTAGGTTCTTCATGTTTATTATGTGTTTCTTGGGCATGCTGGTATTCCAAATCCAAGGGGACAGGATCCATACTAGGTTGGCCATGGTGGCCAAAACTCTGATGGACGGGATCGAGGGAGAGACATACACTATCATCCCTATGATCATTGTAGACATGTACCGGGCTTTGGAGCGATGTCAGAAGGGGTCCAGGTTCTTCGAGGGTTGCAACTTACTACTACAAGTCTGGTTGTTGGAACATCTCCAAAAGGGACAATAACGTCAAGAATTTCTGCGAAGGCCGTGGAATGATCATATAACCTTCCATCATCCCAATAGAATGAACTACGTTCTAGACATGTTTGCTCAGCTAGAGGATGCTATAAGATGGGTACAGCTTTTTGAAAATTTGACTAAGGATCAAGTCTAGTGGATGTTCGAGTGGTTCCCTACCGATGAATTCATTATCAGATCCAGGGATTTTTCGCACTTGGTGTTGATCGGGTTGAGGGGCATATACCCTTACGCTCCTTTCAGGGTTATGAGACAAGTAGGAAGGAGACAAGTCATACCACGGGTCTCTAAAATGTGTCACTTCAGAGCCAATTTCCCAGGCGACGCCATCCCGTATAAGAATGAATTGCAACATATGTGGACCTTAAAGATTATTGTAGAGAAGGATACTATTAAGTCAGACCGATATCACGTGGGCCACTCATACCTTTACCCTTCATGGTTGGAGGACAACATAACTGGGGTCGTTGAGCCAAGGGCTGGGCCAGGAAATAAGGTCATAGACGAGGTTGTTGAAGCTGAGGTAAAGTACAACAAGCTGCGGAAAAGAGTTTGAGAGTCTGAAGCCGAGCATATAGCACTGCACAAGGATGATATGGAGATGATTAACGAGTTTAAAGAAAGAGCTGTTAAATCCAGCGAGAGGCTGGAATACCTGGAGTACAGTTTAATGGAGTTGGAAGGGAAGATGAGAAAAAGGGTCATTGACTACCAGAACGCTGAAGGAAACGAAGGAGGTGCACGATTTAGGAGAGTTGATCGACAAGAGCATCCAGTGTGGAGAGGGTCCTTTAGGGACCAAGTAGATTAGATTTATTTGCTTTTCTTTCAAATGTAATAAGGCCAAGAGCCATTAGTGACATTATCTTATTTAGTTTCGTTTTGGTTTGTTTACTTTTACTTTAATGAAGTGAGACAATTATTGGCACTAAATTTCTCCAAATTTATTTGTCGCTAGGCCTACCTCGGGCACAACGAGGCTCCCAAATTAGGACACGAATTTACATTCTCGCAATATGCGTTTAAATATTGCAAACATTTCAGAATCCTTACTCACTTATTTACCTTTTCATTTTTCTTTATTTCTTATTCCCATCCCCTAAGATTGGTTCGCTCATACTGGCATCATCAGCATATCACAACAGATCAGAGGCCCTCCACCACCTCCTCCTCCTCTAAGAAATACAAAAGGCAAAGGAAAAGCAAAAATGGACGATTTAAGTGGTATTCGAAAGGAGAATGCTGAGAACACAGAAGCATCAAATGGTTGGAGTACTCCGGCACCAAATGATCTAGTCTTGAGATTGAAACAAAAAATATTGGACCTACAGGGAGAACTTGAGCAGGTCCGCAACTTGGCAAACTTGTCACTTACCCTGAATGTCCCCGACACCAACCAACAACACACAAAGAACCCAACACTTCCCTAAAACACGCCAAACAAACATCCGTAAAACCCTCCTGCACCGTATCAATACATAACCCCACCCCAAAATCTCAATCCCCTACCAATACTAACTCCTCCATAACACCACCATCAACTAATTCAGTACCTACCAACTGTCACTTATCATACTCCTCAAAATACACCACAATCCATTCCTGACCATCAAAACTCTACCAATGACCAACACTACACCCAGGCACCGAGAACTCACCAAAACAACCCCATATACGTGGAAACCGTGCCTCACTCTATCCAACCAATCTCCTACACCCCAAAATCCTCCGAGAAGGACCTGCTCATTGAAAATATGGCGAAATAACTCAAGAAGTTGATGAGTCGAGTTCAGGGTGTCGAAGGCGGCAATGGGATAAAAGGTTTGAACTATGAAGACCTATGCATACAACCAGATGTAGAACTGCCAGAGGGATACAAACTTCCCAAGTTTGAGATGTTTTACGGTACAGGTGATCCCAAGGTTCATCTGAGGACCTATTATGACAAGCTTGTCAGGGTCAGGAAAGACAAAAAGATCCGGATGAAACTCTTTATGAGAAGTCTTACTGAGATGCTTTGTCCTGGTACATCAGCCAAGATCCCAAGAAATGGTCCAAGGTGAGTATGGCGTCAGATTTTATGGACCGGTTCAGGTTCAATACAAAGAATGCACCAGATGTTTTTTACATCCAGAATCGTAAGAAGAAACCTACCGAAACCTTCTGCAAGTATGCCACTCGTTGGAGGTTAGAAGCGGCAAAGGTCAGACCATATTTGGACGAGGAACAAATGAATAAGTTCTTTGTAAGAGCACAGGATCCGCAGTATTATGAAAGATTGATGGATATTGAAAACCATAAGTTCTTTGATATCATCAAGCTTGGGGAAAGAACTGAGGAGGGCATCAAAAGCAGGATGGTAAAAAAATTTGAGGTATTACAGGCCATAAATAAAGCATTGCAATCAGGCGGCATATCAAAGAAAAGAGACGTTGGTGAGTAATGGTAGCTCCAGGCCCGAAATCTCCACTTACATATCAAACACCTCCACCCACATACCAAGCACTACCACCCACATATCAACCCTCATCTCCCAGATATTCCCAACCAGCCATTGTCTATCATACTTATAATTCCTAACCATCCCATTTCCAATCACCTCCAACTCGCAAAAATTTCCCAAGACCACGACCAAACTTTGACCGTAAGCCACCCAGACAGTACACTACTATTGCTGAACCCATCGATCGGTTGTATGAAAGGTTGAAAGCCGCTGGTGATGTCACCCCCATTTCTGTTGTGGCATTAGAGAATCCGTCTCAATGGGTCAACCCAAACAAAACCTGAGCATACCATTCTAGTATGAAATGACACACCATTGACGAGTATCGAACGTTAAAAGATAAGATCCAGACGCTGATTGACAACAAGGTCATACAGGCAAAGGAAGCCACGCCCAATGTCCATAACAACCCTCTCCCTAATCATAGATGTGGTGAGGTACACGTGATAGAGACGAAGGAAGAGTGGGATCCTGAGGGGTCAATCGGGCTTATTCGAGAGGGCGATGACTTTAAACATGCAGTCACACTCACTTCCATTGTAGTACAGACTCAGTCACCAATCAAAGTTGAGATAACTGCATTAGTTCCATTGAAGTAGAGGTAGCTCCGCCTGCAGCCACCCCTATTCCATTTGAAGTGGAAGTGGCCACACCTTTCACGGTGAAAGCATCAACCACACCTCCTTTCGACTCAAAAGAAATACCCTGGGATTATGTTACCGAGGCTAGGCGAAAAGGGAAGGCAAAGATGGAGGAATCCGATGCTGGGAAAGGAATGACTAGAACCGGGAGAATCTATACACCTGAACACTTGGGAGGGCTACATAAGGATGCTACTGCCAAGCAGCCTGTCATTGAAACAGGACCAGATGACCTTTGGAGGAAAGTGCAAGCAAGGGAATATTCCGTCATCGATCATTTGATCATTTCCAGCACCTACGGAGAGATGGCCAATATGGTAGGGCAGGTGATGGAAAGTCATAAGATAATCTTCCACGAAGATGAGTTGCCGCCTAAAGGGTTGAATCACAACAGAGCATTTCATATCACAGTGCAATTTGAAGAAAAGTTCATTGCCAGGGTCTTGATTGATGGAGGTTCAAGCCTCATTATTTGTATGTTGGATACTATGAAAAGACTAGGCAAAGGTTTCAATGAAATACGGGCATGAAGCATGAATGTGAAAGCTTTCGATGAGTCACAAAGGGCCACGATTGGGGAAATTAATCTTTGTCTACAAATGGGGCCAACTTGGTTCGATGTTGAATTTTAGGTGCTCGACATATCAGCCTCATACAATCTTCTGTTGGGCCGACCATAGATACATGCCACTGGGGCTGTGGCTTCCACACTACATCAAGCTGTGAAATTCGAATGGAACCATCAGGAGGTGATCATTCACGGAGATAGGAGTAACCTTATTTACACCAGTCAAACGATCCGGGTTATTGGAAACAAAAGAAGGTTAGGAGGGAAACCTATCATCACATTGAGCGTGTCAATGCTGTCGAGAAAGACAAATGGTGGAGTAGTAAAATAGAAAGCATACTGGCATGGTCTGGGTATGAACCCGGTAAAGGGCTTAGGAAGAATCTCCAGGGTATTACTAAGCTGATACAGCTGAAGTGTCACAGTACTACCTTTGGGCTCGGGTATCAGTATACATGGCAGGAGTATGATGATTGGTCACCTCCATGGCACGAACATTATTACCCTCTCGAGCAACCGATGTCGTATCTGGATCAGACTTTTCACCAAGCTGACACGATATGGGGAACTACCGAATAAGAAGCATTAGCGAGGCTGAGAAATCTGTTCTTGGAGGTTGAAGACATGGACTACAGTGCAATAATTTAGGAGGAGGAGGAAGAAGGCCTCACTATTCAGATCGTGGAGAAGGGAGCTGTTCTCAGGAACTAGACCGTCGAGTCCCTGGGTAGCTTGGATTTTATTCCTATAGCCATTCTAGGCATTTAAGATTTTCAGCAATTTGTTTTTAAGATTCACTTGTTTCAAAATAAATGCTTGATTCATCGAGCCGTACTCGTTTGGATGTTTTAAGTATTAATCAAATGCATTGCTCTTTATTATTTATTAGTATCTTTCATATTTTTCTTTCTACAGTGTTATTGT